>NW_027202270.1:104138332-104795832 GCF_024711535.1 Dipodomys merriami
CTGTGATGGTAGCTGGCATCTATTAAGCCTTCAATAAATACTCCTTGAAGGAATAAATGAAAAGTTGAAAGCCAGATATGGGAATTTTTGCAGTGAAAAATCAAAAACATAACTTCCAATAATTAATAGAAGATTATTTCTCTGAGCAGGGTTATGAATTCAAATTAAAGGGGGTAAGTGAGAAGCTTCTCTGAGTGAAGCAGTACTTCCTATTATTTGTCTTACTGGGTCTTCTGTTCTTTGCCATGGTATTTTTTCATGAGGTGTTTTTCCTTTGTTTAACAAGTGTTTGTGTGCAAACCTGGCAAAGCTTCTCTGATCTGACCTTGGCAAAGACAGAAATAGCTTGTCAAATGTAGTTACAAACAGAAGTGTCCTAGCAAAAGATATTGCAAAGGTACATGTACAAGTGAGAGAGGAATAGAGTTGAGGATCAATCAGTAGATCAGCTTTTGTTTTATAGTGAAAGAGAATAACAAAATATTGAGGGTGGTATGATGAGACAGAGGAAGGAAGACTGAGGCCTTTTCATGCTGTCTGAGGACAGTGTGCTTTTTTCTATAGACAATGGGGAGCCAATAAGAGATTTTTTGGTGCTAGGTACCAGTGGCTCACACCTGTAATCCTAACTACTCAGGAGGCAGAGAGCTGAGGATTGAGGTTCAAAGCCAGCCCAAGAAGATTAAGTCCCAATGAGATGCTTATCTCCAATTAAACATTTAAAAACTGGAAGTGGAGCTGTGGCTGAAAGTGATAGAGGGCTAAGCTGGAGCAAAAAGAGCTCAGGGACAGTGCCCAGGCCCTGAGTTCAAGCCTCATGACCAACCAAAGTAAAAATTTTTTTGGTGAAAAAGGAATATTATTGGGACTACATCTTAATAAACTTGCAGAGCAGTGACTAAAGAACAAAGTGACAGAAAGCAGAAAGCAATAGAATAGTTCTGAGTTCAACCTATCAACCTAAGTAAATTCAAAAGATACGGACTTAGGATCAACAGGCTTTATTAAGTAACTAAAACAAGGAAGGGACAACCAGAAAGTCTCAGATTTTGCTCTAGATACTTATGTGGATGGTGATGGCAAATAAGAGAATAATAAATTTTTAAAGATTTAGAGGCTCTTGTAACACAAGAGCATAATGTTTCAAGAGACATGAGTCTGATCCTGGTATCTTTTGCTGTGAAATAGAATAATCCTTTTGGATTGTACTAAGGATTCATAATGCAATCCCAAAGAGTGATTTAAACTTTCTGCACCTCAGTGTTGCAAATTCAATATAAATAAGAAAAAATATATGCTTCCCAGATAATTTAATAAAGCAATTCAAAAGTAAATTTGTCTGTGTGGTAATTTCAGTTTCCTAAGAGCAAGATGAAATACAATCTCAATTTCCTCCTCTGCTTAAAAAAAGTCAAGAAAGGGAGAAGGCTTAAATGATTTCAATGGCCCTTTCAGCTCCAAAGAGCTATGGTTCCATAAGTTTGAGTACTTGGTTGGAGCCAAATTTTCCCCAGGTCAGTGGCTGATACTCAACAAGAACCAAGGGATTTTTGGTGGAGGTAGGATGTCCTAGTTAAACACTTCCTGCTGAGTAAAGTAGTACTTGCTAGTATTTTTTTTCCATGAGGTGTTTTCCATTGTTTAACAAGTATTTATTGAGTGCCTACTATGTGCAAAGCACCAAATTAGGTGCTGGTGAAGCAAAATTAAATGAAATATGTTCCTTTTGGTTACATTTCAAAACTGTAAATGATAGTTAAACCAAAATATATCATCTTATAAAGAAATATTTATCGTGTACATGATCCTGTTCTAGGAACCATGCCAGGCTACCCCCATTAAATTTGATGGACCTGAGAAGAATAAAACTATACAGTGCATAATGTATTTATAGTATATAGCAAGGCAACAAGGTCCCCTGAGAGGGCAAGGCAGGAAAACTGACAAATCATCATGAGTGTACTTGGAACTCACAGACCATTTGCAAACTCCTTATTTTGTGACTCTATTTCTTTAACTATAAAGTTGAGATAATGTAGGTTACTTCTGATATTCCTTACAGGATATTATAAGGATTAAACAAGTAAAAGCATATTAATTACTTTGAGCTTTTAAGAAAATTACTAAATAAATATTAGGTATTGTTATTTGGTAGTATTACATAAAATCATGTTGAAGTCAAAAGATGACGGAATTATTCTAATGGAAGCTTAAATCCCAAGATGAAAGCAAGGTAAAATGAATAAATGCATGACACACCCCTAATCAGATCTAGACACAAGCTCAACTAACAGTGGAATTAATTGTATCACTGGAAGTGACTCCTTATAAAGGACATAATTTAGAAAATGTCTAGTCTGTGTCTGTAAAGTTGGATTAAGTATAAGGAGGGAGCCAGTGTGAGCCCCACCTGGACTTTGTTTGTTTGTTCGTATAGAGAGGGTATTGCTAAGTAGCTCAGGCCAGCCTCAAACTCATAATCCTGCTTTACCTTCCTTGGGCTGGGATTATAGATTGTACCACTGTGCCTAGCTCTCACCTCTCAGAGCCAAAAACAGACTTCCAATCACTGCCATATGTGATTTGTGCCAGCATCAACATCAGAATTGTTTAACCTTGAGAGGTCAGTTGTGATGAAACACATTTGTCAATAATCCAAAACTTTACCTACATTGTTTTTTTTATTTACTCTGTAATAAAAGATTTCAGACCTTTGAAAAAGAAAATTTCTCAAGAAACTTGTTTGTTTAAGATACTTAAAGCTGAAACAGACACTAAACACCAAATTAAGGAGCTAAACTAATAAGATTCATGCCAGCATCAGTACACTTATTTGTAAGCTGAGTAAGAACAATCAGAAAGTTGTTCCATCCCTTCCACAAGTCCCAGGAGAGAGAAAGTTTGCTGATATGGAACTAGCATCCTACCAAGATCTCAGTATTTCATTCTCTTGCTGCATATGTTCAGTAGGCAAGAAGATAGAAAATGTAGCTGTTTTTTTTTTACTTTATAATTCCTCACTTAGTTCCAAGAGAAGAGAATGAATTCTAGAGGTGGATGAAGAGATTTTTGGCTTCTATGAATTCAGTACCATAAAGTTCTTTAATGCTAAGCATGGTTAAAGTTAAATGCAATTCTTTAGGAAAAGGTTCTGATTACAAACAAGCTTTCAGTCTGAATGACTGAACTAAGAAAAAAAAAAGGATATTAGAAAAATGCCAACCTTGGGGCTGGGAAGGTGGCTTAGTGGTAGAGTGCTTGACTTGCATGCAGGAGGCCCTGGGTTCAATTCCTCAGCACCCATGACCGAACCACCCCACCCCCCCAAAAATCCAACTTTAACCAAACTTTTTAAAGTTCCAAAGTGTTGTAATCCATACTTTGTTAGATCTAAATTGTTTTAAAGAGGTATATGTGGATGGTGGAAGTTGGGGTTGATCAGGGGGTAGTAGGTTACGAGAAGCCTGTCCTCAAGGGCTATCTTGTTCTGGTCCTTTCCTGTAACTGTTTTTGATTTCTACTTTGCTGTCACCACTTCTTTTGATTCTGTTTCCTGGCTGTCACAAGGTGGAGAACCTCCTCTAGAACACAACCCACCCTCCACCACCATCACCACCACCACCACCACCACCAGGATGTCCTGCCATACCTTGGGCCCCAAATCAAGTGATACAAAGAGTACAGACAAAAAAAAAAAAAAAAAAAAAAAACCCAAACTGCAAGCAAATTAAACTATTCTTCCCTTGAAAAAAATAAGCATTACATTACCAGTATCATCTTTTAGGACTTGAGTAGAAAACTCTGAGTTGCCAACAAAGCACATGTGTTTTGCTATGATTAAAATCTAGCAATAAAAAATGCTTATTTTTAAAGGTACATGCTTATTTTTAAAGGTGCAACTCTTAACATTGGTGAATCTTTATAATTGAAGTACTGAAGCACAGAAAACTTAAAAATTCTATTAAATTTCTTAAGTTTCTTAGAACTACACTCTAAGGTTTTAAATTGTTTAAATCCAATTCTTCTTTTCACATAATCTGTATCTATTTTATTTTGGAAGATCAAAAGATTAAAAATATGCTATCTTCTGGGAATTAACCTACCTTTATTAAAGTTATAAATCAACAGCCACCACCCGCTGACTGAAATTAATATCCTAGTTCCTATGCCATGTCCACTTATTTTCCAATTTTCTGGTACTTATGGGGTGAAAAGACAGCAATTGAACTTTGCTGTTAGTGTATAAAATATAGTTGTTAAAATTTTCACTCTTGCTCTCTAGATTTCCATCTCTCTTTCCCTCCCTCCCCCCAACACACACACACACACACACACACAGAGTACAGGGATTATGATTTTTAAAACTTTTTATATGTTTGGCCACTTATTGTTCAAACTCTATTCAAGAAATAAAAACATTAATAAGCACTCACTTTTTTCTAGACACTATTTCCATAATAGATACATTGATTTTTAATTTTTATGTGTTTCATTCTATAAGGAGCTCAAAATAACCTTCTAGTATTATCTCTAGCACCAAAAGAAAAGAAGGAAGGAAAAAAAGGAGGGAGGAATGAAGGGAAGAAAGGGAAAAAAGAAAGAAAGTAGGAAGCCGAGCACCGGTGGCTCACTCCTGTAATCCTAGATACTCAGGAGGCTGAAATCTGAGGATCGAGGTTCAAAGCCAGCCTGGGCAGGAAAGTCCATGAGACTCTTATCTCCAATAAACCACTAGAAAATCGGAAGTGACACTATGGCTCAAGTGGTAGAGTGCTTGCCTTGAGCTGAAGAGCGCAGGGACAGTGCCCAAGCCCATAGTTCAAGCCCCACGACCAACCAAGAAAGAAAAGAAAGCAAGCAGGAAAATAAGAAAAGTAAAGAAAGTAAGGAAGAAAGAAAAGCAAGACACAAGAGCACAAGAACACAATGAAAGAAGTAACAGGATGTAAAAACATGTCTTTTTTTATTTCCTGAAGATGGCCACCAGTAATCTTATTAAGATATTTTAAAAGAGGGAAATAATATCAGTCATTACAGAAGTTTCTTCAGCTAGCCTAAATTTTGTATTTGGCCACTGTAACTTCCAAGAAACTAAGACCATAAGGTCCTAGATTGGTGCAGATTTCCCAATTGCCTTGCTATAGCCAGAGTACTGCTCTGTCTGAAATCCCTTTCTGACCCACAAATGTCTCTCAATAGGGTAATTCTAATCACAATTAAGTTTCTTAATCACTTGCTTCTTTTCATTTTAACAAACCCAGGGTTTCACTTGTAAGATCTGTATGCTTCTTAGTCCCTGGCGTAATGACAGGAATCTGCTTTAAGAGTACAACAAGTACAAGTACAACATGTACAGAGTTTTAAATGCTGTACATGGACTTTTTTTCTATAGCTTAGCATGGGGATTAACTGAATTTTTTTTTTTTTGGTCGGTCGTGGGGCTTGAACTCTGGGCCTGAGCACTGTCCCTCAGCAATTCAGCTCAAGGCGAGTGCTCTACCACTTGAGCCACAGTGCCACTTCCAGTTTTCTGGTGGTTTATTGGAGATAAGAGTTTCACAGACTTTCCTGCCCGGGCTGGCTTTGAACCGCGATCCTCAGATCTCAGCCTCCTGAGCAGCTAGGATTACAGGCGTGAGCCACCGTTGCCCAGTGATTAACTGCATTTTTTAAAAAGCAGATTCACATAGAAACCACCTGATATCTACATCCATCATGATTACTTTCAGTGGAATAGGTCGACATTATCTTATTATTGTCCTGTTTTAACACTTAAGCAATTATTCTCAAATTGTCTTCCCTGCCATCTTTTTGAATATATAAGACAATAGCATATTTGAAACAGGACAAAATACTTTTTGCAAAAACCCTGGGAGGGGGGTACCTAAGGCATTCACCTTTCCAGTATAACCATGATAAATTATGTTTATAACTAAATCTGAAATTCTATCCACAGAAATGTATATATGTTCACAGATTTCTCTCATCTATCTTCATTTTGAAATTCCAAGTATCTATACAGCACAAAGTATTTAAAGCTTTCATGTTAAAGAAGAGACACATATATATGGTTCTCTATTTAAAAGGGCTATCTGGTAGAATTCTAAAGATTGAAAGAATAAAGTTCAATTGGCTTGAAAGTATGTTATAGAAAAAAGTTTGTTTCCATATGACGGACAGGAGCTATTCTAGGCTAAATTATTCCATGTTTCCTTCAGCTTATTGGTACTGCATCTATCTGCTATACATACTACCAGTTTTGCAAACCTCAGACCAACAATCATAGAAATTAAGAGAGGCCCATCATGAAAAAAATCAATCCTAGTCAAGCTGAAGAAACTCCATCTGCATTTCTTCCAAGCCGAATCACAAACAGTCCACACCCATCATGATCCCTCTTCAAATAATTTCTTCATTTACCTGTGTGGTACTTCCTGAAAGTAAGGAATGGGCTTGACTGGATGAGCTATTATCTCATTAGGACTTGAGAGGAAACCAACAGCCTGGAATGCTTTTCACAATCTCCTCTCTTCCCAACCCCTCTCCATTTCGCATACCATGGACACCTTTTGCACTGTTTGCCTTTTCTCAGTTTCTGTGTTGCCCAAGACAGTCAGATAAGCCCCTTAAATGATGACTACCCCTCCACATTAGCTTTCAAAGCCACTAACAACTTTTCCATGTTTGGCAACCAATGTGTCATAGAAATGTTGACAGTGTAAAGCGAGAACTAAGTCACCAGAAGTCGCCAAACAAATGAAAATCTCCCAAACGTTCTCAGGGAACCCTTTTCTTAAGGATTTTTTTTTTAAAAATCCACAGTTCTACTCAAAGTATGTGCGATTTGCAAAGTAAAATCTGTTTTTATAATTTCTAGTCAGCAGAGATATCAAGAACAGTAAAAGAGGAATATGTAATTAGATATTTTTTTCTTTCATTGTGTTGGCTTTTAAATGAATGTTATTTTCTTCCTTTTCCTCCATTTAGACTCTCCAGGAAAAAAAAAAGTCACATAATTTCTGAATTTGATATCCTGGATGAATTTAAAATGTCAATATGTAATGACAAGCACAATAACTGTCTCTAGAGGGAGAGATCAAAACATAACTTTTCCCTTCACCCTGCTGTATGCATTCATGCTGCTCAAGGCTCATTTGTAATAGTGTGGCTAGGAATAGAGAGACACAGCCAGAGTTCTTCCTATGCCAGGAAGAGGACAGATAGATATTACATTTCAGTTTAGGCAACTAAAGGAAGAAGTAAGGCTGGAGGGTTTCCTAAATATTTGTTTCATTTCAGGGCACTGCTAACTTTTCTTTGGCTGATTGATGGTGAGCCTGTTGCTGAACAAAACCGGGCAGTTATACCACAGCAACTTCTGTGTCTCGCTAAGTCAGTGTCACTGAAGGCACAAAAATCCCATCCTGTTGTGGGCTCCTAGAAAGAGTACGGTGTGTGTGTTGCCCACCAATACTGTTCTTGATTGGTTAGGAATCTTTAGGTATTCTCTGACAGACTTGTTTCTCCAAATGACATCAAAATGAACACAGAATGCCTACACAGAAAAATCAAAGGGAAATGAAAAGTGCTTGTGCTTAGCCATATTTTAAAAAATAGTCAATGGGATAGAAAGAGCAGCAGAGGCCAGTCTCATCATCTTCCACTGTTGCCTGTAATTATGTGAGCATAACATCAGAACACTCTTTAAAAACCTACCTTGCCCAAGATAAAGAGATTACAACAGTGAGGAAATAGGAAATACTTTTCATCATGTCAACTTAAGTTTGATTGTGAAGGACATAAACAAAAGAGATACTATAGAGCAACAGGGCAGAGCAGAGATAGTGTTATAGATAGAACAGAGTGTACATTAATAGAAAAAAGCATTGGTCAGGTATTGAACTAGAACAGCAATCCAGAGAGACATAACAGATGAAAAGATCATGAGGAAATGAAGAATATACTTTAAAACTCACAGCTCAGAAGAAAAGGGTTCTTTATTGTTTCCATATTTTTGTTGTTGTTGTTATTGCTGTTTTTTAAATTTTTATTTTCTTGTAAAGATGCTGTACAGAGAGGTTACAGTTACATTAGTAAGGTAATGAATATATTTCTACTGCTGTTTTTTAATGATTGAGCCTAATAAATAGCTGGGAAATAAAGGAACAAACGTATATAATAAACCAAATATAGGTTAATTAAACATAATCTTTAAAAATTAATCTTGTTATTTCAGACTTTTTTTGAGAGAAAATTTTCTCATTCTTTTTTATACAAAGTTTTAATCTAATGTATTTTCCCTGCTGTGTGTGCCTGAGAAAAATCCTAAAACATGACATGACCTGAGAGGTCTACATTTTTCCTCTTGGTTTAGACAATTTTCTCAAATACAGTCTCCAATAATATGTTGTTAACATACATACAAATAACTAGAATTCACATTTTATAAAGAAGTCTTCCCCTTGCAAGGTTTTGATTTTAACTTAAGTCGACTTGTGTATGGCAGCAAATCAGCTCCCTCAGAACAGATATAATTGTGTTCAGGCTTTATACAAAATCTTACCAGAACCTACTGATGTAGGACTCTTATTTGGTGGCATTTTTTGCTGCCTGATGATAGAGCTCCTAATTAGGGGAAGACCACCTTGACTGTGTTTAGAGGAAAGCACCCCTTGAGACTATCAAGCTCTGGACAGCGTTAGCAGAACAACAGGTTTGAAGTCCTGGGATACCTCTTTTCTAAGTCTGCACCTCTTCTATGTGCTGAATAAAGTAAGTTTCTTTTGCTTACTTGATTGGTTTTATTTTTTTTTCAAAAGCATAATAACAAACAATAGCCAAACAATCAATTGGTTCATTGCACAGACAACCCAATGTGATCAAGACAATCACATCTGGTTATTTTATTCACTTAATCACCAAACAGAATCAATCACAAAGAATTCTGATTCATCTTGAAAACTTCCAAACAGAAACCTGATGGGAAACAGTCAATTCAAGATGCACACATATAGGTGTATATGCTCAGTAAAATATAAATTATTAAAAACACTTAGAAAATCTTTCTCATTGTGTCATTGAAAGAGATCAACTTTTAATATACTGTTTTACTTTCTTTGTGCTTTTTTCTTGTTTACTCTCAGCTTGTATTCTCAAAAGTTTTATTAAAACTGAAGTTTCATGAACAGAATTCTATTTTAGACACATTAAAATGATGCATTAGTTAAATCTGAAAGCTTATAATCATTGAAATCCCCTTAAACATGTCTCTGGTATACAGCTGGAATTGTACACAATACATTGGCCTAAAAGTAAAGTTTTGTTGCAAATTCTTTGTTTCCCAGCTAATTTGCAACAATTTTTAGTACAACTAAATTTGTGGTCAGACTCATTCATGAAAATCACAAGAAAGTCCTGTTCGTCTAGTTTCAAAAAGTGGAGAAATGCAATTTTTTCTTAGTCAAATAAGTTGGAACCAGAGGGGCAAAATGTAAATGTGAGTTCTCCATTATGCATATTACCTTTTGCAAGAGGTTTGACGGTAATATGATTGAATATATTCACATGCACTACTTGTTAAAAAAGCATTTTTGTTAAATGGGTCTGTCAAGTAAACATGATTTATGTCTCTCTTTCTCTTACCCATATTAATCCTCTCTACCTAAATCTTTCTGGCATACTCTCTCTAGGTTACCTGCAGCTCCCAGAACCAAGTCCATGCCATTGTCTCACTTTTGCAATAATTTACCTCTTGTCCTACACAAAGAAGCCTTTCATTTTTTTTTTTTGTTAGTGCTTTCCATACCAGAAATAACAATGTCTTTTTTGAGGAAGATATATACCTACATTTATATACTTATATATAAGTTGTATATATTTAATTTTATTTACATCTTATTAAACTCATAAAAGGAAAATAAAATGAGTTCAGAAGTTGCATGAAACTTTTAAAAGTCAGCAGCACTGATGATAATGAGTGAAATCTAAATTGAATAAATAGAAAATATGTACAATTTTAGTCTCTGAGGATGTAATTTTAAAAAAAAAAACCAAAGTTTAGTTTCAAATATCTTTGCATTCACAGTTAGCCTGTATCTCACTCTTTCTAAAGAGATCTGCATTGTCATTAGGTGCCCATGGAATGTACCAAAGTAGACTTAAAAAAACACCATAAGATCATATCAACAAAATAAAAACAAGGAATCAGGTCCTCAAAAGTGGAGAGGGGTGGGATCAAAGGGAGGGCATAGACAAATGAAGAGAGGAAGGGGAGATACAGTTATAAATTCAAGGTATATTGTACTTTTTTTTTTTTAAATTGAGGGAATGGGTGGGGTTGGAAGAAATGGAGAATGATGAAAGTGGTGGCACTGATGAGGATGCAATGTATTCATATACTTAGCTCGCTGGCAGTTCTTTTGTACAACTACCTAAAGATAAAAATAAACACAAGTGGTTTTTTCTTTCTTGCTATTGTTTCAACATAATTATAAGGTGATTGTTTTATTGCTTTGTATGTCCCTCCCCCACGGTATAACCCCTGTTTCCAGTATTTGGTGTTGGTAAAATTTGGGGAGGGGAAGGGAAAAAAAATCAAAATGTTTAAATAGGGATACAGGTGGACCCACTGCAACAATGAGATGTACAAAATGCTATGCTGAAAAACAAACTTTACAACTTTGGTAGGGGGGGAGGCTGTAGTCGTGGAGATGGGAGGGCAGGAATGGTAGGGGAAAAACAAAAGAGTAGGCAACAATGCTTGATAAGAAATGTATTATTACCTTGCTCATGTAATTGTAACCCCTCTGTACGGTATTTTCACAATAAAAAACACTTATTTAAAAAAAGGTAAAAATAAAATTAAAAAGGACAATAAAAATGCTGAAGATAAAGTAAATAAGTAAAATAAACAGCATTTGCTAAATTAAGTAATAACCATAGCTATGGACAAACCTAATTCCATGTAGTTTTGTAGAATAGAATTCTAACTTGAAATTTATGTATATATTCTAAAATGCTTATTGGGAAGATTTTATAATTATAATTGAATTAGATCAACATTTAAAGTATTATCAGTAGTCCCAATGAATTACTATTTTAAAACATTTTTCCACACAATTAACTAGTTCCGAATTAAAAAAGAAGGAAAAATGTGTTTGAAACCACTGATAATTTTTTCGTTGTTTTCTCCCAAATTAAAATGAACAGAACTGAGTTCAAGTCCCATAACCAACAAAACTAAACAAAGGAACAAATCATAAATTCTTAGCAAAATTTTCTCTGAGATTAAAAAAAATAATTTGAGCATAGGTTGACATATTTTTTAATGGTTAAGTTATAAAGCAAAACTCCTAAAAATAGAAGTTTATGGTGCAAATGACAGCATTTTACCTCTAAAGGATGGAATGGTGTCCTCTTACAGGCCCCTCAATCAAAACACAGGGAAAAAAAGTGGTGTGTTGCCAGGATGCTCCATGCGTTCTGGTAAAATTTGCAAAATTGCGAACAACTTGATTACACAATATCTTACTATGCAATATATTTTAAAAAATTAATCATTCTGTGGTCTGGGTTGAATTCAGTTCTGAACTTTCTTTATTGAACTCCACAACAACAAAGAATTTCAAACTTACAGATGACCATCTTTGAAGTTGGAGAGAGCCCTGACCATACTGTGATTGTCTGATACTGAAAAAGGACAAAGCCCAGAATATAGTATTCTATCCAGAATTTGGGCTGATCTGAGAAACTTGAGAAAAGTACTATGAAGGAATTTCGATATAGAATGACTGGATAGGTTATTTGATATTGCTTCTGAGACTCAATTTAACAAACCTGTTTCAGATTAAACAGCACTCCATTGCTTTCTTTTTACTTTTTTTTCTTGAACATAAAAATACTTATATAAATTTAAAGAAAAGACTATTGGAGGGAAGGAATAGAATCATGAAGCATGTGCTTTATCTATATAGGATAAATATATAGAAAATTCCTGAGATTTGAATAATCCAAGCTTGACTCAGAACACGGGTCTAAACAGCATCAAACCAAACTATGGAAACACAAAGGTCATTCTACATGTGTCATCAGTGAGATTGGTGTTCTGTCCATAATACAGCACAAACCAGAAGAATGATATTGTCTCAGGTAATTAGAACTCAAGGTACACCAGAAGAACGAAATTGTCTCAGGTAATTAGAACTCAAGGTATGCCACTAGCCTATTTGTACAGTTTAAGAAGTTGACATTTTGGGGTTTTCCTCAATTTCAAGTTGCTCAAATTTTAGAGAATATATTGACCATATATTTGGCATTTAAAAATTCATCCCATACATTTCTGTAAACACTTTTATGTATTATAATCCATAATATATATAATTTATAATTATGCAGGTTTGGAATGGAGGTGTTTAATTGCACTAAATGGCTTTGAAGATGAAATGTAAGAGATTAGATTTATAGCCTGAGGAAAAAGCCCCACAAAATAAATTATCCTCCTATTTACAGAAACTAAAGTTATGGCTTAGTAACCTTCTGGAAGGGAAGTGCTAAGTATTGATATCTGCCTTTGTATAAAGTACTGGGGATGATCAAAATGGAGAAAATGCATATGGATTATTTACTTAGTAACTCTTTTTAAACTTTTTTTAGTAATAAAATAAGGAAAGTGATGGCATCTATTTTGTGCAAATGAAAAGCAGCATGCTATAATATAAAGTACCAGAATATATGAAAAGAAAAAAAATTAAGCCCAACTACAATTAAATCAAGGTAACTACATGAAATACATTCAAACTGTATTCATGAAAGTTTTATATAAATCTTCGACTATATTGGTCCCATCATTCAAGCAAATGCTTTTATTATGCTATTTTATATTTGAGTTATTTTATTGAAGGAAGATATAAATGGGATATCTATATTGTTTTTGCATGTAGTGTAAAAGACACAAAATTAAACATAATTATACTTTTTTCTCATAATTGTACATGTTCTACTTAAATAATACAGTAATATTAACTGCTCTTTATTGAAACTTTCATTTTTATTTCAAGAAATGAGTTAAAATAAGAAAGTCTTTGACTGCATATAAGTACTTAAACATATAATTTTAGAGGTTGTTTCTATGTAGATCATTTTAGCAAGTGAAAGATTGTGAAAATGTGGTAGCATTATCTTCATCATGATAATTTCTTCAAATATACTTGAAACACGCAATTCGATAAAGCAAAAGCAAAGGATATATCGTTTGTACAACACCGAAGAAAAAATACTATCAAGTTTAAAAATTAACCCTAAGATAACAAAATAGACACAATTTTGTTCTTATTACTTTGAAATTTTAATAGCATCACTTTAAATTACTTATATTACACAAGTGTTGTTATTCATTCTTTCACAATTAGTATCAAATTTTTAACTTAAGAGTTTCAACATAAAAACTGTACAATATCTGGAGTTATTCTTAAAACTGAAGCCCTATAATTTACAAAGTCAATGTTTGTTTGTTTGTTTTAATCTTTTTTTGAAGGGGGTCAAAGAAGTGGTGCAGAAATGGAGGGAGGGAGGGTGAAAAATGCAGTCACGTTATTCAGAATACACGGTGTAGAAAATGTACTATGCAACTTGCAGGCAGGAACAGAAGGGAGAAAGTGGAAAAAGCAAAGGCAAGGGTAAGGGTGACTGTCCAAGAATAAAGGCACTCATTACCTTACATGAAACGGGAACCCCTTTGTACAGCACCTTAATAATAAACACAAAATTATACCAAAAAATATAAAGTCAAATAAGAATCCTTTGTTTAAGTTTAGTGAACATTTCAAGAGCAAAAGAACACAAAAATACAACACATATGCAAAGCACACGTTAATAAAAGGAAGGGGGAGGTTTAGCTATGTCTCCAGGAAAGAACACAGCAGGAAGCAGAGCCCTGCTGGCACCTAGTGGACAAAGGCGGTAGGACAGTTGTCCACCTTGGCTCTCAAGTGCTTCTTGAGAAAAGAACACGTTTTAATTATTTTAATCTATGCTTTCTATCACACATATTTGAAAGGAAGGCAAACAGACGAATATCTGGAGTAATTCATCCTAACTATCCAACCAAATGTTATGATTTTAATTTTCTGCAAGGACAGAAAGAAAATTTGGAAGGGTGGAAGTGGAGAGGAACGAGACCAGCTGTGGTGAAAAAAATATATAACTAAGTAAATATGAGATTATGTAACTTTCTTTTCCCTTGATATGTTCTGCCAAACGTGGTCACACTAGTCTATTCTTTGTCAAGCAAAGAATTTTTATATAATCAAGTGATAGGCTATTTGAAGTTATGGCTCTATTTGGGACATAAGTCATGAAACAAACACTATTTAGTACTCAATTTGAAGTCTACAAATGACAAAATACTATATGCAAAAGTATAGCTATTTTTATTCTTTATGTTTTTAAGTAGGGGGTAAGTTTAGATCTGAGTCTTATACCTACCTGACCCCATTTCTGGGGACTGGGAAAAGGTGTGGATCATGCTTAAAAAGCAAGGCAGTAAAGCCACAATGTGATTTGAGAAAACAAAGGTGGAATTATGACTATTTGATTGTTATTATTACTACTATTTTCCAAGGAGAGTCATATATCAGCCAAGCCCATCAAGTAAACTGTATGGTCTCTTCTAATTGTGAAAATCTATGGTTTCCCAAAGAAAAGCCTTTATTATGTGGGTATGGCTATGGACGTGAGTTCACTGTTTCCATTAGTGTTTCTTGGAAAGCATCTATCTCTCAATTCATGGTGTTTCTGGAATGGTTAGCAGCTATTTTGACAGAAGGCTCAAACATATTAAGGTGAAATCAAGACGCTGTGATAAGTCAAGTTTTCCATAACTGAATACCAAGTTAGGTTACTAAACTAAAAGTGTGCCATCATTTACCATAGTTTTGTTTACTTTATTAAGCAGTTAAGTAGTTTTATAAAGCTGGCTTAATTTTTAGTTAATAGATGGTGGGGGAGTCTTATCAAAACATTCCTTCCTATTAACCATTTTATCATCTTCTTTAATTCTGGAGCAACAAATTGGGGGTGGGGGTGGGGGAGGAGAGGTGTGTGTACATGCTGGTGCCAGAACTTGAACTCAAGGCCTGAGCACTGTGCGTGAGCTTATTTTCCCCCCAAGGATAGTGCTCTGCCACTTGATCTACAGCTCCACTTCTGACTGTTTTTGGTGATTAATTAGAGATAAGAGTCTTGAGGACTTTCCTGCCAAGGCTTGCTTCTAATAGTAATCCTCCGAAGTCAGCTTCCTGAGTAGCTAGGATTACAAGAATGAGCCACCAGTGCCTGACTGCAGCAATTCATTTTTATCCTATTGTATTTACCTGGTATCTACTGCACTCAATCATGTGCCTAAAGCTTACCATATATACCTTGTGGATATTAAGTTTTAAAAACTATTTTGGCTAATATAATTGAATTTGCTTAATATCATGTTTCAGACATCCAGAAGTTTATTTCAGAGAACACAAACTATTTTAAGTATCACATTATTGGAAGGCTGTTTCAAACTTCAGGTCCCTTCCCCAGTGGAATATGTAAGAAAACAGTGCTTCTTGTAAGTTTAATTCAGAGAAATGCCAGATAACCCACCCAGTGATACAGTCCCTCTGGGCTCTGTGCAGCTTACACAGTACCAGACCTCAGAGACCTGCAGTCTAATTACAATGTTTCTTGAGAAATGAGAACAGGATGTGAGTCTGACATCATTTGTGGTGCCTTCCAGTTAGTGAGTACCCTGTATTCAAAAAGCTGGCTAAGAAACCTACTGGCCACATGTCTCTACAACAAGTATGATGAACTGATTGATAAAAGTATATATAGTTAGATGTCTTATATATGAACTATTAAAATTATCAGGAAAAAAGGAAAAACATAGGTTCTAACTCATTGGCAATAAAAGGATATTCCAACTCCCTCTGAAACGTAAGTTCTCACAAACAAAATTTCTAACCTATTCTTACTTATTTCATCATAGAACTGTGTAGACCTCTGAAGAGTAACCAGGGGTATAGGCAGAGAGGATTTTGTCTCTGGTAGATCCATTGTCAGGGTTATGTCCTAATGCCTGTCCACATGAGGACACGTCCAGGAGCCATGGGGCAAGAACAAATCAAACCCAGAGTGTGCAGTAAGTTGGGAAGGAAACACACATAGCAAGTAGCAGGAAAAAGTGATTGTCACAGTCGGCTTAGAGAAATTGTTATGAAAGTCCAGAGGAAGGAAACTGACTTCAGTCTGAGTTAGGAGAAGGCGTGAGAAGAGGTCAGCAAAGACTTCATGAATGGGTAGTTGGGATTTTGAGGGATGGCTAGGCTTTAAGTAAACCACACCCCAAGAAGACCAAAGTAGCAGGAGGAAACTTTGCAGATGGTAACAAGACATCTTTCTGCCTCAAGCACAGGAGACATCTGCCCCACAGTCTCCTGATTGAGAAGGGTGGGGTCCAAGTTTGAACAAGTTACTGTGACAGTTTATTTTAATACAGACAAAACAGTGTACATTTGTAAAGTATTTCAAAGCCCACAGAACATATGCCATGGCCCCATTAGCAAAGATAAATTACATATTTCTCTTGCCTTTGATAAGCCCATCCCATCTCTTGTCCCTTTATTCAGTACAATGAGCATTACTTCAGAAGCCAAACAGACTAAACACCAAACTAACAAAAAAAGAAAACCAGAATCCGGAATGGGTGTCCTAAAATTAGATCCCATGCCTGAAGCTGATTCTCCCATCATACTTTAATTTTTTGTGTGTGAATCAATTCTAATTTTCGAACTGAAATGTATGATGCTTAATCATCATACCTGTGGTTGCTAAAATGACGCGAAGTCATGTGTATTTCTCCAGGAGTGTCCATATTAGTTAATCTTCCCAGTTTAACCAAAAACTCGAACCAAGCCCAAACAAATAGAAGTATTCTTTCCTCTGACCCAAAAAATTGTTGTTACTTCTTAATGTTTACCAATAAATATGAAACTCCACAGGTAAATAAGAGCAATAGGAATTGCAGCAAAAGCTTACTCTTTCTGTTTTATATCTTACAATGACATTAACAGACATTCCCTCTTAAACATCTATTATATACATCTTCCTGCCTGGTATAATTCAAATTAAGAAAAAGATGAGCTAAATACTGGGTAGGTTAAATTTTTCTTCCATTAATCATGCTTCCAAATGTGTCATCACAATTCTCAGCTGGCTAATTAATTAAAATCCAAGTAGGTCAGTTTTGTTCAACCACTGTCCAGCCAAGAAATCCGTGAAAGATGGTCACCTCAATAATCTCAGTACCTCCAGGCTGTCAGCATGTCATAGACTGGCCATAAAATGCAACGTGACAGATAATGGAAGTGAGTTATTAATACAAACCACTCTGCATTCACAATTGGCTTAATATTTTATACATATTCACATGGCACAATATTACATTTTCAATTAGACTTACAGTAGTCCTATTTTGAAAAAAATTGTAATAAGTGTTTTAATTCTTACTTTATCCCACATCCTCAAACCCTCCTCACCCCCGACCTGTGACAATAAAAGTTCCCAAAAGTCTTTAGTACTTTAGGCTTTTGATGGCTTCAACTCTAAACTTTTAAAACAGCCTAAAGGTGATAATGAAATACATACAGGAATGAGACACAGAATCCAATTACATCTACCTGCATAGTTCAGCTGCACACAATTAACAATAAACAGGCAATCTTAAGTCACAGCATTTCACTGGAAATGGGGCAGAACTTGTGTATTTTAACAACTTTTTACAACTAGCAAACCACTACAGCATTTATTTTACTTTTTAAAAGAAAACCAGAGAAGGTTCATAACTTAAACTAAAGGCTCTTTCAGCCTTGAACACAAAAAGCACTTCTGCGTGGGATATGTACAGGTGAATTAAGAGGACTAGACTCAAAGACAGTCTTTGGCTGATATTAAATGTCTGACTCCTTTCTAGCTGTAGCTCTGCAATCATTTATTATCCAGCTTTTGTTTTGTTTCACAGGCACAGTGGTGGTCCTCAATTTATGATTTACCATGTCTGCTCTGAAATGCATGACAGACTGTTACAAAATGCTGTCTCTAGGTCTGATTTACTTTTGGCCACTAAACCCAGAGAGTTTTGGTCAGCTACCCACATTTTCTCTCCCCCAATGTCACATTCAAACAGATCCTAGAAGGCATTTTATTTGAAACAATATATATCTTTAGACAAATCAGACAGACAGACAGACAGACAGACAAATAGATAGATAGATAGATAGATAGATAGATAGATAGATAGATAGATAGATAGATAGATAGATAGATAGATAGATGATAGATGATAGATAGATAGATAGATAGATAGATAGATAGATAGATAGATAGATAGATAGATAGATAGCAAGGACATCTCAGGTTTAATTGAGTTAGTAACACAATATTCATTTTTTTCCTCTTAGAAGCAACAGTTTTAAAATTTAGAAGCATTGCACCCCAAATACTTTTTAGGTATTACTGTATTCTTAATCATACATGTGTGGAAGTAAATGGTGAAAGTGACACAAGAAATATTTGGTTGGTAGTAAGATATTTCTTTTTATTCTAAGTAAGGATTTTCATTATTATAAAGTATGAATCCTTTAGAAGAGTACAGAAAACATACAGCATTAATAAGGACTCAAGCTCTAATTAAAGTTCAGACATACCATGTAAGAAGTATTAGTTCCTGAGTAATTATGATTTCAAATACATATCACACATGCATTCAACTACAAACAACATTAGAAGTACTGTCTCATTATGACACATGTAAGGTACAGAACATTTATAAAAGTCAGTGTTCCAATTTTTAGAATTTGCCATCTTGATTAGCAAAGATAATGTAAGAAAAAAATACTACCTTAGTTTTTATATAGATGCATAATTCCCAAGATAGCTTGAGTCGATATGCTAAATTCAGATATGCTTGTCATTCTCAGCGGGGATGATGCACAAATCTATCATACATAGTTAGTATGATGTGACTGCATTCAAAGAATGCACCTTCTGTTTAGGTGCTGGTGGCTCATGCCTGTAACCCCAGCTACTCAGGAGACTGGTCTGAGGATCAGTTTATGAAGCTAACCTGGTAGAAAGGGCAAAAAAAGTTCATGATTGTCTTATCTTACCCAATTAACAAGCAAAAAGTGGTAATGTGCCAGCCTTGAGCACAAAAGCTCAGTGACAGTGCCCAGTTCCTGAGTTTAAGCCTTAGCATCAACACACACACACACACACACACACACACACACACACACACACACACACAGAGGGAAAGAGAGAGAGCTATTGCACAGTGATACTGAGAGGTAGACACAAACTAATAATCACTTAATAAAAACCTGATTGAAAGTTACTACTAGGTAGTATGTATAGTAAAAATTTTGGCTTTCTAATTCCCAGATCTACAGTTAAATTCCCAAATATGTGTACCAATTGAGATATACTCTGGGTTTTAAACACGTACCAATTTCACAGAATTATCTAAAAACAGAACAGAAAATACTTAATTCATATTTTAATTGATTACATGTTAATATTTTGAATTGGTTAAAGTGAGATATATTATTGAAATCAATTTAATCTGTTTCTACTGTTTTAATGTGGCTACTCAAATTTTAAACTTACAAATGTGGTTTATATTAGATTTCTATTGGACAACACTTGGCCTTGAAAGATCAAAGTTTTCAAAAATGAAAACTGATTGAGATCCTACAAATAACTGATTGAGATCCTACAAATAGATAAAGAAAGTGAGTGAATGAGTGATAAGCACTAGAATGGCTCATAAGTAGTCTTGGACTCTCTTAGAGGTTGAAATTTGACTATGGATTATTTTTCTTCCTAAAGAAGAAAAGGCTATATTATTTCTTATATCTACCACATGCAAAAATATTTTTCTTTGGGGGAAGTTTCAAAAACCCTCTTCTCAATCTTTGAGATGTAATAATATTTCATTTTGATATGTTGTCACCTATGCAATCATTTTCATTTACCTCTTGACCTTGATGGTAGATTTGCCTCCAAGACATAGCTTTTGTGTACTGTGAAGAATATACATATCTCATGGGGCCGGGAAGGTGGCCCAGTGGTGGAGTCCTTGCCTTGCATGCATGAGGCCCTGGGTTCGATTCCTCAGCACCACATAAGCAAAAAGCCAGAAGTGGCACTGTGACTCAAGTGGTACAGCGCTAGCCTTGAGCTGAAGAGCTGAGGGACAGCGCCCAGGTCCAGAGTTCAGGCCCCACAACCGGACCCAAAAAAAGAATATACGTATCTCAATAAAGATTTTGACTTCAAATTTTAAGTTATTTAGGAAGTCAACAAATCATGGTAAATCATGCTAAAATGATTCCCATGTCCAACAATTTATGAAAAATAAACAATTACAGTACATAATGGAATACCATTCAGCCATGAAAAAGAATAAAACTGTCCTTGGACACCAATGGAATTAAAGACCATTACTCTAAGGCATAAACCAATTACAAAAACCTATTGAAACAGTTTTAGGAAGAGGGAAAGAAGGAAAGGAGTACAGGTTGATCCATTGTAACAATGAGATGTACAAGACACGAGGTTGAAAAAGAACTTCACAGCTTCATTGGGAGGGAGGGAGAAGTTGGGGAGGTGGGAGAGGGAAGGGATGGTAGGAGAAAAACAAAGGAGGGAGTAACAATGCTCGATAGGAAACATACTCATTACCTTACTCATGTAACTGTAACCCCCTTGTACAGTATCTTTACAATAAAAATATTTATTATAAAAAGGATGAGATTGTTTTGAACATATTGTAAATTTGCATGGAAATGTATCAATGAATTCTTTCTCTAATAACTAATATAAGCAAGTAAAAATAAAACATTGTTTTGGAATTCTATGCCTCCATCAGAAAGAATGACATTGCCCCATTTGTTAGGAAATGGAAAAACTTGGAAAAAATTATATTAAGTGAAGTAAGCCAGGCCCAAAGAAACATAGGTCCCATGGTTTCCCTTATTTGCAATATCTAGTATATGTATGAGTCAAGCGGAAAAGGTCAGATAATGTGATGTTAGGAAAATGAACCCTTAGATATGTATTTTAATGTTTTTTTTTCTTTCATGCATTTGTTTCTAATGCATTTATAAGATTATTTCTTTGTTGCTTTGTATGTCCCTCCCCCACAGTATAATCCCGGCTTTCACTATATTTGATGTCAGTATAACTTGTGGAGGAGATGGGGAAAAACAAGTCGTTTAAGGATACAGGTGGACCTGTTGCAACAATGAGAAGTACAAGTTGTCATGTCGAAAACGAGCTTTACAATGTTGGCGCGGGGGGCGGGGCTGGGAAGGGATGTGAAGGGTAAACAAAGGAGGAGGCTGCAATGCTTGATAAGAAATGTACACATTATCCTGCCCATGTAATTGTAACCCCTTTGTACAGTATGCTCACAAAAAAAAATAAAATAAAATGAAAAAAAAAAAACATTGTTTGATGCTACAGTGCAAGAAAGATTAAGCTCATTCTCTCCATGAGCTACAGTTTTCTTTCTCTTCCCTTCTCCCTCTCTAGTTCCTTCCCCTGCCTGTCCTCATGTGCATCCCAAAGGATTTTCCTTTCAATAACCATTCTCTTATCTGTGGGATAAATTTTATTCCTTTGTAGAACAAATTATGCATTTTATAGTTACTACTAAATCCAGTTTATATTTATGTAAGATAGTCCATTTCTAGATGCTAATTTTCTGAGAGAATAGAGTTGAGAAGCTGCCTGAAAAGCAAAATAGACTAGTTACCCTCCACTCCTACTGTTAGAATATAAGTCTTCAGCATAAGTTTAAATTCTGGAATTGGAATTGGGTTTCTAGATTCATTCTGTATAAGATATGAGGAAAGAAATTAGGTAAACATGCTTGAGCACCATTTTTTTTCTGAAGAACAGCTCAGAGAATTTGATAAACAATGGACCAATATTGCTGTCCAAGTGTGCTCAATTGTTCAAATTTATTTAAGCCATTTAAATGCTGTTGTCACATAGCATCTTGAGAAACTGGTGGAAACTTGAGGAAACTCTGAACCAAGGAAGTTGTCACAAGATAACCCTTAAAAATGATATATTATCTTTTACTTTTATATTATTGCCAAATAACACCAATGGTTTAATTCAGTCATTTATCCAATCAACTTTGTGTGTGTGTGTGTGTGTGTCTGTGTGTGTGTGTGTGTGTGTGTGTGTGTGTGTGTGTGTGTGTGTGTGTGTGTGTGTGAATACTAGAGCTTCAACTCAGCACCTGGAGGCTCACAGCTCTAATTTTGGTCTTTTAGTGGTTAACTGAAGATAAGGGTCTCACAGACTTTCCTGCCCAGGCTGGCTTTGAACCATAATTCTAAGATCTCAACCTTCTGAGTAGCTATGATTATAGATATGAGCCACTAGTGCCTGGCTTCCAATCTATTTTTAATGATAATTTTATTGTGATTATTAAGGTGTGGTACAGATGGGTTACCATTTCATAAGTCATCTTTTAAACTAGCTTGCTAGAGACTCAATTGTGCTTCACCACTCTCCACCCTCCACAATCATTCCCTACCCTCACTCAAACACTGAAGCCTCAGCTCCAAATACAACTGCATTTGTACACAGAACCTTTAATAAAGCAGTTAAGATTAAATGAGGTCAAGAGTCCTACTGTACAGAACTTTCTGTCTCTGAAGGCCATATGAGATTAAAACAGAGATCCCACCAAAAATCAACTCTACTAGAACCTTAGATTTTGAAATTTCCTTTCTTTAAGCCATCCAATCTATGGAAATCATTATAGCAGCAGTAATTCAAATAACTAATTGATAGTTCTTATTGTGCTTTAGGAGATACAAAGAGCTAACAGCCAGACACAGGCCCTGAGCACAAAGAGCTGGCCTTTTAGACCAAGGGCACTGAAGGAAACAGGTGGCATCTTTCTGTTATTATTTGACTTAGGGTCCTTCCCAATATCGTAATCTCCAATGTACATTCTCAGTACAAGGAAACCCCAGTTGTGTTAGAAAAATCCTTCACTAAACAAATGAACGTCTTTTCTCTCTCATTTTTGGGAGAAATATAGAAACCCAGGAATCCAAATCAGTCTTTTCAACCTTTGCATGGAGTGTAGGACTATTCCCAGCAGACAATGAGGAATACATATTGCCTGCATTCCCCTGCAGTTGCTCTGTATGAGCCAAATGAAAGGCTCTACTTTCTTCATTTTCTTATCTCTGGGTTAAAAAAACCACACAATGAGTGCTCTCTGCCCCTTTAGTCTCCAGAAGAGGAAAAAAGGAGCTAATCTAAAGCAAACCAATCTACCCCATCCTGGAGAGGTAGCTTTTTCTGTCTAGAAATAAGGTTTTAGTGGCTAAGCCACAAACATGAACTATTCTTTACTTCTTGTGACTCTTGTCATTAAAAAGAAAAAGGTAACTGGTACCCACACAGATAGCCTGTTACAATCAATTATTCTGTTCCAAAATGATATTTAAGCAATATATGATCTAAAAACAGAGCAAGAACATTGAAAAAGAATATAGTTTATATAGTGGCGGCTTCTCAGTTATATTGTTTATACTACTTTGAAAGCACTATCAGAATTTTTTGACTATTCTGTGTCTCAAAGCTGAACCCCTCATGAACCAATGCATAGATCTATGCATTAGTTCTAATGTACATTGGTCTGTACACTAGTCAGGTATAGAAGCAGAGAAAAAAAGCTGTCATTATCCATAGACATGTTCTTCCAATTAAGTTGCTTTATTTAAATGTTTAGATAACTATTTATGAGAGGTGTGCATACAGTATAGTGATACAGACTGTTAGTGCACAGGATTGTTGTGCAAAAGTATCAGATTACTAAACTATATTAATACAAAAATAACATAATGAAAAATGCAATAGTCTGCACCTGAGTAGCACTCTGAAGAGAGCCACATGCTTGCTCTGTGTTTCAATTCCCTCCACCTCAGAATGAGGGAAAATTAGTCTATGAAATGTCCACAAATGCTATAATTAAATTAAAAATTTTCCTTGAAACTTGAAAATTCTCCAATACATTATGAAATAAGCAATTTTGCCTAAATTTCAATGACTGCAAAGCTATCCAGCTATCAAATTTTTTAATTTAAATAACAAAAAATGATACATACTGCACACCACTCCTTTTGTTTAGAAATGAAGTAGTGAGGGGAGAAGGAATGACACCAAGTCTTTCTGCTCGTATGAGAGCAGGCAAATATAGTAGTAGAGAGAAGCTATTGGTAAAGAAATTAACAACTTCATTTAAAGAGAACTAATTTCAAGAACTCTACTGTACATCAAGATGACACAGTTAGTGACAATATGCACTTGAAAAATGTAAAGTACATAAAGTACTCTTGACACAAAAATGATGGCAGTAACTAGGGCACTGTTGGCTCATGCTTGTAAGCCTTGTTACTCAGGAAACAAAGATCCTGAGGGTTGTGGTTTGAAGCCATTCCAAACAGAAAACTCCATGAGACCCCATCTACAAAATAATCAGCAAAAATCTGGGCTGGAGGCATGGCTCAAGTAGTAGAGTTGAGAAAGGACAAAGTCTGGATTTCAAACTTTGGTACAGCTTAAAAAATAATGATGATAAAAAATGATAATGAGGGCTGGGAAGGTGGCTCAGTGGCAGAGCGCTTGCCTTGCATGCATGAGGCCCTGGGTTCAACTCCTCAGCACCACATAAGAAAAAAGAAAAAAGCCGGAAGTGGTGCTGTGGCTCAAGTGGTAGAGTGCTAGCCTTGAGCTGAAGAGCTGAGGGACGGCGCCCAGGCCCAGAGTTCAGGCCTCACGACCTGAACCCCCCCCCCAAAAAAATGATGATGACTACGAGGTGATACATTTATTAATTAGCTAGCTTTTACCAATTCACTATATGAGTATACATGTATATGTATGTGTGTGTATTATATATACATAGATATTGATACCCATAGATATATGGTTATATAGATATATATATATACACATATATACATATATAGATATAGATATATATCTTTCTACATATACCTATACATATATATCTATACATATATCTATATCTATCTCTTTATCTAAATAGATATAAAGATAGATATCTATATATCTCTCTCTATATCCCTATATATCCCTATCTCTCTCTATATATATATCTATACATATATATATCACAGTATTTCAGGACATCATGTGGTATGTGATCACATGGTTAAAGCACAGAACTGTCAATTCCATTGGCTAATTACTTTACCTTATGTTTGTGTAAGAAAATGTACTTAATACCAATACAAGACAGAGTAAAATTATGCTATTAAGGTCTGATTATTGACCTTTATTCCTGTTCTTACAAAGACCTTGGATATAAGGCTCAAAGCCTCTAGGTTTTGATTCCAAAGTTCTGTTAGAGATTGAGGCCACATTGAGGAAAACTGCCTTTTCAGTTGAGTGGTAGGTGTTAGGATATCCCACCTAGTTCAGAAAATCCTTCTCATTGAGACAGGTGAATGTGGAATCTTTTTATGCTTATGATAGAAGCATAAACAAACCCACTTACTGCTTAAATACATCTCACCAAGACAGACATTCACCCATGCTGTGTAATTGTGCCTCTAATATTGACTCTTGGTAATTTTGCAGGTATGTGTGGTTGACCATTACAAGTTCAAACAGGATGAGGAGGGAATGCATGCCAAAATCCTATTACATTTTGGCTTTGCCACTAGGCGTATTATCTGTGAGACATCTGATCTTCCTTAAACTTAATTTTCCAGCTTGACTTACTTTTTTAAGTAAGCTGCCTGGCTTTACTAGTCTTTAACTATTACCAGAATTGGGAAGAGATAAACCTAAGCAAAAGCCATCTCCAATATCATCTCTATGCTTCTCAATTTTCTAGATTTCATAGGCCAGTTCATTTTGTTTTTTATCCTGGAGAAGTAATAACTTTTGGACAAGTAAAAACTTCATTTCCTCATTATTTCCTGAAAGGAAGGAAAACTTTTATAGCATAGATATAGAAAGGACAGAATCTTAATGAGGATACTTCTTCAAGACAGTGAAAGCTCCACAATGGACAGGTGTGGATATGGCAACCAACAGTTTACAATCACTGATTTGAACTTCAAAGATCTTCCCTTACTCCTACTCCATCAAGCCCATTTCCTCTAACACTTTGTTCCTATTAGCTCAATTGTACCAGGGAGTTGTTCATTTCTGCATGTCATCATCCGACAAAGCTAGGGATTATCTTATCTTCCGGCTTTATCACCTAACACAATAAGGTCTATAAATCTTCATTGAATGAACACTGAATGAAGAAATAAAGAAATGAAAACCCAGTCACACTAAATATACCTTGCTTAAATTTCATAGGTTAGCATTTTTCCTAACTGTAGAAACAAAAGACTAAATAAGCCTGATGTTTACTACAAAGTAAGTAAATGCCGAGAGATTGATCTTATCTACCCTTAGGAATACAAGGCACATTCTACATAAAAACAACACAGAATCAGTTCAGGACTTCTATATTTGCGCGCACGCGCGCGTGCGCGCGCGCGCGTGTGTGTGTGTGTGTGTGTGTGTGTGTGTGTGTGGTGTGTGTGTGTGTGTTGGTCATGGGCTTGAACTCAGAGCCTGTGCACTGTCACTAAACTATTGTTCATGCCTAGAATTCTACCACTCTGAGCTACAACTTCACTTCCATTTTTTTGGCAGTTAATTGGAGATAAGAGCCTCATGAGCTTTTCTGCCCAGGCTGGCTTTGAATCATGATCTTCAGATCTCAGTCTCCTCAGTAGCTAGTATAGATAGATATGAGCCACTGGAGCCCAGCAGTTCAGAACTTACACAGGCTTCAAGAGCTACAACTGCATTCTGAACTCTATAAAATCATAAGCCACATATAGGATTCCTGCAATTGCTTCATTTGTGCTCACACTTCAGGAAGTCTTGTTTTAGGTTCAATGAATACAGGGTAGATGAATCACAGTAGAGTTAACAATGGTCTCCATTCTTCAGAAGTGGTGAAGATACTGAAACAGGAAGTAGTCTTGAGTTTGTGGGGTGTAAAGGTTATCTATTATCTGTTGCTCCTAAAGGTTCCTATATTCACATATGTTCTTTACATATGTTCCTCAAAGGGAACTCTTTTCTTAATTTCATTACTATATTATGAAATGCAAATGCTCACCTAAATAAATGATAGGATTTTTGTCCAGTGAAAATAGAAAAGATAAAATAAAAGTAAATTATAGACGAAAGGTATCTAGACCTAAAAATGCCCTACCATTTTTCAGATCCTTAGATCTCGTAATGCTTGGAAAAAATGGGCTATGATGGGGAATAAAAACAAAGTAAATATAAAAATAGGAATGATTCCCTAACATTGCAACAATAAATATATGACCCTTATTTTATCCATTCCACAAGAGTGTGGTCTTGGGCTAAAAAACCACAGCTTCTGTAGTCTGGGCTTAGTCCGGAAGTTGTCATGTTTCAGGTATGAAGAATGGGGTAATCAAGACTTCTCTCAAATGACTAGGTATTTACAAAGTATTTAGATTTGGTTACTCACCTGTCATCAATCTATAGATATTCATGTTCTCTGGATCCTTCACTGGTGGAATTTGATTTTTCATCATTTTTTCTATTCTACTCTGCCTGTACCTATTTAGTTTTAAAGTATCAGTTGCCTGTATTATGGTCCATGTCTAAACACTGCTTTTGGTTTTCAAGGTTTGAATGTCAGAAAATATTTAGTTAGTGATAACAAGACGTTCTATAAGCTGTTACTAATCAACAATGTGCTTGAACTTCAAGATATTTCTTACTCATCAACTTTCGAATTTCATAGAAATACAGCAATTTCTTTTGGTCTACTTTGTGTAAATGACAAGATGTGCTGAATAATAAAATTGTATTAATATTTTCCTTTTGTAACAAATCTTCACTGTGCATAACCATGAAAATGGCAAAAAATACACGGTCAACCAGAGTAGTAACTATTTATACTCAGAAAGAGGAATAAAAAACAAACCAAAAAAAAACCCACAAGAGAACAAAACAAGATGTAAAAGTTTGTAAGGGGTTAGGTCCAAATTTAAAAAAAGTGAATTCTTGTCTAATGAAAATTTATATACAGAAATGGCACCGTGGCTCAAAGTGGTAGAGCTCTAGCCTTGAATGGAAGTAAAACGTATACTCAACATGTGACAAATTTAGCAGAAGTAAACAAAAGTCCTTTAAATAATTTTCTCTATTTTATAATATAAAAAAATTGGCCTGGAATTTTACTGTTCTTTACTGGCAGAAATAAATTTTACACAAAGTTCTGCAACATAAAATTTTTCTCAACCTAAGAGAACACATTTCAAATACAGGCTGACCATTTCTAACAAGAAGTCCAAAATATTAAATACTTCAAATTCTCAAACTTTTTGAGCACCAACATAATGCTACAAGAGGAAAATTTCACAAGTGATTTCATGGGAAGAGTTAAAGAAAAAAATACTCTAAAAGTATCATATAAAATTATACTCAGGCTATGTGTGTAAAATATATAAGAAACATAAGTGAATGTCAAATTCTATTCCCATTTTCCATGTGTAAATATTCCAAATTTTTGAGGAAAAAAAGGAATTTTGCAATCCTACTGGTTCAAGCATTTCACAAAAGCGATACTCACCCTGTTTAATATTAATTGGAGAGAGAAGGTATAAAGCTCACTTTGACTCATAGCCTCCCACTTGCTAGGCTTAAGCCACACCCCACACCTGACTCTCACTTTGTTGCAATAAACAATAGAATTTATTCAAAAATATGTTTTTGAAAGTGGTGCTGTGGTTCAAGTGATAGAGCGCTAGCTAGCGTTGAGCTAAAGAGCTGAGGGACAGTGCCCAGGCTCAGAGTTCAAGCCCCACAACCAACAACAACAACAACAAAAATATTAGATAACCAACCCAGATGCCCTTCAGGAGATGAATAGATCAAGAAAATGTAATATCAAGCTGGGCACCGGTGGCTCACACCTGTAAACCTAGCTACTCAGAAGGCTGAGATCTGAGGATCACAGTTCAAATCCAGCCCAGGCAAGAAAGTCCCTGAGACTCTTATCTCCCTCCAATAAACCACCAGAAAACCGGACGTGGTGCTGTGGCTCAAGCGGTAGAGCGCTTGCCTTGAGCTGAAGAGCTGAGGGACAGCGCCCAAACCCAGAGTTCAAGCCCCACCACCGACCAAAAAAAGAAAAAGAAAGAAAGAAAATGTGATACCATGATAATGACAATGTGCCTTGTGAAGGTTAAAATGTGTTTGTGACTTTAAGTATCATTATTCCACAATACTGTGAAATATGTTAATTTTATGCAACCAACTAATCTCAAGTTTTAAAAAAAGTGAGAGAAGGCATGGGTTAGGAGTGATGGGTGACAATGTTGTCAGACACCTTGTATTCATATACTGTTTTGTAGAATGGGAACCTCTGTACAACTACTTAAAGATAATAATAAAATAAAAATTTTAAAAGAAAATTATATATATATATATATATATATATATATATATATATATATATATAATGGAATTCTATGCCTCCATCAGAAAGAATGATACCACCCAGGTGTTAGGAAATGGAAAGACTGGAAAAAAATTATATTAAGTGAAGTAAGCCAGGCCCAAAGAAACGTTAAGTCCCCTGGTTTCCCTTATCTGCAATAATTAGTGTATATCCACAACAAGCAGAAAAGTTCATAAGCTATGTACATATGAGCATATAAGATGATGCTAAGTGAAATGAACCCCAAGATAGGAACACAAAAGGTTTTATCTTTCTTGCTGTTGTTTTTAATGTGCTATGTGATTTTTTTTTGTTTATTTTGTATGTTCTTCCCTCATGGTATAACCCTTGTTGCCACTGTATTTGATCCTCGTGCCCTGAATCTTGTATATACATTTTTTTTTAATTTGGGGAGGGGAAGGGAAATAACAAAATGCTGAAATAAGGATACAGGAAGACCCATTGTAACAATGACATTTACAAAACACTATGTTGAAAGCAAACTTTACAGCTTTGGGTGGGGGGAAGGAGGAATTGGGGAGGTGAGGAGGTGAGGAGGAAAGGGATGGTAGGGGAAAAACAATGGAGGGGGGAACAATGCACGATAGGAAGTGTACTCATTACCTTGCTTATGTAACTGTGACCCCTCTGTAAGTATCTTTTTTATGTTTTTTTATTGTAAAAATACTGTACAGAGGGGTTACAGTTACATGAGTAAGGTAATGAGTACATTTCCTATTGAAACTTGTTACCTGGAGGATGAACAGTATCTTTACAATAAAATATATATATAATATTATTTCATCATTTATTTAATATGTACATATGTATATACTATTGTGATACTTTGAAGATAAAAAATAGTAAATTGTAGGTTTTCCAAATGCCTGTTGGGGAAACACAACAAATCAAAGAAAGGTTGGACAAATGGGATTGCATAAAGTTGCAGAGCTTTTGCAGGGCAAATAACATAGCTAGCAAGATCAATAGAAAGCCCACGGATTGGGAGAAGATCTTTACTAGCCATACAACGGACAAGGGTCTCATATCTAAAATATACTTGGAACTCAAAAAATTAAACCCCCAACAACAAATCCTCAAAGAAACAACTGCCCAATAAATAAGTGGGCGAAAGACTTAAAGAGAAACTTCTCTGAAGAAGAAAGAAGGATGGCCAATAGACACATGAAGAAATGTTCAACATCCCTAGCCATAAAAGAAATGCAAATCAAAACAACATTGAGATATCACCTCACCCCAGTTAGAACGGCAAAAATCAAGAACTCTAACAACAACAGATGCTGGAGGGGATGTGGACAGAGAGGAACCTTACTTCATTGTTGGTGGGAATGTAAACTTGTTCAACCACTTTGGAAAGCAGTATGGAGGTTCCTCAAAAGACTTCACATAAAACTCCCCTATGACCCACCAATCTCACTTTTGGGCATTTACCCAAATGTTTACAAACAAGACCACACTAAAGCTACCAGCACAACAATGTTTATTGCAGCATTATTTACCATAGCTAAGATATGGAACCAACCCAGATGTCCCTCAGCAGATGAATGGATCAAGAAAATGTGGTATATATACACAATGGAATTCTATGCCTCCATCAGAAAGAATGACATTGCCCCATTTGTTAGGAAATGGAAAAACTTGGAAAAAATTATATTAAGTGAAGTAAGCCAGGCCCAAAGAAACATAGGTCCCATGGTTTCCCTTATTTGCAATATCTAGTATATGTATAAGTGGAAAAGGTCAGATAATGTGAGGTCAGGAAAATGAACTCTTAGATATGTATTTTAATGTTTTTTTCTTTCATGCATGTGTTTCTAACGCATTTATAAGATTATCTCTTTGTTGCTTTGTATGTCCCTTCCCCACAGTATAACCCCTGCTTTCACTATATTTGATGTCAGTATAACTTGTGGAGGAGATGGGGAAAAACCAGTTGTTTAAGGATACAGGTGGACCTGTTGCAACAATGAGAAGTACAAGTTGTCATGTCCAAAACGAGCTTTACAACGTCGGTGCGGGGGTGGGGGGTGGGGGGGATAGAAGAAGGATTGGGATTGGGGGGAGGGGGGAGGCTGGGAAGGGATGTGAAGGGTAAACCAAAGGAGGAGTGTGCAATGCTTGGTAAGAAATGTACGCATTATCCTGCCCATGTAATTGTAACCCCTCTGTACAGTATGTTCACAAATAAAATAAAATTAAATTTAAAAAAAAATTTAAAAAATGCCTGTTGGACACACCATCTGATATGACTAGCGTTTTTTCCTTTAATAATACTATTCTAATTTTATTTGACCTGTATACTTTTAGAGACTGGAGATTTAAAGATGAACCCAACATAATAATGCTTCTGTAGAAGCATAGAATCATCGTGGCATCCCGAAGAATAGTCATCATTCCACCCTTTCTAAACCCTATCCCAATTTTGTTAGCATAATGAATATACTATTTGAAATCTGAAGATCTACAGATTTACCAATAAAAATGATTTTGATCTGCTGGTGTGAGTTTTGCTCCATGCTTTTTTTTTTTCCTGTCTGTCAATCATGGGGCTTGAACTGAGGGCCTGGGTGCTGTCCTTGAGCTGTTTTGCTCAAGGCTAACAATCTATCCCTTTGAGCCACAGCTCCACTTCTGGTTTTCTGATGAGTAGTTAGAGTCTCATGGACTTTCCTGTCTGGGTTGGCTTCCACACACAATCCTCAAACCTCAGATCTTCAGATCTTCAGATCTCACTGGCATCTGACCAATATGTTTTGAAACAGCTCAAGAAAGTTAATGTATGGTTTAATGGCTATAGTAAATAACTATATGGCTATAGTAAATTCTTTGTATTTTGAAAACTGTCAACAGAGTAGAATTTAAGAATTCTCATTACACACAAAAAATATGTAGTGGGACTGTGATTTAGTGGTAGAGTGTTTGCCTAGCATGCATGAATCCTGGGGTTCGATTCCTCAGTACCACATAAATAGAAAGAAAGAAAGAAAAAGATAAGTATGTGAGGTACTGTGTCTGGCAACTAGGCTGATTGAACTATTCCATGACTTTTATACTTTCAGCTTGTCATTTCCTTCCTGTCTTCTTCTTCCTTGTGCCTGCAACAAATTCCCTTTCCTCCTTCCTGTTCTCTGGAGGTGCAAATTCTAGGCACCCTATAAAGCTCAGTGCAGGATATTTGATCAGAACTCAGTGCAGGATATTTGATCAGAACTCCCCTGATTTGTATCCAGAAAACTTTTGCACCTGCTTAATTATCCAATTATTTTTGAAACATCTAAAAATTCTTGATACATCTATGTATCCTCTTCAAATTTTTGTAAGGTGTAGACATTTGATAAATTCTTTGAAAATGAATAAATGACTGCACAAAAAAGACTAAAAGTGAATAAAGAGTGACATCATAAAATTAACTTTTGAAAGATACACCCACCCCAAAAGAGATAAATATGCAGCACTGCACAAGATGTCAAAATAATTAGGGATGATAGTTAGATTGTGAAAAGAGACAATTTATGCTAAGTATTTAAAAAATGATTTTCAGGGGGCAGGGAATGTGGCTCAGTGGAAGAGTGCTTGCCTTGCATGCATGAGGCCCAGGGTTTCTCAGCATCACATAAGAAAAAAAGTTGGAAGTAGTGCTGTGGGTTAAGTGATAGAACACTAGCCTGGAGCTGAAGAGCTGAGAGACAATGCCCAGGCCCAGAGTTCAAGCCCAAAGACTGACAAAAAATAAAAATAAAAATGTTTTTCAAAGGGATTACTTTTGTATACTGATAATTTCCCACTTCGACATGTAAGAAAATTATCTCTTGGACAGATAGTAAAAGTTTGGCCGATGTTTCATTATGATTCTATTTATATTTACACTGGAGAGCACACAATGGAGACAAGTCTATGCTGTCATTCAAATAGCCTGGTTGAATTGTTCTCTTACTCTTTTGGATTTTGAGATCTTATCTACAACACTTTCAGCAGCTATGCATCATTAATCATGAAGATTTTAACTGTAGACACATTAGAGATGACAAACCAAGATTAAAGTAGTATGATAAATCTGGTCAAAGAACCTTCTCTGCTTAATTTTTCATATTTACCCATCAAAACTTGCACCTCTGGTAATGAATACCTAGACCTAAATTTATTTCCTATTAAGAGTACAATCCATCTTGTGAAATGATATCTGCGAAACAACTTAAAACCTGTTGACTAAGGTAGGGGGAAGGGGTGGTAGATAGCAAGCAGTTTCCAAAAAAAGGAAAAAGTAGAGACTGTTCAAATCCCAGTTTGGTCTTATCCTTTGGTGCTGGTCAATAAACCTGGTACCAGATATAAACAAAACATTCCATTCAACATTATGTCAACCTTCAGCACAAAGGTCATCCATCACTGTACATAATGGTGTGAGCACCTGTAAAATCTGATGTGCCTCCTTACAGACCATTTTTTTCAACATTGTGTCTGTCAGAGATTACCCCCCACTACATACATATTATTTATGTTGGGAGTAGCTTTCTAAATGTCACCCAAATGAATTAGCATCATGCTGAGCCTCAGAGTTAAGAGAGTCGCCATGTGCATTTATGTGTTTTCTCTCCCCGAATACTGACACATTTATATCCTTTCCCCGTCTGCTCTGGCTTTGGCAGAGATGCATAGTACAAGCAGTTTATTTTACTATGACATGGTGACAAAATAGAACTTTATTTATGTGAAGCTGGTTAAAAATGCCCTGGCCAAAAAATATGACACCAGTTAAGGAAATCTAATAAAACCTCTTGTAGAAATGGTGTAAAGTATAGAGTTTTATTTGGAACTTAATGAGGTTGGTAATGCATACTGTACCTTACTGTGTCTACCAAATAACATCAGGCTAATGTTGCTGAATGTTTATTCTTAAAACTGGTCCAATCTCTGTTAATTTAATTAGCCACTCTCAACTCCCTAACAGTCACTCATTAGTTAATTTTTTATTCTATTAAAAACAAAATATTATTACACCTACTTTATATATTTGGAGAATTATGTTCATTTTTAGATTCGTGTAAATGCAAGAAACATTTTAATCAATACTTATGAGTTCTTCTAAGGGTCTCAGAAGAATGCACTTAGTAATCATAGGGATTTTAACTCAATCTGAAGGAAAAAATAATAAAAATCAAAACTTAAATTTAGCCTTATGAAATATTTTGGCTAAGTTTTTTTAATCTTCTAATAGTTACTTTTTAAGAGTGATCAAATAAACATCTTAATTCATATATTATGTCATGTGGCCACAGTAAGGTAAACAATATGTACAAATAATGCAAAACAAAGGGAAGGGCCCAGAAGTCTTAGGCACCCAGTTCATTATCCGTATACATACAAATAAAAATGAAGCCACAAGTTTTCATCAAAATTTGTATTCCTTTCAATAGCCCACAATGAAAAGCTGAGTGAAGATATAAATGAGGAGGTACTGTCCAAAGTCATTTTTTTCCTTCTGCTTAAAAATTACAGAGAGCTAGTGAGCCATACAAAAAATTTTAGCTACTCAGGAGGTTGGGATCCAAAGATCACCATTTGAAGCCAACGGTGCAGGAAGGACTATGAGACTCTTTTCTCTAATTAAGCACCACAAAGTCCAGAAGTGGAGCTGTGGCTCAAGTGGTAGAGTGCTAGTCTTGAGTACAAAAACCCAGGGATAGTGCCCAGGTCCTGAGTTCAAACCCCAGGACTGGACACGCGCACACACACACACACACACACACACACACACACACACACACACACACACAATGGTCATCAGAAACTTCATGCATCATAAAAGAAAATCTTTGTCATGACTTTAGAGACATGGGAAAGTCTTCCATGGTTATGATTCTTTCTCATCTTTGTTCTACTTTCACTGCTTCTTTTTACTTTATTGTGGATCTTGCTGCTACTAGCAAAAATGTAGAGATATGGGTAGAAATACTACAGATCCAGGGAGATCTGAAAGCAAAAAGTGCCTCATTCCTTAAGATGCCTAGGTGAAATAGACTAGCCATGGGTGAACCTTGAGCTTTAGTCATTACTCACTCACTAATGTGCTATATAATGTTGGATAAGGAAATCCATCCCTCTGCATTTTCATTTTCTTATGTACAACATAGGTGGGTTATTAGTAGGGTACAGCACACCCCATGTATTCTCTACAGATTCTTCCTGTTCAACAGTCTATGATCTGAGAGCCTTCTCAGATAAGCATCAAGTTAGCAAACAACTTTCTTAAACCACAGCTAAAATGACTTAAACTCTCAAAGTAGCGAAATCATTTATATTGCCCAATGTGACTGCTGGTATAAATAAATAGATCATAGAAACAGCAATGTTTTTGAAGAGAAAATATGCCCACTAAATTATTTTCTTTTCAGCAAAATTTATTATGTCCACTAAAGAATTAATACTAGTATGGGCTACTAAACAGATAACTGGTTCTTCAATTATGTAGAACTTTGTTTGTGTTTCTTTATATATATATATATATATATATATATATATATATATATATATATATATATCTTTTTATCCTGATAACTATGGGCAAAAGTATAATCTTTCCACTAAAAATGGTAACTATAATCTTGATTAATTTAAATGTATAGAACATAGGACACAGCTGGAGTATTCATTATCAGGGGATAAAAGAATAATATCTTCAAAAATTATGTTTTTCCTGTGTGTGTGTGTGTGTGTGTGTGTGTGTGTGTGTGCGTGCATGCGTGCGTGCGTGCGTGCGTGTTGGTACCAGGGTCCAGGTTCTGTCCCTTAGCATCATTGCTGAAGGCTAGCACTCTACCACTTGAACCACAGTTCCACTTCTGTTTTTCTTGGCTGTTAATTGGAGATAAGAGTTTCACAGACTTTCCTACCCAGGATAGTTTTGTAATGGGATCCTCAGATTTTAGCCTTCTGTGTTGCTAGGATTGAGACTCTGGTGCCATGACAAAATTACTTTTTAAGAATCATTTATTTTAACCCAATCATTAGGTCTTTATCACACACATGAATGACAACTAAGGATATTCCAGCTAGGTCTTTTAAAATGTGTTTGAACAGACAACCACACCACCAAGAAGCCTGCCACTAGTACTATCATCTCATATCATTTAACATAAAATACCAAACAGTAATCATGTCCAACTCCCCGGGCACTCCTAAGACAGTGCTTACTCAGAAACACAAAAACAAACTACAGCTCCAAAAACATTCCATAATCAATGCTTCATCTCATGAAATCAGCATTTATTTCACATAATTAAAAGCAAGGTGAAGCTGAGCAAACAACTTAGAAAAGTGTTGTCTAAGAAATCTCAAAGATGAAGCTCCTTGGAAATATGTCTGCCTGTGTATTTCATTATGGTTCTTTAGCAACAAAGATCAAAAGCAAGTTTCTGAAATCACATAGATAGTGAATGTTATTAACTATTCTTGTGAAAAGTACCCTTGTCATTATTGTGTAGAGGCCTTACCCACATATGGAAATCTCCTCTCACATAAAATTGGTTCATGTGTGTATGCATATATACACACATACTCATGTGCCAAAGATTCAGAAGGCAGAAGAATGTTGATGAGGTCACTTGGTTGTGAAAAAACACACATGGAGATGGGTGGGGCCAGAGTCAGGGACAGAGCCACTCCACCTTAAGAGTACCTCCCAGGCTGGGAAGGTGGCTCAGTGGTAGTGTGCTTGCCTTGCATGCATGAGGCCCTGGGTTCAATTCCTCAGCACCACATAAGCAAAAAGAAAAAAGCCAGAAGTGGCACTGTGGCTCAAGAGGTAGAGCGCTAGCCTTGAGCTGAAGGGCTGAGGGACAGCACCCAGGCCCAGAGTTCAGGCCCCATGACTGGACCCCCCCCCCCCAAAAAAAAAGAGTGCCTCCCAAAGTAAGATCATGTTGCCAAATTGTCTTCAACAACCAGTTCCCTGGTAGATTATTACACTTCTTTGGGTCTTGCTACCCTGTCCATATTGATTCCACCAGTTCCTATCTTAACATTTTTCTTGTCCAATAAAGAAATAGTTCTTCATTCCATTCAAGCACACATCTTGTGGCTGCACTGATTATCATGAAATTATTTTATGAGCAGTCCAGCATATATGGCATGAATCCAAGGCTACTTTTAGACTTAGTAGGTATTGCTGCCCTACATTTCCTCAAGGGTGCCTCATTCTTCCTTGGCATACAGACCACAAGCAGCTGACCCACTGCCACTTCCTATATCATCTTCAACTCTCCTCCACCCCCCTCCCTTCCAGGAATCCCTTTATGGAGTGAAGGCAAGGAGACTTGACTAATTTGAATACTAGATTTTCAGTCATTTGCAAATCATGATCAGTCTCATCTCTGTGATTTCTCAACTTAAACAATGAGAAACACCTTTAAATAGTCCATGGCTTGTAATCACAACTGCCTACAGCTTGGGTAATGCCTCACTTGCTTTTACAACTTAGGAAATAAGATCTCTGAACCAGAATATGCCCAATTTATTCATGTTTCCCAAAGCCTAAATACTTGTAGAAAGAGTAGTTCTTCATAAAGCCACAGAAATGGGGAAGGAAGGATACTATCTGAAACCACCAAGCAGTCTGAGACACCTAATAAAAAGGAAAAAGCATAATTCTTGGCTTAATTCACGTTTAGAAGGATATCTCTGTATTTAATAGTAATATAATCAGTGAAATAAACGTTATTTATATGTCTACTTTCCTTTACGATAAAAGAAATAGCAACATATTAAAAAGTCATTGAAATTGCAGCCAGAAAAAAAAATAAGGGAGCTGGGAAAGTGGCTTAGTGGTAGAGAGCTTGCCTAGCAAGTATGAAGCCTGGGTTTGATTCCTTAGTAGCACATAAATAGAAAAAGCTGAAAGTGGCACTGAGGCTCAAGTGGTAGAGTGCTAGTCTTAAGCAAAAGAAGCTCAGGGATAGTGCCAAGGCCCTAGCTGCAGGACTGGCTAAATAGACAGACAGACAGACAGACAGACAGACGGACGGACGGCCGGACGGCCGGACGGCCGGATGGACGGACAGACAGAGACAGACAGACAGACAGACAGACAGACAGACAGACAGACAGACAGATAGATAATTAGTGCAAAAAATAGGCCACAGTTCTTCTCTGCCACTTACTAATAATAAAATATACAACAGATAACTTTCATTTTCTGGCTGTTTAGAATTTTCTTTATCCAATTAAGACAATATACTCTCTGCTTCTATTCAAGACAATCTGAGCAGCAAATCAGATGAAATAGGTATAAAATTTATGAAAGCCTACAGTGGAAAGATCTATTGATAACCTTTTAGCGTACTTTTAATTTACAAGAGAACACTGGAAACTAATCATATAACACAAAATAGTTGCTTACTTATAACTACTTTTACACCATAATCTCTTTTCACTGGCTAATTATCTCAATGACTATTTTAAGTTGCAAGAATCCTATTCTTATTATTTTACTTTTCTCAGTCTACTTGTTTGTCTAAACATTTAACCACATGTAAATGTAAATCTGCAAATGAGAAAGTCATCCAGAATTTCTAGGATAACATGGGAGAATAAGCCAGGGGAAAATTTTACTTTAATAAAACTAAAAATTAGACTTGGGAGCTAGTGTTGTGGATAAAAAGGAAAACAAGCTAAAGGCAAATGGACAAAATAGTGGATTTCAAATCACAACAGATTAACTGTTCAAATCATAGTAACATGTTTTAACAAAATTTTATATTTCTCAGATGCCTTTTTCATATCAATTTTCCTTTTTCCTATTGCATTCTGTCTACTGGTGTCATTCTCTTGTCTCTATTTTTCTTCTGTCATTTATCCTCCTGTTGCCCAAGCTGCCATCTCAGTCCTTCTCTTCACTTCAGACTCACTATCCCAAGAGCAGTCCTTATTACCACTACCTGATTTCTTCTTTAGTCTCTATTTCTACAGCAAATCCTTGTATTATGAGAAATATAAAGCTGTGAACTGCAGCTATATGTATAGCACCGATTTTCAGCACAAGTACAGCTATAGACAAAGAAAGCAAAGAGTCCCTAGAAATAACTGTCTGAAAGGATATAGCATGGCCACCTTCCAGCTATGCCATGCGAGGAGCCACATTCACAGATGTAACTCTTGTTTTTGTTTCATTTTTTTGCCAATCACCAGAAAAAGGGAAATTCACATAAAATAGAACACAACAACCTAATTGCTAAAATGGAATCCTACCACTAATAATGCTCTCACCACTTTAAAAGAACGAGGCCTTTATAGCTCTACTAAGCCTTCCCCAAGTGTTTTTGATAAAGGATATATAAAAAACACACTTGTGAAATGCTTTATTATATGGAAGATATTCTAAAAGGACAGGGTCTCAAGAACAACTTGTCACTTTGGCCTTAGATCTGGTACTTGATCCTTAAGTCCTTTAACTTCACCTAGTCTTGTACTACAAGCTCTGAGTATATTTCATTTAAAGACCATCATTGTCAGTAATTCTACTGTTGGTGACTAGTGGGCGAATGGGCTCTCTAGTTGACACCAAAAGCTATGGTCAAGATAGAAGAAAAAAATAATCAAAGGAACTGTAAGCTCCATCCAAAGTTATAAAATAAAGTCTCACAAATGTCCATTACACATGAATACTATAAATAAACATGTTCCCTTTCTAGTGTTGAGGGAGGGGTTAAGTATTTCCTGAACATCAACTCTAAACTTCATGGATCCATCAAGAAGTACATAGAGTACTTGAGAGATCTGTCTCCAGGACTGACAAAGTCGCTCCACTTGGATGGGTTAAAATATAATTTCCTATACAATTTTAGGCCAACTGTGACTAATGCCACCTCTCAGAAGCACTGCTATTTCCACAGCCCTAGTGTGAATTCTCCTTGTTGATTAGACAACTGCAGTAGCTTCTAAGATGGTTCATGGCTTCCACTCTTTTCTACCACACATCCCTTCCTAGTCAGCTGCAAGACCATTTTCCTTGCTTGTAACTTATTTATTACTGTAACATGCTTGTTTCTGTTAACAAGGGTCCACAATCATGTTTTGAAAACTCAATCAAATGGCATCACTTTTAAATTAGGTTTTAGAGTATCTAGAAAACAACTGGAAAAGGTAGTAAGTAGTGTGTTTTATACAGAAAGAAATCTAGAAATTATTTCTGAGTATAATTAGAAATAAATAAATACTATGCAATCCACCAGCCTTTCTTATCTCTTATAGATAATAGTCTCTTTATGGCTTAGACATTCACAAAACAATGAAATGTGTGTGTAATAAATTATAATTTTAATGTTTTCCTTGATTATAGAATCAGAGGTGAAGATAGATAGGTTGTTCTGAATAAGTCAGAAGTAGCACTACTAATATGCATAGTAGTAATTTTTGGTTTCTGGTAGGAAAATTATTGTGAGACCTGAGTTGGCAGCTTTTGAGATTTGATTTTATTATCTCATACTTTCGAGTCATTAAAAAGGTTGAAAGAAAGTCAAAATGTTCCAGGAATATTTTCCACTTTCTTCTGGTTAGAAAATGGTCCCTCCTTCCACAAAAGTTTAGTACATATCCCCCCATAGTATACTAAAGAGGTTAAAGCAACGATAAGGGAAAAGGCCATTAAGCCTACTCTATTTTTAAAATGTCTCCCCCTTTCCTGTTTTATTCCCCATAGTCATGCAAAAATGCGGCTTAGATCATGTGAACAGAGGGTATAAAATGACCTTATCCAGATTACAGTGATTCTGAATAGCATGTCAGCAAAGAAGGTATTTATGGTTGACAGAGTAACAGGAAAATTTATATTTTAAAAGAATAGATTATCCATGTGGAACCGTAATAGTTCTATCTACCTTTGTTTCGCAAAGAGATAGCAGGCTATTTATTGAGTTGGTACCAATATAGACAGTTCAACATTGCTAACGATGGAGGCCACTCTGCCTGGTGTTGGGGACCCTCCTGGTGAAAGGCAAGTTTGGTTGCTTTGATGGTAGAAAGTGGGCCTCTACAATCTCTAACACTGTCTGCAATGTGAGCTGCCACCAGAGGTTCATACAGAGAAATTCAATAACCATTATTCAGACTCAGGTTAAGCTTGCTCTGTCTCCACAAGTGTGAAAAGCACCCAGGTGAGCCATTGTTACTTGCACCAAGCAAAATGATTCAAAATTAAAACATCATGTTTTTGTTTGTGAAGAAAGTTACTTACTGAAGTAGAAGCATGCTTACAATGCTTGATGAAGACTGTGTTGTCCTGCCTACTATATTGCTACTTTCATAGTCCTGTTATGTTTTTATCTATTTCTCTTTAAAAACCTTTTTTCACAAGTTTTTTTTGTGAAAATACTGTACAGAGGGGTTACAGTAACATAAGCAAGGTAATAAGTACACATCTTATCGAGCATTGTTGCCTCCTCCTTTGTTTTTCCCCTACCATCTCTTCCCTCCCACTTCCACAACTACACTCTCCCCTCCCCTACCCGCCTTGCCTAAATGGTAAAGTTCATTGTTCAACAGTGTCTTGTACATCTCATTGTTAAAATGGGTCAACCTGTATCCTTATTTAAACCTATTTAAAAAGCTTTTTTAAAAACAGTATTATTGTTATATTTGCAAAGACAACATAACGCCTTCTTTTTCCAGGCTTCTTTTGGATATATAATCCATATATGTATAAGTTTCCAGTCTGAATCCATAAAAAAACAAAATGGGTAAATATATATTTTAATCAATATAATTTTACTACTTTCTCATAAAGTATAATTACTCCTGAAATCAAATAACAACAAAATATTTCTAATTATAATCATGCTAATTTGTAATACTTGGAAACCTTTCTACTTAGAGGGCTAACCATTTTCTCCATATTTGTGTTACTTCATTTGTTCAGAAAACCCTTTCTTTATGAACACTACAAAGTGGATCCCTCATGGATGTCCATAAATGCTTAATTTAATGTGATACACATGACCATTCTCTACTAAGAGACATCAGAGTGCCTCCTTCAAGTGTTAATCTTGAGGGTGGAGGAGTCAAGCCTTGAAATCAGTAGAGGCTTTGTAGCAACATTAGAGACCTCTTTGCAGCCTTTGAACAAGTTACTTATATCCATAGGAAGCAGTTTCCTCAGTTATAAAACAGGAAGAATAATCCTGGGAATAACACACTAATGTGAGTAAAGCTCTTAAAAATACTCTTGTGAGAGACTCAGTAAAAGGACAAAGAAACATTACTGGTACCCTGTCAACACTCAAAAAATACATTTAGGTATTAAAGAATTGACCACAAATGTAAGTAGAATCAGCCACTTTATTATAATCACATAATCCTACTTAGCGTGATCACCTTGAACAGAAGCTACCAACATGAGTATATCTGTTTGATTTTATTAAATCACAATTATAAACTTGCTGTGAAAAAAGGTAAGAATTTTCTAATATCCATCTCAAAATTGTAATCCTGACTTATTAGTTTTGTTTTTTTATCCTTACAGAATTTTTATATAAATATACTTTCCTAACTTGCTTGTAGAAATGGTTCTACTTGAGCTCTGATTTTGTCTTTTGATTATCTACTCCATGTTCATTTTTAAACATTTGTGATAATTAAAGATAATTGCAAAGGAAGAAGATTCATTGGCTAGCAGATATGCTACATTGACCCTTCACAATTATCTGTCAGAATTACTTCTCTCTTTGAATTCCATAGTTACTCAAATTAAACACAAGTTAATAGATGATCCCTTGTGATACTAATCTATAAAATACAGCTATACTTTAATCAAAAGGCATGATATTTCATATTATAACCACCATCATGATCTTCCACATAAACACAATACATTTGTAATTCCATAATTATTGCACATCTTTCCAATTAAGGACATTGATTATGTTTTTATGTTTCCTCTACTGAGGTTAGTAAGTCTTAGCTATGATTTTTTGGTAGCTTCTGGATCTCTATTATTTTTAAGGATGATCAATAAGCAGTTAAATTTCTTTTGTTTTGTTTTTGGCAATTCTGGGGCTTAAATTCCAGGTTTCATACTTGTTGGACTAGTAATCTGCTCTTTGAGCTATGCCTCCAGCCCTGACTTTTGCAGGTTATTGTTGAGATGGAGTCTCAGACTTTCCTGCCTGGGTTGTCCTCAAACCACAATCCTCCAGATTTCAGCTACCTCAGTAATCAGGATTATAGGTTTGAGCTACTAGAGATTGGCATCAATTTTCAACAAAAGATGAAGCTCTCATGAAAGAATGATAAAAGAGAATTTCATAATTCTCAATATTCCAAGGCTTGAATGGTCTCTTTGTTTTTAACATATACACACAAACTCCATATAGGTGTACTTTCCTAAGGAGAATTATATCACTTGTATTTATTTCTACTAGAAATAAAAGAAGAATATTGTGGATCAGATCTAATATTTCTTGAAATACAACTAACCAGAGATATTTTCTTTCTGGGTTGATTATCTTGCCTCTCATACCAATAGAGTCTCATCAAATTATAATAGATTAAAGAGTAAGTAGAGTCTTTTGGAAGGTCTAATAGCCCATCTGATGATGGGTTGTGAATATGTCTTGGATTTGGGATAAGAACCCAAGAACATAATAAACTGTATTCTCCCTTTAGTGGAGATTCCTGAGCATCATTAATCTGAGTGCTACGGCCAAAGTCTGACCAACTATAGACTCAGTTTTCAAGGTGGCTTCTTTACATCTTGGTTTTTCTAACATATGTTACCACTAATGATATATTTCAATAAAGTGTCCCAAAACAAAAGACAAAAAAAAGGACTATGTTAGAGGAAGTCAAATCAACACAGTAATGTATCACTGGACATCTGGACATTTGATGCATAAAGGATCTTCAAGAAACACAGAGGCAGATCCAATTCCTGAGCTGGTTAAAGGAATTATTTATCTCATTTCCTATTCAACACTGGTATCTCACTTGTCGTAAAATGGGTTCAAAACATGCTAGCCTAATATATTATGTGATCAAAGAACCAGTGTCAATATCTTTTTTTATTTTTTTATTGTGAAAATAATGTATAGTTACAATTACATGGACAAGAAGGAGTACATTTCTTACCAAGCATTGTAGCCTCCTCCTTTGTTTCCCCTTCCATCCCTTAGTGTCAATATCTTGTCATGTACCTTCTTTTCTCATGGGAAATGCCACTCCTTCTCTCTTTTTCCACACATTATTCTTACGTATATATTCTGGCTTACTAAGTTCTGCATCTTGAACATTGAAATTGATTGTAATTAATGAATAGATGACTACTGACATCTTCACTGTGCAAGGATTTCACAGCAGCAGAAGTCTATCATCTAACAAAACTCTGCAGTTCTCACACAAAGTTTTCTACACCGGACCTTTATAGTTGGAAGGGACCAGAGCTTCATCCCTTATCTTCCTCCCTTTTTGATAGCTCCTCCAGCAGTCCCTGGAATTATTTCACAGTGAAGGAAAAATCCTCTGATTAAATAGCAAGAAGAAACCTCCATGTGAGTACTTATTTCCCTAAATAACTAATTCCTCTGCTCAATGTAGATACAAATAAAAAATATGCCCCATCTTATAAGAAAACATTTGTCTCCTATGACATGACCCTCTAGAAGGGGAGAAAAATGACTCTTTTCTGGTCTTACTTATGTTAGTCATCACTACACAGTACCAAGGGTCTGCCCTAAATACATATTAGTTGGTAATCATTACTAATTTTATTTGAAATATTATAGTTATTTGATCAAAAATGCTGAGATTTTGATTGCTTGTTGTTTGCTTTTGCATAACGTATCCCTAGACTCAGAGGGAAGGGTGCTAAGCAGAAATCCCTCCACTATTATCAGTGAATCACTGTGAATATGAGGAGGAAGTAATAACAAGTTCCTGCTTTCCAAATCATTTACAAAATAAATGTTGATGATAACAAACAACATCAGACAAACATTGAGTGGTGGATACCGGAGGCACAATAGTGAGGATTGATAATCATGGTTTCTGATTTTTGTGGAAATTGCAACTGAGTTAAGAGGACAGATATTATTCAGCATGTATACGTTTTCATGCACTCTGGGTAACATCCTCAAAATGTACAACATGAAAAGACACCCTTTAAGTGGTACTCCAAACAAGTGTCTTAAAGGAAGAAGGGACAAGGTCCTGAATCACCTTGAGTGGAGAGCTCCAGCCTACACGGGAAGGATGAGGGACTTCTAAGCTGAGCATGGGAAGTTGGGTATCAGTTCATAAATAAAGCAGTAAGAGCACAGCATGTGCACCATCATTCATAGGAGGGAGTTTGGAAACAATGGGACCTGAGAAGGCCAGCAAGGAGTAATTCAACATGAAGTAAAGTGACAACGTTTTGTTTCAGAAAGCACTTCTTCTGTTAGTAGTTGGTATGCAGTTGGATTTTTTCCCCCTCAGCCCTTTTCCTCTGGACCACAGCACAGTTAAGCCAGTGTCCTGAGAGTGGGAGGTCCTGCTGATTGACAAGCAGTCACTGGTGAGGCACAGTCAGTCATTCCTGACAAGCCCAGGTTATTATTACATGTAGTGGAGCAGTGAATTCAATGGTTAGAAACAGAGTGGAGAGAGCCTGAGAAAGGCGACCATGCAGCATAGAGGAAAGCCACCTCCAAGGAACAGGAAGTCTTTTCTCTTTTCAGAGCATCATCCATCATGCTGGGGGAAACAGCAGGGACATAACCTACTACTTCTTAATAGGCTTCTGCACAGAGAGTGTCTTTGAAGCAGCAGCTGCCCACAGTAAATTTCATTGACCCTTAGAGCCTTTCTCCAAGTTTTCCAACTGTTTTGTCTCCTGAGCTGCAGCTCAGTGTTGGGTCCAAGTTGTAGCACCTGACTAAACTTAAGAGTCTGCCCATATGAGAATGGAAAGCGTTCAGTGATGTTGTCTTTTCTGAGCTACCCCAACAGTGAGACATGATGCCATTCCATCTGGCCATAAAGTGTATTCTTTCCCAGGGAGAAGAAGCCCAGCAAGGGATTTGATTTTTAAGGTCTGGTATTTTACTGTACACATATCAAAGAAAATACAGTGAAATACAGCCTGATCCCAAAATAATGTAGTCAAGAGTTTAGGTCTTCTCAATAAAGCAGAATTCATAAGATTAAAAAGACCAAAGGCTTTTAGAGTTCATCCAAGCTTTAATTTTTTTTGATGCCTAAGATTCAAATAGAAAAATCAAAGGATTTTGAAGAAGTAAATAATGTTGGAACTATAAAAATATACCTGAAAAATGAGTTTTTCCTCCATTGAATAATTTCTTCTAACAGTTCTAAGAAAGGACAATCTTTATCAAACAGATATACATTAATAATGATTTTGGTGTTGTTGTTCCATACCCTCTTACAATTGAATATCTGTGATGAGGCTAGCTACTCAGTGGTTTTCTTAACTCTTGCTACCCTGTCTTAGTGCCTGGTTCCCCGTGGTTTGTGAAAGACCTTCATAAAATGATGCTGTGACCACAGATTACAGTTTACTTGACATGTGGATACCTGAAATTACACTGTGGTTTTTGCTTTTGATCAACTGAGCTGAGTACTAATTATCCAGCTAAGGAACCCATGTAGTCACTTTTATACTTCATTTCTTCTACCCCTAGCATAGGAGAAGCAGGAGGGTTTTGGTGGCACAGACTTTGAGTTGTGCTCTACTGAGTGAAATGCTTCTCAGGCACCATAGGGCCTCAGGACAGGGGAAAGCCAAAAAAGAGGCAAGGCTTCTATTGGTTCTAATGACCTTAAACAGAGATTCAAATCAATTTTTTTCTTAGGAAGTTGTTACAATTGAATATTTACTTGAAGTCATCTTCTTTGGCATCTATTCAATTTCCTTGGTCATAAAATTTTCACAAGCAAAGAAAAAATATGATGCATTCGTTTTTATTGTTAAAATAAATTTTAAACCTGCCTATTACCAAGATTGTGATCATCACTACAATCATGCTTTGCAGGGTGATCATCACTTGAACATAGATTATAGGTTGGGAAATCTGGAACCATAGGCAAGACAGTTTGTTCAGAATAATTGCTCAAGAAACACTGGCTCATATAAATGTGAATAAATGAATGGATGCACCTGAGTATAACTCACTTCACTTATATATGTACATGAAAGTCATTTTCTTCAGGGCCATCATGCATGTATGTACCTTTAGACAAACTTCAAAGTAAAGGAAATACCCAATTAATTTTATATTTTAATTGCTACTGTAATTAATCCAACTAATTATAAACTATTAAGCTAATAATTAATAGCAATTGCTAAGGAACAGCACTATTAATTAGCAATCTTTCCCCATAAGCTGAGTCAAAGGGAAAATATCAAGCCAGTTTAAGGTGAAGAAAGAATCAGATGAACACAGATCCTAAGCACTAAGTTCAAAGATTCAAGCCTGTTCTCATTCCATGCTCTCATAGGTTGAATAATCTGAAGTTGCTGTTGTTTATTCTATTGTATTGTATTTTGTCAATTGTTGAGCTTGAACTCAGGGCTTGGGCACTATCCTTGAGCTTTTCTGTTCAAGGCTAGTACTCTACTACTTTGAGCCACATCTCCACTTCCAGTTTTCTCGTAGTTAATTGGGGATAAGAGTCTCACAGACTTTCCTATCCAGGCTGGCTTCAAACCACAATCCTCAGTTCTCAGCCTCTTGAGTAGCTAGGATCACACCAGTGCCTAGCTCTGTCTTCTATTTTATATGGCTCAAACTAATATTATCATTTTGGTGTTTTTGTGCATATCTAAAAGTAAGAAAAGGTAATAAATTTCAAGGTTAAGAAAAAAACCTGTCAGGAAAGGTAAAATTGGATCCCTGTTTTTCATCATGTACTAATATCAACTCAAAGTAGATCAAAGATCTCAACCTCACACATAAGCTGAAATTAATGCAAGAGGGAGTAGGAGAAACTAGAATATATAGGCATAGGCAGAAACTTTTTGAAAAGAGTCTCAGGGGCACAGCAAATAGGAAACTTGACAAATGAGATTGCAACAAAATAAATGGCAAAAGATATAGCCACTAAATTACAAAGACAGCCAACAGATTGGGAGAAGATCTTTACCACCAATACCTCCAAAAAAGGCCTAATATCCAAAATATACCAGGAACTCAAGAAATTAGCCCCTCCAAAAGCCAGCAAACCAGTCAATAAATGGGTAAAGGAGCTAATGAGAGACTTCTCAGAAGAGGTAAGAATGACAAAGAAACGTGAGAAAACATTCAACATCCTTAGCCTTAAAGGAAATGCAAATATAAAAAAAAACTGAGACAACTCCATCTCACACTGTGAATTTGAACAACAAATACTGGCAAAGATGTGGGGATAAGAGGAACCCTATTGCACTGTTGGTGGGTGTATAGACTACTATAACCACTCTGGATGGTGGTCTGGAGGTTCCTCAAAAAATTAAACATAGATCTTCTTTACAACCCAGCCATACAAATTCTGGGCATCTATCTAGAACATCACAAGCCAGGATACTATAAAGATACCTGCACACCCATGTTCATTGCTGCACTATTCACAATAGCCAAGTTATGGAAACAGCCCAGATGCTCTGTGGATGCAAAAAAAAAAATGTGGTACCTATACACAAGAATATGTCATTTGCAAGGAAATGGATGGACCTAGAACAAATCATGTTAAGTGGGGTAAGCCAAATTCATGTTTTTTTTCTCATATTCAGAAGCTATATCTAAAACACACAATGACATGATCAATTGCTCAGGACTCCATAGGCATGCACACACAGCAAGACCAAAGAAATACTTTTAGGGGAGAAACACAAAAGCATAAAAATGTTTCATTGCCTCTGACTGTATAAAATAAAATTTATCAAAATGAGCTCCACAAAACTGAAATAAGAGGTTTCTTGTTTATTTTCTTTTTGGTTTCTTTGTTCATTTATCTGTCTTTGGGAGGGTAAGAAGGGCACAGAAGTGGAGGGACAAATGGTGAATAAATGTAGCAGTGCTACTCACTAGATACTATGGCGAAAATGTAGGGGGGACAGGAGGAAAAAAACTAGAAGAGAGAGAAGAATAGGTGACACAGCCCAAAAATAAATGCACTCATTACCTGACTTATGAAACTATAACCACTCTGTATTTCACCTTTATAATAACATTTTTTTAAAAAAGAGTAACATTATCACTTTATCCTTTGAAGAGTTTTTAAAGAAATTCTGGGGCTAGGCTAGTAGTTCAGTGGTTCAGTACGTCCTTAGCATGCATATAACCTTGGATTCCATTACCAGCACCATGAGAAAGATGGATGGTTGCAGGGGAGGGGAAGGAAAGGAAAGATGGAGGGAGTGAGGAAAGGAAAGATGGAGGGAGTGAGGAAAGGGAAGAGAGGAAGAAAAGAAGGAAGAAAAAAGGAGCAAGGGAGGAAGGGAAGGAAGGAAGAGTTTCTGTTAAAATTTTCAGAATCTTTGAATTTTATAGGCAGTAATTATATATTCATTTGAAATTCAAATATTGAATGCATTTAATTGGTTCTTGCCCATAATGACTTAAAGACATTTTAGCAGAAGTACATTGGTTTGCTTGTTGTTTTGTTTTGAGACAAGATCCTTCTATTATAGCACAAGCAGTTTTCAGCCTGAGGTCTTCTTGCATCATCTCCCAAATACTGTGATTATAGGAATTTGCTACCATGTCAAGTTAAGATTAGGCAAATTTATTTAGGTAACTATGTAAACTATTAAAAATTTAGGTAAATATATAAAATCACCAGGCAATAGTAAACTTTCAGAGTGAGTGCCCCTATCCAGCATTTCCCCATTAAAGCAGGAATGACTTTCTACTTTCCTCCTCAAATTATACCTCTTATTTGAGGACAGGAGAGAGTCTTGGATTACTGTATTGAAGTAGAATTCATAAATGGAGATGCTGATGATTATTTTGAATGTGTGTTTCAATGCAAATGTGTTTATCAAGCATATATAATATGCTAATATGGAGAGTGCAAATAACTAAGATAGTGGTTCCAACTTTCATGGATCTTCAATTCCAGCCAGGAAAAGAAAAGTAAACACAACAACCTAAGGGAAGGCATTGGATAGGAGAGCAGAAAAGATATTCAGGCAAACAAGATTGGGGTGAAGGTAACATTATCAAGGATGGCTTTATGGAGAAATGGAATATGAGCATGACAAGAAGAATGGCCAATGTTTTGGTATACAGGCACCACAGAAGAAGGCCTAGAGAGTTCAGAGAAAAGAATTATAAGAAAAAGAGAAAACCTTAAGGACAAGCAAATCAGAAAAAAAATCCTGGAATAGAAGGGTTACTTGGGGTGGCATGAAGGATGAATAAGTATGTTAGAATAAATTTGAATCCAAATGTGGAAGGAGGAAAAATTCATGAAGGTAAATCAAATGTATCCCATAGGTAGTGAAACTGTACAGAATGTTTGGGGGCAAAAGAAAGTAATTATTAGAGCTACAACTTTAAGAAGGGAAATCCAGAAGCTAGATGTAAGATATATGGAAGTAGCAGGAAACAAGGAAGCTGGAGTGGTGCATGTCATGAGAGGATGGTCATAGTGGGAGAGGATTGAAAATGTCAGGAAAACAGAGGAGAGGGGCTGGGAAGGTGGCTCAGTGGTAGAGCGCTTGCCTTGCATGTTCGAGGCCCTGGGTTTGATTCCTCAGCACCACATAAGCAAAAAGAAAAAAGCTGGAAGTGGCGCTGTGGCTCAAGTGGTAAAGTGCTAGCCTTGAGTTGAAGAGCTGAGGGACAGCACCCAGGCCCAGAGTTCAGGCCCCACGCAGGACGCCAAAAAAAAAAAAAAAAAAATAGAGGAGAAAACTGGTGAGGTGTGCCATGCCACAGACATGGAACTAAGCCAACAGATGTGAGAAACACGAGGCAGTGGACTCATAGGATAGAACAACCAGACAAATACAGAAAAATGGCCTAAGGTGAAGAAAACACCAAAGATTTAGGATGACGTGGTAATTTCATGACCAGGGACAACCATGTAATGGTGTTTAGCAGGGAGTATGAAACATAGATTGGGTTCAGAGAGAAAAGGACCCAGTTTGAAGCCAATTTCCTAGAGTTGAAAACTTACAATGAGTTGATTCAGAGATATTATACAATTAATAAAAAAGTTTTCACTAGGAAAATTGAACTTGAAAGTTTAGTAAATTATAGCATATTGCTAAATGAATCCAATTAGATGTAAAATGAGTTTTAGAGATCTATAAGAAAATAATGCAACTGCAGAAATAAGCTGCAAACTCCCAGGAAGAGAAAATCTTACACAAGAGAATTCATTTAAAGGATGAAGTTGGGAGCCTAATTGGAGCAAAAATAGAAGGGAGACAAATTAAATTTCCAAATAAAATCTTCAAGGACATAGTCAAATGTGGTATTACATTAAGACACAAATTAGGTAAGAATGGGGAAAATTACTTGAAGTAACTGTTCAACATACAAGGAAAAATGTTTTTTAAAAATTTTAGTAAAAAGATCTGACAAATCCCAAAAGAATCAAAGTGAAATAAAGGATACTGAGATAGACCCATCAGAAATATGTATTTGAAAGATGGAAGGATATTTTTTTCCTGGTGTTACATAAACTAATCGCCAGTATTTAAGGCTTACTGACTCTTAGTAATCCCAACTTCTAGAATGACTTAGATGTTAACAGACCTGGTGTGGCATTGTTTCCACACGGTCGATGATTGCCTTTTCTTGTTAGAAATATGAGTCACATTTTCTCTAAAATAACCCCTCTACTCCTCCCTTATTACTTGGTATTACAGTTCTGGAAGGGTGGCACGTACAAGGACCTTCATGTTCACAAATCTAGATTTCAGAATTTGCCTTAAAGCAATAGTCACATGTAGTTATTTTTAACCTCATCGCTTTGAGTGGTAAAAAATCCTCTGAAAGCTTATATTCTCTGATTCTCTAAGTATTTTGCTATGAAAACTTCATACTCTAGAAAACTGAGTCATTTTGAAGTCTACTTTCATAAGACTATAAATAAATGTCTGTACCCACACAATACTTCAATCAAAGGGAACCACAGTTATTTGGCCATCTGCTATACAAGAAACAATCCAGTATGACTCCAATTTTTATTATCATTGATTATGTCTTTCTCTCTGGGGTCACAGTAGAACTATATGGCAAAGCTTGGGACACTCTCAGGTATGCTTAATTGTATTTAATTCTCTGCTGAGAACAAGGCTGTATTTTTTCTTTTGCAAAGAACCAAAGACAAAGATTAAATTATTACTACAGGTGTGATTATCACTATATCATATCACGGTTCAAGTATCTCTACACTGATACTTGAGTTATATACATACATTTTTTTATATTTTCTACTACCTTATGCGAGTTCACCCTTGCATAAGGGTGTATTGCAAGCAAAGCTCCAGTCATCTACAGTATTCCTGCTACTCTACTGGCTCCACATCCTGGTCTCAGCTCAGCTCAGTGGCTCAAATAATCTTCCAGCCAGAACACATGCCATGTGTGGGAATGAATGCTATTCAAAAAAATAGATCTGTGTTTCCTCTTAACCCTGTTACATTTGTATATGTAGATGTAATAATAGTTATGATGATGGTGGTGATGAGGATGTGATGACGATGACTCCCATTTTTTTGATGGCTCCCATTTTAAAAACACTAAGTATACATTATCTTAATTAATCCTTACAACAATCATGTAAGGAAAACACTTTTAACTATCCTCATTTCATAAATGAGAAAATTGAAGCTTTCTGAAAAATGCTACCAAAATATATAAGACTAGGCAGAAGAAGGAAAAGCATATATAAAGATTTGACTAATGGTATCAAAGATCTACAAAAGAAATATGCTGAAGAATATGAAGCACATCAGATGACCAAAGGTTAATTTTCGTTTGAAATATAAATGAAATTTATATAAATTTATATAAATGAAATTTGCTCATTGTCATAATTGGGGTTTAGTTTCTTGATGCCTTTAGGCCAGTTTAGGGTTAGAGTTATGTAAGGAAGATAATGTTTCTTCCAATCCTCTATCTAGAAAAATTAAGCTAAAGGACAAAGCTTTTAGCCTGGCTCTGGTGGGTCATACCTATAATCTTAGCTACTCAGGAGGCTGAGATCTGAGGATTGCAGTTTGAAGCCAGCCCAGGCAGAAAAGTCCGTGAGACTCTTATCTATAACAAACTATTCAGATAAAGCCAGAATTGGTGCTATGGCTCAAGTAGTAGAGTGCTATACTTGAACACAAAGAGGCTCTGGGACAAGAATTCAAGCCCTAGGACTGGCAAAAAAAAAAAAAAAAAAAAAGGAAGGAAGGAAGGAAGGAAGGGAGGGAAGGAATGCTTTTTCCATATATGCATTGTTTAAAAGATAAACACTGTTCAATGAGTACCAATTTTAAGGTATCTGCATTTCAGGTCCAACATCTTCAAGCATAATTTGAATATGTCTTGTTTGGCTTGGGCTTCTTTAATATAATTGGTAGTCCCAGAAAATGACAAATGGGAAACAACTTAGGGACCATGGTTGAGAGCAGTAAAGAGACCAAGCAACAGGAGGAAGAATCAAAGTTCATGACATCCTGCAGAAGTAGAGTCACAGGAAGAAACAAACTAAAACTGAAAGTTGCACAGAAAACATCTGTAAGCAGTGCTACTGTTGGAGGAGGCAATCCCTGGGGCAGTCTCTTGCCAGGCAATGTCAATGTAAACCAACACCTCAGCCTTGGAAATTTTTGCTTCAGATCAAAAGGACAGCAGCAATGCCATCTGCTGTTTGCTTAGAAAAATGCTAAGAGCAGATGTTTCCATGTGTTGACCTGCCATCCCTTGACTAAGAGGCCACATGAAAAATAATCATGAAATTGCACAGAAGAAACATCTGCACAATGTATGGGAGACCACCAATCATGCAGCATTGGAGAGAAGCGACATGTAATGAGTCCATGAAATGAATGTAGTCAGGTAGGTGCCTAACAAGTGGTGGGCTCTCCTCATGTGTGCTTGTCATGAGAACACAGAATGTCAAATTCCATATGGGGCAGGAGGTGATCACAGCACTCACCATAGATGTGAGTAATTCCAGTGTGCAAACCTTAACCTATTTCAAATACCTCAAAAGGCTCAGAACTACACATTCACTTCCCAGACTTCTCCTTTGTTGTTGCTCGTGATATCATTTGATTTTATTTAGCTCATATTTTAGACCTTATTCAGAAGAAATGAATAGCAGTTCCTTGAGAACAAGATGTGGCATATGGATGAAGGAAAAATATAAGCAAAGTGCCTGTGCAATATGAAGTCAGGATATGGTGAGTGATTTGCATCACACCTCTCCTGCCTCCATGAACTACAAGAGGACCCACTCCTATGGCAAGGCTGAGGTAAGCCAGGTCTCTTGGAAATGTGAGTCATTTGCTAGGCACCAGGTGGGATAGTAGAAACTAGGCCTCAGAAGCAATACAGTGTCATTTAGGATTTGTAGTCAGGCCTGCTTCTTTTTCTTTTGGGACCACACCTACTACCTTTATGCGAGTTCACCCTTGCATAAGGGTGTACTGCATGCAAAGCTCCAGTCATCTACAGTATTCCTGCTACTCTACTGGCTCCACATCCTGAAGTCTCAGCTCAGCTCAGTGGCTCAAATAATCTTCCAGCCAGAACACATGCCATGTGTGGGAATGAATGCTATTCAAAACAATACATCTGTGTTTCCTCTTAACCCTGTTACATTTGTATATGTACAGGTTTTTTTTCCCCAAAAAAACTCAGTCAAGGTACTAACATTTTTCTAATTTAGGTTAACTATTTGTTCCTCTTTTAATTTATTTTCTCTCCCAGTGATCTAATGCATAGTCTGTCCTCAACTGTTTTGGTTTTGATTTGGTAATTTGGAGAAGTAGGAGTTGACTCATTTTTTTTTTGGGGGGGGTGTCGTGGGGGCCTGAACTCTGGGCATGGGCACTGTCCTTCAGCTCTTCAGCTCAAGGCTAGCACTCTACCACAGAGAAGCTCTTCAGCTCAAGGCTAGCACTCTACCACAGCGCCACTTCTGGCTTTTTTCTTTTTGCTTATGTGGTGCTGAGGAATCGAACCCAGGGCCTCATGCATACAAGGCAAACACTCTACCACTGAGCCACCTTCCCAGCCCCAGGAATTGGCTCATTTTTAAATGAGCACTTCCTTCCCCTTCTTCTGTGAAGGAGACATTCACTGTGGAGGAGGACTGTCTTATGTGCTTGGTTTAGCAGACCTAATGGCACAAAATAAAAGCTTTGATAAAGAAAAGATTTTTGGAAGTAGTCTTACTGAAAAAGACTGCTGTTTCTTAATACCACCTGAAATAATACAGAATCTCCCTAAAAACAAATGACAAATGCTGATGGCAACATCAAGCTCTGAAATGGCGAGCCAAGCTTTCTCATAACTATTGGGGAAACAGAATGGTTAATATACTGTCTCTTTCTCCTCTCTTTACTTTCAGAATTCCTGTTTTGAGTGAGGACTCAGAAGTTTGTCTCACCACATTCCTCTCTCATTTTTCTCTTCCCCCCTTCTTTTCTCTCCCCTCCCCTCTCCTTTCCTATATGTTCCTCAATGGTCATAAAATTTTTCACTTGAGAATTAATACCAAAGTGTCCTTTGGAAAGCAATGACAATAATGTGACCAAACTGGACACCATTTTAATTAAAGTGATCAGTTTCTTTCTTCTGTGACTCAATTTATCTTTGCAGGTAAAATAAGCAGTGGTATAACCTTTACAGTTCTAAGCTGGCAATTGTAACAGTTAATACTTACATGTACATTAAATTGCTAGTTTATGTTACACTTATCCTTCAGAGTAGAAGATAAAAATCTAATATTGTATAAAAAATTTAAAATATAATAATGCCAATATAAAACTAGTATGTCCATAATAGTATAATTATATGACCTAAAGAACTGTGTTTTATATACTGTACATAATTACCTATGTAAATTTGGTTATTCTCATAGTAGAATGTGAATGATCTACCTCTCCCATCTAGGCCCAATTTTCTTTTGTATCTACAGATGGAATATGAAGGATTGAGTCCTGCCTTATTCCCCAGGGTCAAGCAGAGTACCAGGTTTGTGCTGACATGCTTCCCTGCACGCAGGTCATTCTGACCTTGGCCCTCAGGAGACAATAGACCCACACCCAGCATTCCACTGTGGGCCTTGCCTAGGACATCACCCTTTATCCCAAGGAGACCATAGTCCATTTCTTATTCTCTGCTTCCTGTTAAGCCCTATATAAGCACACCCCAAAATCCAGTCCCTTGCACAACCTCCAAACCCATGGGAAGTTCTATGTCCCTCCCTGTCCTTGCTTGTTGAGGATCGAGTCTGGCCTATTTCTTTTCAGTTCTCCTCCATTTTCCCAACAGATTGGACTTGAATGTCCTTTCCTGGATGATTCAGATGATCCCCATGTCTAAGTCATTCACTGATAGTAAGTCAAAACATTGCTAGGATCATTGTCTTGTTAAAACAAACATAGATGGCCAGTCTATCCTGAAGCTATTTTCAGTCTCTAAAAGATAATTTATAGTAAGACAATTATATGCTCTAACATGTTAGACAGTATTATACTATTGCTTTCCAAACTCAAAGTACGATAAGGGGTCTTACCTTTCAAATTTATATTACTACACTGATAAATAAATGAGCCAAAAACGTTATAAAAATTAATATAGGAGACTGTATGGCAATTTAAACAACCAGTTCAAGTAATATTTTTTAAATTTCCTACATTGTCTAAAGTAACTTTTAATTGACTAAATAATTTGATCATAAAGAAAAATCCAGAAAACACAGACCCTCAAAACCTAAGTTTAAAACTTTTACATATGAATTAATGTAGTATTCTGTTGTTGTTATTTGGTTTTGCTTTGGGCTTTTTTGTTTATCTTTTTGTGAGGTTAAACGGAGGACACAGAAATGGAGAGAGGAAAGGTGAACAAATGCAGTATTGGTTTTCAGTTTATACTTCGTGGAAAATGAACTATGTAACTTGTGGACAGGGACTGAAGGGGGAAACTTGGGGAACCAAAGGAAGGGGTGACATGGAAGCATTGTAATCATTGACTTATGAAATGGTAGCCCCTCTGTAAACACCTGAATTATAACAATAAAATTATATTTGAAAAAATCTAGTGTTCTCATTTGTTCCTGACCTTCTGAGGAGAAAGAGAGAGAGAGAGAGAGGTCCTCTATAAGGCTCTGTAGAAAGGATCTGTAGAAATACAATTAAGCTTTAAGACCAAAGAAACTCAAAGAAAATTAGACTCTATAAAGTACTAGAGGGCAGCAACAGAGGATCCTCTAAATGTACTCTTGGATCTAGAAAAGTCTAAAGTTGCTGACATTATTTGTTTTTGTTTTTTTGTGGCTTATAGGAGGAGATAATAACAAAAGAAGTGTGCTTTACCATCTATGTGTTTGCTAAAGCATGTGATAGGCTCATACAATGGTAACAGTCAAAAACAATTGAACTGATGTATCAACTGATACATTAACTACTCCTTATAGTCAGTGAAATGAATGATTATTTCAGGGTCATAAAAACAATATTCTGAATTTTCTAATGGTTCCAATTATTTTGTATACTCTTTTTTAGAATATAAAAATAGTGATGCTACACAATCAAATATTCTGGAAAGGTTTTGCAAAATATAAATAAATAATATCTGTTACTACCAACATGATATGATGTTATTACTTATAAGTAACCATAAAATTTTACTGCCAAATTGAACTTCACAACTGAATTTAGAATTATAAAAATTCATATTGAAGAATGTAATGCCAGGAGGAAGCTGTTTCAAAATATATATGACAGAAAGTATAACTCATTTACAAGCTTAAGTTGTCCATTGCATATTATTCATACTTTTCTTTGTGTGAGTACTTCTTAATGAATGAAACTGCAGGGTACAAAATAGTAAAACACATAGTAAAAAAAAAATAGTAAAGCAATCACAACAGAATAATCTTAATTTTTATCCTATAGAACTTGTATATATGCAAGAAACAGTTTTAAAAACACAGTAATATTTGAGTAATAAAATTTTAAATTAGAATCTAATATATTATTAAATATACGAATTCTTTCAAATGGCTAAACAAACAAACCAGGCTGAATAATGTCCCTTATTTAGAATCAAATACTCATTTTTGCTATTCTACCTTTCCAAGCATGAAGAATAAATTCCTTTGATTTTTTTATCAAAATGGCCAAGAAATAGCTGATAATAATCATAAAATATGAATGAGTAATGTTCCCAAATAAAATCATTCATTTGTTAAAAACCTCTAGACTGAAATACTCATATAGTTTTAAAAGGAAAAGTTATCTTTCTCTTCATCTGAATCTTGAATGTAAGACTCTAAAATACAATATAAAGGTTTTCTTGAGAGCATGTACCAATGGAGTAGATTTTCAGTGATTATTTTGCTGAATCACTTTCATGGCAATGATTCTCCTGTCTTCTTATCCTTAACTTGAAATTAGACATGAGAGAAAGGATCTGTAGTTTGGCTGCATAACTTCTGATTACTTTATTTCACAAATATATTTGGATGCTTATTATATGCTATGACTTTGGTTGTAGTTGCTAACATATAGCAGTAAACCAATCAGAAAAAAAAATCCCTCTCCTGAATTCTCATACACTTGCCAGGGATGAAAATTCCATCAAAATATGGATGAATGACTTTAAATGCTAGAAGCAACCATACTTGGCGGCATTTATTTGGACATTTTTCATGTAAATGAATTTCATATTATTCATAGCATCTATTCTTAATATGAACACTAAGATCAAACTTAAGTGTTGTAAGATGTTGCTAGATGTTCCGTTAAATTGTCAAATGATAGAAGGAAAAATTTCTAAGTTTTTTGTTTATTCATTAAGGTCATTATAACTTAGGTGAAGCTAAATAAATTAAAAGCTGACACAATATTAACCAGTATATACAAAAGCTAAGCTTTCTCAAGGAAAACAAGTCCAGGTATTCTAGGGGTGTTCATGAACAGAGAATCTTTCTCTAGTGTAACCTTAGCTCCTCAATAAACTGAGACAGGGAGAATCACAGTTTGATGCCAACTTGGGTAAAATGTTCATAAGATTCCATCTCAACCAATAAAAAGCTGGGAGAAATGGCCAGTTGTACAGGCAGCATAAACAGGAGAATCTAAGTCCATCTGGCCCTTCCAAAAAGAGATTCTATTTGAAAATTAAAGGGAAAATGAGCTGCCGGGGTGTGCCTTAGGGATAGAGTACCTCCCTGTCTAGCAAACATAAAGTCCTGAGTTCAAAGTCAGATTTCCAATGTTTCCTCCACAAATTGCTCTCTCTCTCTCTCTCTCTCTCTCTCTCTCTCTCTCTCTCTCTCTCTCTCTCTCTCTCTCTCTCTCTCTCTCTCTCTCTCTCTCTCGTCAGTCATGGGGCTTTAACTCTGGGTCTGAGAACTGTCCTTCAGCTCTTGAGCTCAAGACAAGTGCTCTACCACATGAGCCACAGCGCCACTTTTTCAGGTGGTTTTCAGGTGGTTCATTGGAGATACGAGTCTCACAGACTTTACTGCCTGGGCTGGCTTTGAACTGCGATCATCAGATCTCTCTTAAGTGACTTGCTAACTAACCTTGTATTAGCAACAACACCGGTGACCTCAGAGATCTTCCACAACTCAAAGAAAAGTAAGATTCAGAAATAACTGTCTAACACTCCTAACACAGCAGAAAAGACAGACCACACAGAGAAAAAAAGTAAGGCAAAAATAAAGAGATAAGTATGTCTTTAAGTTATAGCTTGCCAACCCAAGCGTCCAGGACAAATTTCGACTATTACTTTACCGGATGTTTATTTAAATGTTTATCACTTTCTTTGATTACCATCCTTCCATTGATATTGAGACTTCTTGATAAAGTCATTGTCTTTTTTTGAAATATGAAGTATTATTTCTGGTAAACAGAAAAGTCTACTTGTATTTGTTTTTCATGTCTGCCTCATTCCACAGCATGTCTGTGGTTTAACAGACATATGTTTTATCATAGTCCTCAAATCTGGAAGTCCAATTCAAGGTTTTGGCAGGGCTTATTCCTCCTAAGGCTTCTCCTTTTGTCTGAAGACAATTATCTATTCACTGCTTTATTTTCATGTGCTTATCCATCTGTGCATACATCCACCCCTGGCTATTTCTCTGTCTGTGTAATCTCTATTAAAAAAAAAAAGTCAGGTTGAAATGGAGTTCCACTTAATCACCTCATCTTAATTTACTTATCTATTTAAAGTTCCAACCTCTAAATACTCATATTCTACAGGACTTTATGGGAATGGTACAATTCATTCCATAGCACTATACAGATAAACAATGCTTTTATCAGTAAGTGCCTTTATTTCATTTTCATTGTTAAAAGATAAGCTTTCTGCAGTATGGAGGTTTCTCAAAAGACTCCACATAGAGCTCCCCTATGATCCAGCAATCCCACTTTTGGGCATTTACCCAAATGTTTACAAACAAGACCATGCTAAAGCTACCAGCACAACTATGTTTATTGCAGCATTATTTACTATAGCTAAGATATGGAACCAACCCAGATGCCCCTCAGTAGATGAATGGACCAAGAAAATGTGGTATATATACACAATGAAATTCTATGCCTCCATCAGAAAGAATGGCATTGCCCCATTTGTTAGGAAATGGAAAGGCTTGGAAAAATTATATTAAGTGAAGTAAGCCAAGCCCAAAGAAACATAGGTCCAATGGTTTCCCTTATTTGCAATATCTAGTATATGTATGAGTCAAGCAGAAAAGGTCAGATAAGGTGATGTTAGGAAAATGAACCCTAAGATATGTATTCAAATGTTTTTTTTTCTTTCATGCATCTTTTTCTAACGTATTTATAAGATTATTTCTTTCTTGCTTTGTATGTCCCTCCCCCACAGTATAACCCCTGCTTTCACTGTATTTGATGTTGGTATAATTTGTGGAGGGGAAGGGGATAAAAAAGTTGTTTAAATAAGAATACAGGTGGACCCGTTGCAACAATGAGAAATACAAGTTGTCATGTTGAAAACGAACTTTACAACTTTGGTGGTGTGGCGGGGGGAGGATTGAGTGGGGGGACGGGGGGGGGGAAGGCTGGGAAGGGATGGGAAGGGGAAACAAAGGAGGAGGCTACAATGCTTGATAAGAAAGGTACTCATTATCTTGCCCATGTAATTGTAACCCCTCTGCACAGTATTTTCACAATAAAAAATAAATAATAATTAAAAAAAAAGAAATGTACTCATTAAAAAAAAAAAAGATAAGCTTTTTGGGCTGGGAAGGTGGCTCAGTGGTAGAGTGGTTGCCTTGCATGCATGAGGCCCTGGGTTCGATTCCTCACCACCACATAAGCAGAAAAAGCTGGAAGTGGCACTGTGGCTCAAAGTGGTATAGGGTGGTAGAGATCTAGCCTTGAGCTGAAGAGCTGAGGGATAGCACCCAGGCCCAGAGTTCAGGCCCCATAACCAGCAAAAAAAAAAAAAAAAAAAAAAAAGCTTTCCTGGCTTCCATGGTTGCTGTCCTTTTCAAACATTAGCTTCTTTTTAAATAATTTTCTTTTTCACTATTTTTTTTTTTCTCGGTCGTGGGGCTTGAACTCTGGGTCTGGCCACTGTCCCTCAGTTTTTCAGCTCAAGGCTAGTGCTCTACCACAGTGCCACTTCCGGTTTTCTGGTGGTTTACTGGAGATAAAGAGTTTCACCGACTTTCCTGCCCAGGCTAGACTTGAACCTCAGATCTCAGCCTCCTGAATAGCTAGGATTACAGGCGTGAGCCACTGGCCCGGCTTTTTTTCACTATTTTATGTATTTTATGTTACTTATTTTGCCAGTCCTAGGGCTTAAAACTCTAGACCTGGGCACTGTCCCTGAACATCTTTTGTTCAAGGCAAGTGCTTTACCATTTGAGCAACAGTACTACCCACCTTTTTTAAAGTAGTCTGTTGGAGATAAGTCTCTCAGTTTCCTGTCAGTGCTGGCTTTGAACCACGATGCTGATCTCAGCCTCCTGGGTAGCTAGGCTAACAGGTGTGAGCCACCAGCGCCCAGCTCTTTTTCCTATTTTAAAGTTTGTGTCTTTGTTTTTCTTAAGTTTTATGGTAAGTCTATATACAAATGGTTTGTGGTGGTGGTACATTTATTTGCAATTGTACATTTAGTCTGCTTTGTACAACAGATATTACTTTTAAACAGTCACTCCTCTATTTTTTTTGTTTTGCAGGTCATGGACCTGAACTCTGTGCCTGGGCGCTGTCCCTCAGATCTTCAGCTCAAGGCTAGTGCTCTACCACTTGAGCCACAGCACCACTTCTGGCTTTTTGTGCTTATGTAGTGCTGAGGAATCCAACCCAGGGCCTCATGCATACAAAGCAAGCAATCGACTACTAAGCCACCTTCCCAGCCATTTTTATAACCTCTCTCTCTCTCTCTCTCTCTCTCTCTCTCTCTCTCTCTCTCTCTCTCTCTCTATATATATATATATATATATATATATATATATATATATATATATATATATATATATACACTCTATTAGTTGTGTAGTATACCTTTGCATTGCGTTTTCCATGACTCATAATTTCTCTAATCTACTTCCTATCCTCATTATCTTTGAGCTATATTCATATTGTAATAATTTTGACTTTTTTTCTAGTTCATCAATATTCTATATCTCATTTTTTTATTTTATGCATTGAGTTTCTAACTTGGATATTTTTTCATTTCAAAATTTAAATTTATAGACACATGAAGAAATGCTCAACCTCTCTAGCCATAAAAGAAATGCAAATCAAAACAACATTAAGATACCACCTCACCCCAGTTAGAATGGCAAAAATCAAGAACTCTAATAACAACAGATGCTGGAGGGGATGTGGACAGAAGGGAACCTTACTTCATTGTTGGTAGGAGTGTAAACTTGTTCAATCACTTTGGAAAGTAGTATGGAGGTTCCTCAAAAGACTCCACATAGAGCTCCCTTATGACCCAGCAATCACACTTTTGGGCATTTACCCAAATGTTTACAAACAAGACCACACTAAAGCTACCAGCACAACTATGTTTATTGCAGCATTATTTACTATAGCTAAGATATGGAACCAACCCAGATGCCCCTCAGTAGATGAATGGATCAAGAAAATGTGGTATATATACACAATGGAATTCTATGCCTCCATCAGAAAGAATGACATTGCTCCATTTGTTAGGAAATGGAAAGACCTGGAAAAAATTATATTAAGTGAAGTAAGCCAAGCCCAAAGAAACATAGGTCCCATGGTTTCCCTTATTTGCAATAGTTAGTATATGTATGAGTCAAGCAGAAAAGGTCAGATAAGGTGATGTTAGGAAAATGAACCCTAAGATATATATTCAAATGTTTGTTTCTTTCATGCATTTGTTTCTAACGCATTTATAAGATTATTTCTTTCTTGCTTTGTATGTCCCTCCCCCACAGTATAACCCCTGCTTTCACTGTATTTGATGTTGGCATAATTTGTGGAGGGGAAGGGGAAAAACAAGTCGTTTAAATAAGGATACAGGTGGACCCGTTGCAACAATGAGAAGTACAAGTTGTCATGTCGAAAACGAACTTTACAACTTTTGGGGGGGGGTTGGGGGAGGATTGGGGGGGAGGCTTGGAAGGGATGGGAAGGGGAAACAAAGGAGGCGGCTACAATGCTTGATAAGAAATGTACTCATTATCTTGCCCATGTAATTGTAACCCCTCTGTACAGTTTTTTCACAATAAAAAAAATTAAAATTTAGTTTTTGTCTCAACTTGCCCTGTGATTTTGTTTTTGGGTCCGGTCGTGAGGCCTGAACTCTGGGTCTGGGCGCTGTCCCTCAGCTCTTCAGCTCAAGGCTAGCACTCTACCACTTGAGCCAAAGCGCCACTTCCGGCTTTTTTTTTCTGCTTATGTGGTGCTGAGGAATTGAATCCAGGGTATCAAGCATGGAAGGCAAGCGCTCTACCACTAAGCCACCTTCCCAGCCCTCCATAATAATTCTTAAGCCAGGAATCTAGCCATTCAGCTAGTGCATGGAAACTGTGATTCTGAATGTCTGTTCTTTGTACCCTTTGAAAATTTCCTCCTTTTACATATATAAATGTTTTATTAGTATTTACCCTTTAAGGTCTAAATCTTTGCATTTTTGTTTCTATCGACTCATTTTATGTAATTCTTTAAAAATTATATGATGACTTTAAAATGTTTTATTTTGAATTAAATTCAAACTTACAGAAGAACTGTAAGAATAATACCAAGAATTCCCTTATGCCCTTTAACCAGATTCTCTGAGAATAACACAGTGTCCCAGTTACATATTTTGTACCAAAGAAGCCAATGTGAGATCACACAAAGCACTTAATTCTTACGTTTCAGCTCCCTTAGATTCAATCAGATCTTCAGACCTTCCTTGATCTCATCAGTTGTTTTTCTAACAGTATTATGATTTGAACTCAGAGCTTTATACTTAGTAGGACTTTTCTTTCTGACTCAGCCACACCCTTGGCATTTTCATTAGTTTTAAGATTATAAGTTTTTGATTTTGTAGAATGCTTCTTAATTTCAATTTCTATGATTTTTTCATGATTCAATTCAGATTCTAAAGCAATTATATTGGAATCTCTGGGCATTATATCAAACACATGATGGCAAACTGATCTTCTTTAATGAGTTAACTAATACTATAATGGTTGCCATACTTTTAAAAAATTATGTCATTCAATTTAGTAGCATTACACTATAAGAAAAACCCTTCTTTTACCTCCCTGTACTTACTAATTTATTTATATCAGTGAGAATTCCTGGATTCGTATTTACTCCCATGCAATATAATCCATTAATATCATGATTTATTCCAGTCCTCAAATTGGTCAAAATTTGACAAGAAGAGCCCCTTCAAACTGGTTTATTTATGATTTTCACATTTTTATACCATTCTTTGAGTATGGCATACTACCTGATACTTGATATTCTAAGCTTCTATCGTTCCTGTCTGAACTCTAAAGTCATTTCTTCACAGAGCCCCAGTTCCTTTAATGGAGAATAAAATACAGAAACAAAAATCTAGGTATATGAAACTTCAAACTCTACTACTGGTACTGGCACAAGAACAGACCTGAGGACCAATGGAATAGAACTGAAGACCCAGAAATGAACCCACAGACCTATAGCCATCTAATCCTCGATAAGGAAGCTAAAAAAAAAAAAAAAAAAAAGGGAATGGAAGAAAGACAGCCTCTTCAGTAAAAGGTGCTGGCAAAATTGGTTAAACACTTGTAGAAAACTAAAGCTAGAACCTTATATATCATCCTGCATCAGAATCAACCCAAATGGATCAAAGACCTTGAAGTCAAAGCGGATACCCTGAAAACATTACAGGACAGAATAGGAGACACTACGACTCATTGGCACAGGCCAAAATTTTCTTAATAAACACCCAGAAATACAACAAATCAGAGAAAGATTGGACAAATGGGATTGTATGAAACTACAGATCTTCACTAGCCATACAACAGACAAGAGTTTCATATCTAAAATATACTTAGAACTGAAAAAAATGCCCTACCACCAACCACCCTATTAACAAATAGGCTAAAGACTTAGAGAGATTTCTCTGAAGAGGAAATAAGAATGGCCAATAGACACATGAAGAAATGCTCAACTTCTCTAGCCATAAAAGAAATGCAAATCAAAACAATGTTGATATTCTACCTCACCCCAGTTAGAATGGCTATAATCAAGAAATCTAATAACAACAGATGCTGGAGGGGATGTGGCCAAAAGGGAACCCTACTGCATTGTTGGTGTGAGTATAAACATGTTCAATCACTTTGGAAAGCAGTATGGAGGTTCCTCAAAAGAGTACAAATAAAGTTCCCCTATGACACAGCAATCCCATTTTTATGCATTTACCCAAACGATCACAAACAAGGCAATACTAAAGATACCAGCACAACTATGTTTATTGCAGCATTATTCACCATAGCTAAGATATGGAACTAACCCAGATGCCATTCAATAGATGAATGGATCAAGAAAATGTGAGATAGATAGATAGATAGATAGATAGATAGATAGATAGATAGATAGATAGATAGATAGATAGATAGATAGATATACAATGGAATTCTATGCTTCCATGAGAAAGAATGACACCGCCCCATTTGTTAGGAAATGGAAAGACTTGAAAAAAAATTATATTAAGTGAAGTAAGCCAGGCCCAAAGAAACATAGGTTCCATGGTTTCCCTTATCTGCAATAAATAGTATATGTCTAGGACAAGTAGAAGAGGTCAAAAGCTATGTAAATATGACCATATAACCTGATGCTAAGTGAAATGAACCCCAAGATAGGGACACAAGAGATTTTATCTTTCTTATAGTTCTTTTTAATGTACTATGTGCTTTTTTGTGGGGTTTTTTTTTGTATATTCTTTCCCCATGGTATAACCCCTACTGTTACTGTATTTGATTCCAGTGCCCTGAATCTTGTATATACATTTTTCTAATTTGGAGAGGGGAAGAGAAATAACAAAATGCTGAAATAAGGATACACGATAACCCATTATAACAATGAGATGTATAAGACACGATGTTGAAAACAAACTTTACAACTTTGTGGTAGAGGGAGAGGGAGGAGTTGGGGAGCTGGGGAGGAAAGGGATGGTAGGGGAAAAACACGGGGGGGGGGTAAAAATGCTCTCTAGGAAATGGACTCATTACTTGCTCATGTAACTCTAACCCCTCTGTACAGTATCTTTATAATAAAAATATATATTTAAAATGAAAAAGCTAGGTATTTGCAAAATCTCTAAAGAACTGTCAGTGGGCAGAGCAACAACACAAATGTATCGTTTATTTTATTTCTTTTTAATTTTTGTTGGTTGTAGGACTTGAACTCTGGGCCTGGGCATTGTCCCTGGGCATTTCAGTTCAAGGTGAGCACTCTACCACTTGAGCCACAGCACTACTTGGGGTTTTCTGGTGTTTAACTGGAGATAAGGGTCTCATGTACTTTCCTGCCTGTGCTGGCTTTGAACCATGATTCTCAGATCTCATCCTTCTGAGTAGCTAGGATTATAGGTGTGAGCCACCAGGGCTTGGCTGTATTGTATATATATATATATATATTAATATCAACCTATCTTTCTATCCATCCACCCATAAATTCACATCAATACTTGAAATTTCATCCAACATCACAAATACATATGTCTTCTTTTCTTTTTTATATTAGTATTTTTCATTTCTAAAAAGGAGAAATTTCATTTATACTATCCTGCATCTATACAGCTTTTTGCTCACTTCTCCTTTATGTAACCAAGGTTCTGACCCTGTTGAACATCCATACCACTTGGTTTTTCTTAGCTGATCCTTGTAAACTCGTATTTAATTGGATTTAATCTGTGAGAATCCTGAAGGCATATAATGAGGTTGATGAGGATTTGTATGTCTTTCTACCAATAGCCTAACTCACCACCAGTGTGAGACCATATAGCTGCCTTACAGACAATCCTAGTTAATCCAGGATTCTTAGCCTAGCAATTTCACATTACAGTAAGCCTCAGTCTAATTCTCCTGATTTCATCATTTACTGCTGACCTTCCTGATTTCAATTCTCTGGAGTTCAGAGGCAGGATTACTTTTAGTGTGGAGTGTTCTCTGCTTTTTTGTTTACATTGTATTTTGGTATTCTGTAATTTTCCCTTAAAGATATCCCTTGAATCCTGGCAATCCCAGGAATACCTTTAAAGTTATGCTTAGCTTTTATCAAGACCCATTAGAAATCATAAGGTACATAATTAACCATATTTTGCCTTTATATGTCTATGTGTTTCTTTGTATGTATCCTTAGCCATGTTATCAAACTATTAATACCCTTAAAACATCACAAGAATCTCTGGTACATGCTAAATACTATTTCAAAACTAGAGAAATTATTGGATAGCATTCTGGTCCTATACTTATCAGAAATAGGGATTATTTAAGGTCAATTATGATAAATGTAAGTCTTTTTATCTTAAAAGAAAATGGATATTAATAATCCTTTGACCCAGACCCCCCCTAATTTGACAAATAAGATAAAGCAAGCACAAACTGCAAGGAAAGCTTTTTATCAAAACCAATGGCATTTTAAATGAATGGCATTTTTTAGGACCTGCTTGCATTTGTTTTGAATTGAGGCATCTAGTCTACTGTCTCTGTTCCTATCCAATTTTCTACTTCTAATCTTACTCTATGTCTTTTATAATAAAAAATGTAATTCTTTTTTACTTGCTAAAATAATATTTGATCATTTTTGGAAAGATTGAAGTATATAAAAAGAATAAAGAAAATAAACATTATAACCCTACTACCTAGAAATAACTACTGTTATTAAAAATTGATGCTTTTAATGCTTACATTTTTTATTTTTATAGCTATGATCATATAGTACAGATTTGTATCTTTTTATACAATATATCATTAATATTTCTTCACCTCATTAAAAGCTCTTCATAAGCATTATTTTTGGTAAAACATAATGTTTAATCATATGGATATACTTAAATACTTTGAACTATTCACCTTCACTTTAATAGATTACTTCCATTTTCTCCTATCATATATAATGTTCTAAAGAATATTTTTATCAGCGCTAAACCATAGTGATTATTTCTTCAGGAAAGTTACAGAGGTAGATTTACCAGGCCAAAGATTCCTGATATACACTGCTAAGTTGCTTCCCAGAAAAACCAGTACTGATTTATGCACCATCTAGTTGGGTGTAAGAGAGCTTTTCTTTTCAAGTACTTACCATAGTTCTTTCAGATGGGTTTGACCATTCTAAGTATAGGCTTGAACAACAAATATGTTCTGGCCAATGACAGACCATACATATAACAATGGTCCTATTTAAGTTATATGTCCTAGTGACCCCTATCACAGTTTGTGTAAGTATTCTCTGTGATGTTCATGCAACAATAAAATCACTTGACTCATTTCTCAGAACACATCCTCATTATACATTAATGCAATATTCCTTTTCATTATTTTTCTAAAGTTTTAAGTTAAGAAGTTGTCGAATTATGGAGTGATGGCCAGGATGCTATAGACAATCCTTCAAGTAGATAGACCTATAAAGACTGGAAGAGTCTATAAAAAAAAATTATTAAGTGTCCTTCCTTTCCTTTCCTTCCCTACAGCAATATGACCTTGGAAAGAGAAGAGTCTCTTTCTGTACCTGTCCCATTTCCCTCTACTGATTACCAATATAACTTCAAGAGTTCTCATTGAGACTTCTATTCTTTATCTGTTATTATCCCTTCCTATAAATCTTGAATCCTCACCCTTAAGCTTAATTCAAGGGCTGGCCCTTTGAGGAACCTCCATACTGCTTTCCAAAGTGGTTGAACAAGTTTACACTCCCACCAACAATGCAGTAGGGTTCCCTTCTGTCCATATCCCCTCCAGCATCTGTTGTTATTAGAGTTCTTGATTATAGTCATTCTAACTAGGGTGAGGTGGAATCTCAACATTGTTTTGATTTGCATTTCTTTTATGGCTAGAGAAGTTGAGCATTTCTTCATGTGTCTATTGGCCATTCTTATTTCCTCTTCAGAGAAGTCTTTAACCCATTTATTAATCAGGTGGTTGTTTCTTTGAGGATTTGTTATTGGGGGATTAATTTTTTTGGGTTCGAGAGTTGGATAGGCATCTTCAACAAGCTAAAGAATATATATATATATATATATATATATATATATATATATTAATTCCCCTACTGTCTAACTTCTGAGTTAATATACTGTTAACTTGCATATTTATAATGTGGTGTATGAAAGAATATAACCTTAACTTGCATATTTATAATGTGGCATGTGAAAGAATATAACCTTCAAAGAAAAGTAGGGAGCACCAAGGTATGGAAATCCAAATGGAACTATGGTTCACACTGGTGAGATCAGGCAGCTCTATCTAGGAACACAGTGGCAGTTGGAAAGGAGTTAACTGTTCATTGCAATGGATCTCACATTTACTTTTCAAAACATTTTTAAAAGCTCCAGCTAGACCTAATGAATTAGAATTTCTGTGGGATGTAGTCCAGTGTCTGGATTTTTTTAAAGCTCTCTAGTTGATTCTGATTCACTGTCAAAGTTGAGGTTTAATGGGTAACTTAGTTCATAGATTCTGGAATGTAAGAGCTGAAATTGCTCTTCTGTATCTTTAATTAAAACACCCTTACCTTACAAATTGGTAACTAAGACCTAAAGAATTTCAGATCCTGAGTTCAAGCCCCAGGATTTGCATGAAAAATAAAACAAGACTTAACCAAACTATTATTTTTTATCATTTGATTTTCCTTATAGATAGCTTGCTAATGGACTTTTAGTCATATTATTTATGAAGTCTTAAAGTACTGTTTTAACTTTTAAAGTTTCCAGAAATAATACCTAAATGTCTTTTTAACATTTATTCATTTGGGGCCATATTGGGAAGCACTAGATTCTAAAATATTGCTTAAAAGCTCTGGGTTCACAGTTGACACATTCTGAACATTTATAGCAATGCTAAAGAACCTTGGTATCTAATGCTATAGTTCCTTCTCTTGTTTTTCTTGGAATGGATTTATGGCCAACTGTTTATAATTGACCCTCTATTGGGACAAGTTAGGATATGAGCATATTGCTATATGAGAAAAAAAGAGAAAGGAAATGGGAGAGGGAGACAGGTGAAAGAAAAAAAGAGAGGGAGAAAAGAATGGGGGGGGGGAATTGCACCACGATATTTATCTTAAACTTCTTTCATTTCCAGGTTTTCTGGCTGCAAGTCAAGTTGCTGTCATAAGGTAGAGAACTCTCACTAAAAGATTTCTAGAAAGGGGTTCTGAACTGAATGCAGAACCACATGTAAAAGACTATACTAGAAATAGACAAACATTTTCTGTCCTTTAGGGGACACACAACCTTAAGAGTGACCACAAGAATGGTACTTGCCACCTGGGATTACAAACTGTAGACGGAAACTGTTCATGAACAACCTAAGCACAAATAAGGAGAGTGGATGTGAAAATTTTTGGCAACAAGAATCCCATCACTGTCAAGCTATAAGAGTCTTTCCAGCCCCCAACAGCATTCCTCCATATAGAAATACTCTGTAGGTCTTCTTGAAAGTATTCATTGATTACCCTACTTCCATAAAGAAAGAAAAACTAATTGAAATTTTACACATGAGATGAGAATCCCGATTTTTTTTTAAAAAAATTAACCTACTATGGCTGGTTGATTTGTGTTGTTTTGTGCCTATCCTGGGACTGGGACTCAAGGCCTTGGTGCTATCCCAGAACTTTTTTGCTCAAAGGCTAGCATGCTACCATTTGAACCACACTTCTGGCTTTTTTTGTGATCCTCGGATCTAAGGCTTCCTAGGAGCAAGGATAACAGGTGTGAGCAACCTGCAGCTGGTTTAAAAGAGAAAAATAATAATAATTCTCTATGTGCAAACAAAATGCACATAACTTATCTCAAAGAAAATTTCATGACAATGGTTACTATAAAAATTACACATTTTTAATTAATTTTGAGACTCTTAAATCAGCCATGTCCCAAGCTCTCTAATTTTATAGTCAGTAGCCTTGGAGTTCTCACACCCTGTGCTAGAAAATGAATCAGAACAATTAATTCTACTTAACAGCGTATAGTTTTTGCTTCAAGTGGACTCCTGTAAAAAGTTCAATGTGTCTTAAGCCTGTTTTATGTTGAAGCACTGAGAATGTAAATAGTCAAAGGGAATATTTGTTCATTAATTCTAAAAGAACATCATTTCTGACTGCTTCACCTGGGGATGAGCCTACAAGTGCGGCCTTCTGTAAAGAGCTGTGGACCATAGCTGAAGATTGCCCACCTTTTGGATTGCTGAACAACACTCATCAAATTGTAAGGACCAAATGAATTAGCTCATCTTAGGTTTGCATTCTTTTTTTTTTTGGGGGGGGGGGTCCGGTCGTGAGGCCTGAACTCTGGGCCTGGGCGCTGTCCCTCTCAGCTCTTCAGCTCAAGGCTAGCGCTCTACCACTTGAGCCACAGCGCCACTTCCGGCTTTTTTCTTTTTGCTTATGTGGTGCTGAGTAATCGAACCCAGGGCCTCATGCATGCAAGGCAAGCACTCTACCACTGAGCCACCTTCCCAGCCCTAGGTTTGCATTCTTAAGCTCCACAACAGTCTACCAACTTTACAGTCTACGAAATTAAAGCAGATAAGAAGTGACCCTGGCAAACAACCCCTAACAAACTTAGGACTTCCTGCTGGTTGGAAAAGACCACATGAATGCAAATCTTAGTAATACTGTTTTCAAAAATAATTTTTTCAAGTTATAATAGTTTCCTTTCGCTTCCCCTCCCCCACATTTTTATGAGTACCAATTAGTTGTACAACAAGATCTTATTTTTAATTTCCACATATGTATACAATTTATCTGGATCACACTCACCCCTCTATCACTCTCCCTCATTCCCTCCTCTTCTCTTCCAAACCAATTTCAACAAACTTAATTGTTCCATTAATTCATATATATATACATATATATATATATATATATATAGTACACACAGAGATATTAAGAAGGATGAAGAATATGGTCAAAACACATTTCTTAAGCTCTCTGCTTTCTTATGAGAATTATCAACCTCTAGTAAAAACAGATGCTAAAAATGTTTTAGTGTGTAATGGTGCAAAAGCCATTAAATTCCTCACAACAACCTATACAGGGAAGTAATATTGTTATTCCTTTATTTATAGGCAAAAAAATCAAAAACAAGACTTGGAAAAGTTAAGGAACTTACAAAGCTAGATTACAAAGCTAGGAGTAGAACCTCAGTTTAAAAACAGATACCTAACTCCACAGTCCATACTCTTAGCCACTATATGATATAGGGAATTTAATAGGCTCTTCAGTTCTGTGGCCTCTTAACCTGGAATCTTGATGCTACTTCCATTAAAGGGCTGATACCCTCATGAAGAACTTTATCCACTCAGAATAGAAAGAAAAAATTAACTACTTCTGGAATGATTTCAGCAACATCAGTGCCTATTCTTACAGCTTCTTAAACGAGACCTACATTTATCTTCAGGAGATTTTTATGAGATTGTATGTCATACACATTTCTAGAGAAGTAGTTTGATATCCTTTAAGTGGTTTTTATATCTTTTATTTAGCAAACAATGTCAGAACATCATTAATAACGTATTGTCTGTATGTGTGAGCCCTTGGGCTGGGTCCTTTGCAAACTGTTAGGTCCCATGAAATGGCATGGGTAATTAAATTAAAGACAAGAACATAATGACCTGTGGGTGGAGCTATGTACCCTTCAGATGGATGAAACCTCTAATGGTGACAGGTCAGAGGGTTATACTACCACTTCAACCCCCAGGATATTAAGAACAGCAGTGTCCCTTGGACACTTATTCTAAGAAAAGAGACTTTTCCACATCTGGCTCAGGTCCTAAGTCAGCAACTAGATACATGCACTCCAGGTAGGCTAAGCAGAAACTATTAACCATGCAAACTAGCCCCAAATGGCTTTTCTGATTATTAGCATGCAGGTGGCTTGGAGAAGAAGACTGCAATTCTAGAATGTTAGCTTTCGTACTATGAGAAAATCATGACTCCCCCACACCCCAGCCAGGAACTTGTATTGCCATAGATTTAAGGCAGTAATTTGTTGCAGGCAAGAAATTTATAGGGGCTACGTTATCGACACTAGAATCATCAAGAAATTCTATCAGAAGACATAGTGTTTAAGTATAGGCCTAATTACTGCAATCATTTCTTCTTTGTTTCCTTTGCACAGATCCACTTAATCCCATCTCTTAGTGTGGGCACAAGCTGACAGTTGCATGACAAGGAATGTTTCCCTTTGTAAAAAACCCACTTCCTTTCTGTGTAGTTTTAGCCTAATTGAAATGTTTCCTATTAAGCTCAATCAAGGCAGCAATTATCTAATTACTCACATACTTTTCCAGCCAAAATTTTGCCTAAACTGGTATATGAGAGAGAATGTATTTATTATTACTTTTACATTTTCCTGTTTGGCTTTAGACAATAATCATAAACATGTACCTCCAGTTCACCAAAATATATCTAATTAATACTGCTATTTTATATAAAATCGTATTACTGCTAGCTATAACCCAGTGACAAATGTAGCCCTGTCTACAAAATGTGCTGTAAGATTTGTGGTTATGCTACATGAATGGTGTCATTGGAGAAGGGTAATAAGGAAAGAGGTTGGTGAAAACAAATCACAAACGTATATTCAATCATCTCAAACCCACAAGTTTTATGGCTTTAAAAATAAAAAGTGAATCACTTAGATTTAATTGAGAAAATAATTTTTATAGCATCACTTTAAAGAAACATGTATCCTGTATGTCTGGGTTTTCTCTTGATGTGAATCTCTTAGGTCTCAAGATGATCACAACCAGTCAACAACACAGGTGGTCCACACTTTTGGGGTATAAATTAGAGACATATATCATTAAAACCAGAATTTTAGAGTTATTGACCCTATGAGGTCACTCCTGATTAACTCCATTTTGATTGAGGTTATACTAAAGCACAACAGACAAATTGGTATGAGGGATTGATACATTTTATCGTTGTTTTCATCATAAATGTTAAGTAATGTGGGACAAATACAGTCCCCTGTGTGTAAAAAGATCCCCAGAATACAATTTCAGGATAAATTTATAAGGAGGGGAAATGTGGTCATTTGACAATCCTTCATCTATGTCTACCCTAAACTCAGAAAATGACTAAATTTAGTGATGCTTGCAACAACGAAATAAGTCTAAATGAAGAACATTCCATTCATTGGAAGAGGATTAACATTAACAATGAGAGGTTATTTTTTGCTTATGTAAACTTTACAAAGAAGATACTTTAGCTCCAAACAACTAATTTGTGTTAATCACTGATTAATAAATTAGTAACTACTTAATAAAACCTAAGTGAAGATGTATTTCACAAAGGTTTTGATTATATTGTCCGCTGCATGATTTAGAAAAAAGACTAGGAATGAGAATGTGTTATGTCTTAAAGGAGTTTGCAAAGATTCAGCATTTTGGTTTTTTTTTATTCCCTTCAGCAGATGAGGAAAAAGGCAAAAGATGGAGAAAAGGAAAGGGACTGATTTTCTTTTTAAGAATAGAGAGAAAAATTGATCAAGTATTTCCTTTTCACTACTTATTGAGGAATGTAGAAGTTTGTGATGGGTTATTCAATGACCAGGAAATTTAATTTGTTTCTGCATATTCAATTCTCTCAATATTCTGTCCATAGTTGTGTCACTCTGCAGTCTTCTATTTATGCAGCTTTATACAATCCAGCAAAAGACTAAATCTATTTTACATCAGGCAGGCCCAAAAACCTACCACTAACTAAGAATAAACACAGAAACCACCAATATCACCCATCTGTCTAGATTTGCCCTTGGCTGACCTGGAGGAGCCTGAGAATGGAGTGGAAATCAGACTCACTGAAACCAACAACATGTCAGGAACACACAGCAGTAAACCTCCTGCCCAGTGCCCAGCAATAAACAAAAGCAAATAAGTTATTAAGCCAAGATGGTCCTTGTTTTCAACTTTACTTTTTCCTTGAAATTTTCAAGTTGAGTTACCATTCCCCTTATTTCCTCCTCTTACTTTTCACTAGTTCTCATATTTCTATCCCTTCCTCTACTGCAATAATTTAATAGAACTAATTATGTCTTTAAAAATAGTTAAACAAGCAAATAACTGAAGTTCTCTTTCCGTTTCCCTGATGCTGGGTCAAATAATTCCTCAAGTTTTTCTGAAATGATACCCTTTCAGTCTGACTGAGTCTTCTTTTGGGATTACTCTCCTTATATCCATTGTATGTACCAAAGCATGCTGAAGTGTTGTTTTATCTAATTTAAAGTAACAACTGGAAACTTTAGGATCATAGAAATTCAATCATAGAAAGACTACCCCACAATTTCTTAATTAGAATGGTGAGTTCTACATATGTTTATTCTGCTTTCCATTTTGTAATTATTTTTATATTGTGTACAATTTTATTATTGGCATGATATATTTTCCTTCCAATGATATAATTTTAGTGCTTTTTAAAGAATTTTACAATAGGCTAGCTTTTGGCAGAGAGAACATGACTAAAATGATAATTTTTTTCTTTTCTCTAAAAAGTAATTTAAATTGCTACATTTAAGTCATGGTAGGTTATCACTGATAAATAAAACTTCTGTCTAGTAAGAGTTTAAAATTGAAAGCTATTTAACACAAAAAGACTACAGTATGGAAAACACTCATTTTAAAAGATTTTCACAAGCCGGGCACCAGTGGCTCACGCCTATAATCCTAGCTACTCATGAGGCTGAGATCTGAGGATCGCGGTTCAAAGGCAGCCCCGACAGGAAAATCCGTGAAACTCTTATCTCCAATAAACCACCAGAACCGGAAGTGGCGCTGTGGCTCAAGTGGTAAAGCACTAGCCTTTGCGCTGAAGAGCTGAGGGACAGAGCCCAGGCCCAGAGGTCAAGCACCATGACCAACAAAAATTAAAAACAATAATTATAATAAAAAAAGATTTTTCCTTGTCATTGCTCAAGTTAAAAATATGTCATGTGGCTCATGGATCATAAAACATTATAACACTATGCACTGAAATGACCTGGAAGACTTTAAAACACCAATCGTTCATAGCTTTTCAAGGTGTTTTTTTTTTGGGGGGGGAGGAGGGCGCGGGGAGGATCCGGTTGTTGGGCCTGAACTCTGGGCCTGGGCGCTGTCCCTCAGATCTTCACCTCAAGGCTAGTGCTCTACCACTTTAGCCACAGCACCACTTTTGGCTTTTTTCTTTTTGCTTATGTGGTGCTGAGGAATCGAACCCAGGGACTCATGCATGCAAGGCAAGCACTCTACCACTGAGTCATCTTCCCAGCCCGCTTTTCAAGGTTTTGATGTAAATGATATATGGAGTGCTCAGATAAGAAGACTAAAATTCCTCAGGTGATTCTAACTTAGCTCTGAGGTAGAAAGTTGCTGCCTTAGAACAAGAATGGAGCACGCATACACACAACTGCTGGATTTATAAGTATTTCATTATGTGTCCTACTATTAGTTTGAGATAAAACAGTGCTTCATTCATGCATTCATTCATTTAATGTCAATATTATTTTTATCTACTGTAGAGGTTTCAAAATGTCACTGATTTATTACCCAACTGGTTTTGAAAACAAACAAAACACACACTTGCAGAAACAATAACACAAAGAACAAATTTAGCTCCTGGATTGGAAGGATCAACATTGTGAAAATGGCAATACTTCCAAAGGCAATCTACAAATTCAATGTGTTACCTATCAATATTCCAACCTCATTCTTCAAGGAAATAGAAGAGGCAATCCAAAAATTCATATGGAAGAATAAAAGACCCTGAATAGCAAAATTGATCCTTAACAGAAAGAAAAGTGTTGGAGGAATATTAATACCAAATTTCAAACTCTATTACAAAGCCATAGTAATCAAAACAGCTTGGTACTGGCACAAGAACAGACCTCAGGACCAATGGAATAGAACTGAAAACCCAGAAATGAACCCACAGACCTATAGCCATCTAATCTTTGATAAGGGAGCTAAAAACATAGAATGGAAGAAAAACAGCCTCTTCAGTAAATGGTGCTGGCAAAATTGGTTAACTACTTGTAGAAAACTAAAGCCAGATCCTTATATATCACCCTGCACCAGAGTCAACTCCAAATGGATCAAAGACCTCAGAGTCAAAGCAGACACTCTGAAAGCATTACAGGATGGAATAGGAGAAACCCAGGTCTCCTTGGCACAGGCTGAAATTTTCTTAATAGAGACCCAGAAACACAACAAATCAAAGAAAGGTTGGACAAATGGGATTGCATGAAATTGCAGAGCTTCTCCATGGGAAAGGACATGGGTAGAAAGATCAATACAAAGCCCACGGATTGGGAGAAGATCTTCACTAGCCATACAACAGACAAGGGTCTCATATCTAAAATATACCTGGAACTCAAAAAGTTAAATCCCCCAACAACAAATCTTCAAAGAAACAACTGCCCAATAAATAAGAAGGCTAAAGACTTAAAAAGAAACTTTTCTAAAGAGGAAATAAGAATGGCCAATAGACACATGAAGAAATGCTCAACTTCCTTAGCATGAGAGACCACCTCACCCCAGTTAGAATGGCAAAAATCAAGAACTCTAATAACAACAGATTCTGGAGGGGATGTGGTCAGAAGGGAACCCTACTGCATTGTTGGTGGCAGTGTAAACTTGTTCAACTACTTTGGAAAAGTAGTTTGGAGGTTCCTCAAAAGACTCCACATAGAGCTCCCCTATGACCCAGCAATCCCACTTTGGGGCATTTACCCAAATTATCACAAACAAGACCATGCTAAAGCTACCAGCACAACTATGTTTATTGCAGCATTATTTACCATAGCTAAGATATGGAACCAATCCAGATGCCCCTCAGTAGATGAATGGATCAAGAAAATGTGGTATATATACACACTGGAATTCTATGCCTCCATCAGAAAGAATGACATTGCCTCATTTGTTAGGAAATGGAAAGACTTGGAAAAAATTATGTTAAGTGAAGTAAGCCAGGCGCAAAGAAACATAGGTCCCATGGTTTCCCTTATTTACAATAATTAGTATATGTCTGAGAAAAGCAGAAAAGGTCAGATAAGTTGATGTTAAGTGAAATGAACCCCAAGATAAGTATTCAAATATTTTTTCTTTCATGCGATTGTTTCTCACATATTTGTAAGATGATTTCTTTGTTGCTTTGTATGTCCCTCCCCCACAGTATAACCCCTGCTTTCACTGTATTTGATGTTGGTATAATTTGTGGAGGCGAAGGGAAAAAATCAAATTGTTTAAATAGAGATATAGGTGGACCCATTGCAAAAATGAGATGTACAAGTCGTTATGTCGAAAAACGAACTTTACAACTTGGGGGGGGGGGTGTAGGAAGAGATGGGAAGGAGAAACAAAGGAGGAGGCAACAATGCTTGATAAGAAATGTACTCATTATCTTGCCCATGTAATTGTAACCCCTCTATACAGTATTTTCACAATAATAAAAAAAAGGACAAATTTAGGAAAGAAAAACTAGTTTGGGGAGAAAATACATAGTAAGCATAGTATAGTATAGTGGCCTCTAAAAATCATTCCAATCTCTGCATGTACATATTTCTTAACACGACAAAAGCAATTCTGTAGGTGTGATTATATTGGGGACTTTGAAATAGGGAGATTAACATGGCATATCCAAGTGAGACAAGTCTAATCATACGACTCCTTAAAATCAGAGAACATTTCCCAGCTGTGGTCAGAGAAAGCCCAGACTACAGAATAGAGCTACAAAAAGATAAAATGTTTCAGCAAATGAAGAAAGGAAGTCAGGAGCTATAGAATTCAGAAGGAAATGTGAAAAACATAATGGAACATAATGATTTCTATAGTTCCCAGAATGGAAGTCAGTCACCTTGCTGACAACTTGAGTTGGCCTAGAAAGTCCCTGGTCAGACTTTGAACCTACAGAACAGTAAGATAGAGATCTATGTTGTTTCAAACCACTAAGCTTGTGGCAATTCATTTCAGCAGTGTTAGGCAGCTAGTACAGATAAGGACATAAATTTAGCTTCTTGAGGGTTATCAGGCAGAAGAATGGATGTTGGGAAGCATTGGTTAGTCATGAGATTGTACCTCAAAATATCTCCAAGTACAGCAAAACTGAACTGTAATTAAGAGCTGCAGTGCTGCTTTGAAGTCCATCTGGATACTTGTAACTGAGACAATGCTTCCTACAGAATAGGCCTAGTCAAGGGCAAACAGAGTCCTGTGAAAGACAAAGCTCTCTGACTGCCACTTTGGGATTAAGGATTCTAATGGCTTTGTCAAAATAGATTGTGCTGTGGTTGAGGACACATTCCCCCAAATCTTCTTTTTTTTCTTTTTTTTAAATAAGTTTTTCATTGTGAAAGTACTGTACAGAGAGGTTACAATCAAATGAGCAAGGTAATGAGTACATTTCTTATCACGCACAAACGTTCTTCTCTCTCTCTCATTTTCTTTACTCCAGGACCAGCAACATAATTTGAACATGAAATAATCTTTAAATTATTACCAATTTCAAGACCGCCATAGCAGAATGTCTTAGCTCAAGTTATGATAACAAAAATAATGCACACTAGACGTCTTAAAAAACATTCAGTGCTAATAGTTCTGGAGGCTGTAAAGACTAAGGTGAAGATGCTAATAGATTATGTATCCGATGAGGATAATACCCTAGTTTGCAGACCACTCCCTTCTCATTACATGGCAGAGAGCAAGAGTACTAAAAGTACAAGGTTACCAATTCAGTCATGAGGGAAATATTTATGTGACTAAAAGTATCTTCCAAAGGCCCTACCTCCTCATACTGTTACTGCGGGAGGGGGGAGGGGAGTGGTTAGTGTTCAGAATGGCCTTGAAGAGTACACCAAGTCCCCAAACCAGAGAAATAAACAAATATCTCCCTGACCATGGGGCACTGTGCATCTGCACAGGTAGTTGGTTATGAGGTTGAGCTTGATTTCTTGTAGCAAAATCCTTACACATCTATGCCAGTTTGGGGAATCCTAAAGAAACCTAGTATCTTTTAAAATTAGCTCTTTGGGGGGCTTAAAACAGGCTGTGATCAAGTGAATAACAAACACTGAGTTTCACTCTGACCTTTTAAACCTTTGGTAGGGTTTTTTAATTATTTCTAATTCAAGCTAGTTTTCTGTTAGTTTTTAGGATTTTTTTTTTCCCATTTGTAACAAATAACTCATACTAGGTTTGGGAAGTAGTATTGTGTTTTCAGCCAAGATCATTGGAGGAAAATTATGTATTGAGAAGTAGGGTTGTGATATAACATTTTATCCAAAACAAACACCAAGGCAAAAATCAAGCAGTCGTTCACTTTGACTTTGAAGAAAATGAATGGAAAACAATTAAGTTGCTACTTAAGAGAAAGGACTAAACTTCTTCCTTTTGCTCCTGTTTGCAATTCTAAATGCTATTATTTTAGCAAAGAAGGTGTTTTCCAAACATTTGGCAATTTTAAGTATCAGAAAAAAAGCTGTGTGGCCTTCAGCAACCTCTTTAGTCCTCCCTGTTCTCAGCAAATTGTACTCTATGTACTCTCGGAGGTTCTGTTCAGCAATAAAAAAGTTTTGAATTCATTAAAAACACATGGTTTAATGAGGTCTGTGAGTTCTTATACTATTGTAATACATTATTCCTCACTATATATTCTGTCTGAAATGTTTTTTTCTTAAAGAATGGTATATTTTATTACACTATTACATTCATTATACTATCTTTAGCCAGTCTTTCACTTTATTCTTTTCAGCACGTTCCAAAGTAACTGATTTTCTTAATAGTACTCTCATTAGAATTTGTCAGGTTATCATAGATGAGGTTAAAGAAAAAGTAAAGTGAACAATACAGAGTATTAGAAACATTCAAATGTATTCCAGGTTAGGAGCAAGATTTGGACTGGAATTATTAATTCTATTTCCTTGTCTATGCAATGCTGTCTGCAATATTCCGTTTTCTTTTGTTATAAAAAATGATCAGATGTTGCATGCAATAGTCCATTTTCTTTTGTCATAACAAAAGATCAGATGCTGGGTACATCTACAGTTTTAAAGATTCAAGAGCATAGTATCAATGTTTTATCAGATCTTGGAAAAGCTCCTTTAGCTTTATTACATCATGACAAATGACACTGTGGGAGAAATGTGTACGAATGGAAGCGATTACATGACAAGAAAAAAAGTCAGAGTAGAGAGACTATCTTGCTCTTTTATAACAACCTTCTTTCTCATGAACTAACTGAAGTCTTACAGTAACTATATCAATCTCTTCCAAGGGCAGTATCCAAACTGACCTTGCTAATTTAGACCAGGCTCTCTCTCTCTTAAATGTTCTATCACTTTTAGGCATCACCACACTGAGGATGAACTTTCTCACACATGAATCCCTGTTGGCACATGCAAACAGTGTCCAAACAACAACACTGTCTTTCATAGTTGGTCATTATGAAAAGCTAGATTCAGCATTTTTGCAAAGCTAAATTAATGGATTAACATATCTCAGTTTAAGATATTCACATTAATAGTCATGCGTTTGACCTAAAAATTGTATTCCCATAGGTACTATGAGGCAAACTAATAATCAAACTATACTTACCTAGTGTTGATACAAACTGAGCATTGCATGAGAGAGACAGACTGCTACATTCCTGCCTTTAATACCCAAAAGCCAGAAGTTAACAGGATCACCATCCTTGGAGTCCTGCTGTGACATTCATTTGTTGATACTATTGTATACTACTTGTGACTCCATCATAAGCTATTTATGGCATGGTTACCTTCAGAGGAATATGTGGGCATACTATATAACTAGGTATCATTGGTCTTAACTCAGCTTTGATACTATACACTAAAATTTCCACTAAGCTCATTACTTATTTTTTAATTTGAAGCAACAGGTTGGGTTAAAATGATGCCTCATAAGTCCTCAAGTAAGTAGACAGTTTGAGATTTTTCCTCTGTATTCTACTAATATGTTACTTCAAAGGATTATATATAGAGAGAATGAATCTCTTTTTTTTTTCCAGAGCATAAAACACTTAGGCCAAAGGCAAACTAGATATATACATGAAGGAAAAATAAAAATACTCAGTGAATTAAAATCTACAGGAAAAAAAATAGGTCTTAATACATCAGATTTTGAGAGAGTAACATTGATGGGAACAGAAATGTTAACATGGATATTGGACACTTTTATGTAAGGTCACTAAAAACTGTGCACATATCCTCTTCTCCAAGTTATGAACTGCAATGCTTTATGAATGGAAGATCTTGTGGAGATCTTGCTGCTTTTAGAAAGCTGTATAGAGACTCTAAACACTGAGAAAAATGTTCAGGAAGGCAGCACACAAAACAGATTTTGTTATTCAGATCATGGCACAATCAAGAATGGCATTCTGAGCGCTGTTTTAGGTAAACCACCGTGAAGAGGCCAGTAACTTTTGTTAGTAACCAGAACACAGAGCCAACATATAGCTGAATTAGTCTGTGGTCTACTTTAGCTTTTCCCCATATGTAAGATGAGAGTGTTGTCTACTTTTTTTGGGGGGGTGGGGAAGTCCAGTCATGGGGCCTGAACTCTGGGCCTGGGCGCTGTCCCTCAGCTTTTCAGCTCAAGGCTAGCGCTCTACCACTTGAGCCGTACCACTTCCGGCTTCTTTTTTTTTTTTTGCTTATGTGGTGCTGAGGAATCGAACCCAGGGCCTCATGCATGCAAGGCAAGTGCTCTACTACTGAGCCACCTTCCCAGCCCCGAGTGATGTCGACTTTTTAGGGATCTTGTGAAGATTAGGCATAGTATGTATATTGCATCCTATACAATGTATAGCACATAGGAGTCAGTGAATTAAGTACAGCTTAGTTGGCTTTTTTTTTAAATTAAGAACAGAATTTGAATCCCAGGCTACCAAATCCATATGCCTTTCCCTTTGCCACCATCTACCACTTTGTTGAAAGAATGTAATATCATTTAGTTTGATCAGCCATACGAGTAAGAGAGACAATATGCAAAGCATAGAGTGCATTTTTTAAAGATTACAACTGAATGAAGATAAGCACTAAGTGTGTCCAAGTTTATGGATTTTTGGAAATGCACAATTGCTACTTTATCTTTTCTAGAGCATGAAAAAGAAAACTAGCCGAAATAAAAGGTAACTACAAAAGTTGACAGTGTTCCATCTCTTTATTCTATAATAATTAACATTATTAGAATGGTAATAAATTTAAATAGTTTAACATTTCTGCAGTAACATTAAGATTCATAAGTATTTAATATTTCATATATAAAATAGTTTTTGTCTGTTTTGTTTCTGACATGGGCTATTGTTTTATAGCTCAGGCTGCCAACTTGGCTCAGAAGTGAATATTCAGCCCAGGTTATTCTCAAGTTATCCTTTCCCAGCCTCCTGAATTCTGGAATTACATGCTATCTGCTATCGTGCCTGGCTCTAAAAATTTTATTCTTCAAAATATAGTCCCTGATTGGCCTACAAGAAAAAGAAAGCTTGATAATAATAATAGAGAATGGTTTGGGTACTATATCATTCTTAGAGGAATCTAATCTAATTAATTTACAAGGGTGGAAAAGTAATTCAGTGCTAGAATGCTTGCCTAGCATATGTGAAGTTCTGGATTTGATCCCTAGTACTTCATGCAAATTTTAAAAAGGACCATAAATATTGAGCAATTACTTCATGACCAATACTAGACTAGAAACCATGGGACATATATTTGGCTTACTAGCCATCTCTTTGCTACTGCTGCTGTAACTGTGTGACATCCAGAATTTAGCTACATTTTCCCTTGCTTCTTTAACAAGTCCATTATCCTTTATCTCGTTATTTACAATATCCATGTGGATAATTCATCTGCGGTCTTAACCTCAAACTTCCATGATTAGCTTAAATAATATGTAGCTAATAATTATCAGTTATTATAGGCAAAACATTCATTTAATCTATACAATAACTATGATGAGAACAATATTGTAAGCTGAACATCTATAACCTGCACATTTGAAATATGAAATACTCCCACGTCAGATTTTTGAACACAGATATGACTCTCCATGTGGAAAAGTTCACAACTGACCTCATATAACAGACTTCAGTAAAAACATGGGTGCACTAAAAAAAATTGTATAAAGTAACTTTCTGGCCATGTGTATAAAGTATATGAAACAAAAGTTTTCATGTTTAGACATAGACCTCATTCCCAAGATTATTCATGTACAAATATCCCAAAATTTAAAAAATAATATCTAAACACTTCAGGTCTAAAGCATTTTGAATGAGGAATATGTAACCTGAACTATGTTAATTTCAAGATGAGGAAACAAAGATTCAGAGAAGTTACTTGTCCAAAGCAAGCTAAAATAGGTAGAACCTGATTTCCAAACCATGATTCCACTCTAAGTTTCCTCAAGAATATTATAACCTAGCACCTCAATTTGGTTAATATTCTCATTAATTCCAGAAGCATTTATGTCTAATAATCTTGTTTTGGCAATTGTCACGAGCAGTTTAAGTAGACTTTCATTATCTTAATTCTCTGTCCTTGCTTGATCGTGATAGATGTAAGTCATTTTAGCTGATCTTGGTCAGGTCCTCACAGATGTTCTGTGGTTAAAATAGGGACTTCAGTGGAGCCAGATGTTGAGGTTTCAAAGCTAGGACTTATGGCTATTGTAGCTTCAGCAAGAAGCTAGCTTCTTTGTCCTTCATTTCTTCATTTATGAAAGAGGAACAGTAACATGCGTTGTGAGAAGAAATATAAGTTGGGCTGGGAAGGTGGTTCCATGGTAGAGCGCTTGCCTTGAATGCCTGAGGTCCTGGGTTCCATTCCTCAACACCCCATAAGCAAAATGAAAAAAGCCGGAAGTGGTGCTGTGGCTCAAGTGGTAGAGCGCTAGCCTTGAGCTGAAGAGCTGAGGGACAGCGCCCAGGCCCAGAGTTCAGGCCCCACGACCGGACCCCCCCCCAAAAAAAGAAAGAAATATAAGTTATTGATTAATCATCTTATTTTTTATATTATATGAATGTTTACTCTCCTCTCCTGAAGTTTACTACTTATGTGAGGAAATGTTTTTATACAGAACATGTACACAATGAAACAAATACTGTCGAGTAAAGAAATAAATGAAGAAATAAGTGGGATGAGGAGCTTGAGCAGTATCAAGAATTTTGCCAGCCAAGCAGTCAGCATTTTCTTAAAGTTTATAGACAAGGGCTGTGTTTCCTCCACATGTCTTCAAACAGGAATGTACGGTATAAACAAAATAAGGAAAAAGCAGTAAAGACATTCAAAATGAAGAAGAATCAATTCAAACAGAAAAGATAAAGAGGGAGACCATGGAGTTGTACCCCTCTTATTGATTGGTGTTGTACTTTACTGAAGGAAAAAAGAGGAACAAGCAAAAAGCGACTTAAATCTCAGTAGGAATGCAGGCAGTGCCCTGAACCACAGGACAATTTGTTCTCAGAACTAGAACCAAAGCAAAGTCAGTGAAGGATTAAGTTGTGGGAACCCTGATGATAAACATACTTGGGATGAAAGAAGTCTCTCCCCCCAAAACTGTGGGCACAAAAGTTGAAAATAGAATGATGTAATTCACAGAAAAGCAACAATCAAGGATTTTGCTCCATAGTAAATTAGTTGCTGTACATTGGGCACTGAAGACAGCCTGTGCCCTTGTAAAACACTGCACAAGAAGCACTTTCTCACTGAGTGATAGAAAGCCAAGAGGGAGAGATGCCAAGAGGCAGGGTTGAGGATGTCTTCCTGTAGCAGGAGATGCTTTACACTTAGCTGTGGATAATAAGAACAAATTAGGCAGTTGGTGAAGGAAACTAAGTGTGGCAATAAAATTACTATGTTGGTTAAAAATAAATATTACTTCAGAAAAATGCATGAAATAGGAAGTAAAGTCTTGAGGGAAGTGACAAAAAGATACAAAATTGTATTATTTAAACTTTTGTAAAGTGCTTTCATCTGTTTCATCCCTAAATATGACAGAGATATTAAATGAATCTCTTGTAGCCCATTATTATTGGCATTTTGCACATGAGAAATCTAGGAAACAGAAATTTTACCTTCCTTACCCAAGGTTGTACAAAGCCAGCTTCAACAGTGAAACTCATTTCTCTAGATTTCTTGTCAAGATAATGTCAGCTCTGGAATACTAGTTCTTCAGAATATAATAAGTTTCTATTTTATGGCAAAGATAGGCTTGGGCAATTTGGGTGAACAGCGTTTAACAAATCTCTTGTAGGACATCTGAGAGTCTTAAAAATGACCGTAAACATTGTGCTTTTCCAAATGGGGAATCATGTAAAGTATGGTTTTTCTTCAAGTTATTTTTTCTCTGAAGTCTTTTGTGGCTGATCTTCTAGACTTGAGAGTAACAGAATACACTAAAAAAAGTTTCAAAAAATATGTACTGAGTTAAGCAAGAAGTCGAAAAATTCAGAGCATTAGCAAAGAAATATAAATACAAGATAGAATGAAAAGTTTCTCCGCATTTATATGTCTTAAGGGAAGTGCAGAATTAAAACAATAAGGAGATTTTCCTACTAACATATTCAAAACATTGACAATATCAAGTGTTGACAAGAAAACAAGGCAACAGGAATGCTTACTCATTGCTGGTTGAAATCCAAACCAGGGTAGCTATTTGGTAATTTCTTACAAAAGCAAGCATGCCCTTACCATATGTCCCAGGAATCTTTCTCTTTGGTATTCTCCCAAATATATAGGATCATACAAAACTTGTGCATGATATTTATAGCAGTTTTATTCATAATGCCAAAATTTGAACACCTTCAGAAGGTGAACTGATCATCTATGGCACACTAGACAATAGAATATTATTTAGTGTTAAAACAAAAGAGCTATCATGCCATGTAAAAAAAAAAAAAGAACTTTTTATAACACTAAGCAATAGAAGACAACGTGAAAAAACTTTTCTAAATATATTATTCCAATTATATAACATTGCAGAAAAAAGCCAATTATAAAAACAGTATAAAGCCCAGTTGTTGTCAGGGTTTGAGTTTTGGGGAAAGGCGGATAACAGCTGGCTGTACAAGGCGTGAGAAATCATTTGGTGCATGACAGGCCACACATACACACTTCTCATATACTTCTTGCTGGCTGCTTGCAGCCTGCATTGGTAATTATGTTTGTCTGTGAATGATGTTATAAATATCCATATAGCCCTCAGCAAAAATAAGTTTCCCTACCCCATAAGACAATTAAAATCTCTGCATGATACTATAATGACAGACATATGTCATGCTATGTTTGCTCAAAGCCATAGAAAGTATACCTATAGCAAACCTAAAGTAAAACCTTTGAGGGACTGTGGTGTGTCAGTGTAGGCTCATCAACTCAAACAAATGAACCTCGCTGATAGGGATGTTGATAGGTGATGACTAAGAAGGCTATGCAATTTGGGAACCAGGGCTAACCTTCTGTACCTCCTTTTCAATGTTACTGTAAGCCCAAAAATACTCTTTAAAAGTATTTTTTAAACAAGACTTATTTTGTGCATTAGAACTGAGGAGAAAGCATTCACATTGAAAAAAAGAAATAATATCAGAAACAACTGAAAAAGTTGTATTCCAAACTTTTATAAGAAGGTAGCTTGAGAGCTTACACAAGTAGTAAGACAGTGATAACAAATTCATTACATATTATTTACAATACAGATAAGACATATGAGTAACAAATACTATTTAAGTATTCTTATATCTGTTTTATCTGTCTTCTTCCACTATAATAAAATTTTGTCATTTCTCTCCATCAATCATCTCCTAAATCCTAGAACAGCTATTATTCTAGATCATTAAATGGTGAGTGAATTAAGTTTACTATACACAGACCAGAGTCTGAATATCTTCTCATCAATAATAAGTCATCTTAACCAACAACAACCCCAACTGAATTGGTTCCTCCAGCCCAAAACTTTGACCTTAATTTTCAGCCTTTTAACTCAGAATCCTTATCCAACCTATCCATAAACTGAATCAAGTCCCCATCACGATGGATTCCAAATCTAATTTCTTCTTGTCATCTCCACTGCTAAGCCACCATCATATCTTCTCCGTACATATCTTCTCCATACTATAACAATAGCTCTAAACACTCGGTTTCCTTTTTCACCATGTTCTGTCTCTGCAGAATATTCAGAATCACCCTATTAACCTATAAATTAGTATCCATTACTTTCCTGAACAAAAAAAAGCCTCCAGTAGGTTTCCATTTGACTCACAGCAAAAAGTTTCAGATCCTCTCTCATTATGACCAGGTTTTCTGGCTCTCTTGCCATACTCTTGGCCACCAAATTTATCTAGCATCCTCCTCCATGGTTCAGGACCTTACACTTCTGCTTCTCTATTACACATTCTTCCTTGAAGAACATACTCCATTTCAACCTTCCTTCTGTCCTCGGTTCAAATGCACATATTTATTTGTTTGTTTATGTATTTTCTCTTTTAGAAAATGGAAATCATTTCTCTTGACTATTTCCTACTTCATTAAACTGGAAAATGTTTTAGCCTGAGATACTACCAAAGTGTTGTAATCTTCTTATCACCATGGCCTCAAAATATGCAATATTTTGTATTTTTCCATAACAGTTATTTCTGGTATAAATACATAATTATGTATGTCATTTTTCATTATGCAAATACTTATTGGTATTTATAGTGTCCAAGTGCATCAAGCCTTGTGAGAAGTTAAAACCAACTGTGACATGGTACTGACTCCTCAGTGAGTTCAGTGCCAGAAGGAACTGCAATGCAAGATATCAAGCAAAGAACACCATATGGAGAGTTCAGGATGTAACACGTTTTCTGAAGAAAACCAAAGGCAAAACCAAAATTCCTTCAATTGTGCTTGAGTTGAGGGAGATTTAAATCCAAAGAACCTACTTCGGGGCCTTTTTGTTCAATCATGTCTTTCTAGCAAACTCCCTGAAATTGGTGTTAAATTAGTATTGATATTGTTTGTTTCTTGTAATAAGCACCAGTTACATGGGATGTGCAATTTGTAAAATTCATCAAACTCTACAATTAAGATATGTATGTACTTTGGGGCTGGGAAGGTGGCTCAGAGGTAGAGCACTTGCCTTGCATGCATGAGGCCCTGGGTTCCATTCTTCAGCACCACATAAGCAGAAAAAGCTGGAAATGGCGCTGTGGCTCAAGTGGTAGAGCGCTATCCTTGAGCTGAAGAGCTGAGGGACAGCGCCCAGGCCCAGAGTTCAGGCCCCATAATTGGACCAAAAAAAAAAAAAACACCAAAACAAAACAAAAAAAGATATGTACTTTGTTTTATTCACTCTCCCTCCTTCCCTTTTGCCTTTCCTCTCTCCAACCTTTCCTCCCTTCTTCTTTTCCTCAGTCTCCCTCTCCACTTATGCATTTCCTCCCATCCTTTCCATCTTATCTTCTTCCACCATCACTTCCTTTTTCTCTTTTGTTTTTCTTAATGGGTTGAGGGGCCTCCCACTTGCTAGTCAGGCGTTACATACCACTAGAGCCATGCTCTTAGCTCTTTTTTCACCAGTTAAATTTTCAGGTAGGGTCTTACTTGTTTTGGTTGTTGCTACAGGCAGGTCTCCCAGGTACTTTTGGACTTCTTTGTGTAGCTAAGGTTGATTACAAGTTCCCAAGCCATTATGTATGACTAAGATATGTACGTGTGTGTGTGTGTGTGTGTATGTGTGTATACTGGTACTCAGACTTATGCACTATATCTTAGCATTTTCCCTTAAGACTAAGCACTTAAGCCAGAGCTCCACTTCTGGCTTTTGGGTGATTAAAGATAGAAGTCTCACAGACTTTCCTGCCTGGGCTGGCTAAGATATGCACTTTCTTAATGTATACTATTTTAATGAAATGCCTCCTCTGAAGTATTGCAAATTCCCTTAGTTGCTTAGTTGTCTGGTTATATGTTTTTGTTGTTGTTTATACACCACTGTAACTAAAGCTAATTTAAGAATATTTAAATTTTAAATACTAGTTCAATAATCTGTTTTCCTGTGAGCAAATGCCAGTAGACAGTACTGTTGCAAATGGCTCTTAGAATCAATGTTTTCTTTGGTTATGATTAGTTCATTGGTGACACATGTTCTGTGGAGCATTACAACATTTTTAAAATGGCGAATTAATGAAAGAGGTATTTGATGGTAATGCAAGTAAATAACTAGTTTATAACTTTCCAAAAACAACCTTCAGCCACCCACCAAATTCTCTTTTGAAATACTTTTAGTGCATAGGCAGAAAAAAGCTATTGACTAACATCTATTATTTATAAAAAGTATTTATGAAGAGTATTAAAGATGTCAAGAATGTTTTATCTGCTAGCCCCAAACCTGTCTCAGACAGAAATAAAAATGGCTGCAAAGTCAACACATGCCTTTCATGTTAGTATTGCATTTGAGAGCACCTGGACTAAGGTTATGTGTTAAGTCAGGGAAAATATGTAATTCATTTGGTAACAGAAAAAGCCACAAGACAGGAAGATGGATGGACTGAACATTTTCTGTGCGACCAAACAGCTAATGATCAGGTAAACACCTTTGAGCAAAACAAAATCCAGAACTGTTCCAGCTAGTCTCTGGCCAGCTCCTGCATCTGGTGTGAGCAACTCATTAGGCTGCTGAGGGCTCTTTCAAAATATGGGCCAGCTGCAGTGCCTATGGGAGGTCTCATCCTCCCTCCCTCCTTTCAGACTCTAGCTTACTTAGGAGCACCTGCCATGGAGGCATTCTCCATGCTCGACCGTCAGGACTCAGACTAGATTAGCTAACCTGATTTCTAATTTTGAATATCTTTTGCTTCTTTTTATGTAGAAGGAGGAAACAAAGCTGAGCAAGGTCAGGGGATTTATTATGATCTGCCGCTATCCCTTGAGGTCCTTGCCTGGGTCTTCATGAAACAGGAAGCAGAGCTCCTGGTAATTTGTAGTTAGCTGGAGTTATAGATCTCCTAAACAGACTACTTTGTAGAATGTTACCTTACCTCCGAGATTATTCCACAGGAATGGGATGTCCTATCTACATCTCTCTCTCTCTCTCTCTCTCTCTCTCTCTCTCTCTCTCTCTCTCTCTCTCTCTCTCTCTCTCTCTCTCTCTCTCTCTAACACACACACAGACACAGACACAGACACAGACACAGACACACACAGACACACACACAGACACAGACACAGACACACACACACACACACACACACACACACACACACACACACACACACACACACACACACACACACACACACACACACACACACACACACACACACACACACACACACACACACACACACACCATGATAGAAAAGGTTCTGAAGACAGGAAGTCAGAAAAGCTACTACTCAGGATTCACCCATTTTGACATTCATCCATAGGAAGTTTAGACAGCATTTCAAACATAACCTTTTCTTATTTTGGTATCTTGTTTCACTTCCCTTATTTATTCTCTAAGAATTATGTCAATATTTGTACATTTTACTTCATTAAATAACTATAATTGGATAGCATAATGATACACAAAAGTTTTAGAAAAGAGGCTTGTTAAAAACTCTGAAACACACATAGCATCTGTTAAGAATTGACTTTACTTATCCTGTTATAATATACTTCAGTTTGAAAACACTGCCCTTGTGGATTAAATTTGTTTTATGTATATTTTGCAATTTATATTCCCCTGTGAATCAATGTACTGTGTACCTTTCATGTGTGTACACATACATGCAAAGGAATGATTTAGAGTTAAGCTTTTTCAGAGCTATTTGTGCAAATTCAGTGCATGTGGAATTAAAGCATTGCACACCAAATGAAAGGAACTATAGCACAAAACACTGATACCATGTACCTTTATCTATGTATAGAAAAGAAAGTATATGAACAGTCTATCTCAAGAATGTTTTCTTACTATTTTGTTCTTCAAGAATAAGGCCATTATTTATCTAATGAATAAATAATGAGAAAGTTATCAAAAAAAACTGGGAAGTAAAAGCAAATTTATAGTGTTCTTGGCTCCAACCCACAAACCATTGCAAAGTTTTGAATAAGAAATACTACTAGTATAAGAAATAAAATGTAAATTGTTTAAATAAATGTTTAGTTTTTTTAGTAAGTTTTTTATTGTGAAAATACTGTACAGAGGGGTTACAGTTACATGAGCAAGGTAATGAGTACATATCTTATCAAGCATTGTTGCTTCTTCCTTTGTTTGTCCCTTACTTTCCCTTCCCTCCCACCTCCACAACTATACTACCCTCCACTCCCCTGGCCTAAATTGTAAACTTCGTTTTTCAATATAGTGTCTTGTACATCTCATTGTTGCAATGGGTCAACCTGTATCCCTATTTAAACATTTAGTTTTTTTCTCTTCTACTTCCCAAATTATACCAACTGTGCACACATAAGTCTGTTGCCACACTTGTAAAATGAGGGCTTTTCTCATGTCATATTGTTAATAACAAATAGTGGTCATTTGCCCACTTTTCTAAACTTTTTATAATATCTCCCAATATCCAATAATGAATTGTATATTAATTTCACTATTTCATTTTGAAATATATCTTATAAAATCCTAAAATATATATATCAACATACATATTAATATGTTCATTAAACAACTTGTTAAAAATTCTCTATAAAAATAGTTACCAAAGTTGTGTAAAATCAAGATGTATAAGGCAGGAGCTTCTAAACTAGCTGGGAAAAAAATACAGTCTAAATTTTCATTCTGCCTGTTTATCAATATTTCTTTTTATAAAATGCTACTCTAGGACTTCATATAAACACCTTAATTCCTTTAATTCCTATTTCACTCAATGTTTCTAAAATTGAAGTTACCTTACAAAAATATGTACAGTTTACGATACTTTCTCTTTTTCAAAAAGTCACACTGAATTATGGTTGGATCTAATGAGTGACAGAGATTTAGATGAACAGAAACATAAGAATTATAGTAATAAAAATAATTATAAGCTGGGCGCCGATGGCTCTCACCTATAATCCTAGCTACTCAAGAGGCTGACATCTAAGGATCACGGTTCAAAGCCAGGCTGGGCAGGAAAGTCCATGAGACTCTTATCTCCAATTATAATCACCAGAAAACCAAAAATGGTGCTGTGGTTCAAGTGGTAGAGTGCTCACCTTCAGTGAAAGAGCTCAGGGACAGTGCTCAGACCCAAAGTTCAAGCCCCATGACTGACAAAAAATAATAATAGTAATAATTATAGTATTACTCATCCAGGGAAATGCTAAGTAATTTTTAATTTGCTAATTCTTTCAGTAATACTTGTGAAGATTACTATTTATCCAGTGCAAAGTGGAATTTTTCCAACGACTAAAGTAAAAGCATAATCTTAGACCAATCGGTTATCACTTACCCATCTGAAGACACCAGGGAGTAATTTAGAGTTCAGAAGTATAAATAATGGAGACAACAACAAAATAAGGAGGTAGGTTTCCAAACTGCAAGTCTGAATTATCTGTTTTAGAGGGACTTTTAGTAGATGACAGAGTGTTATTCTAAGAATTGGCCTTATATTAGCTTGGCCAAACTGTACTACACTTCTAGAAACTAATCACACAAAAGCCTTGGCTAAAAGTTATATTAGCTTGTCTGTGTCATATTTTGGCATTAAAAAAACAAGAACTTTTGAATCATGCAGATTAACTTACCTAAGAAATCTACTTCTTTTGTTAAGAAATAAACAAAAAACAGCTTGAAGAGATGATATTGACCAAGAAGCACTGTACTCATAATCTACAACTACTTAATAATAGCAATAAAAATGCAAAAAAAACAACAAAAACCTAGCTTGATCATCTATCTTGATTTTAAAGAATATTTTACAAAAATATTGATAGTTCATCAATTTATATATATATTTATTCTCCTGTCAACAAAATCATGATAGGTATATTTAAAAATAGAACAGATTTCACTAAGAATATTCCATTTCAGGCATTCATTAATTCTGATTATTGTAAAACATTTGCCTGTACAATTATTAATCAAACATTCACCATCATTTCTCACTCTCCAACCTCAAACTAAACTATCAGGCGAAAGGAACTGACATTATAACTTTTAAAACTGCCTCAAATGGATTGTTACAAGAGACCATTCAATCAATTTGCCAGGTTCCTTATTGCTCCAAATATCACTGTATGCATGCTTTGTCCCATAAGGGCTCATTCTGCTGATTTGCTATGCGGAATTGTGGGCATTTACTTCCTCTATCTTTATAAAGATTTGTGTGAAGAAATTACAGGTTAAATGTAAATATAATCTTGACATGGATTTGTTCACATAAAACAAGACAAAGGGGGAGTTCTATCACTACAGCTCATGCCACCTCTTACAACATCGAGAACCACAACAATAAAAAAGCCCCTTCTCTGGCATTGGTTTCCTTTTCTTTTTTGCCTTTCTTTGTTTTACTTTTGAGATAGAGTCTCACTGTGTAGCATAAGCTTTACTCTAATATTATTCTCCAGCCTGAGCCTCATGAACATTGGGATTAAAGCATATACCCCTACACCTACTTTGGCACTGCATTTTAAACTAGAACTTTATGAAGACCCACTGCAACTACCCAATCTGGCTACAATGGCAGCAGCCCAAAATTTAACCATCAGGCCATTAAATTATTAATCAATGAGTGAATTAACAGATGGTTCTCAAAACAGGAAATACAAATATGCAACAAATAAGTGAAGAAGCTCAACATCCCTGGTCATAGAGAAAATCAAAATCAAAATGGCTGTGAGATTTCAGCTCAGTGCAGTTGGAATGTCCATCATCAAGAATGTCCATCAACAACATTGTGTTTTGGTTTTTTTGGTTTTGATTTTTTTCTTTGGTGCCATTTTTAATTTCTCTACCTTTGTCTTATATTTAAGTTGATCTGATTTGGGAAAGGGAAGGGGAAGCACAGAAATGTTGGGACAAAGGGTGAATCAATTCAGCAGTAAAACTCACTAGACACTGTTCGAAATGAACTATAGAAATTGGAGGGGAGGGAAGAAAGGAGGGGAAACACAGGGAGACAATGTGGGGATGACATTGTTCAAAAGTAAATGTACTCATTGTTGGACTTATGTAACTGTAACCCAGCTGTACATCACCTTTGCAATAAAATTTTAAAAATTAAAAAAGAAATATACTCATTACCTGACTTATGTAACTATAATCCCTCTGTACAGCATATTTACAATAAAAATTTATTTTAAAATAAATAAATAAGAGGAGAATGTGCCTTAGTGGTAGAGTGATTACCCAGCATGCAGGAACCCCTGGGTTCTATTCCTTAGTACCACATAAACAGAAAAAGCTGGAAACAGTGCTGTGGCTCAAAGCAGTAGTGTGCTAGCCTTGAGCAGAAGCACCACCCTGAGTATAAGCCACAGAACTGACAAAACAAGAAGTTAAATAAATAAAATCCATTTTTATTAAATTAAAAATACAAACAACAAATGCTGATGGGGATGAGAGAGGAAAATAACACTTACAAAATATTGGAAATATAAATTTGTGCACCACTATGGAACTCAGTATGGAGGCACTTCAAAAAATTAAAAATACAACTTACCATACTCCTGGTTATATATCTGAAGGAATGTAAGTCAGCATACAATAGAGATACTCACAGACCCATATTTAAAGCAGTATTTTTTACAATAGCTATACTGTGGAATCAGATTAACTGTTATTCAATGAATGAAAGAAGAAAATGTGATATATATTTATATACAATACATATATATGTGTATATATATGTATATATGTACATATACACACATGTATTACACATACGTATATATGTATATAATGTATCTGCGTGTGTATATACACACATGTATATGCATATGAATATGTACCGATATACATACATACAGTGAAACAGTATTCAGCAATGAAGAATGAAATGATGTATGTAGAAAAACAGAACCTGTAGATCATTATATTAAATGAAATCTCCAGACTGACGAAATCAAATATGGCATATTCTCTCATATGCAACATCTAGACCACAAAACAAAAAGGGGCTGGGAAGGTAGCTTAGTGACACTGTTTGCCTTTCATGTATGAGGCCCTGGGTTTGATTCCTCAGCACCACATAAGCAGAAAAAGCCAGAAGTGGTGCAGTGTCTCAAATGGTAGAGTTCTAGCCTTGAGATGAAGAGCTGACGGACAGTGCCCAGGCCCAGAGTTCAAGCCCCACAACCAAAAAAAAAAAAAAAAAAGAATTACCTGAGTATGAAATGGAAGGAATGTTTACAAAAGCTGGTGGAAACAATGACAGGGAAAGGAATGAATGCTGTGAGGATGAATGTGACGGAAGTACTTTATGCACATGTACAAAATTAAAATAATGAAACTTATTATAATTTGTTTTTAAAACCGGTCAAGGAGATGAGAAAAGTAATAGAGGGAATGAATTTGATAAAGTGCATCATATGGATGAATGGAAATATCACAATGAAACACATATATACAATGAAAACAAACTAACACAATAAAAGTCTGGGTGCTGGTGACACATGACTGTAATCCTAGATACTAAGGAGGCAGAGTTTGGAATAATATAATAATGATATATATAATAATAATAACCTGTGGTTCCAGGTTATTTTGCCTCCCCACACAAAAAAAAGTGGAAAGGAAGGAAGGAAGGAAGGACAACGCACAGGCCCCATGACCAACACACACACAAACACACACACACACACACACACACACACACACACACACACACCACAATTAGATGGTTGTAAGCTCTGTGAGCTTATTTAGGGAGCTTCTATGTTTTTTTTTGGTATATATGTCTATTTTGGTGCTAATAATGCTTGGTGGTATAATTTAAAGTCAGGTATTGAGATACTTCCAGTGTTGTTCTTTTGCTCAGGATTATTTTGGCTGTTCGGAGTTTTTTTGCTGCCATATGAATTTTAGGATTGATTTGTCTATTTTTGTGAATACTGCTGGAATTTTTTATAAGGTTTGCATTTAATTTATACATTGCTTTGGTGATACATTCATTAAGTCTGTGATCCATAAACCCTGCGGACATTTCCATCTTCCGCTCTCTTCAATTTCCTCAAGAGGTTATGCTTATTGTTGTAGAGGGCTTATGACTTCTTTGTTAGACTTATTTCTAAGGATTTAATGTTTTCGGTGGGGAGGGGCTATTGTGAATGAGACCTTTTCTGATTTGTTTCTCAGCTGCTCCTTTATTGGTATAAAAACCCTGCTGATTTTATATATTAATTTTGTATACTGATACTTTGCTGAAAGTGCACTTGCTCTTAACATCATTATTCTACTATGTCCCAGGGCCTATTAATTTACACCCACAGCAGGTTTAATATATTTTCTTGTCATTAAAGAATGCAGAATTTAGATAACTTGTTTTTATTTTTTAAAAGCCAGGTTCTGGAACATTACAAGAAACAGAAAATAAAGTTGTTTCTATGGCCCTAAATATTGTCTTACCATGATTGGTGACATCTAAATTAGTGTGGTATCTAAGGGTAATGAGAACTTCCATTTGCCCTCCAAGCAACAACTTTTTCTCACTGAGTTCAACAGTGTAAAATACATTTCTCAATGAATGCTAGATGGATTAATGTCTTGACATTATCAACTAGTTTAAGTATTAATGTTCATACTACTGGATAGAATGGACAAAATCAGTTATATATCCACATTTTAGATAACAAGGAGAGACAGAGGTCAGGAAATACAGATTTGTACATTTTAAAAAGTTAAGCAGACCCATGCAAAGTACCTCTAGAACTCAATAGTCTAAGCAGGCTAAGAATTGGAAATCTCACAATGAAAGATTATGAGATTCATGAACAATCAAGAAAACAAAACAAATCCGAAAGCCAAGAATTGAAAAGTTGGTAGGAATAGGAAAAAAAAATCAGAGTTGAAACATCTGTTTTAAATTTTACTCTTCCATTTTTTACCTGTAGCCTAAGACTTTCTCCTGCTTTTGTCCTTAATTTCTTTATCTAAAATTTAGAAAACACAACTCCATACATAATGGGATTTTTGGGAAATTAAATAAGTTGATATATGTGAAAGCAAATATAATATTTGAAATATAATAGTTTCTCACTAAACATTTACAAAGACAAATTTCCTCCACTGCATTTGTGTGCTCATAACTGATAAATTAAAATCTTTGTCTATGTAAAAAAGCTAATGTTCTTTCTAATATGCCCACTAGCTGAAATATAAATTACTTGAAATTTTAGAGCTCTCATTTCCTACTGTCATCTTTCACTTATATCATACCCACCACTTTGGTACCATGTATGAAGAGTGAAATAAAGAGTATTAAATTCAAAGACCTGTTATACTATATGATCACTGAAACTAGAATGCAGCATGAGATATAATCTGTATATTGAGAACAGTTTCAATATTTAGGAATAAAGGTCAAAAGCAACTGATATCAAATTTTTTATGGTATTCTTAATGTAGCATGTTCTTTTCACATATAATCCATATAGTCCATTAACATTTAAATAAATATATTAATAGAAAAAACACTTAACTTTTGCCTCAAGTACCCCTAGGATGAAATGTCAAAATTAGGAGCTAACTTACATATTTAATTTAAAATATGCCCACAAATGATATAAACTATACAAGCAGAAATTAGCAAAAATATTGTCAGACATGGTGGAACGGTTGACCTCCATTTCAAGGTATTAGCAGAAAGAAGGTTAGCATTTTATAAATAAAGTTTGAAAAACTTTAGTCAATTGCTAACTCATCATTTCATGATTCTATCAATCAGTATGCCTATTATGGTTTCATAACATCTGTGTATGTGCAGTAGCCTATTTTCCAACTTTAACAATAGTTGTTTGACTAAAGGAATCGATTTTCATAAGAAGCAAAGCACTTGGGACATTCAGGGAAAAATTCTTCAAGTTAGAAGGGTCACTATAAATAACTGTGGGTGTATTTGCTATTACTGTTGTGGCACTCTGTGAAGTGCAGCTGACCTGTGAAGTACATGGGATGCTCCAAGGGAGAAAGTACTTCATCAGCTTTTTTTTTAATCCTCAAAGTTTCATGAACATTTGAAGATTCGTTTCAAAATTGTTTTAATATACAGGTAACAAACATAGTTATTAAGTCTGAGTTCTCACAGACTTTCCTGCCTGGGCTGGCTTTGAGCAACAATCCTCAGATCTCTGCCTCCTGAATAGCTAGGATTACAGGGGTAAGTCATCAGTGCCAAGCTATTTGAAATTTTTATAAATCATCCAGTAACAAATAAATAATAAATAGACTTGGGTGGCATTTTTCTTCAGACTTATTGCCTCATCCATTCTCTTTTCTTATTTATTATCATAAGTAACTGACTTTTTCTTTCTTCATTTCAGGAATCATTTAATATATTATTTATATGTAAAACAAGAGGTTGGGTAGCAAACACAAAGGTGCCCAAAATCTTATATCAAGGAAAATAAAGTAAAATAATACTGAGATGTTACTTTCTCATTTCAGATGGGGAAATATAAATTAAGTTGATGGAATCTAGAGTCAGAAAAACTGATACTCTTAATACATGGTTAATGGTATAGCACTTCTCAATGTGGCAGTTTCTACCTGAAACATGAATGCCCTCTGATCCAACAATTCCAGGTTTTGGAATCTATGCTACAGAAATGCTTATAATACTGTGATGATACAAATAATAATGATCATAGGTGTTTACATATTACATTATGGTAGAGCTTAGATTAAGCAGGTAAATTAAAATTAATCAAATAAAATTGATATTATAAATATTGCATAATTTGTTCATCTTCTTATTAATGAACATGAACAAATAATAGAATAATGTACTTGATATTTTCTTTGACTGCAAAAAATATGTCTACAATTTAATATCTATAAAATTGAACGACTTAAATTTTCTGTGGCATTACTCCATGTCTTACTAAGTGGCACCTGTGCCCACTGATTTGCTCATTGAAGACACCAGAGATATAGTTTGGATCTGCTAATAAACTTGATTATATTAACATTTTTATAATATATACACATCAAGAGATATCCTGTTTGTGTATTTGATACATCCTGTAAATGAATGCACTTTTTAGTTAGCCATTGCACATAAATAAGGCTGGGGAAAGTATAAGAAACTAGTGATATTTTCCCACTTTCAAGCCAACTTTTAATCTGTTTGCTTCTCAACAACTATATTGTGAATACTAATGCTGAAGACTATTTTTTTAATCTATTAAAATTCTCTGATTGGTTTTCTCTTGCAAATTCTAACGTATTTCCATTTCATTCTTTGCTATTATCTTCGGATAGTTCTACAAAGCAGTTGCCATTTCACAAAGCAGTTTATGAATACACTACATCTTGATCAATTTCACCCCTTTCAACATTCTCACCTATCTTTTCCTTACCATCCCCTTCCTTCACTCTTCTTAATTTTGTAGGATATACATTGGATTCTTTTTCCCTTTCTTCTCTTCATTTGTCTACTCTTTTCTCCTTGGCCCCACCCCACTCCTTTCATAGTGCTTTATTTTGCTGAACTTTGATTTGGGCTTTCTACGGAATTGCACTATTTGAGATCTCCTTTGAGTCTACTATGTATTTCAGTTAATAGATTTGTATACACTAGCACACCACCCAATGGATTTACTTATGAATGAAATTTGGCTTATGTCTCTCCATGCATTCATTTTGCACTTAGAAATTTATACTTCTTTCCTTGGTCTACACCACATGCACAATCTCAAGCCTGGATACCTCTCAAGTTGATGATATTATTTTTATAATAGCAATTAATAGTATTTTCAAATAGTGTTTTTAAAAATATTTTCAAAGTTATGTTTCCAAACAACTTCTTAATAGATATTAATTAGAGAAAACTGTGAAGATAGCTATTGGTTTATCCGAGGATCCAGTATTTGGAAGTAAATTTACCCCATCCTCCTCTACAATAACACACTATAGTTAGTTTCCCTTAGATTCTCACTAATTTGTAAACTCTACTCCACACATGAGGAATTGCCTTCCAGCAATAGTATTTTCAGGGTATTTAATCTTTTCAAATGGGACTTCAAACAGTCAGTGTCTCCCTAATCTCACTCATCTGGTTCTTTACCCTTATCTCATTCTATTACCATCTTGATTCCTACTTCAGCCATTTGGCCACTTCACAGTTGCTCAAATATACCAATAACATTCTCATCTTGAGCTCTATGTGTGACTATTTTGCCTGAAACACTTTTGCATCCAATATTTGTGTGACTGTGTCTTTCTTATATTTCAATATCAACTTACTGTCACTTTTTTTTTTTTTTTTGGGTCCAGTCATGGGGCCTGAACTCTGGGCCTGGGCGCTGTCCCTCAACTCTTCAGCTCAAGGCTAGCGCTCTACCACTTGAGCCATAGAGCCACTTCCAGCTTTTTTCTTTTTGCTTATGTGGTGCTGAGGAATAGAACCCAGGGCCTCATGCATGCAAGGCAAGCGCTCTACCACTGAGCCACCTTCCCAGCCCCTTATTGTCACTTTTTCAAAGAAGCTTTCACTTACCACTGAGTAGCCTATTCCTAGTTTCTTTCTCATTGCCCACTATGATCTCTTCAAACAATTTCTGCCAAGTTGAAATACTTAGCTTTTTTGTAACCTTTTATTCCCTATGCTCCAGATGTGTTTTGTGAAACATACATAATAAAAGAGTTGACCCTAAGATCTATAAGTCATGTTTATAGATAGTCATGCTTAGAATCCGAAAGCTCTCTTAGAATATAACATTAAAAGTCTGAACTTAGAGAAGGTGCAAGGAGATATACCACATAAGGTTAACTTCTGGTTAAAAGAAACAGTTGGGGAAGCTGGACAAATACAGATGTTAATTCCATTGTGTATATATACCACATTTACTTGATCCATTCATCTACTGAGGGGCATCTGGGTTGGTTCCATATCTTAGCTATGGTAAATAATGCTGCAATAAACATAGTTGTGCTGGTAGCTTTAGTGCGGTCTTGTTTGTAAACATTTGGGTAAATGCCCAAAAGTGGGATTGCTGGGTCATAGGGGAGCTCTATGTGGAGTCTTTTGAGGAACCTCCATACTATTTTCCAAAGTGGTTGAACAAGTTTACATTCCCACCAACAATGCAGTAGGGTTCCCTTCTGACCACATCCCCTCCAGCATCTGTTGTTATTACAGTTCTTGATTTTAGCCATTCTAACTGGGGTTAGGTGGACTCTCAGTGCTGTTTTGATTTGCATTTCTTTTATGGCTAGAGAGATTGAGCATTTCTTCATGTGTCTATTGGCCATCCTTCTTTCCACTTCAGAGAAATTTCTCTTTAAGTCTTAGCGACTTATTTATTGGGCAGTTGTTTCTTTGAAGATTTGTTGTTGGGGGATTTAACTTTTTGAGTTCCAGGTATATTTTAGATATGAGACCCTTGTCTGTTGTATGGCTAGTGAAGATCTTCTCCCAATCCGTGGGCTTTCTATTGATCTTGCTACCTATGTCCTTTCCCATGCAGAAGCTCTGCAATTTCATGCAATCCCATTTGTCCAACCTTTCTTTGATTTGTTGTGTTTCTGGGTCTCTATTGAGAAAATTTCAGCCTGTGCCAAGGAGACCTAGGGTTTCTCCTATTCCATCCTGTAATGTTTTCAGAGTGTCTGCTTTGAGTTCAAGGTCTTTGATCCATTTGGAGTTGATTTTGGTGCAGGGTGATATATAAGGATCTGGCTTTAGTTTTCTGCAAGCAGTTAACCAATTTTGCCAGCACCATTCTATGTTTTTAGATCCCTTATCAAAGATTAGATGGCTATAGGTCTGTGGGTTCATTTCTTAGTTTTCAATTCTATTCCATCGGTCCTGAGGTCTGTTCTTGTGCCAGTACCAAGCTGTTTTGATTACTATGGCTTTGTAGTAGAGTTTGAAATTTGGTATTGATATTCCTCCAGCACTGTTCTTTCTGTTAAGGATCGTTTTTGCTATTTGGGGGTCTTTTATTCTTCCATATGAATTTCTGCATTTACTTTTCTATTTCCTTGCCTCCATCAGAAAGAATGGCATCTCCCCATTTGTTAGGAAATAGAAAGACTTGAAAAAAATTAAGTGAAGTAAGCCTGGCCCAAAGAAACATAGGTTCCATGGTTTCCCTTATTTGCAATAACTAGTATGTGTCTGAGACATGCAGAAAAGGACAGATAAGTTGATGTTAGGCAAAATGAACCCCAAGATAAGACTCAAATGGTTTTTTTTTCTTGCTATTGTTTCTAACATATTTATAAGATGGTTTCTTTGTTGCTTTGTATGTCCCTCCTCCATGGTATAACCCCTGTTTTCACTGTATTTGATGTTGGTATAATTTGTGGAGGGGAAGGGAAAAAACAAATTGTTTAAATAAGGATACACGTGGAAGTGGCGCTGTAGCTCAAGTGGTAGAGCGCTCGCCTTGAGCTGAAGAGCTAAGGGACAACGCCCAGGCCCAGAGTTCAAGCCCCACGACCGACAAAAAAAAAAAAAAAAAGAAAAAGAAAATGTGGTAAATAAGGATACACGTGGAACCATTGCAACAATGAGATGTATAAGACACTTTGTCGGTGGGGGGGGGCCGGGGAGGGGGGAGATGGGAGCGAAGGGTGGTAAGGGGAAATGAAGACTTAATAACACCAAAACTAACAAAGGAGGAGGCAACAACGCTTGATGAGAAATGTACTCATTACCTTGCTCATGTAATTATAACCCCTCTGTATGGTTTTTTCACAATTAAAAAAAACTTATTAATAAAAAATGCAGATGTTATATTCTAGAAGACAGTGAGAGGTATTTGAGACCTAAGAGGAAGTGAGGGGGGAAGAAGACTTGTTGAGGCCAGATGGATACACAGTGACTGCAAGATAAGTAAGACTGGATGGAGAAGGAGGCTTTTCTTTCTCTTAAGCCACAGCAAATTCAAAAGAATTAGAAGGGGACACCAGATTTATGATACAGAAGGAATGAGAGGGGAAAAAAAGACAAAAGAGTACCTCTAAAATACCAATGCACAACTTTAGCTCTCCTCATTAATAAAGATATGCCAGACCAATCTAAAACATAAAAGATGAAATAAGTATAATTTTTTTTTTGTCGGTCATGAGGCTTGAACTCTGGGCTTGGGCACTGTCCCTGAGCTCTTCAGCTCAAAGCGAGCGCTCTACCACTTGAGCTACAGTGCCACTTCCGAAATAAGTATAATTTTATATAAGGAAAAGAATATAAACATTTAGTATAAATTCAATTTCTCCATTGTAGGTATCAAACATATTTGGCAAGCACTATAATGATCTCTAAATAAGCTTCCTTTCTAGTCTTAAACTGTTTTTTAGTAATGTAGTTTGGGGAATGTCAGGTAACTTTTTATTTTTTTATTGTGAGAATACCATACAGAGGGGTTACAATTACATGGCCAAGATAACGAGTACATTTCTTATCAAGCATTGTTGCCTCCTCCTTGTTTCCCTTTCCCATACTCCTCTCCTTCCCACACCCTAGCCTCCCCTGAACCCCCACCAAAGTTGTTAATTTCATTTTTCAACATAACTTGTTGCAATGGGTCCACCTGTATCCCTAGTTAAACGATTTGTTTTTTTCCCTTCCCCTCCACAAACTATAGCTATACCAAAAACAGTGAAAGTATGGGTTATACTGTGGGGAGGGACATACAAAGCAACATAGAAATCATCTTATAAATATGATAGAAACAACTGCATGAAAGGAAAAAAAAAACAAAAAAAAAATTTGAATACTTATCTTGGGGTTCTTTCCCCTAACATCAATTCATCTGATCTTTTCTGCTTGACTCAGACATATAGTAGTTATTGCAAATAAGGGAAACCATGGGACTTATGTTTCTTTGCTCCTGGATTACTTCACTTAATATAATTTTTTCCAAGTCTTTCCATTTCCAAATGATCACAGACAAGACCACACTAAAGCTACCAGCACAACTATGTTTATTGCAGCATTGTTTACCATAGCTAAGATATGGAACCAACCCAGATGCCCCTCAGTAGATGAATGGATCAAGAAAATGTGGTATATATACGCAATGGAATTCAATGCCTCCATCAGAAAGAATGACATTGCCCCATTCGTTAGGAAATGTCAGGTAACTTTTCAAAGAAACCAGTGCCAAAATTATGCTAGATAAAAGTCAATATAAGGGGCTGGGAATAAGGCTTAGTGGTAGAGTGCTTGCCAAGCTTGCATGAAGTCCTGGGTTCCATTCCTCAGTACCACATAAACAGAAAAGGCCAGAAGTGGTGCTCTGGCTCAAATGGTGGTGTGCTAGCCTTGAGCAAAAGAAGCACAGGGACAGGTCCCCAGACCCTGAGTTCAATCTCCAGGAATGGCAAAAAGGAAAAAAAAGTCAATATGACTAGTTTTATAGGAACAGTAACAGAATCATTTGTCTAGATAGCAGAGAGTTTTTTATAAATAAAGCATTGTAACTCATGTGTTACTCTTTGATAAATTTTACATGACAAGATTACTAGATTCAAAGAAAACTTTTCAAGATACTAGAACATAAATCATTAAATTTTTTAAAAAAATTTAAAAGACTTAGAAAATACATAAAACTTAGTATTTACCATTTACAGATTCATCCAATCATTTTAAGGAAACATCTAGTAAATATGAAAAAAAGTCACCTTTTCAAATACGAAGTTAAGATATGACCTCATTTGACCTCAAATTCCACTGGACATTCTGTGAGAAGTAATGAGAAATACACAGTGTACTTGTTCAATTTGTTTGTACTATGTAAAATTGATTTTTTTCTTTAATACTAAAATTTGGTCCATCTGTTGGGAAAACAGAAAATGTTCTAAATATATACAAAGAATGGAAATGCTTCATTCCACTGGCTGTATCCTGTGGTGTATGGATTTTCATCAGTATGTTTGTCTTGTAGACAAAATGAATATCAGATGGTGGTTTTGAAAAAGGGCAGACCTAACATGAGGTGATTAGTTTCAAAAACAGATTTTTATTCTTGATAAATTATTACCAAATACAATCATCTGTTGATTGAGGATATAAAACAGATTGGTCATACTGCAACCCACAGGTTAAATGAAAAACGGAAATAATAAGTTTATTTAACATGGTCTTGCATTAGGTTCCCAGCAGTGCAAATCTAAGGCAAATAATTAGATTTCCAATTTAAAGATATACATTTGTCCAGACGTTTCCTGAGGTCATCTATTTCTCTGTTTTACTGCTGGCAATGAATTTAGGACATTTTCACTGTGAACTTTGTATTATTATTACACCTTGTACATTACTTAATCAAGCTAGCATTGTAGTTTGATTAAAGGGTAATACAGAGAGGGCAAAGGGCTGATTGTGATGACTCCTGTCTACAAATAAGACCCAGGAGCAGTGTCACATACATGTAAAGAAAACTAAAAAAAAAGTCCTGAGGGGTGGTGTGTGTGTGTGTGTGTGTGTGTGTGTGTGTGTGTGTGTGTGTGTGTGTGTGTGTGTGTGTGTGTGTGTGTGTGTGTGTGTGTAATACACAGAGACAATTAGTGAACTAAGCAAATAAAAACATCTTATATCAAGTAAATGGAACAACAAATGAACAACAACTTAACTTTTTAAATATCCACACTTCTTTTTCTCAAGGCATCTACTTAATTGTATGGTGAAAGACCAAAATTTAAAAGACAACTACTTTGTTCTGCAGAGCATCTTATTTTTATAAAGCACACTCTCCTTCCTTCCACTCCTCCCTTTTCAATTTCTTCAGTAATTTACAACTTGACTATGTAATGTTTCTCCAGGGAGCAAAGAATCCCATTACAGATGATTCCTCTGTGCAGACTTCAGCTCTGTAAATCAACAGGTTGAGCTCTCTAACAGATTTTAAATCCCTGCTTGAGTTAGACTGGGACAAGCTGCAAATTGGTGGGACCGGAAGTAAGCGGAGGAAGGAGAGTTTCGTACCAGAGTAATTTCCAGGAAAAGGGCTTATAACACAATTTGTGTTTTCGTTAACTTTCTGTAATAATCATGCCTTAATGTAGAGCACACCAGGGACCCAGAAATAGTAGGATTGGAAAAATACACACAAAACCCAATCTCTCCCCAGGAGACTCCCCAGTGATTGTAACAGGCCCAGCAGGTTGTATCAAAAACATAAACTGGGACAGACTAATGCCTCCTTGGTGGTAAGATTGTAAATGGACTAGACCACCTTGAAAAGATATAAGGAACTTTCAGGAAAAAAAAATGTATAAGTGTGGGGTTTGTGTGTGTGTGTGCCCATATCTACAAGAGAGAAAGGAGATTCTTTTTTTTTTTCTTTCTAAAGAGTAAGCTGTATTTTTATTATTATTATTATTTTTTTGTCAATCATGGGGCCTGAACGCTGGGCCTGGGTGCAGTCTCACAGCTCTTCAGCTCAAAGCTAGCATTCTACCACTTGAGCTACCACTGGCTTTTTCTGATTATGTGGTGCTAAAAAATCGAACCCAGGGCCTCATGCATACAAGGCAAGCACTCTACCACTGAGCCACCTACCCAGCCCAAAGGAGATTATTTCTAAATAAACCTCTATAAATTAGATATGTTGTGGGTCATGGGACCTTATTATGCCTAAAAAGCCTCAAATGTCTTTATTACTCAAAAAGGGTGACTTTTTTGTTTTTACAAAACTACTGAAGCAAAATAAATTTAAGAAGTTATCATTTTTTTGTATAATACACATTTAAATAACAGTTAATAAGGCAGTAGAGTGGCTCAAGCCTGTAATCCTAGTTTCTCCTAAGGTGAGATACCTGGTTTGAGACCAGTCCAGGCATAAAAGTTTGTGAGATTACCTCACAAACTTGGGGTGCAGTAGTATGTTCCTGCTATCCTGTTTGTGGGGGAAGCATAATGGCTGAGCATAGAGACTTTTCTGCCATTCTCAGAGGCACAAGGAAGCACAAGTAGGAAGTGTGAAAGGCTACCTCAAAAATAACCTATTCAAAAAGGAGATAGAGATGTGGTTTAAGCGGTATAGTGCATGCTTAGCAGGCAGGAGGACCTGAGTTCATCCCTAGTACTGCCAACAACAGCAACAACTACAAAAAAAAAACAAAAACCCTGATTAATTATTATACCAAGTACAACATGGAATATAACTGTATAAAATCAATTTGTAATTGAAACATTTTATGCATTTCATACTGACACTGAATATACAAGCAAGTAGATTTTCATATTTCCATTACTAAAAAATCTAATTTTGGCAGACAACAGTTGCTCATACCTGTAATCTTAGTTACTTAGGAGACTGAGATCTGAGGATTGTGGTTCAATGCCAGCCCCAGTAAGAAAGTCCTGAGACTCAGCTCTGACTACCAGGCCTTGAGAAAACAAAAGCTTGGGGAAGTCCCAGCACCTGTGTTCACACACACACACACACACACACACACACACACACACACACACACAGACTATATATATACACACACATATATATATATATATATATATAATATGCTTTTCAATACTGATTATAAAGACAACTTTTGTTCAAAGTGACCCAACTGCTATTGTGTTACCATAAAAGTGAAAAGAATACTAACAGTGAAGGCAGGTCATTTCTGGATCACATAAGATCTACTCACTTGGATATAATACATTATTCTTTCATTGTTATTATCAATGTGATCTCTGTCTCTCTCTCATCAAATTAGTAAAGTTTTCCCCAGTTGATCCTAAACTAACATTTCATTTTTTTCCCATTATGTTTACTTTTCAATTTCTTCTCTTATCTATTTCTGGGACCAGCATTCCTTTTCATTCTTAAATGTTATTCTACTTATGTTCAATTGTTATGAAAACTTTACCATTTGTCCATTCTCCTATATATTTAATATTTTTCATTTTTACTACTATCATCCTAGTATAGGCCCTCTTCATTTCAAACCTAGATTACAACCATTTCATTTTATTTAACATTTTTGCTTATAGATTTTCCTAGTTTTTCTAAGTAAGCACAAATTTCTGATTAATCCACCTAAAATATGACTCTAATCATACATAAATCTGAAACCTGAGGTATTTACACCTTTACTCAGTTCTTCCACCTTTGACAATGCTCAAGTCTTCTGAAAACTGGCATTGCTAGTTTCATTGGGAAATATGAATGGTCTGGAACAAATAAAAATACTACTATAAAATCTGTACAACAAATAAAAATACTACTATAAAATCTGTACAACAAAAGTTAGGAATTGCTAGTCAATATTTCCCTCAGTATAAAAACAATACTATCACAAAATTACAGCAGGTATGGTTATAAATATAAGGTCCTACAGGCTCAATTATCTTCTCTGGGTTACCATCCCAACCCTCAAACTTTTCACCTATTTACAGGCAGAACATACCTCCAGGACACCTTCACATCTCTAATAAAAACAGGAGTGACATTTTATAATGATTATTGCTACAGTTGGTTTTTTGGAAGGGATCTCACTGTCACTCTTTATTCCAAGTGTTCAAAAGTCAGCCTTTTCCCTATATAGTATTATGTGCTGGCTCATTTGTGCTGCCAGGAAACTTCAGACTGGATTTTTAAATGAAAAGCCTTAGGGCATAATTGAACACCCATTTAGTTTTTAAGAATGGTATGTTTGTTTTAAATTGGTGCCCCATTGCAAAAGTTCAAGAGGGACTTTGAAGAAAAAAATGTCAGTGTTTAAAAGATCTGATTTCCTTGTACCTTTGGTCAAGTGTTCATAGTTACTTCCTCTGTTTGAATGAACACCAACTTACCTTAGAAATAGCACAAAAATTTAAAAAAAAAGACTTACTTTTCTCCTTCTATGATTTATCAGTAACTTTGTATTCATCTAAAATTTTCTTTGTCTTTGTACCCACGAGCTTCAATTTCCTACATACTCATCATTCAAAATCTCAAATGTAAATAATATTCAGTTTCATTCTTTCTAAATTATCTTTACTCCTGTTTACACTTATTTCAAACAACTGACTGATACAATTCTCTTGTGTGTGCTTTCACAGAATAGTCTCCTCACCACAAGCCCATGGTGCCATCACTCCTAGCACTTACCACATAGTATCACAGTGGTAAAATGCACTTCCTTCCTTCCCTGTCCACTTAGTCTGTGAGCTCCAAAAGACAACAGACCGTGTTTCATTCCATGTTTCATTCACCTCTGAATGTGAAAATGCTATGTAGTAGTTAATATGCACTAGGTGTTCCATAAATTGATTTGCTAAATTGAATTGGACTGACAAATTGTGATTCAGGCCATGTTAATTGCTAGCTAAGGCCACGTCTCCATAAACAGAAGACAGCAGTGAAATGAGGTAATTATACAGGTCACTGAGGACAAAAACTGTGCTAATTTGGGTAAAATGAGTAAGCAAAATTGTGCCTAAGTGAACTAATCCATCATCTCATTGCAATGGTTAGTTTTGCCAATGGAAATCCAACCACAGTGAGGCATCATAGTCTTTACTGTTCAGTGAATCATAACTCACTCATCTCTTTGTATTGATGAGGCACATTTCCTACACCTCTTATGTTCAGGCCCAAAAAAATCACATTCTAATTCCTATTAACTGTCATTGGTTCCTAACAGCGTCAGTTGAGGGCAGTATGTTGACTCTGAAACCTATGAATTAACTCACATTTCAAAGACTGCACCCTAAAATATAGTATGAGCCACTGGATCTTCTTTATGTACCAAACTTTTCAGGTTACACATCTAATTTAAACCTCAAGCACATTTTCACTAAAAGAAATCTGCATGATCCTCTAGAAAGAAAGTAAAGTGGTTTCTCAGTGTATTTACCCTTTGGGATGAAGATAAATCCTTACTGGATTTTAAGGATTATTAGAGGAAGAAAAAAAAATTTTAAGGAACAACAATGTTGTTAGTTACTATATATTTTCTTACATCTTTTGGGTTTTTTTATATTTGTTTTTTGTTTGGTTTTTCGTTTTTGTTTTTGTCAGTTATAGGGCTTCAACTTAGGGCCTAGGCGCTGTCTCTGAACTCTTTCTCTCAAGGCTAGTGTCCTACTATTGAGCCACAGCTCTACTTCAGTTTGTGTGTGTGTGTGTGTGTGTGTGTGTGTGTGTGTGTGTGTGTGTTTAATTGGAGATGAGAGTCTCACAGCCTTTCCTGCCTGAGCTGGCTTTGAACCATGATCCTCAGATCTCAGCCTCCTGATGAGCTAGGATTATAGGTATGAACCACTAGCAGCCAGTTTACATCTTTCTTTTTCTGATTCATGTGTACTGGTTCTAAGCATGATAAGCAAAATTACTCAAACATCTAAGTTTTATTTCACATAATGAAAAAAATACTGGACTTTCAATCCAGATCATTCTAGTATTTGCACTATTTTTTTAGAAATAGAAAAGAGTTTTATTACTTCATGAGAACACAAGATCTTTCAAATTACAAGCAACTACTAGCTGTGAAAAACTGAAAAGTTTACATTAGATATCTGTAACTATATTTGGAATATCTGTAACTTCATTTGATATTAACATTGTCATACATGTACAGGCTTTCATTATCTAAAGGTTTATGAATCAGTATCAAACAAAATGTTAAATAAAATCTAACAGAGTCAAAACTTCCTTATATTGGACAGGAAAGAAAAATAGGATAGAATCTGGAAATCAGAAAAAAAAATCTTTGATCTTTAGCTTTGCCAAGCCTTTCAACAGGTCACTGACTAATTTTAAACAAGAGTTTTGTTTCTTCTTTCCCTGAAGAATATGATGTAACATAAGTGAAAGTCGTTTTTACTATACAATACTATAAAATGTAAAGACATCATTATTATTTTCTGGGCTAGTATGGATATTGATGGTGATAATGTTAGAAATGATCTGATATTTGCCATTAGAAGCATGGCTAATACCTTGCTGTCATAAATGTAGCTATCAGAATGGCAAATAAATTTTGCTAAGATTCAGCCACCTGCAAGACTGAAATGTTTATTTCAACACCAAGTGTACAACTTATTTCCAATATATATTATAATAAAAATATAAAGAGAAACACATATATGAAACAGCTGGGCCAAGAAAAATTAAAAAGACCAACAGTTCACATTCCTTAAAATTAAAGAGTCCTTTTCTCCATGGACTTCTTCCTCATTCTTATAGGACAGACTTGTTATCAAATGTCAGTCATATTTTATTAAATTGACTGTGAAAGGTTGAACTTCAGACATAGAGATTTTTCAGCCACAGGCTTCCTTGATTTGCTTGTTGTAGATGCAATTTCAGCATCATCTGTTCATGTATCTTTTTAAAAGTAAGAAAAGAAAAAAGGAAATGAAGAAGTAAAATAAAGACTGATGTGGATAAAATGATGTGGTAAATACCTGAACCCAAACCAAAGGTAAAAAGCTCCAAGCCAGGTATGAGTCATTTACACTTAACTTCTACAGGCATGAGCTATTCCAGACATAATCCAGTAATTCTACTATGGTTTAGATAACAGAAAAGCTCCCTCAAAAATCCTAACTTTCCACAGACTAGACTTCTTAAATAGACCTTCAGCTAGTTCTCTCTTGTTATTGGCTTCATAGGAGATGCAGCTTTACCATTAAGCCATAGCTCTTTTTGAGGATTCTGTTGCACTATAAGAAATATTTTTGTTTTGCTATGTTATCATTAGTTCTTACTTATTTTCTATAAGACACATTCTCAAAATTATTATGAATTAGAGAAAGAAATATTTCTAAAATCCCTTGGATTTTATAAAAGTTATTCTTCTTCAATAAGCACATTTATTTTGCATTTGAAGAAACTGAGTTTTGATTATCTACATAAAATATGACCCAATAAATAGAACCCAAATTAAAATTGTTTTGTGAAATACTATAGCACCAAATTAAGGGACTGAAAAGTGTCTCAAACACTAGTGAGTTTAAGAAGTGCTGAATAAACTAAGTTTCACATATTTCTCTTCTGCTCTTCTTCTAGGTTTCTCAGAGGTACAATACATTACTGTTTATTGTGATATTCAAAGGAATTATTTACAAAATTTATTTGACCATAAATCCTTCTTTACATGAAACTCTTCAAATTCCTAGAAGAAATGTTAGGAAATGCTGGGCTATGTATGATATGGCAAAAACATATCAGAGTTTGTTATCACTCTAACATAGATGCACATCATTTAATGACAGAGATATGTTCTGAGGACTGATTTATTGGACACTTTTAATGTAAACATCACAGTAACTACTTGCACATAAGCCACAAGATCACTAGGCACTATGCAATATACTGTCCATGAGGAACATTATTATAATTGTGCTTGTATGCTTTTTTCTACTTATTCTAATCCATGTGGTACAGAAAACCTTTAGTCTGCTATAGTCTATTTATTTACCAAGTACAAAGATCCCCACTCTCAGGGACACCAATCTTAGGAAATGGTTTAAAATACCTTTTCACAAAGACATAGAGTCCAAATACTGTTTTGGTTTATTTTCATTGAAGGGAGATTACATAACATATTTAAAGAATTACAAGAGCCATATAACAATCTACAAAATATTGGTTCATTTTCATTCCCACTGATTCGGACTGAGTCACATTTTATTTTTATTTATTTATTTATTTTTATTTTTTTGGGTACAGTCGTGGGGCCTGAACTCTGGGCCTGGCGCTGTCCCTCAGCTCTTCAGCTCAAGGCTAGCACTCTACCACTTGAGCCACAGCACCACTTTCAGCTTTTTGCTTTTTGCTTATGTGGTGCTGAGGAATCGAACCTAGGGCCTCAGGCATGCAAGGCAAGCGCTCTACCACTGAGCCAACTTCCCAGCCCCCTGAGTCACATTTTACATTAAAGATAAATTTTAGGAACATTTGTATTTAATACATATGTTTCTGGCTACCAGTAACCCATTTTTACATTCCTTTTCTATCTCTTAGACTCTGACATTCTTTCCTCCAGTTCCCAAGCTGGATAAGCAATGATACAGTTGATGACAATTGTTAAGTGACTATTATTGCTTCTAAGGTAATCCAAATCAAATAGTATACCCAAGACTATTCTAGAATCCTGATGAGTTTTGCTAAAATTGTAAGCTTTTTGTTGTTTTTCTTGGTTTTGGTTTTGTTGTTAAGGGTAATGAGAAGATTTAGATTTTACTTTTTCAAGAAGCTCCTCTTTTTAAAATGAACTGAAACCTCCCACAATACAACAGTAGCTCCGGAGCATGCTCAGAGGCTGTGGCAGCTCAACCATGCAATTTTATAGCAGGCAGCAAACAAGGCAGAGAATTCAGGGTTAAAAACTCAAGTGAAGTTTTGTCTTCTACAGTAATGAAAGCTGACTAAAAGAGTAAATCAAATGGATCTCCTAACAAAATGAAAACAGCTGTTTGGCCTGGTTTGGTCTCTGATTTAGGTTAAGTAATTATTGCTCTAGTGTGGTTCAAGGTTGTTCTGTATTAGTGAAATAAGATATCACATGAAAATCATCCAACTTTTTAATTTACTATAGCATCAGAAATTCCACTGTATAAAAAATTCCAGAAACGTAATCTTCTAAAAACTTTACCTATAAACTTTTTCAAATACCAATTGATTAAAACTTCCAAGACAAAAATTACACAATACATAATTATATTATAGTATTGACCTCTAGTATTTATGCTGAGAAAATATTTAATATTTTGACTTTAAAATGCTGGTTTTTCAATTTTTACTAAAAAGGTATGTCCCAATTCCCAAGTAACTCTGAAAATAGTTTTTAAAATAAAAATCTGCTTATAAAGAGAAGCTAGAAATAGCTACTTCTGAACCCCCAAAGAAGTCTATTTTGTTAGTATAATTTTTTAAAACATTGGCAAACTAGAAATGGTTAAGAAGAAAAACAATTATAGCCAAGAAACAAAACAAAAGTATATTGTTGAGGAAGAGATTTCTGTGATCACTGCTCAGAATAAAATTAATTACTCAAATTATTTAGAATTCATATTTATTTGTGGCATTTCATTCCTCAATGACAATTTCTCTAAGAATTTATTTGTTTCTTATTTGTGTCCTTTTTCTTATTTAAGAACTTACTTGTTTCAGTGTGCTTATGATAACAAAGATAAATCAATGGTGAATCAGAGATGAGTTTTTAAAAAACATACTCTGTACAGGCGCTGATGGCTCACATTCTGTACTCATAGCTACTCAGGAGACTGAGATTTGAGGATTGCAGTTCAAAGCCAGCCCAGGCAGGAAATCCCTGAGACTTTTATCTCCAATTAACCACCAGGAAACCAGAAGTGTCACATTGGCTCAAGTGGTATAGGGCTTGCCATGAGCTGAAGAGCTCAGGGACAGTGCCCAGGCCGAGAGTTCAAGCACAACAACCGACCAAATAAATACAAATAAATAAATAAATAAAATAAAATAAAATAAAAACCATACTCTGTGTTGAAAGTGAACTACACAACTTGTCGGTGGGGACAGAAGGGAAAAACTTGGAAAATGTGAGGAAAGGGATGACATTGTCCCAAAAAAGTCATTACCTGACTTATGTAACTGTAAACCCCTCTATAAATCACCTTCATAATAACAATAAAATTTTCAAAAATAAAAGTCTATAAATTAATTAAAATATGTTATTATTTAATATAGGCTAGTACATTTCTAAAGAAAATAAAAATCAAGTGTATTGGCCTCTTTCTGGCTCTTAATTTTTAAGTGGGCCTAAAATATTGTTGAATGAATACTTAAATACATTACATGATTTTGTGTTACTAATAATTACTTAAACTATAATATATTTCTGCCATTTTTTGACAGAGAGAGAGGGAGGGAAAGCAAGAGGGAAAAGGAAAGAACAGAAATTATATCAGAAAGATAACATTTTGGAGAAAATTACTTAGGTGGTTTAAAGCCTCTCAAAAATCTCATATGTTTTTCTTATTGTTATTATTCCTGGACACAAAGCATGATGTATTTACCTTTCCTAAATCTAAATGGTATTTTTCACTAGTCCTTGCCAATTATTCCAACTAGTGCTTGCCAACACATCAGAATAACAAAGCAGAGTTATATGTTTTATATCTCCAAAATGTTTGGTATTATGAGCTTTCTTTGGGGAAAATATTTATTAAATGAGAGAATATATCATGTTTGGACTTTCCATTCAGACAGAAACTATCTTGTGAACTAGATCAACAGTGCAGAGTTTACTTAAGGATTAGAGGGGAACAAAGAAAGAAAAATGAAGAAAGAAAGAAAGAAAGAAAGAAAGAAAGAAAGAAAGAAAGAAAGAAAGAAAGAAAGAAAGAAAGGAAAGAAAGGAAGGAAGGAAGGAAGGAAGGAAGGAAGGAAGGAAGGAAGGAAGGAAGGCAGGAAGGAAGGAAGGAAGGAAGGAAGGGAAAGAAAGAAAGATGATGAGGAAGTTCAGTGGTAGAGCACTTGCATGCATAAGGCCCTGGGTTCCAATCCAGGATTACTGAGAGGAAAAAAAAAAGGAAGAATTAAAAGGAAAGTTTAATTTTTCTCCCTTTCAAATGGTTATAGTAAAGCATAAGTGTTATCTTTAAAAATGGTATAGTACATGAAATCTATCTATTCTATTGATCAAGGAGGTAATAGGAATGCTTCTATCACCCTGCATAGTCAATATTTTCTATTAAAGAAATAGATCCTGCAGTTAGTTGCTACTGAATGAGTCCTTCTGAACATGTAACAAAAAAATTCAAATTCATTAAGATAGCTGGACATAGTTGGAACCAGTCAAAACTAGAGCATCTGTAGTTACTAAGTCAAAAAATATAAGGTCAACTTATTCCATTTTCTATAGACATTTCTCTATAAGTAGTATCAGATGAATATTGACAAATAGATTCTCTCAGCTGAAAGAAGATCCTCTCTACATGAAAAACAAACTGCACACTTTACTCCAAAATATTTTCTTTGAATCCTTCGTTTGTTTTTTTGTTTGTTTGTTTTGTTGTCGGTCATGGGGCTTGAACTCTGGGCCTGAGCGCTGTCCCTCAGCTCTTCAGCTCAAGGTGAGCACTCTACCACTTGAGCTACAGCGCCACTTCTGGTTTTCTGGTGGTTTATTGGAGATAAGAGTTTCTCAGACTTTCTTGCCCAGGCTGGCTTTAAACCTCGATCCTCAGATCTCAGCCTCCTGAGTAGCTAGGATTACAGGCAAGAGCCACCAGCGCCCAGCTTCCCTGGTTTCTTTCTAGTTCTCAGTAACTTCTGATATTTCTCCAGTTGGAAATCTTACCTTGGAAAATCACTTAGTTGTCACGTCTTCATGAGTTTCATCTTGAGAACAAATATTTTCTGAATCCATACTAAAAATGTCCTGATATATATATATATATATATTATCCCCTCTTTTCCAGAGATAAATCTAGTCATTTTTTAAAAATCAGCATAAATAACTAGTTTTGGGGATTAGGAGATTGCATTTCTAAACTTGTGCTCTGTTTCAGAAAGGACATAGAGCTGTGGAAAAGGAGAAAATGGCCATTCTTGACCACTGCCATGATGGGAGCTCCTGTCAACAGTGTGCATTCATTCATCTACAACCACAGAAACCACCTGCTAATCAAGCTGAATTTATTTATTTTTCTGAGAATGGTTAAGCACCTCTAAATTCTAGTTCAATTGGCTAGACGTGGCCCAATGTGGCCAGAATCAACCCTCCAACATTTCAGCATGGGTGTCAGAGTGTAAGTGCCCATTCCAACTTGGTTTTGAAGAATTTATTCAGTCAAGGAGCTCTCTGTTAGGGGGGATAGGACACCCACCCAAAAGAACACATTTCTACTTCCTTTGTTTTTACTGTGTGATTTATTTTTATTCTAGGAAGGAGCTGACATTCTAAAACACTGGCATCTCCACTGCCCTTTTCCCATTTTCCTCAGGACTCTACTCAGAGCCTGACACTTTATACAGAGACCAGGGCAAATGATGAGATCAGAGAGATGGAATACACAGACTATCTTAAAGAATATCTGCACTTGAAAGTTGAAGAGTGTTTATTGCAATCACATAGTTTACACCTTTGCAGTCAACCATTTCAAAGCATCTTTTCCATGCACTTTTTCTTTTCCTCTTGTAACACACACACACACACACACACACACACACACACACACACACACACACACACACACACACACACACACACACACACACACACACACACACACAAAGAAAAAAAGGAAAGAAAAAACATTGGCTGAAAGTAACCAAGTAACTTCTTAGTTCAAATTATTTGGTAAAATATTTTTCATGTTAGATTTTCAAAACAATTTCCATTTTAAAAATTTAATAAATTATCTCAAAAATTGCCTAGGCAGAGAGGTCACACCTGTAACTCTTGCTACTTATGAGATGTAAACTAGGAAGATTACTGTTCAAAGTCATCCTAGGCAAAAAATTGATGAGACTCCCATCAGAATGAGAAAGCTACATGAAGTGAAATATTCTACCAAGCCAGATATATTGGACACTAAAAAGTAAGAGGGTCAAGGTCCAGGCTGACCTACATACAAAATCCTGAAAAATAACTAAACCTGGGTGCTGGTGGCTTGTACCTATAATCCTTACGACTCAGGAGGGTGACTTCTGAGGATCATGGTTCAAAAATAGCCCAGCAAGAAAAGTCTAGGAGACACTCATCTCCAATGAACTACAAAAATGTCAGAAGTGGAGCTGTGGCTCAACTTTTTGCTCTCAACTTTGAGACCAAAAGTAATGTCCAGGCCCTGAGTTCAAATACCAGGACCAGTGGGGTGGGAGTGAGGGTTTAAGAACATAACTTCAATAACAGAGTACCTGCCTAGCAAGCAAGAAGCCTTGAGTTGAACTCCTAATACCACCTACCCTCAAAAATAAATCATCAAGGGCTGGGAAGGTGGCTCAGTGGTAGAACACTTGCCTTGCATGCATGAGGCCCTGGGTTCAATTCCTCAGCACCACATAAGCAAAAAGAAAAAGCCGGAAGTGGTGCTGTGGCTCAAGAGCGCTAGCCTTGAGCTGAAGAGCTGAGGGACAGCGCCCAAGCCCAGAGTTCAGGCCCCATGACCGGACCCCCAAAAAAAAAAATCATCAAAAGATCTAAGAAGGCTGTTTAGGCACTTATACTACACTAATCTACAAGTGATTTTTGTACCATACATACTGTTATAGTTTAAATCTGGAAGGTCTTTCACATGTTCATGTCTTAAAAGCTCGGTCTACATGTGAAGGGAGCTGGTGAAATTTAAGAAAATGAGACCTAACCGAAGGAAGTTAGGTCACTAAGGGAATGTTCACAAAAAAGGATATAGAGACCCCAACCCTTCTTGTGTATCTTTCTGGTTTCAAGTCTTCACAAAGTCAACAGCTTTGTTCCACCACATATGCCTCACCATGATATTCTGCCTTACTACAGGCTAAAAGTGACAAAACTAACTAACTATGAAACCCTGAGTCAAAATAAATCTTCCTCCTGTAGGTAATTATCACTCGTTGATTGTCATAGCAAAAAAAGTTGTGTTAACACAAATACTTCTTTATTTACTGTTGGAAAGGATGTGAAATGGTGTCCTAACTTTCCTGCCATGTGAACATGGGCAACCATATTAAAACTTGGGCCTTTACTAGAATAAATTCAACCATGAATTAGATTATTTAGTTAGCAAAACATTTAGCAACTATCACTTCCAAAGCCCTCACTTACTCAGTATATGATAACTTTATGACCCTGAAAGATGAAGGAATTCAGAGTCATACAGGTTGTCTACAGATGAGCCCAGAGTAACCCATTCTTGTTCTCTGAGCAGGAATGATAAAAATAATCCTATTTAGAAGAGATTTAACTTCACTTTGTACTTTCAGTTCTAAAAATTAAATATTTTAGGTCTCTTTAGCACAGTTACAGCAGTATCAAATTCAATTATTAAGTTTTCTCAGTCCCATTCAACATTTCTACTCCTGTTATTGGAAGCCATTTCCACTGTCTTTTGCAAATAACTATCTGTATTTTTCTATATGAAGAAATTAAAGTACTATGATCTTTATTTATTTATTTATTTTGGTTGGTCATGGGGCTTGAACTCTGGGCCTGGGCGCTATCTCTCAGCTCTTCAGCTCAAGGCAAGTGCTCTAACGCTTGAGCCACAGCACCACTTCCGGTTTTCTGGTGGTTTATTAGAGATAAGAGTCTCATGGACTTTCTTGCCTGGGCTGGCTTTGAACCATGATCCTCAGATCTCAGCCTCCTGAGTAGCTAGGATTACAGGTGTGAGCCATCAGTGCCCAGCATGACAAGATCTTTAAATAAAGCATTCTGAATTCCTGAAATAAATATTTAGGTCATGTTTGTTGTTTTTTTAATTCGTTGTCTTTAAATATTCCTAGAAACAAATACAGTAGTGGTATTCACTAGACACTATGAAGAAAATGAAATATATAACTTGTGGGTGGGGATGGAAGAAAAAAACTGAGAGAGAGTGAGGGAAGAAGGGAAATTATTCAAAAAGAAATGTACTCACCCCCTGACTTATATAACTGTAATCCCTCTGTACTTCACCTTTGTAATAAAAATAAAAATAAAAAATTCCTACAAAAAGAAAAAGCTGGAGAAAGCAATGAAATAGTATATTTTTATAAGAAAATGATACTCTTAAAAATCTTCATTTTAGGGCTGGGAAGGTGGCTCAGTGGTAGAGCACTTGCCTTGCATGCATGAGGGCCTGGGTTCGATTCCTCAGTACCACATAAGCAAAAAAGAAAAAAAAGCCGGAAGTGGCACTGTGGCTCAAGTGGTAGAGCGCTCCCCTTGAGCTGAAGAGCTGAGGGACAGACCCCAGGCCCAGAGTTCAGGCCCCATGACTGGACCCCCCCCCCAAAAAAAAATCTTCATTTTAGAAAGCCAATCTCTATATTGCTTTGTGGGAACATTTAAACCATTCTAATCAACACCAAATTGAGAAAAGAAAACAAAACCACAGTATTTTTTTTTCTAAATTATCCTTTAAAAATTTACATAAAATTTACTTTTGCAACCACTTTGAAGTGTACAGTTAAGTAGTGTTAAGTATATTTACATTGTTGTTCAATGGATCTCCAGAACTATTTTGTTCTACATTCTTAATATATTCTTAATATTAATATATAATTATTAATATATAATTATATTAATATATCCTATATTCTTAATCTAGGGAAGGGTCTATAAGCTACATCTCAAGGGTACCATGATTGGATAGGAACTGGGAAAATGCCAAGTTTTTCAGATTAAAATTTATTGATTAATAGAAATTATATTTAAAACCTAAACATAAATGGAACTTGGTGCTACATGTAAGTTGATCAACTCTTTGATTTCTAAGAAGCTGAGCACTTGAGTTCCATTTAGTAGCTCAGAAAAGTTCTTAAATGGCATAATGATATCTTAGGGATCATTATTTTACTATTTATTAGAGAGAATGCTCTTCATAAGATATGACTGCAATCACCTACCTGGTTCAACATAAAGTCTATCCAAAATCACTAGAGTTTGGGGGCACTGAGAAGCCACTGTCACCTTATCTGGAGCTATTTATGAATTTCATATTTTGTCTTATTCTGTTTTTCAGTTCCACTTCCACTCTAATGGGCCATTGATCCCTTGGGCTCCTTAAATTTCTGGCCTGGATTACATGGAGTGATTAATGGTAGTGGGCCTGGTACATGTTGAGGTCAGCATGCTGAGCATCCTGTATGTCATCAGCAAATACACTCGTGTGCATCCACATGCTCACTTTTCTCCTCCACAGTCATAATTTATTCATCCCAGAGTACACTCAACCATCTGCTATTTATTTTGTTTGCTTTAAGCATTATTTCCCTTGATTTGCTAAGCCAAGGCACAGGTGAAAAGTGCTAAGAAGCAAAGAGAAGTTGGTGTTGTTGGACACAGAAGGGGTGAGTTGAACACCCCATGAGAAAGAGCATTCAACTCCACAGAAAAGGCCTAACTGTATTGTTGAATACTTAAGCCCCTGCCTAATAGAAGCATTTGGGCCAGACCCAATCATAACCAGCTAAGGCTAGACCCCTGGGGTGAGGAGTGTAAAGCTGGGGAATTTTAAACATCCTTAATAGTAGCACTGCAATAAACTGATGCTCTGAATCTTTGCTAGAGTCTGCACAAGACTGGGCTATAAATTTTACATTTGGCTAAGTGACTCATAAAGAAACACCCACCTGATTTCAGACATGCATTTTTGGCAGTCAGAATGCTTGCTAAATTAGCTATGGTCCTATTTTTAGCTGCTTTCTTTCACTGCCTAAAATACTATTCTATCTCTACAACACAGTTTTACAACTATGTCCTTCACTACTGCTTTTTAGACTGAAGACATTGGAGTTCATTTCTTTTTAACAATCCAAACCAGTGAAACATTTATTTTTATATTTTATTTGTAAAGCTCTGGATATGTGAGCCAAGCTTGTTCATATTCTAATAAACAGCATTCCTTTTTATTATAGAATAATTTTTAAAGATTTTTTAATAACTTTTTCTACAGGAAGAGTTGAAGTGTCTCTTGTGTGTGGAGGTCCAGTGTTGATCTGAGGAACTTCAGTCAAGCTGGTATTTGACCTTTGGCAGGAGGCTGCCCTGGGTCTCATATTCTCAACAAACTGGACCCTAGACAATAGTATGCTTTATAGCCCAAAGCCTGATCAGTATGTTTCTCCAAGGAAGACCTCAAGCTGAAAAGCCAACATGCCTGACAACCACCGTCAAGGTACCCAGGGCATAAGCACCAGACATTGGAAAACAAATGGAAAAGCACACACAGCTACATCTGGAATCCTAATGGGCGGCCAATAGTTCCCAGCTAAAGGAAGAATTACCCATGTTATTTTATCATCCCTTGCGCTAACTTTGCTGTTTATATACAGCAATAAATGATTTTTTAAAAACATATTTGGGTCATTATGTCATATACCACCAGCATGTAAGGTTGTTTTATTGTGCTTGGAGTCAAAATAGACTGCCATACCCAGATGTACGGGAAGTTTAAAATCTCTGTCCTTCTGTATTCATTCTTTTTGGACAAATGAGTTAAGTTTTTAAAAGGGAAATTGAGAATTTTTATGGCTTCTACTCCCACCTTGCCAGTAAAATTTGCACCAGTATTTTCCTACCCAGCAAAGGTGCTTGGCCAATGATAACACTAAATACTAATGCAGAAAGCCAAACAGCTTCCAACCAACAGGAAATGCCAGAGATTTTTTTTAACACACTTAGCAAGTCAGAATCTTCTGCCAATGCTGTGCAATAACCAAAAATTAACTGCAGATCAACAACTTAAAGTGAAATCCAGAGATTGATTCAAGCCAATTCTTCCCATGCAATGATATGTGGATTTCTATCTTCCTTTCTGCTCACAACAGGCAGTTTTTAATTTCACCTGCCCTGTTAACTTTTTTTTCACACATCCCCAAAATTTAACAAGTCAGAATATTTAAGGAATGTAAGAACATTCTAAAATGCCTAACCCTTTATAATCTATTCTTTTTGCATGCTCTTAAATCAACATATTTCAATGTTCTCTTTTTCTACAGATTCCCACACTTTTCCAAAATTTTGAATCTCACTACACCCAATTATAAATTTCTTCCATTCTATTATGTAATAAGAGAAACCTTTCTCACATGAATAAAGTCAAGAACTTATATGTCAAGGGAGAGGAAAGGCCAAGAAAAGCAGATGTGGATCATGACTGACTTACCTACCCAGAAAACCCTGTCCTTGTATGTTTGGTTTCTGAAATAGAGGATGCTGTCTTTCCTGTTTATGTAGTTCACCCTGTCACTTCCTTTACAGGTGGCCTGGAAAGAAGATTTAGGAAATGGTTTCTCTCTATATAAATGAACATTAAATTATTTTACAATGTGCCCTGGTACATACATCATGACAGATTGAAAGAGTCTCAAATAATGCAGAAGCAGTTATAATGGTGAAAAACAGGTTGGGAGGTGAGAAGGTTGGGAGATAGGGAAAAGTTTCAGGTTTTGATTGAAACAAGTATATTTTTTTAATTTTTACATGTTTCACTAACAGAGGAGAAATTTTGTTCTTTAACCGTCTATATTCGTTTCCAAGTTCCTTTCTTTGCCTACTCTGTAGCAGTCTTTAACTTTTTCACAGGATACCTTTTGTTATACAATAGTGAGTTCCCTGGAACAGCCAATTTTATCCCTATTTTTTATTAATGATCAGTTGCTCCAAGAGACAGAATCCTCTAGACAGAAAAGCCTAAAATCATCAGGATTGTTTCCTGTATTTAAGTCATTGTCTGACCATGTATCAATCAAGGCTACAGTTCTAAGGTTTCTGCCCTCCCTTCTCTTTGCTCCCCCCATCTTTCTCCATGCTATTTACATTTATCTTTTCCCTTTTGTCCTATTGTAACAGATTTTTTCACAAACTTCAGTAATGATTTTGATGAGTTAGCCTTTTATGTCTTGTTTATGTTCTGACTCATTTTTTCCCAGAAAACATTTCTAGTTATAATTTACTAGTATCTAATTTTTTGACATATTTCATATTTCAGAAACATTCTAAAAAGGCTCGCTCTTGTACCTCTGCATTCTCTTAGCCCAGAAGTCTTCACAGATCATCAATGTCAAATCATGTCTTTCCTTCGAAACGTTGCCAAGAACCATCCTCCAAACTAACCCCATATGGCTCTGCTCAACTGAAAAACGTCTGCAATTCCATTTGCACGTTGACAGGAGAAATCACTTAGGAAAGGGTTTCTATATTCTGCAGATTTTATGGGTTTTTTTGATGATTTTTTTTATCTTTATTCTTTTGTGTACTTTTACTTACATAATGCTTTTGTCCTAAACTTAAAGCTTTCTTTTGAGTATGAAAGGATCATATTCACAAGAACTTTTTTTAATGTTTCCAGTTTATGTAAATAAAAATGAAGAAATAAGCTGGGCACCAGTGGCTCACACTTGCAATCCTAACTACTCAGGAGCCTGAGATCTGAGAGCTGTGGATCGAAGTCACTCCCAGCAGGAAAGTCCATGAAACTATTATCTCCAATAAACTGGAAGTGGCATTGTGGCTCAAGTGGTAGAGGGCTTGCCTTGAGCTAAAGAGTTGAGAGACAGAGCTCAGGCCGAGTTCAAGTGGGAGGAGGAGGAGGAGGGTAAAAGGGGAAGGAGGAGAGAGGGGGAAGAAGGGAGGAGGGGAAATGGGAGGAGGGAAAGGAGAAGGGGAAGGGAGAGAAGGAGGGGGAAGAAGAAGAAGGAAGAGGAGGAGGAGGAGGAGAAGAGGAAGAAGAGGAAGAAGAAGAGGAAGAAGAAGAAGGAGAGAGGAGGAAGAGGAGAAGGAGGAGGAGGAAGAGGAGGAAGAGAAGGAGGAAGAGGAGGAGGAAGAAAAAGAATAAAAAATGGCTGCCTGATATTTGAAACAGGTATATGCTCTTTGATCTAGGATACCTAAAAATAGGTCTTACTCACACATTTAGTTAGTCTAGGATAGCTAAGAATAGGTCTCACCCACACATTTAGTCACATACTGTCCTTGATTTTCACCAAAGCCTTTAAGCCATATCCACAGACTCAGGACTTCTGATGTGATTTAGGGTATAGTCTCTGCCATTTCTCAATTTTAAAAAATGAAAAATATAGGGTCAGCAAGACTGTAATATCTCAAAACTTTAACCATTTATCTCTGGACTCCCCCCCTTAGAATTTGGGAGAGTCTTTTTCCTTTTCACTAACTCAGCTACCATGTGCTTTCTGAATTTCTAACTCCTCCAATAAAATAACAAAAAGTGATAGCATTTATAGTTTCACTGAAATTAATTATCTCAAATATATACATTCTTTTAACAATTTTCCATTGTAATGCCCACTTCCTATTATGGACTAAAGTCTCTATTTCCTTAGGAATCTAGGGATCATTCAGGAAGTGGGGAGAGTGTTGTGTAGTAGGGAGTAGGCCCCCAAATCATACTGTCCAGCTTTACACACTATAGAGTAATCATTTTTAAAGTTTTCTTGTGGTTGAGAATGTGGCTTAATGGTAGAGTGCTTGGCTAGCATGCATAAGGCCCTGGGTTCAATTCCTCAACAAAATAAACAAAAATAAGCAAAATTCTCTTAACATCACTTGTATTCACATAATCCGTTGTACTCAGCCATGGAAAAAGGGTATACGCTTCCATAATTTATAACCATATGACTATTTTAGTTACTTCTAATACTTTAAACAAATTAACCTGACACCACCACCTTAAGAATAAGGAACAGCTACTAAGTATAACTCAAGTGAGGAAGGAGATTGATAGGGATCATTAACCAAAGCACATTGTGAGATACATTATCAAAAAGACCTAGTTATTAGTAGATAGGATCCTGCCTTTTTGTTGGAACCACTAACAGCATGTCTTAAAAAATAATTAAAGGAATTCATTGCCATAACTGCTATTCTATTTCATATTATTTGTTGTTTTTTTTTTTTGTCAGTCGTGGGGCTTGAACTCTGGGCCTGGGCGCTGTTCCTCAGCTCTTCAGCTCAAGGCGAGCACTCTACCACTTGAGCCACAGCGCCACTTCCGGTTTTCTGGTGGTTTGTTGGAGATAGGAGTCTCATGGTCTCTCCTGCCCGGGCTGGCTTTGAACCGCGATCCTCAGATCTCAGCCTCCTGAGTAGCTAGGATTACAGGCGTGAGCCACCAGCGCCCGGCTATATTCATATTATTTGTAAATGACGTACAACTGATCCACAATACACATTATACATTTAGATATATACATTAAAATTTGTATACACTCATGAAACCACTAATACAATTCAACATATCATTATATATATCCATCATCCCTGACAAGTGTCTTCATCTCCCTTTGCTATCCCTCCTGCTCAGGAAACTACTTATCTGCTTTTTATCCCTATAAATTGATTTTTATGTTCTTAAATTTAATATTACCAGAACTGGCTTCTTCCTCTCAGTATATTTATCTTAAGATTTATCCATATTTTTGTATGTACCATTAATATTTAGTTTTATTACTGAATAGGTTCCACTCTCTGGAGATGCCTGTTTTTTCAGAGGTATTTAATGAATATTTTGCATGTGAAAAGTACTGTGCATTTGACAGGACACTGGAAAATACAGTCACTGAAGTCTAATACAGAGACATATGCACTTACAATTATGATAAAGTTTATGTTATAAGGAGGGTAAATATAAGGCTTTTGAAACTTCTACAAAGACCATATAAATTGGGCTTGAGGTTTAGGAAGCCCTTTTGGAGGAATTAATTATTGAGCCATGTTTTGGTTGATAAAGAGGTGAAAAAGCTGTAAGTAGCTCTTAATTAATGGCATGGTAAGGAGCAGATGAAGTTAGTGAGAAGGACTGTTTATGCTAGGCAAGAATTCAAATTATGCCAGGGCTGGTGGCTCACACCTGTAATCCTAGCTACCCAGGAGGCTGAGATCTGAAGATATCGGTTCAAAGCCAGCCTAGGCAGGAAAGTCTTTGAGACTCTTATCTCCCATAGCCCACCAGAAAACCGGAAATGGCACTGTGGCTCAAGTGGTAGAGCACCTGCCTTGAGCTGAAGAGCTGCGTGACAGTGCAATGGAATGCAAACAAGTACTGTGTAGAATGAAGATGAAGAAAATCATGTTGAAAAATGAACTTTACAATTTAGGCTGGGGGGAGGGAAGGAGGAAACAACAATGCTTGATAAGAAATGTACTCATTACCTTGCTCATGTAACTCATTTAAAAAAAAAAAAGAAAATTAGACAGAGGAAGATCAACAAAGATGCTATCAAAGAAGCCCAGATGAGAGGACATAGAGGCTTAGGTTTGAAACTTGGATGGACTAAATGTGTGGGTGAGACCTAGGAACTCTAGCTGATGTCAATAGTTAAAACTTGGGCAATTAGGTAAAGAGAAAACTGATTAGAAAGTGAAAGTAGGGTGAAAAAGCAATACTTTCTAATATTTGTGTTTCAGAGTTGTATGGCCATAAACAAAGAAGTAAAAAGAATCAGCTGGGTGTAATATGAATTTAAACTACAGGACTAGGGATAAAAAATCAGACATTTCCTCATAGTTACAAATTTGCAAGAAAAGACAGACAAAGAAATAGAGCAAAATGCTTAAATGCAGTTGTTAGAAATACTGTTCTTCTAGGAGAAAAAAATAGCTCACATACCTTACATATTTATTTTTGCCTTTTAAAAACTGTTGAAGAAAGATAAGGAGTGATGGTTTACTTTCAATAACACAGCACGTCCAATGCAAAAGGGGTTCAAAACTAAGTTGTATTTCTCAATTGAGAATATGGTGAATCTGGGTTCATCATTGTGGATTATTTCAATGCTACGATGAATTGGAAATGGTCACAATTTATCAATGGCAAACTGATTTAATTTATATCTGTTCAGTAGGTGCAACACTCGCTAGTTACAACAGCAATTGCTGAAGTAAATACATAAAAAGGGAAAAGTGCTCCCTGTTTCTGATCTAGTAATGTGTTAACTTTGCCAGAATCCATGGCCATGAAATCTAGTAGTGTCCTTAAATATATGGCTAAATCAACATGTAAGACAGCACAGTAAGCATCCATTTTTGTCATTCTTGCACATCATGTAGAATTAGATAGGGACAAATTGCATGCATTTTTCCTTAAACAATTAGGAACCCCTGATCCTTTTCTGGTTCATAAGCATGAGGATTGGGCTCTCACGCACTTGCATGACGTGTGCCTCTCTCTAAACCTTGTTACGACGTGGGCACATTACCTGTCTGACATGAAAAAAAACAAAAACAATTAGGAATCCCTTTTCTCTTAGCAGTACCCCCACAAAACTAAAAAGCCTTCAAGTCAAAGTGAAATATTATAAATATTATTTCATCTTTAAACTAGATTAACCTTAAGTAAGTGACTGTAAGGAGGTAAGGGAAACATCAGTGAATCAATCCTTATTTTTTTTCACTGAATAAGTGGAGAAGCTAAGATTAAGCAACTCCTTTTCATATAGCTTCTTAACACCACAACCTTTCTCCCATAGAACATTAAAGAGTAACCTTTACTTGCCACAGAAAAACAGACATGTGAATTTGATACTCTCAGTTTGTTGATATGTTTTTAAAGCTGATGAACAAATATAGTGTAGAATGTGGTTTTTTGTTGTTTTTTGTTTTGTTTTGTTTTGTTTTATTTTTCACTGCTACATGACTATCTGCAAGCTGAGTTTGGGATACAGGAAACTATTTTGATTTCATAACAGCAAAAATATTAAATTATGCTAAGGAGGAAATTCTCTTATTTGATATCATACTGTTGTTTCTAAAATACCCTCCAATTTCCTTAAAGTGAAGAAGCTTAACAAATGAAATAATAACAATAAACTTAACTTACCAAAAATTGTCTAACAATTTGCAAAAAAGTCTTAGATTCATCAATTTTCTGAAGTTTCTTTTTCTTTTTCTTTTTAATTGTACAGAGGAGTTACAATTACATGGGCAAGATAATGAGTACATTTCTTATCAAGCATTGTTGCCTCCTCCTTTGTTTCCCCTTCCCATCCCTTCCCATCCCTTCCCATGACCCCCCCACCCGTGCCAAAGTTGTAAAGTTCGTTTTTCAACATAACGACTTGTACATCTTATTGTTGCAAGGGGTCCACCTGTATCCCTATTTAAACGATTAAATACAAAAAAAAGTATGTAGTTTAAGGTCCAGGGATATTTTTTGAGTCTATAGAAATACTTCTGAGATATCTAGTTGATTTATTTTTTAAAATCTACATACTTATAAATCTACACACTTATAAAGAAAAGTTGAGAGGTTACTAATTATAAAAAGGCATTCTTTAGCCAGGCGCTGGTGGCTCACGCCTGTAATCCTAGCTACTCAGGAGGCTGAGATCTGAGGATCGCGGTTCAAAGCCAGCCCGGGCAGGAGAGACCGTGAGACTCCTATCTCCAATAAACCACCAGAAAACCAGAAGTGGCGCTGTAGCTCAAGTGGTAGAGTGCTCGCCTTGAGCTGAAGAGCTGAGGAACAGCGCCCAGGCCCAGAGTTCAAGTACCACGACCGACCAAAAAAAAAAAAAGGCATTCTTTATGAAATTCATTAATATACTAATCTTTCCTGTGAAAATTTTAAAATAAATTTCTGAAAGCGTAAATCAGTCTTTACACAAGTATAGTTCATACATCCATGCATAAATCAAAGCATGTGTGAAAGTTTTATAACAATAGAAACATACTACTGAGCCTCTCATTATGTCTTCTGTATAATATATTGTCTACTAATGTGTCAGAGCCTCCCCTCTCTGTACCATCTAGTTGTATTTTCAAAGTATATTAAACTTTTCATGATTTATTTCCATTTGTTTAAACCATGAAAATGAAGATTTGATACATCTGAAACTAGCAACATTACTCCATCTTCTCTAAACACCAATTTATTATTCTAATTATAATTTATTATTCAAGAAACTAATAAACTAGCCACTAGTTGTAAAACCAGGAACTTGGGAGTAATCTCATTACTCTTCACCTTTAGCCATAAACACAATTTAAGTTTTAGTTTCTACTTTCTTTTATTAAATTTATTGTTATTGCAACAGTGACTTACAGTTACATGAGTCAGTTAAAGAGTACATTTAGATAATGTTACCCCTCCCTTGCTCTCTCCCAGTTTTTCCCTCCTATTCACACCCACAAGTTGTGAAGTTCATTTTCAACACAGTATCTAATGTGTACCGTTGCTGCATTTGTTTCTTCCAATGCTCCTCGCCCCCGTATCCTCTCAAAGATAGATAAATGAAGAAATAAGACAATAGAAAAAAAAAAACAGCAACAATGAAAAACATTTCTTGTTTCCATTTCCTGGAGTTCATTTTGATAAATACCATCTTATATGATCAGATGCACATAGGCCTTGCACCTTGTGTTCCTTTAAGAAACCTCCTTTGGTCTCACAGTATTTGAATGCCTAGAGTCTTGTATAATTTATTATGTTCCAATATATTTTAGATCTAGCTTCTGCATATGAGAGAAAACTTGTACCATTTGTGTCTCTGAACTTGGCTTGCCTCACATAACATGATTTGTTCTAGTTTCATCCATTTTCCTGCAAATGATATACTACTCTTTTTAATGGCTGTGTAAAATTCCATTCAGTATAGGTGCCTCATTTGTTTCTGCCTTCTTACTTTGGCTTAATATATCCACTTCTAGACCTCACTCTTTCCACTGGTCATCTGATTTACTATGGTTTCTCTTTTCCTACACACATACACAGCTAACACTCCAGTCCCATGTCAAAGTAAGTGATCTTTTAAAACTGAAAATCATTCCTGAACTATCTCCAGGATAAAACCTAAGTCTTTTATGGTATAAAACAGAATGAATATTACCTCTTTCCACTCCTCCCCACATAGTAATCTGATTCAACTTTGAAAAGCTACCTTCAGCCCTCTGTATACATTCCTCATTGTCACCAGTGGACCTTTGCATGCACATTTGTTTTACCTAATATAGATGTACAACTATCTTAAATGCTTTCTGACTGTCTTGGTTAACCTTGCCTTTAATTGCTCATTGCAAATATTAATATGCATGATTTTAGAAATCATGTCAATTTTAGATGTACTACTGGAATTTCTGCCTCAATAGTTATAAAAATTCTGGCCCCATATAAAGTAATTAATATTAATTGATTTAAAAGTTGAATTTTGATATACTGTTTTGAACTTTCTTGTAGCAAAAAAACTTATGATGTGTTGAAAACAAAAAACAAGACTTCAGGCTTATTTTTATTTGATGTCAGTATAACTTATGGAGGAGATGGGGAAAAACAAGTCGTTTAAGGATACAGGTGGACCTGTTGCAACAATGAGACGTACAAGTTGTCATGTCCAAAACGAGCTTTACAACATCGGTGCCGTGGGGGGGAGGGGGGAGAATTGGGACTGGGGGGGGGGGGGGAGGCTGGGAAGGGATGTGAAGGGTAAACAAAGGAGGAGGCTGCAATGCTTGGTAAGAAATGTACGCATTATCCTGCCCATGTAATTGTAACCCCTCTGTAAGGTATGTTCACAAATAAAATAAAATAATAAAAAAAAAGGAAAAGTAAAATTTGAAACTATGTAAGGAAGAATGTTCTTTCTAACTTGACTTGACTTAAAATATGAACTCCAACTTTTTAAATTTATGACAAAACTCCAAAATCTAAGGACTAAGGTATTTAAATCATCATTCATTTCCTCCTGGATGAAATGAGAAAAATTCTCTCCACTACTGTTTGTCAAGTGAAAACTCGAAGAATTTCAGAAAAACCTTTTTGTTAATCAAAAAAAATATTGCAGAGATAATCAATACATATAAAATATTTTTTAAAGTTTCCCGTCATGGGGAGATGAAAAAGAGAGACTTTCTTGTTCACAATCCCTTTGCCCAACAATATATTCTTTCAAATGTGCTAGGAGATGCTATGCACTGCTTTTAAAAACTACTTCTCTGTGAGATCCCAAATACTCCTTTCAAATATAAAGTTATATAGTTCTAAATTATACCAGCATTTCTGAGTATGCAGTTATCTAGAGAAGAAATGCTGGTTGATTCTCTACACTGAGGATTTCTAGCGAAAATAAAAAGGGTATATTGTAATACAGGAGTGTTTTGGATGGCTACAGTTCTGAAGATATTTCTAGGAATCATTATTATAGAAATGAGGGTTCCTATAATGTTTCTTTAATAATCTTATTTAAAATCCATTATTACCCATTGTTTAAGAGAGTCTATGCACATATAGTTGAATATAAAGACATACTGCTGGGAGTAAACAACTCTTCTCTAATACTTCAGAATTGAAATGTGAAGAATGGGTTTCATGGAGAACCACAAAGTCATGACAGTAACTCAATTTCAACAAGGCCCCAGACATTCAAGTCTCAGACTACAAGTAATGAGCTGAATTCCCCCCAAAGTCTCAAGCAGTTTCTACCCCAGGGTAACAAAAACAAAGAACTCATGTTTGTTTGTTTTGGAATCTCCATTTGGACCTGGAAGGTCAAGCTTTGAACAGCAAAGGCATTGTTTAGCATCATTCATCCTGATCCCAGTCCATCACCTGACAAGGAATTAGGAAACCAGAGTCTCTATCTGATCCTGTAATCTACTGACTCTGGGAATTCTGAAGAGTCAAAATTTCGCCATTCTAATGTATCTGAGAAATGATCTTTCCACTCTGGACAACAGAGTGAATACAGGGATCATGTTGTCTCTTACTACTTGAAACTATGCTAAGAAATTCATATTTGTATTTTGTTTTTAATTTTTGGGGAGATATTGAGATGTGAAATCTGAGACTCTTGTTGGCTAAGCAAGTACTCTACCACTTGAGCCACATCATCTTATTTAAGTAAGTTTTTCAGAGAGTATCTCATGCTTTTTCCCAGGACTCCAACTGAAAACATTCCTCCAACCTCTTCCTCGTGAGTATTTGGTAAAAATCACCAGCTTGTTTTATTGATAGGATCTTACTAATTTTTTGCCTTGCTGGCCTCCAACTATGATTCCAATATCTCCACTTCCTGCTTGTCTGGGATTATAGGAGTTCATAACCATGTTTAGCTGACACAATCAATTTTGGGGGACCAGGTCTTACTATGTTCCCTACATGGACATAAATGCCAGGGCTCAAGTAATATTCTCATCTTGACCTCCTGAGTAGTTGAGACTTCAAGAATGTGTCACCAATACAGGTAGACCCATTGCAACAATGAGATGTACAAGTCGTTATGTCAAAAATGAACTTTACAACTCTGGTGTGAGGGGGGGAGGATTGAGTGGGGGGGGAAGAGGATAGGAAGGGATTGGAAGGGGAAACAAAGGAGGACGCTACAATGCTTGATAAGAAATGTACTCATTATCATGCCATGTAATTGTAACTCCTCTGTACAGTATTTTCACAATAAAAAAAGGGAAAAAAAGCTATGTACATATGACCATATAACCTGATGCTAAGTGAAATGAACCCCAAGATAGGGACACAAGAGGTTTTATCTTTGTTACTGTTCTTTTAATGTACTATGTGATTATTTTTTTCTTTGTACATTCTTCCCCTATGGTACAACCCTTGTTGTCACTGTAATTGATTCCGGTGTCCTGCATCTTGTATATACATTTTTCTAATTTGGGGAGGGGAAGGGAAATAACAAATGCTGGAATAAGGATAAGGATGACTCATGTAACAATGAGATGCACAGTATGTTGAAAACAAACTTCACAACTTTGCGGGGAGAGGGAGGAAAAGTGAGAGGAGAGTGAGGAGTTGGGGAAGTGGGGAAGAAAGGGATGGTAAGGAAAAAATAAAGGAGGGTGTGACAATGCTTGATAGGAAATGTACTCATTACCTTCCTCATGTAACTGTAACCCCTCTGTACAGCATCTTTACAATAAAAAGTATATATTAAGAGAAAAAAAGAATGTGTCACCATACCCATCCATAATGACAGTTTATTACCAATGTTTCTAGTTTTGACACATAGGAACAGGAGTTATGCCGGGGGCCAGGGGCTCATGGCTGTAACAGTAGCTACTCAGGAGGCTGAGATCTGAGGATCACAGTTCAAAGCTAGCCCAGGCAGGAAAGTCCATGAGACTCTCATTTCCAGTTAACTACCAGAAAACCAGATTTTCTGTATTCTCTTCTAGGACTTGTTCTAAATGCTTTACATAAATAACATGTGTAATCATCACAGATAGCCTATTAGTGAAATATAGTATGATTCCTATTTAGCAGATGAGTCAGTAAGATAATAAAGGAATTGACTAACACCCCAAGTCACACATCTAGTGAAACACAGATCTAGAATTCCAACTTTGTTTCCAGAGTTCTGACCGTCTACCTCATTGCAATGCCATCTTCCCATATCTGCCCTCAAGTTTTCCCTGATCCAGTGCTACTAGAAAAGATGGGAAAGCTAGAGCATGTACAATCTCTTAATTGTCTGTCAAATCAGATTACCTATATTTCCTCTCTCACACAATCACAGACTATGACATATAGTGGCCTTATATTCTGCTCACCTGCAAAGAAGGACATGATGCAGGTAACTGGGCAGTAGAAAATTAAATATCTTCAAAATGGCAGTAAAAAAGGACACTAAGTTGAACTATCTCTCAATAGGTATATTAGAAGAAAAACAGGATTTGAAAATTTTTTTACAAATATCACTCCTATAATCATTTAAATAGTACTACTATTCAAATCCTAAACTTTTTTGTTACTGACACTCATTAACAAAATGTGCTGATGACAGTTTGAAAAGTAAAACCTGCTGTAAAGAATTCTCTATTAAGTTTCCCTGGTGTAGACAGTAGATTGATGTATGGAAGATTTATACACTGGTGATTGTGCTGTGCCTTTAATTGTACAGAGGAGGAGATTTTTAGATCCTAGTAGAAACAAGAAAAAAATTGAAAATACAGTGGATTGTTTATTGCAGCTGGAAATGCTGGATTGTTTTTGCCTTGCATAAAGACTCCAGGTGCTGATCCTTGAAGATCCTCTGGATCTGTCTTAAATAGGAACCAAACAAGACAATGGTATCCAGACCACTGGCCTTATTGTAGTTTGTTTTAAGACATTACGGTTGAAAGGCCTCAAGCAACTACTGAGCTGCTCTAATCAAAAAGAAATCTCTCACACAGGAACTATGAAATAATTTAACTAGTATCTTCTTCCAAGATTTCAGAAACCTTTAAAAGTCACAGTGTTAAAGGATTTGGAGACACATTGAGGCTAAGGAAATACAAGGCTTGCATTCACCCCAAATCTATCAGGAAATCAATTCACATGAGATGCAAGTGAGTATAACATAGGTTAGAGGAAATGAGGCCTGGGTGTCAGGTGTAGAACCTTGAAATACACATATAAAATATTTTTTCCAGGGCAATGAAGATATGTCTTAAAGTGTACATTTTGTGCACTAACGCATGAACAACCAAGACAAATCAACTGCTGTGAAACAAGAATAAAGTTGGAAGTATGGGAGCAATAAGAAAAACATGACTGAAAGTGGCAGTGTAGCAAAAACAGACCATGATCCACTGCTGGAACTTTGCTAAGAGGCAAATGCGAGAGGCTCTGGATCTCAGCAAACCCAGATGGTAATGCAAAATAAGTGAGTAAAGGCTGAGTAATTATTTATCAAAAAGCATGATCATTCCAGAAACAGAAAATATGCAACATAACAAGAACTATTAAATCAGTCCCAGCAGAGTTTTGAAATGGGGCAGTAAAGAAGTTCAGATTGATTAAAAACTGAAATGCAGACTTAGTGCTTTTGATTTGGTTTGTGCTTAGAAAACAAAAGTGTGTTATTGATATCCATATGTGGTGACAGAAAATAAAGCTTTCTTGAATTTCATGCAAAGTAGATGAGGTTCTCAGTGAATCATCTACTCTATGCCAGATTTTTTAAATCCTTTTTTTTTCCAGGCTGGGTCAGTGAAAATAATAGGAATTAATAGCACAGAACTGTGGGTGTTGGATTTATATCATTCCTTAAAGGAATCTAGATAATCAATTGTTTTTAATTATATCTTATTTTAGTGAAAAAAAAAAGAATTTAAAAAGAAATGTACAGCCCACCAACATAACCAAAGAATAGTCTCTATTTTTATATTTTAGACAGAAAGTATTCATTAAAAACTCTTTCCATGTTCATTCATAAAGTTCTTCTATTGTTTACAATTTTTGTGCACATATCCAGGCTCTTAAAGAAATGATCACAACTTTCATTTTTCCTCCTCAATACACTAATAGGAAGCTATAGAGAATCTTCAGGAAACATGCTGTTTCCAGAGAAAGTGGAACACTAACAGACCATACAAATATTGTTTTCCCAGTGACCATGCCATTTTTTGTATCCTAGTCAGTGCATTCTAATAACACATAGATGGGAAACTATGATCATCATGAACTGCGTGATATGTCTCAATCAGCTAGTACGCAGGAAAGATCAAATTTAAGGAAGAGAAGAGGCATTACTAAATTCCTGATTTATTACTGGTTTTACAGTAAGAAAAAAAGTTTTTGCCCTTAATTCTGAACTAGATCTAAATTACTCATCACACTAAAAAGTACAGTTTCCCTGTGACCATGTCCTAGACCTATGACTCCCAACAACTGGGAGGCACTTCTGTTATAAATCTTTTCAGAAGCTCTAAAACTTTATTCTTATGTAAAAGAATAAACAGATTTGACCTTTCTTTCTTTCTTTCTTTCTTTCTTTCTTTCTTTCTTTCTTTCTTTCTTTCTTTCTTTCTTTCTTTCTTTCTTTCCTTCTTTCTGTCTCTTTCTTTCTCTTTCTTTTTCTTTTCTTTCTTTTTCTTCCTTTCTCTCTCCCTTTCTTTTCTCTTTCTCCTTTTCTTTCTTTTTCTGTCTTTCCTTCTTTCCTTCTCTCTCCTTTCTCTCTCCTTCTTTCTTTCTCTCTCCCACCCTCCCTTCTTTCTCTCTCTTTCCTTCCTTCCTTCCTTCCTTCCTTCCTTCCTTCCTTCCTTCCTTCCTTCCTTCCTTCCTTCCTTCCTTCCTTCCTTTCTTTCTTTTTCTGCCAGTTCTGGGGCTTGAACTGTCCCTGGTCTTCTTTTTGCTCAAGGCTAGCACTCTACCACTTGAGCCACAACACCACTTCCAGCTTTTTGTTTATGTGGTACTGAGAACCAAACAAAGGGCTTCATGCATGCTAGGCAAGCACTCTACCACTAAGCCACATTCCCAGCCCCAGTTTTGATTCTTCATTTCCTCATCTATAAAACATGGTGAGCATGTCTGTGTCAGTTCTTAAACAGATCAAGGAAGCTAACAAATAGTGAACATTCAAACTTTTCAGACTTGAAACTTGGTGGCAGTCCTAGTTTTAGCCCATCAAACCAATAGTGAGAGCAATTTATTTATTTATTTTCAAAGTTTTTATTGTGATTAAGTGGTTACATAATTTCCCAAATTTCACAGTATTGTGGGATAGTGACACTTAGTTAAAATCATAATCTTCTACAGAAGATTATGAAAAAATGAGTTAAGATTACTAATATAACCTGTCAAATATATTGGAAATTCCAATGTTTCAATATATACTAACTGAATAACTCAAGTCAGTATGACATGTATGAGTGTGTGGGTATGTGGTGGGGGGGGGAGGTTGGGTGGGTGGATGGGTGTATGTATGGCAGTACTGGGGCTTGAACCTTAGGCCTTGAATTCTCAATTTTCTTTTCTTTTACTCAAGGATTGAGCTCTACCATTTGACCTACACCTTCACTTTCCAGCTTTTGGCTGGCTATATAGAGTCTCTCTGAGTGTCTGCTCAGACTGGCTTTAAACTGTGATCTTCTGATCTCAGACTCTTGAATAGCTAGGATTTTAGGCATAATTAAAAGACACAAATTTCAGACTGTTTTAAAATTGAGATAAAATAAAAGCCACAAATGTGAGCCCATTATGTGTAATTTGTATTTGTATTTTTTTTCTGATCAGTACTGGTGTCTTGCATTCTATTCTCTAGCCACACCCCAGGCCTTTTGCTCTTTTTAGCTTGTTTTATCATATAGCTGTCTCCTGCTTTCGCCAGGCCAGCTTTGGACTGTGGCCCTCTTGCTCACACCTCCCAAATAGATGGGCCCATGGGTGTACATCATCATACCTGGCTTGCTTTCACGATTAGAGTTTTGTTAACTTTTGCCAGCACTGGCCTCAAACCAAAATCCTCCTATCTCTACTTCTTAAGTAGCTGGGGTTTTGTCACTTCTTACTTTCTACTACCCACCTTAAATAAAAATAAAACAGAGAGAGGTGAATTAAACTTAAAAATGCATGTTATTTGACATAATGTATCAAAAAATAAGATTCCAACAAGTAATCTATAAAAATTATTGAAACATTTTAAATCGTTTGTAGAAAGTCATGAAAATCTGGTGTATTTAATGTATTTAAGGCATAGATCCATTGGATTTGGATGTGGCTAATGGCCAGCCAGAAGCTATAGGCTGTGACACATATATGTGCGGCTATAATATTCCTTTCATAAAGTTTTCATAAAACACTGAAGTAACCTAGCATGGTGGTACAGGGTAGTATATAATTATAACTACTTAAGAGAAGAAGATCTGAATAATCATAATTCAAAGTCTGCTCAAACAAATATTTAGTGAGACATCCATCTCCACAAATAAAGTGTGGTGATACACACCTGAAATACCAGGTAGGTGGGAGGCACAGGGCAACGGATCTTAGTCCAAGACTTTCCCTGGTTAAAAATGAAAGACCCTATCCAAAAAATAATTAAAAACAAAAGCAGGTTAAATGGTTATAACACTTGCTTAGTAAGTATGAGTTCCTGAATTCAAACCCAGTACCATCCAAAACAACAAAGAACAGTGCACTAATACAAGTAATCTTATAGCTGTGAGGGAACCATAGATTGGCTGTCATATGAAGTAATAAAAGTAATGTCAGTTTCTAGAGTTTTATGAAGGTGTTTTTAGAGTGATCTGTAATATATAAAATGTTTTTCAGAAATTATGTCCACATGTATTGCTTCACAATGGAGATACTATCTCAGAAGTGCAGAATTATTTGCTCATATGGTTGAAGAGACAAAGTATATTTTTTCAAGAATATACATAGGAGGGGCTGGGAAGTTGGCTCAGTGGTAGAGCGCTTGCCTTGCATGCATGAGGCCCTGGGTTCGATTCCTCAGCACCACATAAACAAAAAGAAAAAAGCCGGAAGTGGCGCTGTGGCTCAAGTGGTAGAGCGCTATCCTTGAGCTGAAGAGCTGAAGGACAGCGCGCCCAGGCCCAGAGTTCAGGGCCCACGACCGGACCCAAAAAAAAAAAAAAAGTGTAGAATTAGGTGACTCTGTCTTTATGAAGAACATCATATAGTGTACAGCATCACTAAGAATTTTATAGAGTCACTGGTATATATGTAGCCTGTCATTGATCAAGATTTTGTTATTGAATGTTTGTATATACCACAATTAGATATATTTTGAGTCTAATGAGTTATGTTGTAGTAAGAAAAAAAGTTAAAAAAGAAAAAGAAAAAAATGGTGGTCAAAGCTTTCTTTTAAGAAGAGGCTAGGGCTGGGAATGTGGCTTAGTGGTAGAGTGCTTGTCTAGCATGCATGAAGTCTTGGGTTCCATTCCTCAGTACCACATACACAGAAAAAGCCAGAAGTGGTGCTGTGACTCAAGTGGTAGAGTGATAGTCTTGAGCAAAAGTCTTATAAGCTCAGGGATCTTGTCCAGGCCCTGAGTTCAAGCCTCAGGACTGACAAAAGAAAAGAGAAAAGCCTAATTACCAAGACTGAACTCCCAGGCTATGGTAACCTGAAGTTCACTGAGAAAAAGCAGTTCATCGAACTTAAGAGAATAATATTTTAGAAAAGAATTACTTACAAACATGGGCAGCATTTAAACAAATCAAAAATGGATGAAGTGTGACTTACATTGGTTCAATTACATGCACTTTTAAAACTTTACAATTGTGTAGCAGCCATACATATGTGGTTAAAAAACAAACATACTTTAAATCTTGTATATTGATCTTTTCTCAGCTAAACTCTGTGGAATACAATGCTTTGCCATGAGGGCACTCTTTAACATGGAGACAGAGAGCTCTGGCCAGTCACAAGATCACCAGGAGAAAAAAACTAAGTCTTCAGTGTAACCAGTTGACAGTGACTTTAGGAGACAGGAAATATTCAAGACTTCCTTATAAAATACTCTTTATATTAAATGTTTTTACAATCTATAGGCTAATGTAAGTGCTTTGAATACATTTTAGACAGTTTATACTAAGCAATGAGGTTTGGTAAGTTATGCATATTAAATGAATTTTCATTTTCAATTAATGGTATTTCCAATTTATAATGGGTTTATCAGGAATTAATGTCACTGTTAATGTAGGAAAATCTATATTTCAGTACTCTGAAATCAGTAAAGAGTAAAGGCCTCTGAACCAGAGAGAGTAAGAGGGGACCAGACTCCTGTGGGAACAGTTGTAGAGAAAGGCTGCCTGGTACAAGCTCTGGTCAAAATCAAGTCATTGTGACCAGATGGGAAGCTGGGCACACTCATTCTCCATCCACCTGCCTGATCTTTCTCCAGGGTCTACAACTATTTGAACTCAACTGGAAGTGAGAAGGTCAGCAGACCATGGAGAAGTCCAGAAGTCAGTCAATCATCACATAGAACAGGTTTGGGAGGAGTGAAGAGTGAATGATCCCAGTGTACTCTGGGAAATGAGGTGCAATGTGGAGAATTGCTTTGTATCAACCACATTAGGTTTAAAAACATTATACAAATTAAAATCAGAATTGTGGTCACAACAATCAGAAGACAAGTTATATGATTATATATGATTTTTAAAATTTCCGTTATATAATAAGAGCTGAATTCACAGCATTGAAGTACAGCTCTATTAAAGAATTTAAATGACAAACTAAAAAAAAAATGTGATCTAGGAATTTAAACACTTCTTTTATCATATTAACTTGATATGAAAATTAAAGTTATAGAACATTTAAAAATTGATAGTATAAACTTTAGCTGTTTCCAACCCTGATTATGCATCCCCAAATCCTTAAAAGCATAGTGGCGGGCGCAGGGGGTGGGGGGTGGGTAGGGAGGGTACATCATGAGCATGGGCAAGGCAAGCACAAGCCTCCTGGTGCTTAAACTCGCTGTCCCTGGGCTTTTTTGCTCAAGGCTAATGTTCTTTCACTTCAGACAGAGTTCTTTTTTTAAAAAAATAAGTTTTTCGAACTTTACAACTTTGGTGGGGGGGGAAGAGAATTGGGTGGGGGGTTGGGGGGAGGCTGGGAAGGGATGGGAAGGGGAAACAAAGCATGAGGCTACAATGCTTGATAAGAAATGTACTCATTATCTTGCCCATGTAATTGTAACCCCTCTGTACAGTATTTTCACAATAAAAAATAAATAAAAATTTAAAAAAAGATCATGAACTGAAAAAAATAAGTTTATTTTTGTGAAAATACTGTACAGAAGGGTTATAGTTACATGAACAAGGTAATGAGTATAATTCTTTTCAAGCATCATTTTATATGATCATATGTAGATACCTTTTTTTATTGTGAAAATACTGAACGGAGGGGTTACAATTACATGGGAAAGATAATGAGTACATTTCTTATCAAGCATTTGTTTCCCCTTTACCATCCCTTCCCTTCCTCCCTCCCCCACCAAAGTTGTAAAGTTCGTTTTCAACATAACGACTTTGTACATAGCTTTTGTGCTTTTGTGCTCATCTGTTGAGATTATCCTAGCTATATACTAATTACTGCAAATAAGGGAAATCATGGAACCTATATTTCTTTGAGTCTGGGTTACTTCACTTAATCTCCCATCTATTTCAACCTATGTGTCCCCCCCTCTAGTTTCTTAGTATATATGTATATTGAGGTGTTTATTTGTGTGTGTGTGTTTTGTATTTTTGGCTAGTTGCCTGGAGATACAAGTCTCCTGGAGTTTTCTGCATGGACTGACTTCAAACTGAGATCCTCATATCTCAGTCTCCTGAGTAGCTATAATTATAGGCATGAACAACTAGCTTCCAGCCTAAAGAATATTTTTTAGGGGGCTGGTAAGGTGGCTCAGTGGTAGAGCGCTTGTCTTGCATGCCTGAGGCCCTGGGTTCAATTTCCCAGCACCACATAAGCAAAAAGAAAAAAAAGCCAGAAGTGGCACTGTGACTCAAGTGGTAGAGTCCTACTCTTAAGCTGAAGAGCTGAGGGACAGCACCCAGGCCCAGAGTTCAGGCCCCACGACCGACCCCCCCCCCAAAAAAGAATATTTTTTAAACTCTTATTCCTAGATCTAGCCAACTCTACCTCATTGACACAGAAACATACAACACACACATTTGGAACTACTGTTTTAGAATTTTTCTTTCACACGTTAAGTATCGTGGTTATTGAAAAAAAAATCTTAAGCCATCCATGATGGCTTCAACTTGTAATGCTAAGTACACTAAAGAAGAGATGAGGAGGACTGTGTTTCAAGGTCATCCTTGACTTACAAGACCCTACCTCAACCAATAATATCCTGTGCTGGGTGGTACATGATAGTTAGCTCAGCTAACCAAGAGTGTAAATAGAAGGGTCATAATCCAAACCAATTTTAGCATAAGTGTAAAACCCTATTAAAAAATTACTGATGCAGGGGGCTGGGAAGGTGGCTCAGTGGTAGAGTGCTTGCCTTGCATGCCTGAGGCCCTGGGTTCTATTCCTCAGCACCACATAAGCAAAAAGAAAAAAGCCGCAAGTGGCACTGTGGCTCAAGTGGTAGAGCGCTAGCCTTGAGCTGAAGAGCTGAGGGACAGCGCCCAGACCCAGAGTTCAGGCCCCACGACCGGACCAAAAAAAAAAAAAAAAAAAAATAGTGATACAAATGGCAATGGCTCAAGAAGTTGAGAATCTGCCTGTGAGCAAAGGTCCTTAGTTCAACCCCAGTTCCATCAAACAAAAATTTTTAGTGTAGTTTTAAATTAAGCATTAAACTGAGGCAATTTATTATTCCAATTTCTAAAACCAATCAATAAAACCATTAATAAACATTTAACAAAAGATTTCTCAACATGAACATAATTTTGCTGAGGCTATTTGACCTTTACATAATGTAAAAAGATATCACTCTATGACTTATACAAAATCATTAAGGCATAATTATGCTGATATATGTGTAATATCTGAGTTGCTATTCACTGATAGAACGTTCCTCCTATTGTCTGGCCTCAGTCCCTCCTGCTGTTGGAAATGTACTCTCTCCCCTGAACTCCCTCTCTTTCCCTGGGAAAAGAAGGATATCCATGAGAACAAAAATGTGAAATCAGAAAACAGAACAAAATTATTGATTATTAAAAATAGGGCCAAATATCAAAGACAGATCCCCTCTGTGAAGAGAGACTCCAGGTCAAATGGCTGGCAGTCAGCCTTAGCCCCTTTTCCATCCTTGCTACAAAGCAAAAGAGCATCTCTAACACACTCAAGTTTACCAAGCTGGCAGCTTTGCAGAAGGCTCCTGACAACCTTGAGGCTTATCACCAGCTGCACTGAGTTGCTGCATTAGTCAGAAATGTATAATAAAAACCATTTCTGTAATAGTATCAATAGCATTGATAGTATCGTCATGCTGACCAAGTCAAGATTATGTTTTGTCTATGCTCTTGTGACTCAAGGCTATGTTTTGCTTCTGTAACTTTGCTTGCTTGCCTCAGTGGCAAAGCCTTAAGCCCACAGGTGACATCACCACTGTCCTCCAATTGAAGACCACCACCAAGTGGTCTCACTATGGGTGGCCTATTGCAAATTATAACATATGATATTTACCATAAAGAAAAATGAATTTAAAGGTCATATAACCATAACCAATGAAAATGTGCCAAACCTGCCTTACATGGCTCATCTATGTAACTCTATGTAACCTGCCCTTATAAAAACCCATCCTATCCTGAGCTCAGGGCCATTCTCCTACTTTCCAGTAGTAGGAAGAGAACCCCGCACAGCTGGGGTAAGTAAGTTCCTAGCTCCTTTAACTGGATGTCTCTTTTGTTGGATCCGGGATATTATACTTGCGTAGCCAGGCAAAATTCTAAGTGACTTATAAAAGAAGTAAAGTTAAATTATTTGAGATTTCAATAGCAATGTTTCTTAAGTCTATAAAAATTGAATGACATATTCAAAGTATTTAAGAAGTCAAAGATTTTGTACAAAGTCTAAACTGACTCCAGTATGAAAATTACCATATTTTATTGACATGTGAAAACCCAGGACCTACAGTTTTCATGTGCTCTTCCAGAAAAAAATCAGTTTAAGAAAAAGGTTTTTATAAAGCCCAATATATTTATGAAAACATGTATATGCATATAAATACATATATGTATATATCTATATATACATATATTGATACATATCCATACATGTACATATATATCTACATGTATACATGTGCATGTAAATGTACATCTATCTATATGGATGGATAGATAGATAGATAGATAGATAGATAGATAGATAGATAGATAGATAGATATGTATACATAACAAACTATCAAATGCTATCGGGTTCATGTCAAAGTATACAGAAGTCAACTGAAGAGGCCACTATCAGTCAAAGATATGAACTTTTAAAAAGATACTGAGAGCATCATAATATGAAGGGGGCACACAAATGGGGAGAGGAAAAGTGAGCAAATGCAGTCATTATATTCAATGTGCATTATGTAAAATTTAAATATGTCACTTGAAGGTAGGGTGAAGGATAGGAAAAATCGGGGAGAATGATGGAAGAGGTGACATTGTTCAAGGTGCATTATACTCATAACCTGACTTACAGAATTGAAACCTGTTTTTAAAACTACTTAATAATAAAAAGATACTAGGAGCATCAATATAGAATTGCTTCAATGTACTGAAGCATATTAATATAATTAAATCCAAGAAGTGATAATGATACTTTTTAAAAGTCACCTTAAAATGAAAAATGTGGTAGATCCACAGACCAGTGCACTTGCAGCCCCATACCTGAAATCCTACCTACTTGGGGGGGCTGAGATTGAGGAATAATAGGGACAATTGTTTGTGGCCACAAAACACCTTTCTCAATCCATTGTTGGGCACAGTGATGTGTACTTATCATGCAAAGTTACATGTGAATTTGAGATTGAGTAGTTTCAGGCCAGCCTGGCAGAAATATCTGTGAGACTCCATTTCCACAGAAAGAAGCTGGATGAGATGGTGCATGCATGCTTGTGATTCCAGCAAGAATAGGAAGTCTAAAGTAACTGTACACATGATGGAGATGTTGGGTGGGAGATGCAGTGAGACTATATTTTTTGTGGTTCTTTAGTTAGTGAGACTGTATTTTAAAAATAATACTAGAAGAACATGTCTGAGGAGATGGCCCAATTATAAAAGAAACAGACTAGCAAGTAAAGGATCTGAGTTCAAACCCAGTACTACAAAAACTATACAAATTGCTATTCCTCTTTTTCAGAAGTAAAATCTGTTTCTATTTCCCTTGATATGGGATCCTTTGATAGCAGCTGAGCATGAGTAAGTGAAAGTAATATTTAGGATGAGTGTGTAGTTTAGGGGATCAAACCCAATGCTTTGTACATGCTAGATAAGCACTCATTTACTGAGCTAAAGTAAATAAAACCTATGTCATCATGTGCAGGTGATCCTGTAATCCTAGTGATTCAGAGGCTGAGATCTGAGGATCTCCATTGGAAGACAAACAGACAGAAAATTCCATGAGATTATTATCTCCAATAAACTACCCAGAAAAAGACAGAACTGGCTTTGCTTCAAGTGGTAGAGCATTAACTTTGAGCACAAAGAAGCTCAGAGACAGCTCTCAGGCCCTGAGTTCAAGCCCCAGGACTGTCTAAATAAATAAATAAATAAAACCTTTGTCATAATATGATTCTTGAATTCCATCTATTTTCTTGAAATACTATTTCCTGTGAGAAACCTGATCTATCCTTATTAGATTGTTCTAGCTGATAGTTCCAGGAGATCTAGGCTTTTAATCAATCTCACCAAGTCATTACACACTTGTGGGTAGAGCCATTTGGGGTCTCTAAAACCAATTCCTCTATAAATGAATAGCACCAAGTGATCACAATTTATACCAAATGGAGCAAAAGACTCACCAAGCTGAGCTCTTTCCAAATTCTTGACCTATAATACTATATGACATAATAAAATGCTTTCTTAGTATAAGTCACAGTTATTAGCCACTGTACATAAATAGAAAACTGGAACCAAATTTTCTACCAGGAAATAGATTTCATTAATAGTTTTTAAAATCCCAAAACATGTGTCATTGGCTTTGGGATTAAGTTGTGGGAAAAATTGGAAGAGACTCGAGGAGATGTAGTGAGAGGAGAAAGGGTTCTGGAAAGACTGTTGGTGAGAACTTGAAGGATAATGAGGAATATGCTTATACAGGTTAGGAAAAAAAAAAGGAATTCTACCATAGTGGTGGAAAGTCTGACAAGTCTGTGGTCTTCAGTAACGTTGAAAATAGAAGGGAAATTAAGTAGGAAAGGATTTGTTCGGAGTTTTTTTTTTTTTTTTTGTAAAGCTCATTTGAAGGAAAAAAAATCTAGGGTTTCTAGGCTTAAATAAAATTGTTTTGCACAACATTGAGATACCACCTCACCTCAGTTAGAATGGCTATAATCAAGAACTACAATAAGAGCAGATGCTGGAGGGGATGTGGCCAGAAGGGAACCTTACTGCATTGTTGGGGAGAGTATAAACTTGTTCAACCACTTTGGAAAGTAGCATAGAAGTTCCTCAAAAGTCTCCACATAGAGCTCCCCTATGACTCAGCAATTCTACTTTTGGGCATTTACCCACAAACAAGACCATACTAAAGCTACCAGCACAATTATGTTTACTGCAGCATTATTTACCATAGCTAAGATATGTAACCAACCCAGATGTCCCTCAGTAGATGAATGGATCAAGAAAATGTGGTATATATACGCAACGGATATATACAATGGAATCCTATGCCTCCATCAGAAAGAATGACATCGTCCCATTTGTTAGGAAATGGAAAGACATGGAAAAAAATTATATTAAGTGAAGGTAAGCCAGGCCCAAAGAAACATAGGTCCCATGGTTTCCCTTATTTGCAATAACTAGTATATGTCTGAGACAAGCAGAAAAGGTCAGATAAGTTGATGTTAGGCGAAATGATCCCCAAGATAAGGACTCAAATGTTTTTTCTTTCTTGCGATTGTTTCTAACATATTTATAAGATGATTTCTTTGTTGCTTTGTTTGCCCCTCCCCCACAGTATAACCCCTGCTTTCACTGTATTTGATGTTGGTATAATTTGTGGAGGGGAAGGGAAAAAACAAATTGTTTATATAGGGATACAAATGGACCCATTGCAACAACGAGTCCTTAAGTCAAAAAATGAACTTTGCAACTTTGGCCGGGCAGGGGAGGGCGGAGGTGGGGGAGATGGGAAGGGATGGGAGGGAAAAGAAAGGAGAAGCAACAATGCTTGATAAGAAATGCACTCATCACCTTGCCGATGTAATTGTAACCCCTCTGTACGGTATTTTCACAATAAAAAATAAAATAAAATTGTTTTGCATATACATTCTCTTCCAGAAAAGAAATTCTCAGTTATAAATAGCTGTGGGGCAATGGTCAGATCCATAGCCTTACAAGCAAAGCAGTTTCAGTATGAGAGTTTCAAGAGTTGACTTCAGGTGAGGCATGGTGAAATATGTCTGTAGTCCTAGCTACTTGGGAGTTGAAAATAAAATCTTGGTTTGAGGCCAACCCAGAAAAAGCACAAGATTCTATCTAGCAAACAAACTAAAAACAAAAGGACTAAGACTAGAGTTCTGACTCAAGTGTTAGAGCATTCAGACAAAAAAAAAAATCAGGAAACTTCACAAACAGTGGAAGTGTTTCATCACCTGTACTTAATAGTCATCAACTCAATATTTTACCAACAAAAAAAACACAAAGCATATTCAAAATTATACAGATGTGACTCTTAGAGCTCTCTAATAGACAAGCAGGCCTCCAGACTCAAGTTTACCCTGTTAACTAGATAATAGGCTTCTAAGAATTTTAAAGTCAATGCCCACATCACTTAGTTCAAGGTAAAGAAGTCATGTTTTAGGAATAAAATGCATATTTGGCTTTTGCCTAATAAAACCTTTTAATTTGATACCCTGTAATCTTACAACAATGTTTTCTTTTTAAAAAGTAAGCACGGTAAGCTTGAACCAGAACTCAAAATGATAACCCTAAAGGAAAAATGAAATTTGATCCCTGAATTTCCAGGGAATGAGAATGAGTTCTAATAAAAGAACTGGTGATATCTGCTCAGCTGGAATATGGACTTGTTAAAGACCTGCATGGTTCTATGCCTTTGTGGCTGACAGTATCTAATGTAGATATCTTATGCTGTTGTCAACAACTCTATTATTTATACAGGAGTAAGGAATGATAGATAAACTTGTCTCTAATTCATAAATCTTCTGTTTGAAAAGAACTGTACTACAGATAGTGCATTGGAGAAATCATACTCAAAGAATTTCAGTTACATCTGGAACTGATTTAAATAATGAGTATTAGACTTTTAGCAGGCATCATAATGAGACTTTGTGGGTGGATAATGGGAAGAAGATTCTATGTTTTGAAGTTGGTAGGGATGTAAATAGTTTGTGACACTGGGTTGACTATGGTAGATTATAGATGGCTAGAACTTCACTACTCCTTCCATTAATAGATGGAATCTTGTCCCTTGAATCTAGTCTGGATTTAATAGTTTAGCTAATTAACAAATATAGAAGTAACCTCTTAGAATTTCTTGTGATTTGGAAGGAATCCACCTGTGCCTCTTAAAACATTGCTCCTGATAGACCTAAGTTGCCATACATGGAGGTCCAACTCTGAGACCTTGCTGTTGGAGAGAGAAGCTATAGACTACTTAGGTGACAGTTTTTCAACCATCTCCACAAAGGCACCAGACATGATCATCCAATTGTAAACTGTAAACAATTGTAAACTGGAGATAAAATTGCCATCTCATTACATCTTTAAAAAATTATATTAAAATCCAGTGATATTTCACAAAATAACAAACACAAACTCTATACAGCTTTAAAGTAACACAGACACAGATTACCCACCCCCACATTTCCATAATGTACAGTGTATGAAACAACTCAGACCCTTTCCCACCAGGTCCATATACAATGGGTCTGCCACAGTTCCCTTCCTTACATTCTGGCTACCCTGCTGTGCACTGACCTCCAACTAGACACAGACTTGGAGTCTGCAGCCAAATCAACACTGAAAGATAATTTATTTTCACATATAAGGGGCAAGCATTCATCCATGTCCATCACACCTTTCCAAACCATCAGGTTTTTCTTCCTCCCATACAAACTTCCGAAAATCTTTATCTGGACATGGTATTGATTTTAACCCTGGCTCTACCAAAACTAAAAACTCTTCAAAATCTTTTCATTCTCCTCCCTATTAGAAGTAAATAAGTTAACACATTCTGACTGCTAGTTTGTTTGTTTTTTTTTCTTTTAATTTCATTTAAAGAGAAAGCTAATGGCCATTTTAAGCAAAAATTCACAATGCTTTTAATCATTTCTATTTGAGAATATAAATCTCTTCCTTTAAATTTTTGCCATTGTATCTAATGCAGTACCAGTTTCTTCTCCTTCGATTTATAACTTCCAAATATGTGTATATGGCTGCAGTACCTACCTCTTTTTAGTCATGGCTCGCTAACTATTTTTAGTTCTTACAATCTTGACATTCTTTATCCCAGCTCCATTCATTGGAATCAGTTTTGTTTTGCTTTCATTTCTGATACAATAATAATTGGAACCTAAAGAAATGTTCCAGGCAGATCCTGAATTTCTTTTTTCTTTAATAAGTTTTTTATTGTGAAAATCCTGTACAGAGGTTTTACAGTTACATGAGCAAGGTAATGAGTACATTATTATCAAGCACTGTTGTCTCCTCCTTTGTTTTTCCCCTACCATCCCTTCCTTCCCACCTCTACAACTACACTCCTCTCTCCTCCCAACTAAATTGTAAAGTTCATTTTTCAACATAGTGTCTTGTATATCTCATTGTTGCAATGGGTCAACTTGTATCCCTATTTAAATATTTTGTTTTTTCCCTTCCTCTCCCCAAATTATACCAACACCAAATACAGTGAAAACAGGGTAACCGTTGTGGAAGGAGAGAACCTTAATTTCTTATCAACTACTTAATCCTTTTGCCTTCGGCCAATTAATTTTATAATAAAACAAGTGAGTATAAATGGAGGGCTTTCACCATTTCCTTTGATTTTTCTAGCTGAAAATTATTGAATCTGAAAATCATGTGAAATTCTCCTGGTTAAATCAACACACATTTACAATGGTAGGATAAAATACAGTAATCTTTATAAGGTACCATGTGATTTTTTTTTGTTACTTTGTATGTCCCTCCCCCACAGTATAACCCCTGTTTTCACTGTATTTGATGTTGGTATAATTTGGGGAGGGGAAGGGAAAAAATGAGATGTACAAGACACAATATCAAAAAATGAACTTCACAATTTAGGTGGGAAGGGGGGTGGGAGGAGTAGGGGGGTGTAGCTGAGGAGGTAGGAGGGAAGGAATGGTAGGGGAAAAACAAAGGAGGAGGCAACAATGTTGGATAAGAAATGTACTCATGGGCTGGAAAGTTGGCTCAGTGGTAGAGCACTTGCCTTGCATGCCTGAGGCCCTGGGTTCAATTCCTCAGCACCACATAAGCAAAAAGAAAAAAGCTGGAAGTGGTGCTGTGGCTCAAGTGGTAGAGCGCTAGCCTTGAACTGAAGAGCTAAGGGACAGTGCCCAGGCCCAGAGTTCAGGCCCCACGACCAGACCCCCCAAAAAAAAGAAAAAAAAAAGAAAAAAAAGAAATGTACTCATTACCTTGCTCATGTAACTGTAACCTCTTTGTACAGTATTTTCACAATAAAAAACTTAATTAAAAAAGGTTTATACTATTCACTGATTCTAATGAGTGTGTATAATGGAAGCCAACCAATTTAATGTTCTCTCTACTAATGAATTATAATGTTTCCGCCTTTTAGTTTGACAAGTTTAGTTGTTCCATTTAAGTACAAGGATTCTTTTTTTTTATTTTAATTTCTATTTTTTTTATTGTACAGAGGGGTTACAATTACTTGGGCAAGATAGTGAGTACATTTCTTATCAAGCATTGTAGCCTCCTCCTTTGTTTACCCTTCCCATCCCTTCCCATCCTCCCTCCCCCCCATCCAATCCTCCCCCACCATCGAATCCTCCCCCCCCCAAGTTGTAAAGTTCATTTTCGACATGACAACTTGTACTTCTTATTGTTGCAACAGGTCCACCTGAAGTACAAGGTTTCTTATGATAAATATTTTACTCTTACATTTTTAGCTCTATGGTATCATCATTTGCCTCCTTTTGGCAATTGAATACATTTGCCATTTTAGAAGAAATATATATATATATATAATTATATACCAATATATGTATATATTCATGTATGTATGCATATATTTATAGATACGTATATGTATATTCCTAAATCTTAAACAAACATCTAGAACCCTAATGCCTACAAAGATTGTACAAACCTTCTTGTGCCCAATGAATGATTCACATTTTTCTACTTAGCATATAAGCAAGTTTCTATGCATGTACCAAGGATGATATCCATGCAACTTTGAATCTAGAATATGTTCATGAGCTCCTATAGTCAGCACTTTCCCAGACTCAAATCACAATAAATGTATGTTTATTCACTCAAAACTTTCAAAATTGTGTAAAATAACTTGAAAAATTAGTGAAGCATATCAATGGAAATTTATTTGCTACACATAGTAAAATATGTATAAAATTCAACCAAATACATTCAAACTAATTATGCAGACATTCTAGGAAGTCGGTGAGAAAATTCTACAAATTTATTATTACAAAGCCATTATATTTTTTCTGCTATTAAGAGAATTCTCACTATTTTTGTAGAGTTTGAAATGGTAAAGATAACACTGATTTGCAACTGTGTACAAAACTGTTAGCGCAAGACCTTCAACTGAAATCTTTGTTTCGTATCGATTCCAAAAATATGAAACAACAAAAGCATCTTGGTATTCTTTTGGGGACTCTAGCTACCAGATAGGGGTGTTTTTCTTCCATGGGTTTCAATGTTCTTAGCTATAAGATGAAGAGATTAGACTATATGGTTTCTGAGGCCTCTTCCAGTTTTAGGGTGTACGGATTCTGTTCTACTGTTGGTAAGAGGAGCTTTATTCCATCTAGAAAGATGGTGCTTTGGGGCTGGGAAGGTGGCTCAGTGGTAGAGCGCTTGCCTTGCATGCTTGAGGCCCTGGGTTCAATTCCTCAGCACCACATAAGCAAAAAAAAAAAAAAAAAAAAAAAAAAAAAGCCAGAAGTGGTGCTGTGGCTCAAGTGGTAGAATGCTAGCCTTGAGCTGAAGAGATGAGGGACAGCGCCCAGGCCCAAAGTTCAGGCCCCATGACCAGACACCCCCCCCCTAAAAAAAAGATGGTGCTTTGGTATTCATTGTTACAATTAACTGCAATAGTGAATCAATTTTAGGATTCCATGGATGAAGGCTATAGCAAGATATTTGTAATTCTTGGTCAAATTTTGCTGTAGTTAATAGTTGGTCTGGGACATGTGATCTTTTCTACCCCAAGCAATGTACCATAAGGCACCTAGGTTTGTTTAATCCTTAGACTCTTGATTGGGCTTATAATCTCAAATCAGATGAACATGAATGTTATATGAAAACTAGAGGTCCATCAAGCAACTATTTTGGATGTAAATCAGGAACCAACTAGCAAGCACCCTTTCAGCAAAGTTTAAAGAGCAGTTATGAGTTGAAGTGTTACTAAGGTGATTAAGCAGCTAGATAACAAGATTCTTTTCAAGGAAAAAAGAAAAAGAGTAAGAGTAAGCTAAAAGCCAGGCATTGGTGGCTTACACATGTAATCCTAGCTACTCAGGAGGCTGAAATCTAAGGGTCAAGGTTCAATGCCAGCTCCTGCAAGAAAAGAACGCTATGAAATTCTTATCTCCAATTAACTACCAGAAAACCAAGAGTGGAGCTGTGGCTCAATGTGGTAGAGTATTCGCCTTGAGCAAAAAAGCTCAGGGAAATCACCCAGGCCCTGAATTTAAGCCCCCAAACTAACAAAACCCAAAAAAGCATAAGGTAAATTATATATTTTTGTAGGATGATGGTGAGCTATGCCTGTAATCCTAGCTATTCAGGAAGCTGAGATCTGAGGAGCTAGATGTAAAGCCAGCCCGGACATAAAAGGCTATTAGACTTTTATTTCTAGTCAAACAGCAAAAAGCCAGAAGTTGAGGTGTGGTTCAAGTCGTAGGATGCCAGCCTTGAGCAAAAAAGCTGACAGTTGAGGCCCTGAGTTCAAAATCCAATACACACACACACACACACACACACACACACACACACACACACACACACACACACACACACACACACACACACACACACACACACACAAGATAATCTTATTTCTCTATTAATTCTATGCTATAAAATAAATGCTTGGGCCCTTCCAAAATTAATATAATGAAATACTAACCCCTAAAGGTATATGAGGAGGTACAGCCTTTGGGAGCTAAAAATTTTCATGATGAAAATCACTACACTTAAAAAAGAGACCCCAGAGACTCTTCAGTCTTCTTTTCAGAAAGAGCCTTTACCAGAATACAACCATGCTGGCATACTGATCTTAAACTTCCAGTCTCAAGAACTCAAGAACTATAGGTTAAATTTTTCTATTAAATCATCCAGTGTAAAGAACTTTTTCATAGAGCACACTGAACTAAGATGCTTGGAGAAAGGAAGGTGAATAACAAAATGGTGAGACAAAGGACAAAGGGTGACCAATGCAACAATGATACACAAGATCTCTGTTGGAAATGAAATTTACACCTTGGAGGGGGAAAGAGGGAAAGTGGGAGAAAATGAGGGAGGAAATAACAATGTTTGACAAGAAATTTACTCATTACCTACATTATATAACTGTAAACCCTCTGTACGTCTCCCTTACAATAAAACAAAAATTTTAAAAATGGAAAATAGTCTATATTACACAATGAAAATGAAGTAAAGAAAATGAAGTTTAATGAATTAAAAAACAATTATAACAATGTAATCATGAAAGAGCAACAGGATGGAAATTATAGAGAATTAAAGAGAGAAGCCGAAATATCTGCCTAGGCATTAGTTACTAATCATTCAGTTTTTTATTGGAAAGTCAGAAATCCAGAACTTTGAACTTTTTAAATAATAGCAATTATTTCACTCAAGAACATAATGCAAATAAAGGTTAGATATGCCAAACAAAACAATTGTAGGTCAGAATTGGCCCATGGCCTATAGTTGTAACCTTGAAATCAAGGATTCAAATTCCCAAATTCCCCAGCATCTACAACTACCTAGGAAAATATGAATACTTGTGGTCAGAAATAAAAATAAAGAGTCATATTCAAGAAGCTATACATAATGAGGAGAATCATAGAGATCCTGCAGGTAAAAGCAAGAGAGAGTCTAGAAGCCAGGAAGTTCAGTGGGTTAAGAAAATGATATCAGAAATCTAAACAGAGAATGAGCCAGATTTCTCTAATTTTTTTTCTCTCCTTCCCTCCACCTTCCCCACCCCTCCCTTTCTTTCTTCCTTCCTTCCTTCCTTGCTTCCTTCTATTCCATTCAAGAAATATATCCATTTCTGGCTATAAAATGAAGCTAGTAGTGGGATGTGGCTGTTACTAGAACCACAATTCTCACTGTAAATGAATGAAGTGAATGCAGGTGGTTAGAAAAGAAAGAACACTCTCCGCAGGTGTGCTCTGATCCCTGCTGGGGCAGAGACAGTACAGCTGGGATTCCAGGGAGATTCTGAGGGTAAGGGTCCCTGAACTTTCTATTTTAAATAGGAAACACACCTCAGAGATTAGAAGGTTAAGCCCTCCAATATTTCAGAGCCTTGCTTGTCTGTCTAGCACAAGTGTTCCATGAATAGAATACATTTTGCTATGACACCAACTGGTCCCAAGCAACAACATTCAGGCTGATTCTTCAAATGTCAGTTTGCACAATCTGCTCCCTTTCTTGTAGACCACCCAGTCTTCGTATAATGACTCTACATTGTCTCATTTATTTTCTTCATGGCAGCAGAGGCCCCAATTTCCTTAGTTAAATCTCATTCTCTCCCTTATGCAACTGCTGATTTATTTGTAATTCCCTGGTTCTCTATTAGTCAACCCAGGATGGTTTCTTTTCCTCTCTCTAATCAACTGAGGAATATGGGAGAATTGAGAAACTCTTACTTTTCTCTACTCAGAAAAATGTGAAAAGCAAAATAAAGAAAGAGGAAAAATGTAATCAAGTTCAAAGATATTTGAAAGGAAAGGCAGATGCCACACACACCAGTAGGTCATAGTGTCTTTTTCTCTGAGTGTTGTGAAAGAAATAGACAAGAAAACAATCTTAATGAATTTACCCTATCATTTGGTGCAGCCCATGTTATTGCATTATTGTAATGAAAAACACATCAGAATATGTCTAGACATATGACATACTCCTGGTAGAGAATTCCCTGCACTTCAAAAAATTGTGGTTCAATTTCCTTCTGGGAAACGCTCCAATGGCAACATTTCAGGTTCTTGAAAGGCTCTTCAGAATGACTGCCTAAGGGGAGGCCACCTCCAAAAGGAGACTTAACACACCAGGGCACTGTAAGGGCTGGCAGAGCTTCCCATGGGAAAATGGTCAGAACAGCATGCATCCCTTTGTGGCAACCCCACATATAGTAATCCACTGATAGGTTCTGCTATGTGCAGGGTAGCTGTGACAGTCTAAATAAAGCACTGAAAATAACCCATAAACAGAACTGAAGTAATAAAATACTTTGTTTTGAAGAATCTTTCATTTGAACTACATATAGATTAAACAAATTCAATTGGTGTTAACTTTCACCAATGTGTTGATTTAAACCAAATTCTATAGGCATTGGAAGTCAGCAAAGGAAAACAATATAATATCCCCATGGAACATTACCTATTATGGAATAAATGATGCTATACAGGCATGAGTCAGGAGAAGAGTTAAGTCCCCAACTACAATCATCATGATTAGATAGAAATTCTAGCTGTGCCACTCAGACTCTGATCTTTAAATGCCCAAACCAGCAAACCTGATGATCTCCCCTCTCAGTTTACAAATAATATAAATCCTAACAAATTGATCCTCTATATAACATAACCCCTGGGATACTCTAAGATTTTATCACAGAGGAGCAAATTGAAGTGAAGATTTAAGAGGTATTCAAATGCTTTTATGCAGTACTTTTAGCACATAACAGGACCAAAACTACCTTGACAGCTTGCTAGGTGAACAAGATGAACAGTAAAGACAGGAGCCAAAATCAAGATTTAGAAAAAAGAATGGAGGAGTTTGGGGAAATAATTAAGAAGTATGATATCAAATGTGAAATGTTGAGGATTCCAATAAACAATACGTGTTTTGTTACTGGGCTAAAGCAGATTAAAAAGGCTGTCTTAGGGGGCTGAGAAGGTGGCTCAGTAGTAGGGCGCTTGCCTTGCATGCCTGAAGCTCTGGCTCGATTCCTCAGCACCACATAAGCAAAAAGCAAAAAGCCGCAAGTGGCACTGTGGCTCAAGTGGTAGAGCGCTAGCCTTGAGCTGAAGAGCTGAGGGACAGCGCCCAGACCCAGAGTTCAGAACTGTAGTTGGACCTTGACTCCTAAGTAGATACAGAGAAAGACATGCTGGACTGGAATAGCATTATACCTAAAACATAATGAGGAAACACATTGAAGAGGGAGGGATAGGGCAGTTAATTACCACAGATTTCTGGAGACTCAGGTTTGACCAATATTTAATAAAAAGGGGCAGTCAGGTGAATCAGATTAGAGAGAACCAAATCTAAAGTCTTAAAAACATACCTGGCAGAAGTCCTTCCCAGAGACTTAGCCTTCCTTGCAACTGCTAACACACACACACACACACACACACACACACACACACACACACACACACACACACACACACACACACACACACACACACACCAGTTAACCTTGCACTGAGTAGTTCACATGCCTAACTTAAAACACAAGGTAATTCTAAGTAACAATTGGATGTTATGGTCAGAATGAAAACTAAAGCAAACTTTTCTTGAAACTCCATCCATTTGTGCCACTGTGATAACTAATTTTTAATATCAATTTGACTGGAATACCTAGACAACTCTTAGAATATTACTGTGAGGTTGTTTACAAAATAAACTTTATTGAATAAATGAACTGAGTGGGGAAGATCTGCTCTCAATGTGGACACACAGAACCTACTTGACTGGGCACCAATAGATAGATTTTTATTTTATTTTATTGTAAAGATGCTGTACAGAGGGGTTACAATTACACAAGTAAGGTAAGGAATACACTGCTTGCCCAACATTGTTATCTCCTCCTTTGTTTTTTTCCTACTATCCCTTCCCACCCCAAAAGCGGGAAATAAAATTCTGTTTCCTGCCACTATTCCCCCACTCTCTTTCATTCTCTCTTTCTTCTTCCTTCCCTCCCTTCCTTCCTCCTTCTTCTGGAGCAGGGATATCCCTTTTCTATTTCTCTTGCATATCAGAATTTACAGCATCAGTGGACCTGAATCTGAAGCTTTCATATTTGGACTGAGCCATATTACTCATCTTTCAGGGCCCACAGATGAAAAACAGCATGTCATAGGGTTTCCCTGACATAACAACTGTTTGACCCAAACCCCTAAAAAAAACAAACTTCTTTCACAAATATACAATCAAATATATGATAGATCAATTACTTATTGGGTCTGCATTTCTGAAGAACTTTAAACAACCATCAACCTTTTCTAGTTTTAGCATTTTACAACTTAGCCTTTTCTTTGAATCCTCTTTCCTAGCCTACATCATCACTATGAACTGTGAATTGCCAAACAGTCCATTTTTTTCTTTTATTTGGATGGAAAAATGATTGTCTTCCTTCAAAATTCACAGTAATTTTGAAGTAATTGCAAACACCATTACCAACATTACACCAATGAATTAATATACTTTGTTTTCTAGTGTGTATACTGTATTACTCACTATGTCCCATAGCCCTATCTCAATTTCAGGATTGTGAAAAAGCCCTACCAATAAATAATTTTTAGAAGCCTATGTGACAGATACTGTACTAACCAATGAAAACACAGCAGCAAAACATACTTGTTCTCGATGAGTATATATAACCCATCAGAAAGTTGTATGTGATTTCATTCATATTTATTCAAGTGACATGCATTTCTTAAGGGACAGTCACTATACTGGGCCATGGGAATATAAAAAGCAAGTAAGATACTCTATCTGCTCTCAAAGAACCTGTAGCCTATTTGGAAAAAGTCAAAAAGAAAATAAACCAAGCAGAAAAGTCTATGACTCTTATCTCCAATTACCAAGCAAAAAGCAGGTGGTAGATAGAGGTCTGGCTCAAATGGTAGGACACCAACTTTGGGCAAAAAGGCAAGTAGGAGTGCAGGGCAGGGTGCTGAAGTCAAGGTTCAGTAATAACCAAAACAAATGAATCAACAAACAAACAAAAAGCAAAACAAAAATGAAACAAAGAAATGGCTTTATGGAAGAGGAGATGTTTGAAATGAGATTTGAATATATCTAAAAGCCAGAACAAATAGAGTAAAACTGAAAAGCATGGAACAACCAGGACCAATCTAAATGAAACAAGATCCTAGTAGAATACTAAATATAACACTCTGTTGGAAATGAACTATAGGACATGCAGAAGGAGGTAAATCAGGAGGGGAAATACTGAGAAAGAATGAAGGAGAAAGTGACATTGTTCAAAAGTAAACAAAAAATAAATAAATAAATTTAAAGCTTCTTTCTATAGTCAAAGAAAGAAAGAAAGAAAGAAAGAAAGAAAGAAAGAAAGAAAGAAAGAAAGAAAGAAAGAAAGAAAGAAGGCCCTTGCAGAAAGTTTATTGAACGGAAGTTTCTATTTATCTCCTCACCTCCCAAGACCTGAACTTTGAATTCTGCTTCCCCTTGAGAGATCTATAAATAAAAACTTAAAAGATACATAATTAAAATAAATTAATAAATAATAAAAACAATTAAAAAAAGAAAATGAAAAAAATACCTAATTCATGAATGTTCCAAAGCAAAACCATTTCCAATGTTCTTTTTTTATTTTTAAATTTTTATTGTAAAGGTGTACAGGTTTATAGTTCCATAGGTCAGGTAATGAGTACATTTTTTTTTTAACAGAGTCACCCCCTACTTCATTTTCTCCCAGTTTTCTCCTCCCAACTTGCCCTCCCTGCCCCGTGGTTGTATAGTACATTTCTAATATAGTGTCTAGTTAGTATCACTGCTGAATTAGTATCACACTTAAGGGACTACTCTTTCAAAGAAAGGATTAATTAGAATAGAATAAGTGGGAACTGCCTACACTAAGCAAAAGGAAAGAAATGCAAACATAACCTGATGTGGAAAAAATAACTTGTATTGTCAAAGCTCATAGAATTCACAAACTGTATAGAACATAATAATGACAAATTTGCCTTGTGAAAGTCAAAATGTGTTTGTGACTCTAAGTATCACTATTCCACAATTCTGTGAAATGTGTGAAATTTATTTAATCACCTAATCTCAATTTTTTAAAAAAAAGTGAGAGAGGGGATGGATTAAGAGAATGGGTGACAATGTTGTCAGACACTTTGTATTCATATATTTGTTTTGTAGAATGGGAACTTCTTTGTACAACTACTTAAAATAATAACAAAATTGTACTGAAAAAAATACTTCATTGGCACTCAAAAAGAAAAAAAGAAAAAAATTAACTCACTCTACATTGTTGATTAAGAAACAAGTAAGGAGCATCCCTAAAATGTTGAATCAATAAGGTGGCCCTAAGCAAATTGCAGGCCAACTCTTCACAGTGAAAAAAATACCATGAAACAATTCAGCAAAAATAGCTCCTTAGAAAGCTGGGCGCCAGTGGCTCACGCCTGTAATCCTAGCTACTCAGAAGGCTGAGATCTGAGGATCGCGGTACAAAGCCAGCCGAGGCAGGAAAGACCGTGCGACTCCTATCTCCAATAAACCACCAGAAAACCGGCACTGTAGCTCAAGTGGTAGAGCGCTCGACTTGAGCTGAAGAGCTGAGGGACAGCCTCCAGGCCCAGAGTTCAAGCCCCACAACCGTCCCCCCCCCCCAAAAAAAATAGCACCTTAGAGACACATTTTCAAAACCTCAGGACTGGGAAGGTGGCTCAGGGGTAGAGTGCTTGCCTTGCATGCATGAGGCCCTGGGTTCGATTCCTCAGCACCACATAAGTAGAAGAAAAAAAAAAAAAAAGCCGTAAGTGACACTGTGGCTCACGTGGTAGAGCCCTAGCCTTGAGGTGAAAAGCTTGAGGGACAGCGCCCAGGCCCAGAGTTCAGGCCCACGACTGGACCCCCCCACCACCACCAAAAAAAAAAAGAAAAAAATAAGCAAAGCTGGTTCAATATACACAAATCTCAATTAATATAATTCATCACATCAACAAGAACAAGGATAAGAACCACATGATTTTCTCAATAGATAAACAAAAAGCATTTGACAAGATCCAATACCCCTTTATGATGAAAGCTCTGGACAAACTAGGAATCCATGGAACATTCCTCAGTATAATAAAGGCTGTGTATGACAAACCTACAGCCAGCATCAAACTTAAAGGCAAAAAGCTAAAGCCATTTGCTCTAAACTCAGGAGCAAGACAAGATGTCTACTCTCTCCACTCCTCTTCAATGCCTAGCTACAGCAATAAGACAAGATGCAAACATAAAGGGGATCCAAATAGAGAAAGATGAAGTAACACTCTCCCTCTTTGCACACAACATGATATTGTATTAAAAGAATCCCATGGACTCCACTCTCACATTACTCAAGCTGATTCGAAACTTTGGCAAAGTATCAGGGTATACAATTAACCTTCAAAAATCAGTGGCTTTTCTTTATGACAACAACAAGAAGAGTACAGTTGCAATCAGGAAAGCAACTCCCTTTGTAATAGCCCCACAAAAACAACGTACCTAGGAGTTCACTTAACTGAAGAAATGAAGGAACTCTAAGATGAAAACTTTAAAAACCTGAAAAAGGAAATTAAAGCATAACAAAGGAAGTGGAAAAACCTCCCATGATCCTGGATTGGGAGGATTAACACCATGAAAATGCCAATACTGCCAAAGGCTATCTACAAATTCAATAATATCTATTAATATTCCAACATCATTCTTCAATGAAATAGAAGCAACCCCAAAATTCATATGGAATAATAAAAGGCCCCGAATTGCAAGACAGCCTTTTCAGTAAATGGTGCTGGAAAAATTGGTTAAACACCTGTAGAAAACTAAAGCTAGATCCTTCTATATCACCCTGCATCAGAATCAACTCCAAATGGATCAAAAACCTAGAAGTCAAAGGAGACACAATGAAAACATTACAGGAAGGAAGAAGAAAAACTATAGGGCTCCATGACACAGGCTGAAATTTTCTTAATAAAGACCCAGAAACACAACAAATCAAAGAAAGGTTGGACAAATGGGATTGCATGAAACTGCAGAGCTTCTGCATGGCAAAGGATATAGATAGCAAGACCACTAGAAAGCCTACAAATTGGGAGAAGATCTCCTGGCCATACAATGGACAAGGATCTCATATCTAAAATATACTTAGACCTGAAAACACTAAATCCCCCAATAACAAATCCTGGAAGAAACAACTACCCAATTAATAAGTGGGCTGAAGACTTAAAAGAGAGACCTCTCCAAAGAGGAAACAAAAATAGCCAAAAGACACATGAAGAAATGCTCAACTAATCTAGTCATAAAAGAAATGCAAATCAAAACAACATTGAGATTCTACCTCACCCCAGTTAGATTGGCTGTAATCAAGAACTCTAATAACAACAGAGGCTGGAGGGGATATGGCCAAAAGGGAACCCTACTGCATTGTTGGTGGGAGTGTAAACTTGTTCAACCACTTTGGAAAGCAGTATGGAGATTCTTCAAAAGACTCCACATGGAGCTCCCCTATGACCCAGCAATCCCACTTTTGGACATTTACCCAAATGATCACAAACAAGACCATACTAATGCTACCAGCACAAGTATGTTTATTGCACCATTATTTACCATAGCTAAAATATGGAACAAACACAGATGCCCCTCAATAGATGAATGGATCAAGAAAATGTAGTTATATACACAATGGAATTAACATCTGCATTTGTCCAGCTTCACCAACTGTTGGAATTCTATGCCTCCATCAGAAAGAATGACATTGCCCCATTTGTTAGGAGATGGAAAGACTTGGAAAAAAATATATATTAAGTGAAGTAAGCAGGCCCAAAGAAACATAGGTCCCATGGTTTCCCTTATTTGCAATAACTAGTATATGTCTGGGACAAGCAAGAAAAGCTCAAAAGCTATGTACATATGGCCATATAAGATGATGCTAAGTGAAATGAATGCCAAGATAGAGACAAAAATGGTTTTATCTTTCTTGCTATTATGTGATGTTTTTGTTTCTTTTGTATGTTCTTCTCCCATAGTATAACCCCTGTGTTCACTGTATTTGATTCTGGTGTCCTGAATATTGTATAGACATTTTAGTAATTTGGGGAGGGGAAGAGATATAACAAAATTCTGAAATAAGGATATAGGTTGACCCATTGTAACAATGACATTTACATGACACTTGGGGGAGAGGGAGCCAGGAGTTAGGGAGGTGGAGAGGAAAGGGATGATAGGGGAAAAACAAAGGCAGAGGTAACAATGCTGGATAGGAAATGTACTGATTACCTTACTCATATAACTGTAAACCTTCTGTACAGTTAGTTTTACAATAAAAATATATACAAAAATAAAAATAACTAAAAATAAGCAAAGCAAAATAGGCTGCAGGCTTGATTCAAGTGGTAGAGCACTTGCCTACCAAGATCTGAGACAAAAGAAGAAATAACAAGCAAAAGAAACACCCAGGTAATGTTGTCCTTCTGAGGGAGGCATAGAATTCTATATGTATATATATACACACACATATAGAATTCTATATATATTATATAATACACACACACACACACACACACACACACACACACACACACACACACACACACACACACACACACACACACACACACCACATTTTCTTGATCCATTCATCTACTGAGGGGCATCTGGGTTGGTTCCATATCTTAGATATGGTGAATAATGCTACAATAAACATGGTTGTGCTGGTAGCTTTGGTATGGTTTTGTTTGTGATCATTTGGGTAAATGCCCAAAAGAGAGATTGCTGGGTCATAGGGGAGCTCTATGTGGAATCTTTTGAGAAACCTCCATACTGCTTTCCAAAGTCGTTGAACAAGCTTACATTACCACCAACAATGCAGTAGAGTTCCCTTTTGGCCATATCCCCTTCAGCATCTGTTGTTATTAGAGTTCTTGATTATAGCCATTCTAACTGGGATGAGGTGGAATCTCATTTCTTTTATGGCTAGAGAAGATGAGCATTTTTTCTTTTGTCTATTGGCCACCCTTCTTTCCTCTTCAGAGAAGTCTCGCTTTGTCTTTAGCCCATTTATTTATGGGGCAGTTGTTTCTTTGAGGATTTATTGTTGGGAGATTTAATTTTTTTGAGTTCTAAGTATATTTTAGATATGAGACCCTTGTCCATTTTATAGCTCATGAAGATCTTCTCCCAGTCTGTGAGCTTTTTATTGATCTCACTAACTATGTCCTTTGCCATGCAGAAGCTCTGCAGTTTCATGCAATCCCATTTGTCCAATCTTTCTTTGATTTGTTGCATTTCTGGGTCTCTAAAAAGAAAATTTTGGCCTGTGGGAAGGAGCCCGATAGTTTCTCCTATTCCTTCCTGTAATATTTTCAGATTGTCTTCTTTTATTTTGAGGTATTTGATCCATTTGGAGTATACCTCCATCAGAGAGATGGACATCACCCCATTTGTTAGGCAATGGAAAGGTGTGGAAAAATTATATTAAGTGAAGCAAGCCAGGCCCAAAGAAACATAGGTCCCATGGTTTCCCTTATTTGCAATAACTAGTACATGTCTAGGACAAACAGAAAAGGTCAAAAACTTGTACATATGACCAGATAAGATGATGTTAAGTGAAACGATCCCCAAGACAGAGACACAGTGATTTTTTTTCTTGCTTGCTTGCTATTGTCTTTAATGTACTATATGATTCTCTTGTTTCTTTTGTACGTTCTTCCCCCATGGTATAACCCCTGTTTTCACGGTGTCCTGCATCTTGTATATACATTTTTATAATTTGGGGAGGGGAAGGGATATAACAAAATGCTTAAATAATGATACAGGCTAACCCATTGTAACAGTGAGATGTACAAGACACTATGTTGAAAATGAACCTTACAATTTTGGGTGGGGGAGGTGGGGAGGGAGGAGTTGGGGAGGTAGGGAGGGAAGCAATAGTAGGGAAAAACAAAAGAGGAAGTAACAATGCTCAATAGGAAATGCACTCATTACTCTACTCATGTAACTGTAACCCATCTATACAGTATTTTTACAATAAAAATATATATGTAAAAAAAAAAGAAATACCCAGGTAAATGAGAGAACACTATGAAGAAAAATAGTGAGGAAGACAAGTCTGATATCGTCAAAGAACTGTCAACAGTTTGTCTTATAAGAAAAACTTATAAGACAAACTTCTGTTTCAGCAACAGTCCAGTAAAGCAAAAAATTAGTCTCTCAAGTAGATATAAATAAAATCAGTAGAAATAAAATCAGGCATATGTTTTGAACATGTGTAGACTTACTATATATTATGTATACTTATTTTATATTTTACATATAAAGTATTTTTAAAAACATCTCAAAAGGATGGTATTAAAAGCAAAACATAAATAGAACTTCTGCTATTTTCTTTCCTTATCCTAAGGGATTGCATTACAAAACCAGGGGTCAGAGATCTATTCTTTGCCAACCAAACCTGACCATGGGAAGAAAGTCTTATTGGGACATGGTAATGTTTACTTGTTTCTGTATTTGCTATTACTGTTTCCAAGCTGCAATACAGAAAAGTAACCCATGACCTCTAAACTATTACTTTCAGAAAAAAAAATTGCTAACCCCTGGGCTTGAACAGGGACAGGGACAAACACAGAAATGGCGCTTCATTCATTATATTAGGAGCACAAGCATACAAGCAATAGGAGTTTTGAAAGAATTTAAAATAGGGCAAAGTCATTCTGGCTGCATAGTAAATAGAGGAGGAGCCAGAAGTATGCAATAAGTAAGTCAACTAGGATATTTTCACATGTGTGTGTATGTATGTAATGTTGATTAAAGTGCTTTTCCTCTTTGAAACTAGTTGCTTGAGGTATAAAAGTGACAATTCACACGGGATTCCTGTTGGTCACATAAAATAATGTACAATACATGTTTCTTACATTGTAAAAGGACTGTAAGATGTGATAATTTTACTTACAAAATATTAAATGAATATTTTACACATAATTACATATAGTTTTCTTGATCCATTTTGGTCATATACTCTGACATTAAAACATTTTCTCCAACAGTATCACTAACTAGATATATTGTGATCATTTAGTATTACATTTTCAATGTGATTTAATTGTGTTAATGGATCTAAAACTATTTTAGGCTTAAAGATACTAATAGATTATGGAAATTCAGAATAATTTCTTTAAATGTTCAATTTCAAAAGGTAGTGATCAGTTGAAGAACGTATGGTACAAGCATTGGCTTCATACACATCCTACCTAACATACATAAAGCCATAAAGAAATAATATGATAAAATAATCTGTAAGCAAAATACTATATTTTCTTTTAGTTCTTAGGATTCTCAAACATTTTAAGCTAAATAAAGCAATTTTCTTTATTTAAGTTCAGATAATTATTGCTATTTATGATGTGTAACTGTATGATCATATTAATTCATCCTTTTCTTAGGTCTAGGGGTGATTTTTAAGAAGTCCACCATGTTATAGAACAAAATTCAGAAACTATAACTTAAAAAAATACATTTCAGAGTATCTGTGGCAGTAATAGATTGTGCCCTCATAACTTTTAATATGTCTCTTCTGCTTATTTGTACAAATATCTGCTTATGAACACATGTGGAGATGTTCTTTAAAAACATGCCAGCATAATGGGGGGGGAGAAAAAAATTATCATAAGATAGGAGGTGAGAAACAGTACCACATGCACGCTAATAGAGCTGCTGTGGGGCGGGCTGTTTTAATTTAAATTAGTTTCAGCTTTCTTTGTTGAAAACAGAAGTAAATCATGCAAGGAACTAATTCATACTGGGAGAGACAACAAAGAATGCCAATAAAATTTATTTGTAAAAAAAAAAATTACTACAAAAATATTTCTACCACATTTCCAGTTTTGTTTTAAGTGAAAAAAATAGAGGCCTTTTCCAGGAATATTTTAAAAGGATATAACTTTAAAGGAAACGTGTGTGTGTGTGTGTGTGTGTGTGTGTGTGTGTGTGTGTGTGTGTGTGTGTGTGTGTGTACAGATATAGGGCTGGGTCTCAATTATTACACATTATTTACAGACAAAACTATGGTTCTATGCAAAATAAAAAAGTTCAACAAGCCGGGCACCAGTGGCTCACGCCTGTAATCCTAGCTACTCAGGAGGCTGAGATCTGAGAATCGCAGTTCAAAGCCAGCCCAGCAGGAAAGAGAGACTCCTATCTCCAATAAACCACCAGAAAAACGGAAGTGGTGCTGTAGCTCAAGTGGTAGAGCGCTCACCTTGAGCTGAAGAGCTGAGGGACAGTGCCCAGTCCCAGAGGTCAAGCCCCACAACCGACCAAAAAAAAAGTTCAACAGAAGCAACATTGTGGTCTATGAAAGAGATGGCCACAGAATCCTTAATTCAGTCTGTATTCAGCATTTTATACATTTTTGTTCACTCCTCTAATAACTCTAATAACTCCTCTAAGATGTTAAGATACACTATTCACAAACACCAGTTCTCTACTATTCAAAGCAGTTCTTAAACAAGGATAATTCAACAATTTTTTTAACCACATTATGGCAACTTACTTACTGACTCAATGAGTCTAAAATTTACCCTACCCATACTCATGTACCTTCTTTGAGGGGATACATCAAGGAATATATGCTGGGTTGGGCTGGAAAGGTGGCTCAGTGGTAGAGCGCTTGCCTTGCATGCTTGAGGCCCTGGGTTCAATTCCTCAGCACCACATAAGTAGGGGAAAAAAAGCCGGAAGTGGTGCTGTGGCTCAAGTGGTAGAGCACTAGCCTTGAGCTAAAGAGTTGAGGGACAGTGCCCAGGCCCAGAGTTCAGGCCCCACAACCAGACTCCCCCGCAAAAAAGGAATATATGATGAGTAGAAATGTGTTATGGACACACCCCGAATTGTCATTGTTTCTTTAATCTGCAGTCTATGAGCTTATCAACTCCTTTAATAAATCTCTTTATATTTTCAACCCTATGACCATGCATTCCAAAAGTTTTCTATTCATTTTAGTAGACCTCCTTTATGCTTCTGAAACTTTCTGGATCCTATAATTGGATGCAATAAATAAGAAAACATATTTTATACATATTCCCTTTCTCAGCTTTCTTCCTTTGTAACTAAAACTCTCCTCTTTTTATCCTACCCTAAGAAAACTATTTAATAAATTAATTCACCAACCTAAACTAATTAATGAGCATAGAAACCTATTCATTTGTTTGTGTTTGTTAACTTTCTTTGGGCTCTCACTTTAATCATGTCTTCATTGAGGGTTGCTGACCAGAACTGCACATTATGTTCTTGGTGCAGAGCATAATGAGGTACAAAGAGAGATTGTTTATTCTAAGACCATTTCTAAGCAAGCCTGGAAATGATTAAGATACTTCTGGAATCACCACATATACTAAAATCAAGAAGAGTTTTGAGTGAAATGGTGCTTGTCAGTGAAGATAGGGTACAGAGGTGAGAAGCAAACTGCCTCTATCAGGTTCACCTCCTCTTAATCCTGGGCCACTTTCCTCATGGGACAAGCTACCACGTGAGTCTGCCTTCTTCACACAAAGCCCTGAAATACTGGGTTTCTTCAGAAGTAGAATTTGAAATAACTTCATTAGACAAGCTAAAGTACAGTGACCATACAAAAAGGAAAAGTGAAAGATACGAGGGTGTTTGTCCAAGTTGAGCCACATTCCTAAATGATTACCCATTTATAAAACATCCAATATATCTTCAAGGATCTAAATTCCCTGGATAGTAACTCAGAACGTTCTTTGGTATTGAATCAAATAAAGATGTTTACGTGATATTGATGAAAATGGAAAAACATGTTATATTAATTTTACTGCAGAATGTAATACATTAGTGTTATTAATGGGTAATTGCATCCATCAGATACTACTTTTTAGTGATCTGGGCAGTGGCAGATAAACAGTTTTTAATTATTAATTTCAAATTCTTTTTCTAGTATAAATTCGATGGAAGCAATTCATCTTCGATTACAGGGAAAAAGACAAATGCTTGGCTCACTTACAGACATTTTAAAATGTCCTTATCCATTAACGATCTTATAAATGGAACCAGCTTTGAGTCAGAATGCAACTTCACAATGTTGTTCTTAATACATACTTTTGGTAGTCATTACAAATCAAGTGTGGTTAAAAATTAAGAAAAATGAATTATATATAATTATAGCAAGTTATATATATTACAATATATTTTATATAATATATATTATGTACTTAATAATATATATAATATATATAATATATTCAAGTCAGAAAGTAATTAGTGTATTTCAACTTCCTAAAGTTCTACATTCTAGTTTGAGAGATAAATTGTGACAAACTAGAGAAATATCTGACTTGTACTCATATATGCCTTTTTCAGGGTTCATTTTTTTTAACCTCTTCTCTATTTCCTCAACTCTAAATGCCAACAATCATCAAGTGCCCCATTGTTTTCTATATGGCACTAAGAAAAATACGATTGTTTAGTTGTAAGGCTACAGTAATTAGTAAATAAACTTGATTTAAGATGTTAAAATGCTGGAGGAAATGTATGTTAAAATATTATTCTCATCTGGGTGCTGGTAACTCACATCTGTAATTCTAGATACTCAAGAGGCTGAGATGTGAAGAATGCAGTTCAAAGTAGCCTATGGGATTTTTAAATTGCTGATTAAGCACCAAAAAAGCCAGAAGGGGAGCTGTGATTCAAGTAGTAGAGTGTTAACTTTGAGCAAAAAAACTCAGGGACAGTGCCAGGCCCTGAGTTCAAGTTTCAAGAACAGCACATACCTCTCTCTTTCTCTCTCTATATATTTTTCTCAAATACTGAGAACATGATTCATTCAGATATCCAAACTATGATTTTCAATGTTTTCCAACCCTTGTAAAATAAGCTACAAATTTGTTAATTTTGTGAAATTACATTAATGTCAAGTAGCATACCACACTCAGAAGATTGAACATGGTCTTATTTGAGGAAAACTATGTAGTGAACAGAAATAAAAAAGAATCTTAAGAAGAATAAGTCATACAAGGCTTTCTCCTCTCTTCATTCCTGAAGCAAACAGTCTCCTTTATTTTCTAAGTTATTTATTCTCCAACAGACATTCTGACATCCGTTCAAGAGAAAGTATTGTTCTGTCTTATTTGAGCATAACCCATACTGGCTTCCAGTAATTCCACTGCTCCTTTATTAACCATGGGATTTTTTAAAATCATTTTTACAGATACTTAAATTCTTCAAATACATTTGTAGTGTTCAAAAGCCTTCAAGCTTTCCTCAAAAGACTCCACATAGAGCTCCCCTATGACCCAGCAATCCCACTTTGGGGCATTTACCCAAATGTTTACAAACAAGACCACACTAAAGCTACCAGCACAACTATGTTTATTGCAGCATTATTTACTATAGCTAAGATATGGAACCAACCCAGATGCCCCTCAGTAGATGAATGGATCAAAAAAATGTGGTATATACACACAATGGAATTCTATGCCTCCATCAGAAAGAATGACATTGCCCCATTTGTTAGGAAATGGAAAGGCTTAGAAAAAATTATATTGTGAAGTAAGCCAAGCCCAAAGAAACATAGGTCCCATGGTTTCCCTTATTTGCAATATCTAGTATATGTCTGAGTCAAGCAGAAAAGGTCAGATAAGGTGTTAGGGAAATGAACCCTAAGGTATGTATTCAAATTTTTTTTTCTTTCATGTGATTGTTTCAAACACATTTATAAGATTATTTCTTTGTTGCCTTGTATGTCCCTCCCCCACAGTATAACCCGTGCTTTCACTGTATTTGATGTCGGTATAATTTGTGGAGGGGAAGGGAAAAAACAAATCGTTTAAATAGGGATACAGGTGGATCCATTGCAACAATGAGAAGTACAAATCCTTATGTCGAAAACGAACTTTACAACTTTGGGGGGGGGGGGCGGGGAGGATTGGGTAGGGGAGCGGGGAAGGATGGGAAGGGATGGGAAGGGGAAACAAAGGAGGAGGCTACAATGCTTGATAAGAAATGTACTCATGATCTTGCCCATGTAATTGTAACCCCTCTGTACAGTATTTTCACAATAAAAAAATAAAAATTAAAAAAAAAACAAAAGGCCTTCAAGCTTTCTTCTTCATAAAAGGAAAATCCTTTTCTGTATGGGAGACACAAATTTCCTATAAATCTTTCAAATGAAGCCTAGAAATCCATCTCAGCAATTCTCTCAAAATTCCTTCTCCTAAGGAATGATGTTCATCTCTGTCCAAGTCAATTAAGTAGTGCCTCACTTAAGAAAATAAGAAGGAAAATAGATCTTCCATTCGATACATGAAAGTTATTTTTTTGGTGCTGGGAGGCGGGGAAGGGGTGAGCTCACGGCCTGGGCACTGACCCTAAACTCCTTTGCCAAGGCTGGTGCTTTACCACTTTAAGCCACAGCACCACTTCTGGTTTTCTGGTGATTAATTGGAGATAAGAGTCTCGGATTTTCCTGCCCAGCCTAACTTTGAACTGCAATCCTCAGATGCCTGCCTCCTGAGTGGCTAGAATTATAGGTATGAGTTACCTTGCTATACACACAACTTTAGAGACATGGGCAAATAGCAACTTTCTGTTGTACTGTCAACAATAAAGCAATTTAAATGTGGTGTTTAAAAAAAAAACTTATTTTGTTCCACAACAAAGAAGACTTGCTTTACTAATTTGCTACACTTATAGAGTTGAGATTAACATTTTCAATATTTCATAACAGAAAACATAGCATTATTGAATGAAAATGTAACAGCTCTCTTGATGAAATTAGAAATAAGGATCTTCAATTATACTCATTCTTCATTTCCCTCTTTTTGTCAGCCTGGCTCTATTCACATAAGGTTAATTCTTAAGGACTGTATCAACTGTAGTGTGTCAGCAGAATTCAGCCAATGAAAAACAACCACAGAATTCAAATATAGGAGGAGAGAGAAGGTTGAATATTTCCCCTGTCTACATTTCTCCAACCAAACATACATAAGCTTTGTGGCTCTCATTAAGGTCATATCTCCTCAAGGTCAGCCCTCTGTCAGGGTTCAACCAGGAGTAATAATGGTTTCCCATTGTTGACAATCATAAACACTCACTTCTCTTTTGTTGTTTCCATAATCCTACCCAACTTCTTCAATGGCTCTTTCATTAAACTCTCTTCAGCTACACAGTCTGTATAGCTTTCCATCCTTCTCTGATGGGGCACCATTCTCTGCTGTTGGATTTTTTAAATCATAATTCATTTCTTTTTTTTTTTTTTGGGGGGGGGGGTGTTGGTCGTGGGCCTTGAACTCTGGACCTTAGCACTGTCCCTCAGCTCTACAGCTCCAGGCAAGCGCTCTATCACTAGAGCTACAGCGCCACTTCCGGCTTTCTGGTGGTTTATTGGAGATAAGAGTTTCACGGACTTTCCTATCCGGGCTGGCTTTGAATAGCAATCCTCAGATCTCAGCCTCCTGAGTAGCTAGGATTACAGGCGTGAGCCACCGCGCCTGGCTAAAGTATCAACTTTTATACAAAGAATTTTAACTAGTAGATTTAATTTTTAGAGTGTTTATTGAGAAAATAGTGATTGAATATCCTGGCCATAATATCTTTTGTTTTAGTGGGTATTTTTACAACAGCTTCAAATGCTTGTGTGTGTGTGTGTGTGTGTGTGTGTGTGTGTGTGTGTGTGTGTGTGAGTGTGTGTGCGAGCGTGTTTGTGTGTGTGTGAATTCAAATGTTTGCACACTGTTTTGACTTTGGGGTAGTTAATTAGAGGAATCTCAAGGATTTGTCTTCTCAGGCTGTCTTCAAACTATAATCCCCAGGTCTCAGTCTTCTGAGTAGGATGATTACAGGTTTGAGCCACAAGTGCCTGGCTTCAAATGCTTTTGAAAGGATTAAGCATAATTAATAGAAAAACAGAACACATATTTTCTCTCATACATAGAGGCTGTATCAAAAGGGGAAAAATAGACATGAACTTAATTGGGAGTCCACTGTTGAAGAAACCAATGGGAGTTGAGAGGAGGAAAAGAGAAGGAAGTGGAGGGGAGAACATGATTAAAGTAGATTACAGGCTTGGTATAAAAATGTATTAATAAAATCTATTTTAAAAATTTTAGGAAAGGGAAGGAGTGAAAGAGAAAGAGGGAACAGCTGATACTAAGCAAAAGGAAAGAAATGTACATATAACCCGATTTGTAAAAAAAGATAGTTTTATTTTTAAAGATCATAGACTTCATAAGCAATGTAGATTAAGATGATGATGACTATCATTGTGAAGATTAAAAGGTGTTTGTGACTTCAGCTAAGTATTAAAATATTGTAGTAAAGAGGGGAGGTGGGGAAAAGAGGGATAAGAAAAAGTAATAGGGGTGATAAACAAGATTAGAGTTTATTTTATGTACATATGGAAATATTATGAAACATCTACATTGTACAATTAATATATACAAATCAAAATGTGAAAAAATCAGATCACATTATTTTCCCTATTTAACTCTTATCCACTCTTGAAATGTTAAATAAATTCAAAATAATGTTTAGATTCATTTGTAAAAGTCATAATTGCATAAGTATACTATCAACAATAAAAATTCCACTGTTAATAAAAAGTAATTGCTGCCGGGCACTGGTGGCTCAAGCCTGTAATCCTAGCTACTCAGGAGGCTGAGATCGGAGGTTGATGGTTCAAAGCCAGCCCAGGCAAGGAGAGTCCATGAGACTCTTATCTCAAATTAATCACCAGAAAACTGGAAGTGGTGCTGTGGTTCAAATGGAAGAATGCTAGCCTTGAGCTGAAGAGCTGAGGGACAGCACCCAAGCCCAGAGTTCAAGCCCCACAACTGACCAAAAAACAAAACAAAACAAAGTAATTGCTATATGCCAAACTGTTAACAGTGTATGTGAAGAGATGGGGGGCAGGGATTCATTGAGGACATTAACTTTCCATATATTCTAATTTTACATTCATTTTCACTTATGTATACAAGAAAATATATATTTAAAAGAATTAAATAAAGAGATGACATCCTAGATTATCTCTGTGTTCTCATGTCCACATGGTGTTCAAATGAATGTACAGATTTAAGATATATAGGGTGGTAATTTGATTATTGAGTCATATGTGACCCAGCTGAATGGATATAATAATAGACAGATGATGGTTTATGTTGTTGATATGAACTAATTTCCCTTGTTCCATATTTTAACTGCCAGTCATTTCCAGAATTGGCATATACCCTGAAAATATGCTCATTGGGAATGTAGTTTTGAGCCTGAGACATGCTTAACAGCTGGAAGACATTGGGTAACTCCACATGATGAGGGCCATCGGGAGCATGTAGGGATGGGTACTTGCCCTAAGGCCAAGCCTATGCTTCCCTGAGCTAGCAAACACCTTGCTGGAGCAATGAAATCATTGTAAGTTATTTTGTATGTTAAGATTTCGAGCTGAAACTAAAATATAACAGTTCATTTGAAATGGCTTTTATATCCAGAGAACACATTGTGAGACTTCTTAATATTTAATATGAGTCTGAGTTAGAGAATGGAGGACAGGTAAGCAGAGGTAGTCTTATTTTCAAAATCTTAGGCAATTTTCTCCAAAATAACTGCAAACATCAATAAACCAAGTTATTTCTATTAGAAATAAAAATAAAGTCCCCATAAAACACAAGATTAAGTCTAATGTAAATGAATAGTGATGTGCTTGGTTTCACATTTATATTCTAATAGCATAAAATATTTGAGCTGTTTAACATTAAACCCCAAGACCTAATTAAATGGATAAATGACTCAGACATTATAAGTAATTTCAGCACTAGCATTGAGATTTCATTTAGTCTGTAACTCAAATAAGCATTGATAAAGGATTTTTATTTTTTTTGGGGGGGGGGTCGGTCGCGGGGCTTGAACTCTGGGCCTGGGCACTGTCCCCCAGCTCTTCAGCTCAAGGTGAGCGCTCTACTGCTTAAGCTACAGCACCACTTCCGGTTTTTGAGTGGTTTATTGGAGAGAAGAGTCTCACAGACTTTCCTGCTCCGGCTGACTTAGAACCACGATCCTCAGATCTCAGCCTCCTGAGTAGCTAGGATTACAGGCATGAGCCACCAGTGCCTGGCTTGATAAGGGTTTCTTTTTAAAAAAGGATACTATCAGCAAAACAGAGGATTCTGTATGTCTTCAAAGCTTATTTATAATGTTTAAAAAATTCAGTGGGAACAGAAAAATAATGTCTTGATTTTCTAAACTTTACAACATCTGCTTTTACTTACTCTTCAACATTGTAACATTCTCTAGATTTTAAGTGAATTACTTGCTTTACCATTGCCTATTTCTTTACTCAACTATCTTCACACTAAGTTATATAATTTATATACCCACATATAACCCAATGACCACATGAAAATCTCTATGGTATGTATAATAAGAGAATTTGGGACATGTGAAATAATTCATGGAAAGACACCTCAAAAGAAAGATGAGGTGAACAAGGAGCAGATCTTCCAAGAACTGGACACAGTGGTTTTTCTTTGTTGTTGCTGTTGTTCTCAATGTACTATGTAATTTGTTTTTCTTCTGTGTTCCCCCTACCCCTCTCCCCCATGATTTATCCCCTGTCCTCCCTGCATTTTATTTTGGTACTCAGGATATTGTATATACATTTATAGGAACTAGGGAAGGGAAGGGGAACAACAATTGGTGAGACAAAGGACAAAGGGGGAACCTATGCAAAAGCCATACCCACAAGACAGTATGTTGGAAATGATCTGTAAAACTTGGACAGGGGAAGGTTGGGGAGAGGGAAAGAGAGAGAAAAATAAGGGAGGGGGTAACAAGGTAGACAAGAAATGTAACCACTACCTTAATTATGTAACTGCAACCACTCTGTACATCACTTTGACAATAAACAAAAAAATACTCAAAAACTTGTTCTTATAAATTCTGAATCTAGATTTGATATATACATCATTCCCAACCTTGAATGGATAATATAAAACTATTTCCTAAAGAATAAAAGATACTGTTACATATATATATATATATATATATATATATATATATATATGTGAGTACATTTCTGAATTGTGTCCAAGTACAAATGAGAGTATTAATATAATGGTCAGTATAATCTCTGTGTCTTGATGGAAAAAAGAAGGGCTAAAATCTCCTGGAAACAATATCTTCAATGTTAATCTATTCCATGGGACTTTTGCTCCCATCCTTTTCTAATCAAAAAGACTTAAATCCAAAGACATTTTAGAAACATGTTGTACATTTTTCTAAATAAAAGTATTCACCATACTCCATGAAAGTTGCACACAAAACACATCAGTATCCAGTTTCTTTACAGGATGTGTAAGTCTCCAATCCCTTGACCTTCCCTTGTCTGATCAAGCACTGTATTTATTTCATTTAGAGCAAGTTCCTTTCGAAAAATACAGCATTCCTTCTGCTACATTTCCTAATTTCTTAAAATTTGAGATTCCAGCTAATTTCACATCAATGGGAGACAGTGGGTAAATAAAAGAAAGATAATATATTGGTCATCATTCAAACACACTTTTATTTGGGATTTTCCTGGAATTGTTGTTGATATGCTTTAAACATTTGTTGATGGCTTCTTGTGAGGCTTGTTTAAAGGTTGTGGATTATTTGTGGTTAATATACAAAAGGAAAAAAAAGAAAAACAGGGAGAAAATGGCCTTTAAGGAGCACACTCTTGAGGTTTCAACACTGGGTTAGCTGACATTCTTTGCTTCACTTCCCCAGTTGGGCTGACCTCAAAATTCTTGATGTCTAAGACTTCTAAAAGAATGTAAACCACATTATCTTTCCCAGAGGGGAAAACAGAAACAAAGTTGGATGATATGTCAGGATAAGGAAGAAGTCCACCATGTGTTTAAGAAGGAGGGTGAGTTCTATTGCAATCAGATCAAAAAAATCTAGATTTTGTTGGCATTAGTTTGTTCACATGAAACAAAAGAGTAGCTTTGCCATTTAGTCAAAGGTTCTTTATTGGCAGTTAAAAAAAGAGGATGATGGGAGCCATTATACTTGGTTTCTGCTCCACACCTGTGAGATCAAGATGGGAAAGGGAATACAAAGATTATATCTCCAAAGGTTTAAAAAAAATAAAAGATATTGGAAGTCAAAGGTAGAAAGTGGGAAAGAAAGCCAGATCGTTTGGCCAACTCTGAATACTGGCAATACTTCTTTTTATGGTTGTTTTGATTGTACACTGTATTAAGAAGGTTTTAGCCATGGATAATTTGATGTTTTGGCTTTCCTTTATTCTCCATTTTCCTTATTGTGTGTTTAAAATTGGTTTGTATTCAAGAATCAGTTTAACCACACAATTTGGAATTTGTATGACTTCACTTAAGGTAGAAAAGGCAATTCTGGGACTCACAAGTCTTTCTCCCCGTGCTTCAAATATTTTAAAGATGTTTTCATCTAATCTTGTCTTTAAATCATCTCTTCTAAGAAGGTCCTCTAAATATCAAGGCTCTTCTGGGGCTTAGTAATAGGCCCTTTGTTTTTTTCATCCTATTGACTTTCAGAGCTTTAATTAGAACCCATCTACTGGTCAGCCTCTTTATCTATTAATTTATTACTATTATAAAGTAGTTGTACAAAGGAGTACATTGCATCTTGGTCAATGTCACTCTTTCCTTCACTCTCTCCCATTTCCCCCTCTTGCCTCTGCCCTCAAGTTATATAGTTCATTTTTTATATAATGTATATTGGATATAATGACTACATTTGCTCACCCTTCATCTTTCCCTGCCTTTTCCACCTTCCAAACCATGTTTCCACTTCCTGGGATTCACTTTGATAAACAGTATATTAGTTGTTCAGAGGAGTTATGCCTTTGGATTTCTCCCCTAAGTAAACCTTCCTTAGTTAGTTTGTTTATGTGTAAATACATTGGGCCCTGTATATGTTATCATGTATAGCTATATTTTAGATGTAACTTCCATATCAACCTCTTGTTGTTTCTTTTTTTGAATTTCAACTTCAGATACACTGATTTTTGGAACTATTTATCAACCTACTTAGCATCTCACTGGTCCTCTAATACATTATGTTCAAAACAAAACTAATTTCCTTCTTTCTTACCTCTTCTCCAACCACAGGCTTTTCTACTACTCTCCTTGCTTTCAATGTGTATCCATGCAGCCAAAATTACTAATCCATGGAATTTTAAGTTTGTCTAACTAAAGACCAAGTACTATTAGTCTGTATCCTCAATATCACTTTAATATGCATTTGTCTCATTTTTACTAAAACAGCATCTTAGCCATTAATCATTCTCCAATCTGATCTGTTCTCCTTCTACCTAACATTATTATCATTATTGAATGATTCTCACGAAATACAAATTCTTCAATCAGGACACTCCAGTTTACAAACCTTGCTAGTCACTGTAAACACCTTATTAGGACTTAAAAGATTCTTTCACTCTATATATACTCCTCCACAGCTGAGCTTTCACATTCCATGCCAAGCCCATGAGTAACTTTCAGTCCTTGGAATCTACAGATTTTCAATTAGAACTTGCTGCTTTCAGTGGCTATTATGAAGCCGAATGTGTTTATCCTCCCAAAATTTGTATGCTAAAACCTAATGAGTGAGGTCATTAGGAGATTATTTTTGTCAAAAATGTGGAACTCTCACAATGGGAGATTCCAGAGATCTGAGTAGCCCTTTTTAGCATATAAAAAGGAGACATCTATAAGCCAGAAAATGCACTACCTCATTGTCTATAAGCTTCCCAGTTTATAGTGTTTACTTACAGCAGTCAGAACAGAAAAAGATACTCATAGGTATCTTTTGTACCCTAAACTAGATCAAATCACAGTGACAGTTATAATCAACTCTAATATCTAGTGTACTACCCACATCCTCCAGTTTAGCATCTCCTCCAGTTTGCAGTAATGTTCCTGAGGGCAGAGACCCTGTGTGTGTGTGTGTGTGTGTGTGTGTGTGTGTGTGTGTGTGTCTGTCTGTCTGTCTGTCTGTCTGTCTGTCTGTCTTTAACTACCTGTAACTACACATGACAGAGTTATTGGCTGATATTTAGCAACTACTGATTAAACAAATGAATATATTCAATTATATATTTATTTATCAGCAGAACAAGCCACATGACTGGCTCATTCAACATGGAAGAAATGCAAGCAGGCACAGAGAGAAACTTGCATTCAGGGAGCTTCATAATCTCACAAAACTCATAAACCTCACTGACCTCAAATTTTCCAGGTGAACAGCATGGTGCCAGAATCAAATTTCAGATTCAAAGACAAAGTTGCCTTGGCTAAGTGAAGAGTTGAGTATAATTGAAAAGTAAAGTTACTCCATGGTTGTCTACTGCCTCTACCCATTCTCGTTGGACATGGAACCTAGTTTGAAAAGAAGTATGGGGCTGGGAAGGTGGCTCAGTGGTAGAGTGCTTACCTTGAATGCATGAGGCCTTGGGTTCGATTCCTCAGCACCACATAAGCAGCAAATTTTTTTTTAAAAAAGCCGGAAGTGGCGCTGTGGCTCAAGTGGTAGAGTGCTAGCCTTGAGCTGAAGAGCTGAGGGACAGTGCCCAGGCCCAGAGTTCAGGCCCCATGACCGGACCCCTCCCAAAAAAAAAGAAAAAGAAAGAAAGAAAGTATGGTGCTATTCAAGATGGTATCAAGTTGGAAGAACAGTCTACCATCTGATTCTGAAAGAATTATCACCACTGACACATCCAAGACCTTGATGATGTTGCCACTAAAGTGCTTCTATCAACTTTTCATTCAGAACATGAGAAAAACTGGTTTTGCAGAGGCATTACAATACTATCTTTTGAAAAGCTTAAAAATGGCCTATTTTAAACCACTTTAACCCTTGGGTGTGTCCTTTCTGAGAGTTGAAGTAATATTTGCCATAACTTCTCTTAAGATAGCTATAGCTGACAGAAGATATACTTTTAGGTAATACATCATGGAAAGTGTGTCAAAACTGGGTCTCGAGAAGATCCAAACAAAAGGAATAGCACCTTCAATAGTTTTGTCACATGAGTAGCTCTAAATAACCACTTATGTTTTATATCTTGTTTCTGTCCATCAAAACACATTGCATGGAAGAGAAAAACGTCATGGAATGAATTAGATTACTACTGAATAAAAATAGGTTCAGCAAGAATTATATCATATTTATTTATCACACTGAAATCTCTATAGTACCTAGATATATGCTAGGAAATTAAAAAATGTAGCAACAGGACTGAGGATGTGGCTTAGTGGTATAGTGCTTGCCTAGCATGCATGAAGCCCTGGATTCAGTTCCTCAGTACCACATAAGCAGAAAAGGCCAGAAGTGGCAGTATGGCTCAAGTTGAGCATTTTTCTAGCAACATTGTGTACCTTATTCTCTTTCTTTTTTTGTTAGGATGTATTAATTTTAGAAAAAGGCTTTAAATGTGGTACTTACATATATGCACACGATATTATCTGATCAAAATCATCCCCTTTATTACCCTTTTCTACCACTTTCCTCCTTTTAATAAACAATTTCACAGTGGACTTAACTCCTATATTTTCATATGTGCATACAGAGTGTTTTGATTATATTAATCCTTTTATGCTCTCTCCCCTTTCCATCACCTCCTTCTAATTCAGACTGTTGGGTAGCAATAATGGGCCACAATTTGCACTCACCCACCTCATTAAAAGGGTAAACAACCAAATACTTTACCATGTATTGGCTTGCAAACCTACAATGTTCACTACTAGATGAGGGGTTTGCTGTTTATTACAACCAACTTAGTATGAATTTTTTAAAGCATCTGTAAAAGCATACTTTTATAAAGAAATGAGGTACTAGGATTAGAAACAATTTCACAATTTTTCTGTTTCTTTAAAACTTTAATTTTCCTTGCAAAGGAAAATAAAGTGATATCCATCTTTGAAATTAATTACATGTCAATCTCCTTGTAGAATGGCTAACCCATAGCAGTTACTCTAATGTTAGCTCCTATTCTACCTACCCATAAATATTTACTTGACCATGTGGGTCAGTTTTTAAAGTGTTACTTCAGTAATAATAAGCATATTTTGTTACTTTGCATTCAACACGAATTTAACTCAGTTGAGAAAACTAACTAAAACTAATTTCTGAAGTAGATGCTAATACAACTATCAAACTTGTACTTGAACACTTTGGTATGTAGTATTATTATATGTGTCATTCATAGCATATTCAGGTATCCTGAAAGTCTCAATGTAATTATACCACCAATTACATGTTTAAATATATTGTCTTTATAAATCAATTTGTTTCATAACCAAAGTCAGAATTTTCTTATGTTCTAACTGAACATGTGAGATATGCTCTGAGAATAAAAGATGTAAAAATAATAAGATGGGAGTAAATTCTTTTCATATACTTAGTGTTAAATGAATTTGTAAATCATTTAGTCAGTCAGTATTGAGTTTACTATTTCCTATGGTTTGATGTGAAGTTCTAAGGAATGTAGTCATAACAGTGTACTTCTACAGCTAATTGACAATGTAATAGCTTCATCTAGTGGTTATTATATGCTGTAATTACTCTTCTCTTAAGTAATAATGCTATATATAATACTGTGAGTGTGCATGTATGTGTGTGTATCAGGCACAATAGCAATTATTTATCTCATTGACATGTCACCATATTTATATAACACATGTCTTATAAATCCCATTTTACCAAATTAGAAGAAAAGATATACAAAGGATATAGTAGAATGCTCTTATCCATATGGGATACATTCCAAGATCCATGTCTGAAACTATGGATAGCATCGAATTGTATATAATATGTTTTCCTATATATAAATACTTAATTTAAACCTAATATGTGTGGATCATTTGGGATACAGTTTATCTCTAATCTCTATGTTGCTGCTAATCCTGACTTTACACAGTAGATCTGAAATTAACTGTAGTAGCACAGGCCTTGTAAAGATGGAGAAACCAAACTTAAATTACTTTAATTCTGTCATCTTATTCAATATGTTAGAATCTTTACTTTTGCTTTTAAGATTAAAATGGTAAATTTAAGGGAGCCAAATTAGACCAGACAGTCTGCAGAGAGAAGTAAGTGGGAAGATTGATACTTCTCAAGTTGAAACCTTACCACAAAGCAATCAAGATAGTGTAGTCTGTCATAAAGGCTGTCATATAGCTCAATTAATAAATATGAGAGTCCTGAAACATTCACAGCCAATTAAATTTTGACAAAGGTGCCAAAACAGCACAACTGGAAAACTAATCTTGTCACATACTGGACTGAAACAACTGGGTATCTACATACAAAAAAATGCACTTGAGCTCTTAATTCACATCAACTCAACCGTATCAGTGTTAGAAAAAAAATACAAGTACAAATCAGTGACTTTGAATTAGGTCATAGTTTCTTAAATAAGATACACATAATAAAAACAATAGCAACAACAAAAAAGAAAGTGAACATCAAAATTAAAATCTTTTGGGCTTCAAAGAAAACCAAAAGAAAATGAAATGACAACCGATAGATGGGAAAATATTTGCAAGTTACATATTTGATAAGGGATTTGTATTTAGAAAATATGTAGAACTTTAGTAACTAAATAATTTAATGGCAAGTCATAAAATTAAAATAAAAAATAAAAATATATAAATCGCAAGCCAGGCACTGGTGGCTCAAGGATACTGAGATCTGAGGATTGCAGTTCAAAGCCAGACCCGGCAGGAAAGTCCTTGAGACTGGTGAATCTCCTGGTTAATCTCCAATTAACCACCAGAAACTGAAAGTGGCGCTGTGGCTCAAGTAGTAGTACTGGCCTTCAGCTGAAGAGCTCAGGAACAGTGCCCAGGCCCAGAGTTTAAGCCCCATGACCAACAAAAACAAACAAACAAACAAAACAAACATATATATATATATATATATATATATATATATATATATATATATGACAAATAAGAAAACAAAGTCCTATCATCAGCCATAAGGAAATAAAAATACAATGAAATACTACTTCATATGTATTAAGATGAATAGAATTAATAAGGGCTAGGGTATAGCTTGAATGGTGGAACAATATCCTAGCAAATTCCAGTATAGAAAATGAATAAATAAATGTCAAACTATAACTACTTCAAAGGATATAAAAAGTTAGAATACTCTAGCACTGCTGTTTGGAATATGCAGTAATGCAACCACTTTGGAAAGCAATCTGAAAGTTCCATAAAAACATTAAACATGAGTTGCCCTATGATCCAAAAGTTCCATTTTGGGATATATATCCAAAGGATATGAAACACAGAATCATTTGTACACAAATGTTCATAATACCAGAACAAGTGGAAATAACCCAAATTGTCATTAACTGATGCATGAATAAATATAGTGTATTCATACAGTATTATATTTTTGAACAACAGAAAGTGAAGTATTAGTATATATTTTAACTGAATATCAGAAATTATAGTAGATGAAAGAAGCTAGTCATGAATGACTACATATTACATGGTTTTACCTATGTGAAATGTCAAAAATATAAGTAAATTTATTGAAAAAGAAAATAGATTTTCTAGCCTTGTGAAGGAAGGGAAAGAACAGGGAAAATAAAGGTTAATCCTAAACAATATGAGATTCACTTTGAGAGTGGTGAAAATGTTTCAAAGTTGATTGTGATAAACACACAACTTCATGAATATAATAAATAAACACTGAATTTTAAACCCGAATAGTGAATTGAATGGTACGTAAATGGTATATAAACCTTAATAAAGCTGTTTGTGTGTAAATGTGTGTATTTGTGCATGTGTGTGTTTTAGAAAAAAAATTCAAAACACTGAAATAATATAAACTTCAAGCTATGTAGGTTGATTTAAAGGACTTTTACTTTTTTGTGTATATAGCAATGTTTATATTATTTTCATTTTTATTAGTTGTGTGTGTGTTCATGTGTGTTTTGTGTGTGTGTGTGTGTGCGTGTGTGTGTGTGTGTGTGTGTGTGTGTGTGTGTGTGTGTGTGGTGTGCTGGTACCAGTGTGTGTGTGTGTGTGTGTGTGTGTGTGTGTGTGTGTGTGTGTGTGTGTGTGTGTGTGGTGTGCTGGTACCAGGGCTTTAACTCTGAACCCTCATGTTCCTACTCAACTTCCTTACTCAACTTCCTTGTTAATGCTGGTGCTCTACCACTTGAGTCATGTCCCCACCTGACTTTTTGCTAGTCAATTGGAGATGCTAGTTAAATGGAGTCTTCTGTCAGGGCTAGCTTTGAACTTCAACCCACAGATTTTAGCCTCCTGAGTAGCTAGGATTACAGGCATGAGTCATCAGCACCAGGGTTTTTTTTATTTTTTAAATTAATGTTATAACTAGCATGATAATGTATATAAAGTTAAACAAAAAGGAAAATAACTTCCTTGCATAAAAAATAGTTTATAGGAAGAGGAAGAAGCTTTAAGACATTATTTATCCAGTTGTCAAATATAAAGTTGCTCCTTTTAATATTTCAATTTGATCAAATCTCAGAATCTTAGAGCTTTTTCTATCCACTCTATTTAGAATGGGTAGAACTCATAACCACACAATGACTCCATGTATTGCCTCCATTGCTCATCTCCTTATCCAGCTTTATTTGGTTCACAACTCGTATGACTATCTGTCATTATATTGTTGTTTGTTTATTTCTGTCCATTTCACTAGAATGCTACTTACAGAATAATTTTTCTTGTTTATTTCTGTATCCTCAGTGCATAGGGATATTCAATCACTCTTTTCTCAATAAACACTCTAAAAATTAAATTAAATCTAAATTAAATTAAATTAAAAATTAAATTAAATCTAAATTAAAATTAAATCTACTAGTTAAAATTCTTTATAAAAAATTTCATACTTTAGCTGGGCGCCAGTGGCTCACGCCTGCAATCCTAGCTACTCAGGAGGCTGAGAGTTGAGGATTGAGATTCAAAGCCACACTCAGGCCCAGAGTTCAAGCCCCATGACCAACCAAAAAAAAAAGTTAATACTTTACCTTTTTAATTTCTGTTGTTTTATTATTATAGGGAGATGAATATATAGATTCTCAGCCTTCTTTTCCTTATACTCTACCAGAAACTTCAAAAATAAAAATATCAGGATATTTAAATCCCTTTGTGAAGAAGTTTAAAATCCAAAATTTATCTATAGCACATCATATCTTTATATTGTCTTCAATAAGACCTTTAAGGTACAATTCCCTCAACTTATGTTCCTTCCTTAAGGTTATAATAAAAATCTCACATCAACTATCTATTGAAACCAATCCAGGAAAGGGACACATGTTTTTTGTTTTGTTTTGTTTTTCTGTAGTTGTTGCTGTTATTGGTAGATTTGGTGTTATTTGCTTTTGCTTTTGAATTTTTTTTTGTTTTGTTTTTTGGGGGGGGGGTTTGGAGCCTTTTTTGTTCTTTTAGCTTTCTTTTGAGGAGTCAAAAGGAATGCAGAAATGGAGGGCATTAGAGTGAACAAATGCAGCCATAGAACTCAGTAGACACTATGCAGAATATAAACAATGCAACTTGTGGGCAAGGGTGGAAGTGGGAAATAAGGAGAATACAAAGGAAGGGGTGACATCGTCCAAAGAGAAATGTACTTATTACCTGACTTACTGCTCTGAACAACACCTTAATAATAATTTTAAAACCCACATAATTTTCTTAAAACTAATAAAACTTAAATTATCCCAGGAAACATTATGCCATTCTAGAGAAAAAAATCAAGCCTCCTTTAAAGCAGATTTTGAAACACTTACTTTAAAAAATCATGGCAATTAAAAACAAAAACAAAAAAATGACAATTTTTGTAGAACCTACTTGGGGAATAGTCTTTTTATTGCTATTGCTTTACAAATTTGTTGCCTTTGTTACAAAATAATAGCTGATTTTTAATTGTTTGGTAAGCAATAACATTGCTTGCTATAGGTCAGTCCTAGCCCTTTCAATATGTGACAATCATATTCACACATAGTACAAATTTGACCACAGTGATAATCTACAGTTTTTTGTTAAACATGTGCTTGAATATGAAATTGAAAGATTAGTGAATATGAAAATTTAGATAAATGAGTACAAATGAATATACAGAAATGTTAACACAATAGTCATTCTATAAAATGCTACTTAATAAACATAGCTTACTAAACATAGCGGTTCTTTTGAATAACACATTCAGATGTTGTGTTTTACCCTTAACTATTAAACCAAAATAAAGGCTGCATTATAGAGCTCTGCACACAGACATTCAATGTCTATATGCAATGTCTTTGATTCTACTCTGGAATCTGAATGTCTATATTCAAATAGCCAATCTAATGCTTGCTAATTACTTGACATTAGCCAAGTTACATATCCTCTTTACATCTGTTTTGTTGTCTTTAAAATGCAATTAGTGTAAGTATTCACATCAAGAAATATTAGTAATTAATGAGTTAATACACATAAAGTTCTCAGAACAGTAATTGTTAGAGAAGATACTATAAAAAGTGTTTTTAAGTTGAAAGGAAAAAGTCATTTGAAATTAAAATCTTAGTTATAATAATTTTCCAATAAAAATAAAAATACAATCTCACACATTTTAATAAAAAATAAGTAGGGAGACTATTTTAGTTGCAGACTTTTCCTGTATAATTATATTTTATTTACACAGCCGAAGTAATGACTTTCTGAGGGAAAATTTTTGTAGAAGCCTAATAGATGCAAGATTATTTTCTTATACTGTTGCAATCCAGGGGAATAAAAGGGTCCATAGCCCTCCTGCTAAGTTTAGACTAGATGATTTCCTTAAACAGTCACATATTTCTTCATTAAACTCTTTTTAATGACCCTTTTGATGACTGCCAGCTTCGTCCACAATAAAAGAAGCTCTGACCTGTGAATTCATTTTTTCAAATCTGGTAATAACTTTGAATACACTAACTGAGCATCATTGGCCATTTAAAAAGCCAATTAGTTGAATTTTCCATCGTATTTCATTCCATTTGAATGAAATATGAATGGACCAATTTCATCACTAAACTTAAAAGATTATCTTCCTTGGCAAATAACTCAAATATTGTTCTGCAAACTCAATTTTTTTTAGAATAAGAAACTCCTGAATTGTGTGGGACCTGAAATCCTTTCATTTTCCTTTACCCTTTATGAAGGCTAGTCCAGTGACCTACTAACATTCTGCAGTAATATGACACATAAAATTACTTCAAGAATCATTACTTAAGGGGGAGGGGGGAGGCTGGGAAGGGATGTGAAGGGTAAACCAAAGGAGGAGGCTGCAATGCTTGGTAAGAAATGCACGCATTCGGGCTGGGAAGTTGGCTCAGTGGTAGAGCGCTTGCCTTGCATGCCTGAGGCCCTGGGTTCGATTCCTCAGCACCACATAAGCAAAAAGAAAAAAGCCGGAAGTGGCGCTGTGGCTCAAGTGGTAGAGCACTGGCCTTGAGCTGAAGAGCTGAGGGACAGTGCTCAGGCCCAGAGTTCAGGCCCTACAACCGGACCAAAAAAAAAAAAAAGAAATGTACGCATTATCCTGCCCATGTAATTGTAACCCCTCTGTACAGTATGTTCACAAATAAAATTAAATTAAATTTAAAAAAAAGAATCATTACTTAGAGGACTAACAATAAATTATGACCTAGCACAGTATATAAGTAAATGTCATTTATTTTTCCTCTTCATTCATTCTTCATTTTATTATCCTTTTTCATTCATCCTCATATGAAAATGATGTAATAAGTGCATCTATTCACCTAGGTAAAACTTTGGTAAATAAAGCTCATGAAAAATTCAATTTATTAGCTAGATACAACAAGCCAGAAAAGAAACAACCATGAGTGAGTCTATAATCTTCTTGATATAAACAATTTCCATCCATTATTGCTGTCTGTTAAAGTACACTTAAAAGATAAACTTTAAAATATTTGAAGAAACAAAAACATCACCACCTCTCCAGACAGTGAGTGAAAGACACTTTAATCTGAACAGGAAATATGCTTTGTGCCACTAATGAAAAGAAGATCTCATCTTTAACATATTCTTGGGGACTCCCTTTGGGGTTTAAAATGAAAAAATGAAATACTAGTTTAAGTGTACTGCCATTGTTTGGGGGAATTTTGTCTTATAAAATTAAAACTGCAACTGGGATCTAAAATATAATGCTTACATATGTTGAGCATCATGGGCCATGTCTATAATCTTAGCAACTCAAGCAGAGATCAGGAAGAAAATAGTTTAAAGCCAGTATAGATGAAAAGTATGTAGTATTAAATCTCAATCAATTAAAAACACTAGACATTCTGGTGCATACCTATTATCCCAGCTACAAGGGAAATATAATTAGGAGAATCACCATGCAGGCCAGCCTAGGCATAAAGGTGAGATCCTATCTCAATAAACAACCAAAAACTTAAAAGGACTAGGGAAAAGGCTTATATAGTAGAGTTCCTGCCTAGCAAACATATTCGTGCAAATTCCTATCACCCCCCCAACCCTGCTACAAAAAAAATCATACTACTACAAAAGAAGGTAAAATACATATACAGGGTACAATTTTTCTTTAAAATCTATCATTATGTCTGGGAATGTGGCTTAGTGGTAGTGTTTACCACACATGAAGCCCCGTGTTCGATTCTAAAGTACCACATAAACAGAAAAGGCCAGAAGTGGCTCAAGTGGTAGAGTGCTAGCCTTGAGCAAAAGAAGCTCAGGGACAGTGAGCAGGCCCTGAGTTCAAGCTCCATGACTGGCAAAAAACAAAAACAAAAATGTATCATGGTGTTTCCCAAATTACCTTTTGAAATATATCTTTCATTTTTCTAATTATTTTCTTGAATTATTGCAAACACATAATAGTACATACAAATTCTAATTTTAAACACTCTGATTTGAAAATATTTCTACAGATTTTTACTTTTATAGGACTGAATTTCAAAGAAATTAGAAGATGACTAACGGTATTAAGAAAACTAATAAACCACTTTGTATTTAACTTAATGTAATTAATTCAATAAACCACTTAATTAACTAATGGCTAATTAAAAGACTATAAACCCCTTGTTTTAATATTCATGTTATTACTGTGAATATTAACTCTGTTGAGTATTTTTCTGTCAGGCTCCATGTAGGGAATGGACCCTTGCCAAATCTCTGAAAATCAATTGTCCAAAAATCTTAATTATAAAAAAGTAAGCACAAAGAAAGTCAAAGCAATGCAGAGTTCCACTAATTTAAAGTAACAAAACTTAAGCAAAGTCAAATCTTTTCAAAGCTAGCAGGTCACAGTTCTGACAGTCATCCATCAAACTGAAAGTTTCCTCACTAAATGCCAATTGCAAGGAATATATCCACATAAAAGTAGCTATAGCATAAGCCATAGGATCCTTTCCTTCAGAGAAAATTAGTGACCAAGAAAACACCCAGGCAGTGCAAAAGACCAGCCCACCCAACATTAAGGCTAGAAGGCTTACTCCAGACCAAAATACTAACCAGAATCTTTCTCTCTCTCTCTCTCTCTCTCTCTCTCTCTCTCTCTCTCTCTCTCTCTCTCTCTCTCTCTCTCTCTCTCTCTCCCCCCTCTCTCTTTTTCTCTGTCTCTCTCTGTCTCTCTCCCTCTCTCTCTCCTTCCTCCCTCCTTCTCCTTCGTCTTTTCTCTTCCTTCTCCATCTCCATCTCTTTTTCCCTGTCTTTTCCTTTTCTCCCACTTAGGAAAAGTTTAGAACCACACAGAATTTTGTTTGGGGTTATACAAATTCCTTCACAATTTGTATAGAAGTCTAACATAACTTTTTAAAAGCCATGACATGCCCATAATGTATACAGAGTCTCTGACTTCCGCTGTAAGCGGGGCTTTTTCCTAACTTAATCATACTCAAATTTCACCCCTTTTAAAGATCCTGATTCAAAAATGTTCACTCATTCTCCACAGTCCACAAATTTATACCATCTCTTCCTGTGGTATTTTATGTGCATAAATTAAAAAAGAATGTCCTCCAATAAGGATTAAAGAATTGAAAAAACGTAGACTTTCTAAATTTAGTTTCACTTTTCTCATTTTTAACTTTAAATATATGTTCACAAGACATATATGGCTTTGTATAGTCTTAGGAAATAATTCATTCAAATTCACCTAACTACTAGATAAAGTGTTAGGTCAACTCAGAAGTTACATCGTAGGTTTGGAATTATATCACTATGTAAACTAGCATATTGGGAAAACAAATAAAGGAAAATACTTGAAAAATATCTAAAATATGCCCCACTGGTATATCATTTACTGTTTAATTCATGTCATTAGATGAATCCAGTTTTCAAAAAATGCTAAATCTGCTTCATCACTATCCACCTGGCCAGGTTGCTGAGCCTACCCTCAAGCAAGTTCCTCTAAGCCATTTGATGATATCAGAGAGGAAAAGGAGAAAGCTTTCTCAGAGAAAATGGCCACAACCCCTTTGTCCAGAAGCCAGAATTTGGCTCAAATTTGATACCACAGCATGAATTATTTAAGGATGAAGAAGCATTTTCAAAATGAGAAAACTATATTCTCCTATGATGACAGAGATAATTAATGGAGTAAATGAAAACATTCATGTTTGATATTTTTATGTAAATAGATTAAAATAGCCTGCATTAGCCACAAGTTGATGTCTTATCTAATTGCCCTTTAAAGTGATATCTTCCATTACACATGTGGATCTTTGCTAAATTCATTTATTTCCATCTTGCCTGAAATTATGATGAATGGTCTGAGATCCATTCAATTATTTAAAATGTGCAAAGAAACAGAAACAATGAAACTGGCAAAGCCCTCTACATTCTTAGGAACAATTTAGGCTAATTAGCATCAACTTCTCCCCCATTCATCATACCCCTTTAGAAATATAAACAAACTGTCAGCTCTAACCTAACAAACAGATCACTGAGCTACTTAACACAAATTATTCTTACATGAAAAGCTCCTTCTCAGGCAATATTCTCCTTTAGGGCATCTGGGAAGCTGAGCTATTAAAATTGAAGACATATGTTGCAGTCAAACTCAACTCCCGGATTGTAATGATTGCTGTTGTGACAGTTTTCAGTCAGCATACTTGCTGCTAGCCACAGCCCCCAGCTTCAGGGAAACAAGTCAAATGGAATGATGTGAGTCCTGCACACCAAAGACATCTCCTCAAACTCACCAAGATTCAGTTCCTGGGACTACTCTCTGGAGTAGTAGCTCCAAAGTAGTAGCTCAAAAGTTTGCTCTGTTTGGTTTGAGGGTAATAAGGGACAGCAAGGTAACAACAGTGTGTGACAACAGTGCAGCTTTTAATATGTTATTTTTCACTAGATACTATAAGGCTGGTCTTAGCTGTTGCTTACTATTTTAGAGAAGCTATAGAAACTCTAATTAAGTTGTAGTTAGGAATATCCTAGTGGAAAGTAATCATTTCCAATAGATTATAGATTTCTTCTCAAACAGACTACTTAAAGACTGAACTCTTTCCTTTCAATGAAGGTTAAATTCTTGTCTTGATAGTAAAACAAGATAACATTTTCTTCACTGCTTAAATATACTCACAAATGAAGCTGATTATCATTATTTTCAGAAGTTCTGTTCTGCAAAGTTACTGTCAAGACTGAATCAGTCAATACTGAACCTGTGGTTCCAAGGGAAAATCAAAGGATAAGCTCTCCTGAGCCTTTGGTAACTATGATTTCATCAAGATCAATACAAAATCTTATTTTATGTGTATTCCTGTATAAAGATATCTTATTTAAACATATATATTGTTGATTCATTAACATTAAACTTAAAACTAAGTGCACTGTAACTGAATGAATGAATAAAATTTTTCTTAGAAGGCTCATCACAGGTTTTTGTGGGGTTTTTTGTTTTTTGTTTTTTTTTGCCTGTCATGGGGCTTGAACTCAGGGCCTGGACACTGTCCCTGAGCTTCTTTTGCTTAAGACTGGTACTTTATCACTTTAGCTATAGTATCACTTCTGGCCTTTTCTATTTATTGGAAGCCAGGACGTCATGTATGCTAGGCAAGCACTCTACCACTGAGCCACATTCCCAGCCCTCATCACGACTTTTGTTGTGTTTAGAAACACCAGGCTACATTCAGCACAATGCTTTTCAGTCATTTTAAACAGTAACATACCATAGTCATATTCTAGTTATTACAAATGAGGGAAACCATGCAACCTACATTTCTTTGGGCTTGACTTGCTTTACTTAATATAATTTTTTCCAGGTCTTTCCATTTCCTTACTAATGGGGCATTGTCGTTTTTTCTGATGGAAAAATAGAATTTCATTGTGTATATACCACATTTTCTTGATACATCCATCTACCCAGGGGCATCTGGGTTGGTTTCATATTTTAGCTATGGCAAATAATGCTGCAATGAACATGGTTGTGCTGGTAGCTTTAGTATAGCCTTGTTTTTATGGTTATTGGGGTAAATGCCCATGAGCTGGATAGCTAAGTCATAGGGAAGATCTATGTTTAGTCTTTTAAGGAACCGCCATACTGCTTTCCAGAGTGGTTGAACAAGTTTACACTCCCACCAATAGTGTAGTAGCATTCCCTTTTGGCCATATCCTCACCAGCATCTGTAATTATTAGATTTCTTGATAATGGCCATTCTAACTGGGGTGAGGTGGAATCTCAATGTTGTTTTGATTTTCATTTCTTTTATAGACAGAGATGTTGAACATTTCTTCATGTGTCTATTAGCCATTCTTATTTCTTCTTCAGAAAAATCTCTCTTTAAGTCTTTAGCCCACTTGTTAACAACAGCCCAATCACTAGGTACATATGACCACATATAATGAAATGTATCAAAATGAACTCCCAGGACTGGTAATGTGACTTAGGGGTAGAGTGTGTGCCTAGCAGGCATGAAACCCTGGGTTCGATTCCTCAGTACCACATAAACAGAAAAAGCTGGAAGTAGCACTGTGGCTCAAATGGTAGAGTGCTAACCTTGAGCAAAAAGAAGTTAGTAGACAATGCCTAGGCCCTGAGTTCAAGCTCCAGGATTGACAAAAGAAAAAAAAAAGAGTTGGAAACAAAAGGTTCTTATTATATACTGTTAGCAGTTCCTTCCTTCCTTCCTTCCTTCCTTCCTCCCTTCCTTCCTTCCTTCCTTCCTTCTTTCTTCCTTTTTTTTGTCTTGTATATAAGTTTATCTGATCTGTGGAAGGGAAAAGAAATCAGAGAAACAGCAGGACAAAGGATGAACTAATGCAACAATGATACTCACTAAACACTATGTTGGAAATGAACTTTACAATTTGAGGGGGAGAGGGGAGGGGAAAGCTGGAAAAAATGAGAGAGGGGTAACAGTGTTCAAGAAGAAATGTACTTGTTATTTTATTTATGTAACTGTAACTCCCCTGTTCATCATCTTTACAATAAATAAAAAGAAAAAGAAAATATAAATTTTAAATGCATAAAATACATAAAACATGGCAATTCATAATTCATGAAAAGGACACTTTAAGCATGTGACATGAAACAACATACAGTGTGCAATATCAGATGGCTCAAAATATTATCTAGACTAAACATATCTGTAAGTAAATAAATGTGAGGACAGAAAAAAATATATCAATATATGTATATATATATATATATATATTCATACATATATACATTCATACATATAGATATATCTATATGTATATCATACATAAAGATATACATATATTCGTACATCTTTCTACATATATACTCATCCATATTTTTCTACCCTCACACTTCCCTCTAAAATTTTCTGGATTATTTCTCTCAATAAAGCAAGAGCTAAAAAGTCAAGAAAAGCCTTCACAAACAACTGATGAAGTCTATCATCGGGTTGGGAATATGGGTTAGTAGTAGAGTGCTTGCCTAACATACATGAAGCCCTGAGTTCAATTGCTCAATACCACATATACAGAAAAAGCCAGAAGCTGCACTTATGACTCAAGTGGTAGAGTGCCAGCCTTAAGCAAAAGAAGCTCAGGGACAGTGCCCAGGCCCTGAGTTCAAGCCCCAGAAATGGGAAAAAAAAAAAAGTGTATCATCACCCATTTCCTAGTAACATGACAAGCCAAGACCTATTTTCCTCAGTATCCTAAGAGAATGGAACTTGACTGGACCCATAACTGTTGAAGGAATAGTGTGAATTCACATGCCTCCCATTCTCTCTGGCACTATGCCTCTATCTTGCCAAAGCACTTGGATTCCTTTTATTTTCTGTGGAGGCCAATTGTTCCTCCTGCCAATACAGGATTCACATTTCCTACTAAAAATAAGCTACTAGCTTTTAAATCAATCAGTATATGCCATCCTTTTTTTTATTCAAAGTGATTCTTTTGGGTTGAACACATGACTCAGACTCAGCTTATGACAAATAATAAGATATTTTGTGAATATTTCATTTAAAAATAGTTATTCTCTGTAATTACATGGTAGAGTTCAGACTTAGGATGAGGCAAACACTATAGACAGACAAGAGAAATGTAAAAAATTGTAAAAATACTTTTAATGTAAAAGAATTGGTTCCTTGGAGACATTGTTGAGCTTCTGGATAAAGTATCATAACTATCCTCCACCAATACTCCCCCAGTAGCTAATGAATATTTTTCATTGCTAGAAGCAACTCAGGTAAAGTTCTGTGTTCCTTATACCCAAGAAAGTCATAGTATATTGACCTGACGATGTTTACCTGCTTCTATCTCCCTCTCTGTCTTTTTCTGCCTCTCCTCTCCCTCTTTCTCATCCTTTCTCTATTTTTTGCTCATCTTTTCATAGATATTCTAATTTTGGCATCATGACTAATGCAGACCAGCCATTGACAAATGTATTAAATTCATTTAGTAGAATGTGGACTTCCTTTCCTGAACAGAACAATGTCACAGTTAACCACAAAATAAGTAACCAAGATAGCTACTGTAATGTTGCCAATTACTGATGAGAACAAAGTTAAACTTCTCATTGTGATTCCATTAAAAAGACAGCAATTGGAGGGGGGGACCAAGATGGCGACGGGGCAGTAGGGAAACGCCACAGCTCTCTCCAACCAAAAAGAGAGTTCGAGTTCCAACGCTTAATCTCCCCAAGAGACCGACAACAACAAAAAGACGAACACTCAGAGAAAAACCAGAGGCGGAGAATAACAAAAAAGAAAGAGGAAAAGAATTTCAAAACAGAGAAAAGCGAAGACCCCTCCCCCAACCTTTACTGGCCGCGCGGCAGCGCGCCAAGCCGCCGGCCAGCCGGCCCGGCGGGGGCTGTGGGAGCCCCAGAGAAACAGCAGAGACACAGGGGGCCACTTTCAGAACATCTGGTACTGGTTTGCAGAACAGCAGATCACCAGGAACAGAGAAACCTACCAGCCGGGAGTCTCCACGAGGATCCCACCCCCACCCCTCACTCTCCACCCGAGCAGAGAGGCTCCATCCCGCCAAAGTCGCTCGGCATCAGCAGAGTGACAAAAGGACCTGCGGCAGACCACCCGGCCCGCCGGATCGCGATCGCAACGATCCAGCACTCTCCACCCGAGCAGAGAGGTTCCATCCCGCCAAAGCGGCTCGGCGCGACAAAGGGTCCTGTCTGCAGACCACCCGCCCGCCCGATCACGATCGCAACAACCCGGCGGGGTCACTTGGGCCCCAGAGGTACCGAGAAGAAGCTGCCTGAGCGTGGACACTCTTGAACCAACAGCTTCGACAGAGGCAGAGACAGAAAAGAATCACACAGAGCCACCACCGCCCAACCCAGCCCGGATTGCAACAACAACTGACGACCTACACCACACAGAAACAACCAGCTCCAGGGTGAGTACCCCACAGGTGAAGTGTATCCCTCAAGGGAGACCAGAGCTGGAGGGAATCCCCAGACCCTGACCTAGACTCCCTACCCCAGCACCCGGACCACAGGACCCACTAAAACTGGGAACTGTTTGAGAGCTCCACCAGCCCGTGGAGCACACTCAGCTGGCCAGGCTAGAGCAAGAGCACCCCTGGAAGGGAGCTTAAATGCCCAAGCCAGGAACAGCGCCCCTGGGTCAAGACTACCAACAGTAGAAGAAATTTGAACTGTGTCCCCCAGGCTGTATAACCTAGGGGGTATACACATCAGCACAGGCCTAACAAGCGCGCTCCAGGCTGGGGCCGGAACCAAGCCCGGGGATCCGGCACCTGAACAACACAACCAACTCCTCCCAATTGAAGTAAAAAGCTGAGCATACGCCTCAACAGAGGGGAGAAAACCAGGAAACAACACTCCCCCGGGAAGCACGCCTGTGACAACAAAAGACCTGGAGGCCCAGGACAAGAGAAGCCCAAACCCCACCAAAACTCCACCCATATACCCTAGACTGGGAATTGGGCAACACAGGCTGCCAGCACCTGATAGTAAGCAGGAGCTCAGACTGTTAAGGCGGCTCAGCAATAGAGTGATAGTCTTGGATGTATGAGGCCCTGGATCTGATTCCTCAGCATCACAAAAGCAAAAAGGGTCAGAAGTGGTGCTGTGGCTCAAACGGTAGGGTGCCAGCCTTGAGCTGAAAAGCTGAGGGACAGCACCCAAACCTAGAGTTCAAGCCCACAACCAGCCCAAAACAAATAAACAAAAACACATCAGGAGCCCATAGCAGACTCCAGCATTTGGGAGAGTGCATCCAGAGCATCTGTTCTTCACAAGAGCACCCGTAGGAACAAACACAAGCAGTCTAGGCTGCTCAACCCTTCCAAAGGCGGGAACTGTCAGCAATCTACAGCAGAGAGCTGAGAATCCTAAGTAAGTCAGAATAGCAGCTGGAAATAGGCTCCCAACAGAACCCAGATCAGGCACAGACTCTCTCTACCAATACAGAATCAGCAACCAAGCAAAGACAGACACACCAAAACAAAATTGAAGAGCAGTCTCCTGAACCTCCATGCGAAAATCACAGAGAAAAATCACAAGGTTTACTACCACCCAGGACAGCAAGCTCACCTCAAAAGCCAGCAGCCACACAGGGGAGAGCCCCAGTGGGAGCAAAGCAGGAATGGAAGACAAAGGCTACTTCCAAGGGTTGCTGGAGGCAATGACTCAAGAAATAAAGCGAGAAATTTATCAGAAATTGAAAGAGCACAAGGATGAACTATCCAAAGAGATACAGGGTATCAAACAAGAGATGCATGCAAAAATAGAAGCTGCACAAACCTCAATAAGAAGTGAGATAAACGCCAAATTAGAGGTAATGCATACCTCATTGAGAGGTGAGATCAGTACTCTGAGAACCAACATTGAATCCATAAAGGGATCCATTTCCTCCATGCAAACCACAATAGAAGCCACTGTCAACAGAGTGAATGAAATGGAAGGTCGAGTGTCAGATACAGAAGACAGAATACACCAACTGGACCAAAAAGTGACAGATATGGAAAAATTACTCAAATTAAACCAAAGGGATATTCAAGAGCAAGCAGATAATGCTAAAAAATTTAACCTTCGCATAATTGGAGTGGACGAAGGTGAGGAATTCCAGAGCAAGGGAATGCAACACCTATTTAACAAGATAATCAATGAAAATTTTCCCCACCTCAAAAACGACCATCTTAACTACATCACAAAAGCTTATCGAACACCCAACAAGCAAGACCCCAGGAGAAACACTTCTAGACACATTATAGTAAAAATGATAGATCTGAATAATAAGGAAACAATCCTGCATGCAGCAAAAATGAAGAAGGAGCTATACTACAATGGGAAAAAAATAAGAATTACTGCAGATCTCTCCACACAAACAATGAATGCAAGAAAAGCCTGGGAAAGCACCATACGAGCCCTGAGAGCCAATAACTGCCAACCCAGACTGATCTACCCGGCAAAGCTAGCATTCACATTTGATGGAGAACTGAAAACTTTTAATAGCAAAGAAAAACTAAATGAATACATAAACATTAAGCCAGCATTACAAAGAATTCTAAGAGGGGGGACACAACCTGAAGAAAGCAGCCAGGAACTGGGGCCTGCCCCAAACAGGCATTACTCAAAGTCTAACTGAGCAAGCACAGGAGGAAAGGAAAAAAGAAAAACTTAGGACAACGGAATGGCAGGGACAACAATGCATCTCTCTATACTTTCTCTTAATATAAATGGGCTGAATTCGCCAATTAAAAGAAAACGAACTGAGGACTGGATAAGAAAACAAGACCCATCCATCTGTTGCCTTCAGGAGACCCACCTCTCAGCCAAACATACAAACAAACTCAGAGTGAAGGGGTGGAAAAGGATCTACCAATCAAACGCCCCCAGTAAGAAAGCAGGTGTAGCTATCCTGATATCTGACAAAATAAACTTTTCATTAAAATCAGTACAGAAAGACAAGGACGGACACTACATATTAATAAAGGGAACAATCCAAGAGGAGGATATAACCATCATCAACTTATATGCCCCAAATATTGGTGCACCCAGATATGTCAAACAAATGCTCTCAAACTTACAGAATAAAATAGATCCCAATACGATAATACTAGGAGACTTTAACACACCACTCTCACCAAAGGACAGGTCTACCAACCAGAGGATTGGCAAAGAAGCTACCGAATTAAGAGAGGCCATACTTCAAGCGGAATTAACTGACATCTACCGAGTATTTCACCCTAAAACAACACAGTACACATTCTTCTCAGCAGCTCACGGAACTTTCTCCAAAATAGACCATATCATAGTTCATGCAAGGAACTTAAGCAAATACAAAGGGATCGACATAATCCCCTGTATCCTATCTGACCACAGTGGAATCAAGCTAGCTCTCAATAACAAAGCATACCGCAGAAATTTCTCCAATACATGGAAATTGAACAGCACACTCCTTAACAATGCCTGGATAACAGAAGAGATCAGAGAAGAAATAAAGCACTTCCTACAACTCAATGAAAATGAAAACACCTCACAAAGAAACTTGTGGGACACAGCAAAAGCAGTCCTGAGGGGCAAATTTATTGCCCTCAGTGCCCACATCAAGAGAATGGAGACAGACCAAGTAAATAACCTCATGTTGCAATTAAAACAGCTAGAAAAACAGGAAAAAATGGAACCTAAAGCTACTAGAAGAAGCCAGATAACCAAATTAAAAGCAGAGATTAACCAACTAGAAAATCAGAAAACCATAACCAAAATAAACCAAACAAAAAGCTGGTTCTTTGAAAAAATAAACAAAATTGATGGCCCATTGGCTAGATTAATTAAAAAAAGAAGAGAGGAAACCCATATTAATAGGATTAGGGATGCCACGGGAAACATCACCACACGTACCCAAGATATCCAAACAATTCTAACAGACTACTTTCAAAAGCTATACTCTCTAAAGGAAGAAAATCGGGCAGAAATGGATGCATTTTTAGAGAAATACAAGTTGCCCAAACTGAGCAAAGAAGAAGTTAACCAATTAAATAAGCCAATATCCTATAATGAGATACAGGAAGCTATCAAAAGTCTTCCAACAAAAAAAAGCCCAGGACCAGATGGATTCACAGCAGAATTCTATAAGACCTTTAAACAAGAACTAATACCCATACTCCTCAAGCTCTTCAGAGAAACAGAGAAGGAAGGAGCTATCCCAAACTCATTCTACGAAGCCAATATCACACTCATCCCCAAACCAGGCAAAGACCCAACCAAAAAGGAGAATTACAGGCCAATCTCCTTGATGAACACAGATGCAAAGATCCTTAACAAGATTCTAGCTAACAGAATCCAGAAACACATAAAAAAAATAATTCACTATGACCAGGTAGGCTTCATCCCAGAGACACAGGGATGGTTTAACATACGTAAGTCAATAAATGTAATCCAACATATCAACAGAGCCAAGGTCAAGAATCACATGATTATCGCTACAGATGCAGAAAAGGCCTTTGACAAAATTCAACATTCATTCATGCTAAAAGCTCTGGAGAAAATAGGAATAGAAGGAACATTTCTAAAAACAATAAAAGCCATTTATGACAGACCAATAGCCAATATTATACTTAATGGGGAAAAGCTACAACCAATTCTCCTAAAATCAGGAACAAGGCAAGGATGCCCACTGTCTCCACTCCTCTTCAATATAGTCCTAGAACCCTTAGCCAGGGCAATAAGGCAAGAAAAAGATATTAAAGGGATCCTCATAGGAAAAGAAGAAGTTAAACTATCCCTTTTTGCAGACGACATGATACTATACCTCCACGATCCCAAAAACTCCATCCCCAAACTCTTAGAAATCATAAATCACTTTGGCAAAATAGCAGGATACAAAATAAACCCACAAAAATCAGTTGCCTTCCTATACACTGATAATGTACAGGAAGAGAGGGAAATAAAGGGAGCAACCCCATTCACAATAACCTCCCGAAAAATAAAATATTTAGGAATTAACCTAACCAAAGATGTAAAAGAACTATTTAATGAGAACTATAAAAAGTTAAAGAAAGAAATTGCAGAAGACACTAGGAAATGGAAAGACCTCCCATGCTCCTGGATAGGCCGACTTAATATAGTAAAGATGGTAATACTTCCAAAACTAATATACAAATTCAACGCAATTCCTATTAAAATCCCAATGACGTACATCACTGAAATACAGAAAACAGTCCAAAAATTCATATGGAACAACAAAAGACCTAGAATAGCCAAAACAATTCTAGGGGATAAAGACAATATGGGAGGGCTATCCATGCCGAACTTCAAACTCTACTACAGAGCTATAATAACAAAGACAGCATGGTACTGGCACAAAAACAGACCCGAAGACCAATGGAACAGAATAGAAGATCCAGAAATAAATCCACAGGCCTACAGCCAGCTGATATTCGACAAAGGAGCCAAAGACATACAATGGAAGAAACACAGCCTCTTCAACCGCTGGTGCTGGGAAAACTGGGCAGCCACATGCAGAAAACTAAAAGTGGACCCCAGCCTATCACCATGCACCAACATCAACTCAAAATGGATTAAAGACCTTAACATTAAACCTGAATCTCTGAAACTACTGCAGGACAGAGACACTTGAACTAATAGGCACAGGAAGGAACTTCCTGAACAGAGTCCCAGGGTCACAACAAATTGGAGAGAGACTCGACAAATGGGACTACCTTAAAATAAAAAGCTTCTGCACAGATAAAGCTATCGCAACCAAGCTAGAAAGACAACCAACTAATTGGGAAAAAATATTTACCAGCAATATATCAGACAAGGGGTTAACATCCTGTATATACAGGGAACTCAAGAAACTAATCCCTCCCAAACCCAACACACCAATTACTAAATGGGCAAGGGAACTAAAGAGGGACTTCTCAAATGAAGAAATAAAAATGGCAAAGAAACACATGAGGAAATGTTCATCATCCCTGGTGGTGAAGGAAATGCAAATAAAGACAACCCTGAGATACCACCTTACCCCAGTCAGAATGTCCCACATCCACAAATCAGCCAACGACAAATGCTGGAGGGGATGTGGAGAACGAGGAACGCTATTACACTGCTGGTGGGAATGTACACTCATACAACCACTTTGGAAAGCAGTCTGGAGGGTCCTTAGAAAGCTAAAGATTGACCTCCCTTATGACCCAGTCATACCACTTCTAGGCATCTACCCTGAACAACAGGAACCAATATACAAGGACACGTGCACCTCCATGTTTATTGCAGCACTGTTCGCAATAGCTAGGATATGGAAACAACCTAGATGCCCCACCACAGATGAATGGATCCAAAAATTGTGGTATCTATACACAATGGAATATTATGCAGCCATTAGAAATGACAAAATAATGGCATTTGCAGGGAAATGGATGGAGCTAGAAGGAATCATGTTGAGCAAGGTAAGCCAAGAACGAAGAGACAAACAGTACATGGTCTCCCTGATAAGTGGATGATGAATCCAAAATGTTAGGTGATATGACAAAACTAACAGGACTTAAGAAACAAAGAACTCCCACTCATCTGGTTGAACCACTACTAAATATCCCCATGCTGCTGATCACATATATGGTATATAACATATGAGCACCGTTATATATTACAGACTGTGATAGACAATTTGCTCCAGGAAAGTTAGAATGAACTTGTGACTTTAAATGAGCATCATTATTCCACAATACTGTGAATTTCCGGAAATTAAGTAATCACTTAATCACGATCAAAAAAAAAAAAAAAAAAAAAAGAACCTTGGGGAAGGGAGGGAGGGAGGGGATGGTAGGGGGAAAACAATGGAGGGGGTAACAATGTTCAAGAGGAAGTGGAAGTGTACTCATTACCTCACTCATGTAACTGTAACCCTCTGTATAGTATCTCTACAATAAAAAAAATTAAAAAAAAAAAAATAAAGGAATACTGAGACTTAAAAAAAAAAAAAAGACAGCAATTCACTACATTATATACATCTGTGTCATAGACAACTAAAAAACAACAATTTTTAACTTATTAAGTAAAATTACAAAGGTAACATGATTATGTTTCCACTCACACCACAAAGTAGAATAATTTAGTAATACTTTTTTTTCTGTATCCCTAACTCCAGTTTCTCTGGATTAGGATAATGAACAGAACTTAATGTTAATAAAACTTCACTCATAAATGTAAAGCAATACAGTATTCCAGCTCTATTCCCAGTCTTTCTTTGCTTCATAGGTGGGTATTAATGGCGTGATTATTTGGGGATGCAAAATGTACGTATAATAAATTGAAACTGCAATTGACTAACCTCAGAAAGACTTGACAAATGACTAATTACTTCCACAGGTGGCCAACTGCTTTGGCAATAAGCTCATTGTGGACAAAACTCCTTGCATGTAAGAAAGAAGCTTCCTTTTCAAAATATCCACACCTATTCTTTGGAGAATAAATAGAAAAGAAAGGAGCTAGTGGGGGTGGGGGAATGCTAACAGCAGTATACCTAAGGAAAAGGTCCATTATTCAATTTGCTTTCCTGCATATTTGAATTATTTCCAAGTTATTTTAGAAAAGATGTAGCCCCACATTTCCATAAGATATTCTACTTTTTACAGATACCAACATAAGATATAATTGGCTATCAGACCCAGATATCTGCAGCTTTAGAAGTATATATGTAAACTTTCAGGAGCTGGGAAGGTGGCTCAGTGGTAGAGTGCTTGCCTTGCATGCATGAGGCCCTGGGTTCTGTTCCTCAGCACTACATAAGCAGAAAAAGGGGCTGTGACTCAAGTGGTAGAGTGCTAGCCTTGAGCTGAAGAGCTGAGGGACAGTGCCCAGACCCAGAGTTCAGGCCCCATGGCTAAAAAAAAGAAAGAAAGAAAGAAAGAAAAAAATCACAATGTTTTTTTCTCCATAATGGAAATGAGGGCTTTAGGGGTAGGATAAGATTTTTGAAAGTAGGGGTTCAGCTTTCATTTATTCCTCTACCATCATATCGAGCATGACTATGTTCCCTTTGTAACTACATTGCCTACTTATAAGATAATATTGTGGACTCATAGAAGTTGTTGCCTATTAAGTTCAACAGACTATGGCTAACCCTACAGCTCTGCCACTAATTCACAAGGCAATTATTGGTCATTTTATTTCTCTGTACTGAAAGTCTCTTAAGTATCTACAAAATAAGTCAACCATGATTTTTTCCAAATCTATTTTTGCTATTAAAAAGCTTACTTTTCCAAGGTATTATCCCCTTTAGCAAGAAGAGTTTTGAATTGTATTATTCACATAAAAAAGAGTATTAATATTTTCTAATGATGTAACTCTACTCAGTTGATCTAATAGGACTTAAACGTTTTTTAAACCTTTGCAAGTGAGGCTACATTGATTTGAAGTAATCTAGAATTTCTGAAAATTTGGGTAAGTATATCATATCCTTGCCTTTTTCCTTCTTTCTGCTTTCCCCAGAGCAGCATTTCTCAGCTTTTACTCTGTGTATCTACATAAAACTCTCCTAGGGGACTATTAGGAGTTTCTAATCAAGTAAGACCCTGTTCTGAGGTCTCTTTTCCCTTTACATTGCATTGCTAAAAGGAAATTTACTCCATATGATTCAGAGTAATTCGTACTTAACATATCAAAAATTCCACTGTGACAGTCATTTGTTGTCTCAATAATCCTCATGAGTCTTTTTAAGGACTTTCATTTTTTTAATATATATTTTTTATTGTGAAGATACTGTACACAGGAGTTACAGTTACATGTGCAAGATAACGAGTCCATTTCCCATAGAGCATTGTTACCCCCTCATTTCTTTTTCCCTACCATCCCTTTACTCCCCACCTCCTTGACTTCTCCCTTCCCCCACCCACAAAGTTGTAAAGTTCATTTTCAACATAGTGTTTTATACATCTTGTTATTTCAATGGGTCTTCCTGTATCCTTATTTCAGCATTTTGTTATTTCCCTTCCTCTCCCCAAATTAGAAAAATGTATATATAAAATGCAGGACACCGGAATCAAATACAGTGAAAACAGGGGTTATACCATGGGGGAAGAACATACAAAGAAAAAACAACAAAAAACCACCACATAGTACATTATGAGTACATTAACAAGAACAGTGAGAAAGATAAAATCTCGTGTCACTATCTTAGGGTTCATTTCACTTAGCTTCAGCTTATATGGTCATATGTACATAGCTTTTCACCTCTTCTGCTTGTCCTAGACATATACTAGTTATTGCAGATAAGGGAAACCATGGGACCTATGTTTCTTTTTGTCTGGCTTACTTCACTTGATATAATTTTTCTAAGTTTTTCCATTTCCTAACAAATGGGGCCGTGTCATTCTTTCTGACAGAGGCATAGAATTCCATTGTGGGTGTGTGTGTGTGTGTGTGTGTGTGTGTGTACCACATTTTCTTGATCCATTCATCTACTGAGGGGCATCTGGGTTGGTTCCGTAACTTAGCTATGATAAATAATGCTGCGATAAACATAGCTGTGCTCGTAGGTTTAGTGAGATTCCGCCTCACCCCAGTTATAATGGCTATCATCAAGAAATCTAATAACAACAAATGATGAAGGGGATGTAGCCAAAAGGGAACCCTACTGCATTGTTGGTGGGAATGTAAACTTGTTCAACCACTTTGGAAAGCAGTATGGAGGTTCCTCAAAAGACTCCAATAGAGCTCCCCTATGACCCAGCAATACCACTTTTAGGCATTTACCCAAATAATCACAAACAGGATTCTCATTCTTTTTTTTTTTTTTTTTTTTTTTAGTCAATCATAGGGCTTGAATTCTGTGCTTGGGCTCTGTCCCTGTGCTCTTCAGCTCAAGGTGAGCGCTCTACTGCTTTAGCCACAGCGCCACTTCTGGTTTTCAAGTGATTTATTGGAGATAAAGAGTCTTAGACTTTCCTGCCCAGGCTGGCTTTGAACCGAGATCCTCAGATCTCAGCCTCTTGAGTAGCTAGGATTACAGGCAGGAGCCACCAGCGCCCAGCCAGGACTTTCATTCTTAACAGTCTTAGTTTAGTAACCAAAACGGAACTTAGTCTTCCTTAGTCCTTATTTATTTGGTAATCCTAGCTAGACTTTCATAGTTACCCTTAAATAGAAAGTATTACCCTACATACTCTAATTTCTTTTAGACACATAATAAATTTTATTTCTGTGCTCCAGAAATGCTAGGCTCTATACTGGAAGCTTCATGTATACCTGTTTTGTTTTGATTTTGTGCTGGTCCTGGGGTTTAAAATCAGAGTCTGGGCACTGTCCCTGAGCTTTTGTGCTAAAGGCTAGCTGTCTATCACTTGAGCCACAACTCCACTTCTGGCTTTTTGGGTAATTAATCGGAGGAAGAGTCTCACCAGCTTTCCTGACTGGGCTGGCTTCCAACTTTGATTCTCAGCTCTCAGCCTCTTGAGTAGCTAGGATTACAGACATGAATTGCTGGCCCCAGCCATGTAAATCTTTTTAACTTTCACATTGAATGAAATCAGCACAATTGTTTTGCTACTTTTCCAGATTCAGAACCCAAAGCTCCCAGGGATTAAAAAATTTACCTGAAGTCACATAATTGATAAGAACTTAGGTGATACTGAAAATACTGACTATACTCTATCTATATTAAATATTACAACAAACAACAGGTGGTACTCAAACATCACTACTGGAAGCCCTTGGCTCATGGAAATCATCCTGGTACAAATGTTACCTCATCTCTGAAGTCTTTTATCTTTTCTCCAGCCTTTTATATACTTACTACATTCAACCTAATCAATGGTATGCACGAATGCATACATACATACATACACACACACACAAACAGTAGTACTAGTATTGGAACTCAGGCTCTTGTACTCCCAGAGCATGCTTGACTGCACACTACCACTTGAACCATGCCTCCAACTCTGCTTTTTCTGGCCATTTTGGAGATGAAGGCATTATGTGAATCCCTTCATGTTTCAATTTCCTCATCTGTGAAATGAGGATGGTGTGCATATAAGCTTCACAAGGATTATAATGCATCAATTAAGAAAATAAACATAAAAATAATTAACAAAGATAATAGACTGTTCAAATACAGTCACATAGTGCAAAACAACACAGATAAGTTCTAAAAAATACATGGTTAGGCAAGTTCACCACAATGCAAATATCAGAGGGGATAAGTTCAAAAACTGAAGTGGTACAATCTCATATTACAAACCTAGACTATGTGATGTTACCTGTTGTCTTAGACCATGTATCTATCTGTACTGAATGTTACTGCACTGAATACTGGATGCATTCAAGACTAGACTATTGTAACACAGTGTATGTGTATCTAAACACACTTTAAACAAAAACTATACTAAATAGTTGATATAAAAATAAAAATAGTGGGGCTGGGAAGGTGGCTTAGTGGTAGAGTGCTTGCTTTGCACGCCTGAGGCCCTGGGTTCGATTCCTCAGCACCACATAAGCAAAAAGAAAAAAGCCGGAAGTTGCGCTGTGGTTCAAGTGGTAAAGCGCTAGCTTTGAGCTGAAGAGCTGAGGGACAGCAGCCACGCCCAGAGTTCAGGCCCCACGACCGGACCCAAAAACAAACAAACAAATAAATAAATAAAATAAAAATAGTGTATATGCACAGGGCATTTAGGATGAATGAATCTTGCAGGGCTGAAAGTTGCTCTGAGTAAGTCAGTAAGTGGGTATGAAAACTGAAGACAATATACTACTATCAACTTTAGGACCACTGCATTTAGAGCACTAAATTTATTTTTCCTTTTCTTCTTCTTTTTCTGGTTCCAGGGCTTGAATTCAGGCAGGGCCTTGGCTTTGTCTCTGAGCTTCTCTGTGCTCAAGACTACTGCTCTACCACTTGAGCCACAACATCACTACTGGCTTTTCTGTGTATGTGATACTGAGGAATCCATCCAGGGCTTCATATATGCTAAGCAAGAACTCTACCACTAACCCACATTCCCAAGCCCACACTAAATTTCTAATAAAGTATTTTTCATTCTTCAATAAATTCACTTCAGCTTTCTACAATGTATACTTTATATACTTAGCATAACATGTATTCCTTTTTATAAACATAGCTAGCTTAAAATACAAACAGATTGTATACCTGTAAAAAAATACTTCCTTTCTTTATATCTTCATTCTACAAGATTCTGCCTAAGCTCTATCTTAAGTGCATCTATGTTTTGACTGTTGCTGCCACATAGACTCCTAATTGGCTAAGAAGTCCATAAAAGCAATTCATCTCATTTATCTGTGATCTTTCATACAAACAGCAGTGCTGAGAAACATAACAGGTACTAGTTCTCAATATATACATGTATATACACATATATATACATATATAAACACACATATATACAGACATATATACATACACATATATCTACTTATCTATTTCGATAAATATATTTTTTAGTTATCTATCAATATTTGTCTCTATAGATATATGTATTTGTCCCTATCTATAAATACATAAACTATATATATGCAGATGAATCAGGTCAGGTAATCATTATGATTTATGGGCATTTTCAGAGATCATCCTTTAACCTATGTTCGTGTGTGTGTGTGTGTGTGTGTGTGTTTGTGTGTGTGTGTGTGTGTGTGTGTTTCTTGGTCCTGAGGCTCTAGGCCTGGGTGCTGTCCCTGAGTTTCTTTTGCTCAAGGATAGCACTTTATCACTTGAGCCACAGTGCCACTTCTGGCCATTTCTGAGTAGTTAATTGGAGATAAGAGTCTCAAGGACTTTCCTTCCTGGGATGGCTTTGAGCCACGATCTTCAGATTTCAGCCTCCAAAGTAGCTAGGATTACAGGTGTGAGCCACTGGCACTCAGCTATTCTTTTATATTTTTATAGTCACTGGTACATTTGCATTTTAAATATTTGGTCTGTAACTTAATACTAGAATACTAGATAGTGATATTGGGTCAAATGATAAACAGAGGTACAACTTAACTTCAATTAAACCAACACTTTTATCTGAAGACAGAAACAGGTAAATAATATTGCCAAGGATATAGATACCATGTATAATAGAAAGTAAAGATGAACTTTAAAGCACAAGGAAAAAGTTGGATTTGGAATAGCCACATTACAAATTAAAACATAATAAACAGCTTTTAGTGTTCTAGACATCAGATCATCAATGAATTTAGTTGAATAAAGAAAGTCTGTGTTTTTATGTTAAAGGCTAAGGTCAAATGACATGTCCAAACCTGGATACAAATGAGAAACCCATGGTATCCAGGTAGGGCAGGAGACATGAGCCTTTTTCTTAATCTTAATTTTAAAGGAAAAGATGGTCAATGTGGGATAAATCCAGGGTGTTTATTCGAAATGAAGAAACAGACACTCTGAATTATTAAAATGAAGAAACACATCTGGAGCAAAATAGTTATCATAGAGATAAAGAATAAACACAACCATAAACAAAACAGAATTAGAATTCTATTAGTCAAACTTAGAAAAGAGCAGACTATTATGAAGTTTATCATTTCATCACATAGCCAAAATACTCTAGCTAGCTAAAGCTGTTTATTGAATAACTACACACTAGTAATTATACATATTGTGTCACTGGTGCATTGACACAGTCATTAGTAATTGCAGGCATATACATTTAGAATTACCAAAATTACAACATTCCAACAATTGATTCAGAAAGTATTCTTGAAATTAAAAGGTTCTTTTAACTTTTCCTATATAAAAAAAGCAGCAGACATAGCCATTGTTGATATTTTATTAACCAACTATACATGGTAATTATTAGTTACCAGGCACTATTCCCAACATTTTATTCATTCAATCCATAACAGTCCTATAATGTAAGCATTATCATCATCATCATCATCATCATCATCATCATCATCAATCATCATCATCATCATCATCATCATCATCATCATCATCATCATCATCATCATCCCTAATTCACTGAGACACTGAAGCACAAATAGGTTAAAGGAACTTGTCCAAGAGCTTACAACTAAAACAAATGAATGTTCCAAGATTCATTTCTTTTCCTATAACTATGATATATATTTGTATGTACTTGGCAAAGAGCACAAGGCAAGTCTGAGAAGCACAAAAATAATAGAAATATGTGAAAAATCATTTGCAGGTCCTAGTAAAAAAACATCAAGAGTCAATTTCTCTGGACACTTTCAGTTTATATCTATTTTCCTAGTGTAATTATTAATAGCATTCACTGTCATTTGATTATTAACTTTGGCCAATAAATTATAGGGTCAAACTGGACCCATTTAAAAAGGACCTATTTTACCAAAGTCAAGACTCTTTTAAAAAAAAATTTTTTTTATTGTGAAAATACCATACAGAGGGGTTACAATTACATGGGAAAGGTAATGAGCACATTTCTTTTTTTTTTTTTTTTTTTTTTTTTTGTCGGTCGTGGGACCTGAACTCTGGGCCTGGGTGCTGTCTCTGAGCTCTTCAGCTCAAGGTTAGCCCTCTACTACTTGAGCCACAGTGCCATATCTGGCTTTTTCTGCTTATGTGGTGCTGAGGAATTGAACCCAGGGCCTCATGCATGTAAGGTAAGTACTCTACCACTAAGCTACCTTTCCAGCCCCATGAGTACATTTCTTATCAAGCATTGTTGCCTCCTCCTTTGTTCCAAATTCAAGACTCTTATTTCCTCATCTGCTAAGTAGGAATGGAAATATTTGCCTTTTATGCCATCCAAGATTATATTATTATGACACTATGTTGAAGAATATAAACATAAATTATTGTGAAATGCAACAAATGAGCTCCCATAATGTGAATATGGGCACTTTATATTTGCTAGCAAATTCATTGTCCATGAGTACCTAATGCCTTTTTAATTCTTCCAAAACAAACATTTATGATAGAAATCTTGGTGTCAGCATTGAATATAAACAAATCGTTAAGTCACTATTAACCATTATTACTGAACCAGAAACTATGTCAAGAAACTTGAAAAGGAAGTTTGCTAATTTCATTAAATAACATCCACTTTGTGGTTGACTCATTATTTTCACGTAAGCAAGAAAAATGAACAGAATAAAATGAAAAAAAGTGTCTTGTTATTTGAAATGTAGTTACAAGGTCTAGTATGAGATTAAACCTTTGTAAACAGCTTCAATATTCATTACATTTGATAATTTCATAGGCAAGGTAGGAGAATTGTTTCATCCAACAGTATGTTGTAAAATAAGAGGATTTGCATATGAATGCAATTTTTAATTTGTATTTTCTTATGTCTAAAAGCCACATAATACTAATTTTCTTTGAAAATTTTAATCCTATCTCTATCTCACTTTTCCTTTGATGTTTGGGCTTTTCTTTTTATGCTATTTAAAAAAAACATTGAAATGAATGCATCACATACAGTGAAATCTCTATTATGTACGTGTATAAGCCCTGTCACCTATGGCCTTCTATATCCATTAGCTTATTTCAGGGACAGGTTTGTGAAAAAGTTGCCTATTTTTCCACTTTACAAAGATTCGCATTTACACCTGTTAAAGAAGTATTATTTGCCCTATTGTGAGTCTCCAAATATAGAGGACTCTCATTGATCTTTTATTCTTTTTTTTTTTTTTAATGTCGGTGGTGGGGCTTGAACTCCGGCCTAGGCGCTGTCCCTGAGTTCTTCAGCTCAAGGGGAGCATTCTACCACTTGAGCCATAGCACCACTTCCAATTTTCTAGTGGTTACCTGAACAGTTTCACAGACTTTCCTGCTCAGGCTGGCTCTGAACCACAATCCTTAGATCTCAGCTTCCTAAGTAGCTAAGATTACAGGCATGAGCCACCAGCGCCCAGCATAGATGGTCTTTTTAATTCACATTTCCAGTATGCAGGTCTCTGTCTATTTTCAAGGATATTTTGTGGATAAAGTTTTATTCTTATTTCAGAGCACCAAAGAAGAACTAGGAAACCATTTTGTCTAAAAATTGCTAAACTAGTCTAAACTATAGAAATTTATACAAGCACTATCCAGAGTTTTGTCACTGTCAATATCATGGAAGTACTGATTGCTCAACATTTCTCTTGCTTGAGTTGATTTAGGTAATTTAATCAGCAGAGCAGAAAATGCCTATAAATTTCACTAATGTCCATTGTAAGTTGTTTCTGAAACTTAATGAGATGATGAGAATGGTTTTTATTAACTATTTTTATCTGTAATCATAAAAGTGTTTTTTAATGGCAGTAGTTTGAATTTGTTGTGGGATGATCATTTCTACCAGAGTGCATTTTGCTAATTTTGTTCTGCTATTGTGAATATGTGGGCCATTTAAGTACTAGGTTTGCTGGTGATGAGAGAAGACTGATTTTATTTATTTGTTTATTATTTGACAGTGTGGTGGGACTTGAACCTTGGGCCTGGGCGCTGTCCCTCAACTCTTCAGCTCAAGGCAAGCATTCTACCACTTGAGCCACAGTGCTACTTCCGATTTTCTGGTGGTTAATTGGAGATAATAGTCTCACGGACTTTCCTGCCGTGGCTGGCTTTGAACCACGATCCCCAGATCTCAGTCTCCTGAGTAGCTAGGATTATAGGCATGAGCCACCAGCACTACCAGCCCTATGGCCTGTACAATAAATAATTGTTACATATACATTCAAAGGTTTAATCTCAGAAATAATATGGCACAGCCCTCTAAAAAGGGATTTGGAATTATCCATGATAATATAAGATTATTTATAATTTGATCAATAAATACTGCTTTTAGGAATTTATTGCAGAGATACATTGCCAAAAATAAGCATATATATGGAAGCTCATTCAATGCATCATATTTGAAATGGTACATAAACTGCAAACAACTTTAATGTGCAAAAGCTTGAGTAACATATAGTACACCTACTCCATAAAATAAAGTGTGCCATATCTTCCTAGAGCAGCAGCGTTGCTTTCAAAAGGAATAATAATAAAACAACAACAACAGTTTATGTGTAATATAGAATAATTACTGTATCAAGTCACTGAAGTGAGTGTAATATAGAATAATTACTGTATCAAGTCACTGAAGTGAGGTGGCATGTAATATATGGCACAAACAGTTTTTGTATACAAATGGAAGAAGATACTCATGGATTTGCTTAGGCTGCAATTAATGGAAAATAAACAAGAGATTTTAAGAAGTGGTTACATGGAATGGATGGAAAAAGTGAGTCAATAGTCTAATGGATATTTTTCTGAAAGATATAAAATGGCTAATAAGCACACCAAAAAATGCTTAACATCATTAGCTATAAAGAAAGGCAAGCCAAAACTACAATAATGTACAATTAGCAGGATAGTTAAAATAAAAGACAAGTGTTTGTGGGGAATCAGAAGACTCATATACTGCTGTTGAGAATGTGAAATTATGCAACCACTTGGAAAATGGTCTGGCAGGCCTTTAGAAGTCTAAACATAGAGATCCAATATGGCCTAGTGTTTCCATCCTACGTATATAACCAAGAGAAATGACAACATATGCCAGGGCAAGAACTTATACATAAATTAGTATCATTACTCATAAAAGGCAGGATGTTAGTCAAATGTCCACAAACTGATAGATGGAAAAATAAACTTGTGGGCTGGGAATGTGGCTTAGTGGTAGAATGCTTGCCTAGCATACATGAATCCCTGGGTTCCATTCCTCAATACCACATAAACAGAAAAGGATGGAAGTAATGCTGTGGCTCAAGTGGTACAGTGCTAGCCTTGAGCAAAAGAAGTTCGGGGACAATGCCCAAGCCTGGAGTTCGAGCCCGAGGACTGGCAAGAGAGAGAGAGAGAGAGAGAGAGAGAGAGAGAGAGAGAGAGAGAGAGAGAGAGAGAGAGAGAGAGAGAGAGAGAGAGAGAGAGAGAGAGAGAGAGAGAGAGAGAGAGAAGGAAGGAAGGAAGGAAGGAAGGAAGGAAGGAAGGAAGGAAGGAAGGAAGGAAGGAAGGAAAGAAGGAAAAGAAAAAGGAAAAGAAAAAGAAATCTGTAATAGCTGTGTAGTAACTAACTCAGCTATAAGAAACAAATGGAATACTTGAGTATGGTACAACACAAAGACTCCTTTACAACATATGCTAAAGGGAAATGCCAGAAAGAAAATGTTGCATATTTTTGTAACTCTTTTTAGGTAAAAATGTCCAGAATATATTATCTAGAGATAAAAAGGTCTCATTGTTGATTAGAAGAGGAAAGTCAACGGTATTAAGTTTGCTGATATCAAATAGGCAATGATAGAATCTACACTTAATCTTTCAATGCACTGTACTGAATAATTTGAAACTACTTGTAAAGTGAAATGACAAGTTTAAAAAAAGACTAGTATGGATATTCTTCAGAAAGAAAAGCTATAGATGATCATGTTGCTGTAGTAAGAAGTTGAAATTCCAGAAAAATCATCAACCCACTGGCAATGAAATGGTTGAGCCCTAGTATAGGGTTCATCTGTTTTTGTGCATGTGTGTGTATTTAAAAATCATTAATCCATCGGGAATGAAAAGGTAAGCTCTATCATAGAGTACGTGTGTGTGTGTGTGTGTGTGTGTGTGTGTGTGTGTGTGTGTGTGTGTGTGTCTGAGTTATGGTTTTGCACACTACAAGTTCACAAAAACAGAGGAAATAATATCATCTAAAACAGAATATGATTATATTCTTTTTGTACCTTTTCTTGATTTTCAAGTTTCTATTCCCTGGTTTTCTCCACCCACACTCCACACAGCAGCAATCTCATTATAACCTCTCACTTTGCTTACATTCTTTTGAACTTATTATCTCATTAAATATACTCAGATCTATGACTAAAACTGGAAAAAATAAGAAAAGAAAACAAAGCAAGGAAATTTAAAAGCCTCATTTTTTCTTAAAATTTGTTGCACTTTACAAAAGCAGATTTGAGGTCATAGGTCCCCTTCCATATATTACAGTTTTGTAAGGTGTGGGGCAAATTATCATGTAAGTGGGATTGCTTAATAAATGTTCTAAAAGAAACAAGGATAGACAGTGAATGAGTTTTGCTTTGGTAAGATTTTAGTTCACTCAAGGGGAGGGGGAAAGGAAGGAAGGCAAGAAGGAAGAAATGAAGTAAAGAAGAAAAGAAAGAAAGGATGTGAAGGAAAGAAGACAAGGAAAGCAGAGAGAAACTTTTATTACATAAAAGTACATGAATGTCAGATTTCAGCATTAACTTTATTTCCTATTCCAATGAAATTTGATCTATCATTTGAATGAAATAAAAAGTCAAGACAAATAAAATTTTGACCTTTTGAAATATACTGTTTAATCTTTGTCATGCAAAATAATTGTAAAAGTAAATAAAGTTGTACAGTCAGATAATCTGTGTGCTAATTTTGGCTCTATTTCTTATTTCTTAATTTTAGATCTATTTCTTCTACCCATAAGCCACTTGGTTTTTATAGGTCTGAATCTTGCTGTAGCATTGAGGCATCTCAGAATGTAAATCAACAAAAGACATTATGCATATGTTTGGTCATTTGCAGCTGTTTTTATTGCAAAATGAAAAACTGTCATATGGTATTGAATTATTTTGATTTGTTTTGTTTTGCTTTGGTTTTTCTTTTCCTTTGGTCGTGCTGGAGCTTGAATTCAGGGCTTTGTATTGCTAGGCAGGCACTTTATGACCGACCCTCATCTCCAACTATGTTTCTTGCTGAATATTTTTAGGATTAGGGTCTCACTTCCTGTCAAGATGAGTGCTCCAATCTACCTATTTTAAGCTTCCTGAAGTAGAGTTTACAGGGTTAACAGGTGCATGACACTGAATCCAGCTTCTCTCCACTGAGATGGATTCTTGTGGATTTTTCTGCCCAGGCTGGCCTGTAACTGTGATCCCTTTGATCTCAACCTCCTACATAGCTTGTGTTGACAGGTACATACCCAGCTACCAGTTGAGAAGGAGTCTCTTGAGCTCCACCCCTCCCTTGCCCTAAAAACCTCTTGATCTCACATTTCCAATTTTCTATGATTTCTGGCAGGAGCTACCCGTGCCTGGCATGGATAATTGTTTTTTCCTTCCTTCCACAATAATTCCTTTCTATGAATAACCTGAGGCCTTAAGAAGAAAAATGTTTAAAAGTTAGTGAAGAAAAAAATACAACTGAGGGGCCCATCAGCTGCACTGGACATTGATGAAAATGAACTAAGCAACTCAAAGGCAGCAATGGGAGGGAGGGAATGAGAGGGAAAAGAGGGAACAGCTTACACTAAGCAAAAGGAAATAAATTTACATATCACCCAATGTGGAAGAAATAGTTGTATTATCAAAGCTCACCGAATTCACACACTTTATAGATGAAGATAATGACAATTTGCCTTTTGAATGTTAAAATGAGTTTGCGACTTTAAGTACTGCTATACAATACTGTGAAATTTGTGAAATTTATGTAATCACTTAATCTCAAGAAAAATTATTTTTAAAAAGTTAATGAACAATATTTACAAGTTTAATTTCTAATAAGATATAAAACTACTAACACCATTTGACATTTCAGGTCAAAAACCACAACATAGATTAAATATGATTAATAAAATTAAAATATTATAATATTAATGATAGTCTATGAATATTCCTTATAACATCATGGTATTTAAGAGGAGGGTGCCTGACTTGAAATTGGCCTATACTTTCCATGAAAACCATTTCATAGTTGTAAGAAAATGTATAATTACTGTAAAACAATAGCTTGTGATCACTATTTCAGCCTTTCTAATCACACTCAAGGCATTTTTTGACAGCCCATTTTATCTGAACTTCTGTTTCTTATGTTTTATGTTAAGAGGTTACACTAGTTTTCAAATGCATAGTTATCCAGAAAGCTAGTGCCTAGAGCACTTGGGGGGTTGTATATATTTTTTATTGTAAAAAATACCGTACAGAGGGGTTATAGTTACATGAGCAAGGTAATGAATACATTTCCTATCGAGCATGATTACCTCCTCCTTTGTTTCTCCCCAACCATCCCTTCCCTTCCCATCTCCCTAACTCTTCCGCCCCACCCTGCCCCGCCCCTTAGTTGTAAAGGTCATTCTTTTTATTATTATTAATAATAATAAGTTTTTTCATTGTGAAAATACCATACAGAGGGGTTGCAATTACATGAGCAAGGTAATGAGTACATTTCTTATCAAGCATTGTTGCCTCCTCCTTCGTTTTTCGACATAACATCTTGTACATCTCCACATAGAGCTTCCCTATGACCCAGCAATCCCACTTTTGGGCATTTATCCAAATGATCACAAATAAGACCATACTAAAGCTACCAGCACAACTACATTTATTGCTGCATTATTTACCATAGCTAAGATATGGAACCAACCCAGATACCCCTCAGTAGATGAATGGATCAAGAAAATGTGGTATATATACACAATGGAATTCTATACCTCCATCAGAAAGAATGACATTACCCCATTTGTTAGGAAATGGAAAGACTTAGAAAAATTATATTAAGTGAAGTAAGCCAGTCCCAAAGAAACATAGGTCCCATGGTAAAGTTCATTTTCAACATAATGTCTTGTACATCTCATTGTTACAATGGGTCAACCTGTATCCTTATTTCAGCATTTTGTTATTTCTCTTCCCCTACCCAAATTAGAAAAATGTACATACAAGATGCAGTGCACCGGAATCAAATACAGAAAACAGGGGTTATACCATGGGGGAAGAACATACAAAAGAAACAAAAAAAACATTAAAATCACATTATAAATACATTAAAAATACCAGCAAGAAAGATAAAATCACTTGTGTCCCTATCTTGGGGTTCATTTCACTTAACACCATTTTATATGGTCATATGTACATAGCTTTTGACCTTTTCTGCTTGTCCTAGACTTATACTAGTTATTGCAAATAAGGGAAACCATGGGACCTAGGTTTCTTTGGGCCTGGCTTACTTCACTTAATATAATTTTTTTCCAAACCTTTCCATTTCCTAACAAATGGGGCTGTGTCATTCTTTCTGATGGAGGCATAGAATTCCATTGTATCTATATATAACACGTTTTCTTGATCTATTCTTCTACCGAGGGGCTTCTGGGTTGGTTCTATCTCTTAGCTATGGTAAATAATGCTGTCATAAACAGATGGTTTGGGAAATGCCCAAAAGTGGGATTGCTGGGTCATAGTGGAGCTCTATGTGGAGTCTTTTGAGGAACCTTCATACTGCTTTTCAAAGTGATTGAACAAGTACACTCCCACCAACAATGCAGTAGGGTTCCCTTCTGGCCACATCCCCTCCAGAATCTGTTGTTATATTAAATGCAAAACAAGATACTAAGATATATTTATTCCATGCCTACTTATAAGACTAATAGAAACAAGTCTTAATAAATGATCTCCTAAAGATATCATCTAAAAGATTTAAATATATTTAAAATAGCCTAAAACTGGGAACAACCTCAACGCTCATCAGTAAGTGAATGTCAATTATGTCAATTGTGGTATATTCCTAGAGTGGAACACTAGCCTTCAATGAAAAGGAAAGAGGTGCAGCTGAACACAGCAACACAGGTGAACGCATAGATGCAATCCCAAGTCAAAGAGCACAGACAGAGCCATACAAAATTCAGAAATAACCAGAAGCAAACCATGGTGACAGAGGTCAGATTAGGAAATGCCTTTGGAAGACAAGTACCCACTAAGACTAGGCATGAGAAGAGGCTGGAAACTGATTCCATACAAAATTTATATAGTTTTACATACACTTTTTTGATAAATTTTTTAAAAAATTAAAATAAATAAAATTTAATATATCCTTAAAATATGTACTAGATATAAGATGAAGGCAACTTTCTCATTTATGAAAAGTACCAATCAGGCTTACAAAAACAGCAGATTATAATTCCATTTTGGAATTTTAAACACACTCCACTAACACAGGAAATAAACAGGCTTTTCCAACTAGGAAACCATCTTCATCTCCTTTGATTTCTCAGAAGCAAAATTATATAATGTATGGACATGTTATAAAGAAACTGCTTTCCAGGACTGAAGAGTTCAGGAGAGCGTGATGGGATCACTTCTAACCCATTTCTCTCCAGGTCACCCACAATTTGTGTGTGGAGGCAGAGTAAACCCCATATGCAACCTATCCAACATAATGATTTAGTTATGTAAAAGCTCCCCCTTGCCAGGCGCCGTTGGCTCACGCCTGTCATCCTAGCTACTCAGGAGGCTGCAATCTGAGGATCGAGGTTCAAAGCCAGCACAGGCAGAAAAAAATCCCTGTGAGACTCTTATCCCCAATTAACCACTCAAAACTGGAAGCACAAATGTAATTAAAAGTGATGGAGTTAGCCTTGAGCAAAAGCACTCAGGAACAGTGCCCAGGCACTGAGTTCAAGCCCCACAACCACTAAAAAAATAAATAAAAATTAAAAATATTTGAAAAAAGATCCCTCTTATTATTGTGCTCAATCATTTTCAATTAACTCCATAGTAATGAAAACCTTGCTTTTCCAGAAACTGTTCATCTAGTAATTGACAATGTAATGACAATTCATCAGCCTACTTGAACCAGCACTTGTTTTACATATTGCTTGGTTTTATTAAAGTGAGTATAAACTGTTGGAGGAAATTTTCTGATTTCTTATACTATGCCAAACTTCACTACATAGTTCAAAATAAGAAAGAACTCCTTGTTTTTTAAACAAGAAAATGGCTGACAGAATAATACAGAACAAGTTAACATATAGTGTAATAAAGGAAAATCTAGCCTACAAATGACATTAATTCTGGCTTTAAAACCTTTAAAAAGTGTATCTTGTCTTTAAGCTTTAGTTCAATGAAAGGTTTTTAATCTTCGCAATGATAGGAAAGACGAATTTTCAAGATGAATTCACCCTGTAAAACTTGACTCTGCTCCAATTGAAAGGAAGGCAGGAAACTCAAGTATACCATTACCTTCCTACTGCTTCTCAGTTCCCATTCCCCATGGCAAACTACAAAGCTTTAAAATTTTGAGGTTCTTTCTGTGTTCTGAGGTAGACGACAAAGGGAATAAATAAAACAAATGCTGTCAGTCCTCAAAGGCCAACACTGAGTATCATGAACAGAGTTTAAATAAAGACAAAGGGGGAAGGAATTGATGGCCTAGTCTCACTGGTTCTACCTTCTGTCTACTGGAGCCTTGTTTTGGATAATCTCTTCTAATTTATAATCACTTATTGTCAACTTGAAAAGTGAGCAAGTCAAATCTTAGAATCATTTAAAAATAATATATTACGGGAGTGTGGCTTTGTGGCAGAGTAATTGCCTCGCAAGGAAAAGGCCTGAGTTCAAGCCTGAGTAGGGGGGGGAGAAAGCAACAATATAAAAGAATAAATTAATTACAATAATTTTTTTTAATTTCTTACCCATACAGGCTCATTTCTCCTTTGAGAAGAGTCAAAATATGCTTAAGGGTTATAAAAATTCTAAGCAAAGAGAAGAAAGAAGAAAGGAAGTGAAAAAGAGAGAGGAAGGAAGAAATCAGAAATTTTAATTTTAGTACTCAGGCAGAGACAACCAATTATCTTCCAATATTTATTTTCTTCTTCCTTTCAGTAATGGAACACACTCCTCTATTACCTCTTACTTTTAGCTATAAATATAACAGTCTATACCCAACTATACTTCTAGAGTCTTTTGCAACTAATCATATGACAAAGCTCCAGCCAATAGGATATGAAAATGATGAAAGCTACACAAGTCATATCCATATCAAGGAAGATGTTTCCTCTCCCTTATGAAACTCAGGCTGAAATTAGAACATGGTGGTGATCTTTCACCTTTTCTAATGCAGCTGGGAGTCTAGAGAAGAAAGAGAAAATTTAAAGTAATGTGGATTCCTTGACACTATAAAAGAAACTCCAATATGCCTTTTTTCTTTTCAGAGTCACTGTATTTCAATCTCATTGGTACTCCAAACAAAGCTTGTAAGGGAGTTTACATCCTAATGTTTTTTCTTCCCTCATCAAAAACTGTAGAAATGAGAAAAATATAAGAATAGATGCAGAGACAATACTTGGTAAGCGTCTTAGTGTGCTCTACCTCTATGTAACAAGGATTAAAAATCCTCAGGGAATCTCAACTCTCGCTCAGTTTTTATTTTTATTTTTTTTTGTCTTTTCTTTTTTGGATCAAACCCAGGACATTGCACTTGCTAGACAAGCACTTTGCCTCTGAGCTACATCCCAGCCCTTGTAGCTCAGTTTTTAGACTGTCAAGTCACACTAAGAAAGCTTCATAATGTGATTCTGAGGATTTCCATGGACATTTCAGGTAGACCAACTTTTAAAAACCCAAAAGGAACTTCAGCAAAGTCTGAAATCACTCACTATAGTCACATGGTAGCTATGGCTGTCTGCTAGTTTCATATTACATGAAGCTTAAAATCACATCTTTTTTTTGCTATTACACAAACGTTTCTACTTGGAAATTTTGTTTAATAGATGGATTTGGCATGGAATGAGTAAACATAAAATACTTCTAGCCGGGTGCTGGTGGCTCACGCCTGTAATCCTAGCTACTCAGGAGGCTGAGATCTGAAGATCGAGGTTCAAAGCCAGCCTGGGCAGAAAAGACCGTGAGACTCTTATCTCTAATAAACCACCAGGAAACCCGAAGTGGTGCTGTAGCTCAAGTGGTACAGCGCTCGCCTTAAGCTGAAGAGCTGAGGGACAGCGCCCAGGCCCAGAGTTCAAGCCCCGTGACTGACAAAACAAACAAACAAACAAAAAAACCATAAAATACTTCTAGTCTTTTTACTCTTCTTTTCCATTCTTCATGATAGTAAGAAAGGGGCAACAGAGTGGATCATAAAAACTACATACACTAGGCATGTACAAACTTTTAGTACACAGTGTATAAGCAAATACAAAGCAACTATTTAATCTTTGGGATTATTTTCTTTCTCACAGCCTTTTATGTAGGTATCTGAGGAATATACATAATTAATAAAACTTATACTTTGGGGCTGAGAATGTGACTTTGTGGTAGCGTGCTTGCCTAGCACTCATGAAGTCCTGGGTTCAATTCCTCAGTACCACATAAGTAGAAAAGGCTGGAAGTGGTGCTGTGGCTTAAGTGGTAGAGTGCTAGCCTTGAGCGAAAACAAGCTCAGGGACAGGGCCCAGGCCCTGAGTTCAAGCCTCAGGACTTGCAAAAAACTTGTTCAACTTGTTCAACTGTTTCATTCATTATATTTTATTCCTCTTGTATATTCACTATTATGATATTTGAAAGCTGTATTTGAGCCTGCATGTATATTTTTAATAATCCAAGTAAATAAGCATGAAAATGGTACAGAAAAAAATAGTCTAAACATGATGATTCAACCAAAAATGTATAGCATGACTTAACTTTCCATTTTTCTTCATATTTGTTTGGTTTTTCGCTTATGTACTTAGAGTTACAATCAATGTGTGATGATAAATGGTCTCAGGGTTGAGTTAAATTCTTCTAAATATATTGGCATTTGTAAGCTGGAAAAGATGGATGTCATGAAACACCCCAGACAAAAGTAGGATGACTTTTTACTGGCAAAATGTTCAAACCACATTAAGCCCAAATTTGAAATGATGTTTGAAAGAAAGCAAAGCAACTAAGACCAATTTATTTGTTCAGCAACTAAAATCTGAACTCACTAGACATATTTAAGAGATGGAAACAATTAAATATTTTTTTTCTAATAGACCAAGTATATTAGAAACTTTGAAGTTAAAAAACTTCCATTTTATTAGACTCTATTATTTGTTACTGCACAAATATTTAATTCATATTATTTAATGCTCCTTGGAAGTTGTTCTAATAAAACATGCTATTTTTAAGAGTGAATAAACAAGTCTGTTTAATTTCACATTATCAGTATGCCATAGTTTTATTCTAATTAGCAATGTGAAGAAGGAACTACAATAAGTGGGTCAACTTAAACATAATCCATTTTACTGGTTTTACAATTGATTTCATGTTTCCTCATAGATACATCAAGTTTCTATAGAGTGCTACAAAAACTTAGGTAAAATTATATCATGGGAATCCTCTTAGGTACATATTATAGATACAACAGTCACTTTGGCTAGGTATAGCATTTGCTCTGGCTCCAAGGAGACTAAAATAGTGACACTGCTCTCCTGAATAATATCCAGCTCCAAATGTGGGATGGCTAGATACCAGCATATCATCAAGTCCTTGGCTAATACATGTTTTCTGACCACTCAATCAAGGAGAGTATCTCTAAAACCAAGTGTCCTAGACTCTCTGGCGTCTTTTCTCTGAGGCTATGCCCTAACAAGCCTGGCTAAGAGAGGTAGCTCTTCACATACCATAATGAAGCTAAGGTCCGGGAAGGCAATACTGCCAAGGTCCCACTGAAGTTTGCCAAGAATTAATGTTATAGTGTAGCTTTAGAGTATTGAAAATAGGACAAGGCTGTCGTCAGTTCTCTATACCGCTAGTGCAGAGAAGACTCTGGTAAACACTTGAATGAATACATATAAAGTGAATGAATACATATAAAGTGAAACTGATTCTCCGTAAGTATCACATGCCACCAATGAAAGTTCATGAAGCCTGCACCTACATGGAAGGCACAGGAAGACTGGAAAAGCAGAGAGCTCACTAATTTTTAAATTTCCTTATTGTATAACTTTAACCTATTAAAGAGCTCTTTTCAGTTTATTTACTTTATGTGGAAACACTAATAACAAATTTAAGTGCACTGCATGTTCCTAACAGCAGTTGTTCCTCCTAGATATTTATCTAGACCCATGTAATTGTAACTCCTCTGTATGGTACTTTCACAATAAAAAAAAAAAAATCCCCCCCCCAAAAAAAATTTATCTAGGGTTGCAAGAGTATATTTGCTTTTGTTTTTTTTTTTTTTTTGTTCTTGTTGTTTTGTTTTGTTTTGTGCCTGTCCTTAGCCAAGAATTTGGAGCCTTGAGCTCTTGCCTGGCTTTTGCTGTTCATGGTTGGTACTCTACAACCTAAGTCATGCCTCTAGTTTCTGTTCCCTGCTAATTAAAGATAAGAGTCTGAAGGTTTTGTCTGACTGGGCTGACTTTGAACCTCAAACCTAAAATCTCAGCCTGAGCACATAGGATTACAGTGCCTAGATAAGCTTTGTTTTGTTTTTTTATTATTATTTTTATTTTATTTTATTGGTCATGGGGCCTGAACTCTGAGCCTGGGCTCTGTCCCTCAGCTCTTCAGCCCAAGGCTAATGCTCTACCCCTGAGCCATAGCACCACTTCTGGCTTTTTCTGCTTATGTGGTGCTGAGGAATCAAACCCAGGGCCTCAGGCATGCTAGGCAAGTACTCTACCATTGAGTCACCATCCCAGCCCGTTTTATTTTTTTTTGCATTAAGAAGTTACACAAAGGGCTGGGAAGGTGGCTCAGTGGTAGAACGCTTGCCTTGCATGCCTGAGGCCCTGGGTTCGATTCCTCAGCACCACATAAGCAAAAAGAAAAAAGCCGGAAGTGACACTGTGGCTCTAGTGGTAGAGCGCTAGCCTTGAGCTGAAGAGCTGAGGGACAGCACCCAGGCCCAGAGTTCAGGCCCCACGACCGGACCCAAAAAAAAAAAAAAAAAAAGAAAGAAAAAGAAAAGAAAAGAAAAAAGTGATATTAAGAATTAAAATACAAATATTATATGTACTAAAATCAACCTTAAAAGAAATTCATATCATAGATCTATTTATTTAAAGTTAAAACTTGTCCAGGAAAATATACAAAGGAGAAGAAAAATTTTAAGTTTTAAAAGAGAAGCTTTATATGTATTTCAGGTAAAATACTGGCCCATGTTTATGAAAGTGAGTCAAGTTGAAAACAAATTAATAAGAAAAATAAGCTTTAAAATGCTTTATATTGTTAAAGCAAGAACTGTCATTAAATACAAACAAGTTAGTAAAGGCTAAGAGAGCACATGTTACGTATAAGAAACCGTGTTTTAATTATGACACATAATAGAGCTTCTTGCTCCTATCTGTCTTTCAGGATGAGCTTGGTACTAAATATCCAGACCTATATCCTACCCAAGGTAGCTAATTTTTAATAACTTAACCTTAATTGGAGTTTTGAGAGTAAATCAGACCTTCCTTACAATGCCTATAGATTCCCTTTCCAATCTATAGATTCATCTTTCAACATTTAAGATGCACTGATACTAAACAGCATTGTGATTTCTCTAAATTCAGGATTACATTTAAAGTTTTTAGACATACTGTTGGAAGCCCTTACTAGTTAGATCTTCCCAAACTAACCATTTTTATTTTATTTTATTTTAATAAAAAAATAGCTATGTTCTCATCTTCAAAGTTTGTGATTAAAAACTACAGTAAAAGAATCCAACTGAGAAGAAATTTCTTTTTGGTTAAAAAATGTCATTAAATTTATCAGAACAATATGAAATGAAGATGTTCTTGTTGGCTCCTCCTTTATGATGAAAATCAAGTAGGGTACCTGGTTTAGTTTAATCCATAAATTCTTCATCACATAATATTTCTACAGTGATTTCCAAACACATAAAATTTAGGTATAAGAAAAAATCCACTATCTATGATAATTGAACTAAACAATTATACAGCATTTTGTATGTGATTTACTTGCCCAGATTTCAAAGAAAACCACATAATCTCATGTGCTAATTTTTTCTTTTAGGGGTTGAGGATTTAACTCAGTGTAATAACACTTGCCTGAAAAGTGCAAGACCCTGAGTTCAATCCTCAGCTCTAGAGAAAATAATTTTTTCTTTTGCATAGTATAAGCAAGGCAGGACAGCCATTCAAAACATAATTTGCAAAAGTTGGTATTATTCCAACTACAGACACATATCCTTGACATGGTAGCTTAGTTTGCTAATTTTAATTTATACTTTTAAAAACAGCTTACTATAAATTTACATGGCAACATTCTACTTGTTTCATAGTATATAGTCTAAAAAATGCACAATTTAATTACTTCTGATATTGACAATAATAACTCGCTTCATTTTCCAACACAGGAATGAAAGATACATGAATCATCCTTTAGAAATTTGGGATGAATGGGCTGGGAAGGTGGCTCAGTGGTACAGTGCTTGCCTTGCATGCATGAAGCCCTGGGTTTGATTCCTCAGCACCACATAAGCAGAAAAAGTCGGAAATGGTGCTGTAGCTCAAGTGGTAGAGCACTAGCCTTGAGCTGAAAAGTTTAGGGGCAGAGCCCAGACCCAGAGTTCAGGCCCCATAACCGACCAAAAAAAAGAAAGAAAAAGAAAAAGAAATGAGTTTGGAATGAAGGCAAAAGAATGGATGTGACTAAAAACTAAGTATAAATTTTTTATCATCTAAATTTTTTTCAGGGTTAGCTCTTGAAAAAAAAAAGTCATTTTCTTAGCAAAAAAAAAGTCATTTTCTTAGCAGTGGCCTATTGCCCTTAAGATGAAAAAGCAATGAAAATTTTATTCCCAGAGAACAGTTTATTTACTATAAGATGTGGCTCAGTTAAATGTTTTGTGTACTGGAAATGTAGTTATTTCTTCCTGTCAAAGTCTTAGGAAAATAAGCACATCATAAAAATACTTCTTCATTTTAAACCTGGCCTCCATTTTATTTTAGAAAAACAGTTTCTATATGTGCCTTAAGTCAGTATTCCTGGATCTGTAGAAATGAAAATCCGTAATTTAATAGTATCCTTTTGAAACAGATTTAATATAACATACAACGGAGTGTCTGTCATTCTTCTACATGAGAATACAAGGGAAAGAGGAAGGGTAGACTATGAAATCCCAGGAGATGAACTGAGCTTAGTTAAAATGATACTTCTCTAGGAAGGATTTTAAGCTCCTTCAAATAGTGGTATGAAGTCAGGGCCAAGGCTCAATACTGCCATCTCCATCTAAAATGGAGAAATACACGAAGTAGTCTCGGGATAAAAAATGAAGGATAATAAAGCAAAAGGAAGTGGTTATTGGATACATCAAACACATCATCTCTGCAATTTCAGAAGGAAGGCCCCATCACTAAATATGGTTTATAAAAGCTTTATTAAAAACATTTTAAATTATAACATTTTCAACTAATTTTCAAAAAGACAAAATATACAGCTAATTTTTTCACTGCATTATTCCCATTTTTTTTTATTTTGAAAATCTCTTGTACACAAAGTTAACAATAAACTTAGGCCAAATAAGTCATAATACTATTGTTATTTTAAAACTTTTTGATTCATTACTTGCTAACTTGGTGGTCTCTTTACCGCATAGTATTTTTTAATCAACCAGAAGAATGTGGTGGGGTTTTTTTTTTTTCTTTAAAGTTTTCTGTCGGAAGTGGCACTGTGGCTCAAGTTGTAGAGCACTAGCCTTGAGCTGAAGAGCTCAGGGACAGCACCCAGGAACAGAGTTCAGTCTCCACGACCGACCAAAAAAAAAAAAAAAAAGCTTTCTGGCTTCACTAATGTACAAATTATTCACAGAAAGGTAAATTTATAATATATTATCAACTACAGGGATCCTACTGTGCATGGTTTTCAAGTAGAGTAAATTTCTGAACAGTGCCAGTTTTTGTCTGATGTCCCAGAACAATTATTTAAAACTCCATCTTCAATCTTAACATACTATATGATTATTCTGCTCTTTGTTTCTATCCTGAAGGTAGGGTTTAGCAGAACAGTGGAGACCATTGTGACAAAAAAAGGGAGGTGGAAAGTTAGAATAGGTGAGGGGGAGTGCTTCTTGGGGAATAACTGTCCTAGTTTACTTAATGACTGGGTTAAGTTCTAAGAATGGTGCTGCTAGACAATAGTGTACTTATACAAACCTAAATAGTATAGCCAATCACTGCAAGTGACAATGCCAACAAGTAGTGCAGTAAGTATGAAAGATCTGAGACTGCTTCTGGCACAACATTGCATACTGTTTTACAGTAAAATCTCTTCATTGTAGGGGGGATATATTACAAAATAACAATATAAAGTACAGCATAATATGCATAAATCTACATTGCTTATTATTAAATATTATGTACAATATGTACTGTGAATGTAATATGTTTATATGACTAATACTGCAATAAGTTTGTCTATGCCAGCATTATCACAAACACATAACGTACTACACTACAATATTTGGCAGGACACAAGGTGACAGGATCTTTTCGGTCCCATTATAGTTACCATCATAAACCTGTGTTTTTTTGTTGAATGAAATATTGTATAGTATACCACTCTATTTAATTGTAATTTTGGACTTGAAAAACAAAATAACCACCTATTATTATATTATAAAATTTATTTGGTTAATAGAAATCTATTGGAGCAATAGATTAATTTTATCACTATGTTTTTGACCTATTTATACTTTTGCCAAAGAATAAAGGTCCTACTTTGCAATCTGTCTTGACAAACTGAACAGATAACTACTATAGCCATTTGTCAGATCCAGAGCAATGAGGACTATGTACAGAATCAGTCTGAAAGAAGCATAGGGCAGCCATGGGAGACCTTATCAACCACATGTACTCATGCCCTCTTGAGAAGAATACCTTTTCTCACTCTAGTGTAGAGAAATATGTGGCTGAGTCCTAAAAGAAACAATTGACTTTATTGTCATATTAACTGTTTGAGAAGTTGACAAAATAGCTCTTTTGCCCTGGTAATATGAAAAAAAAGACCACATCTTTAAATGTGGGGTTCAAACTCAAGAAAGAGTTGAGTCAAAATAGAAAGGTAAAAGTGTATGCCAGGTGCCTGTGGTTCATGCCCTATAATCCTAACTACTCAGGAGGCTGAGATCTGAGAATCACGGTTCAAAGCCAGCCCAGCAGCAATGTCTGTGAGACTCTTATCTCCAATAAACCACCAGAAAAACAGAAGTGATGCTGTAGCTCAAGTGGTAGTGCACTAGCCTTGTGCTGAAGAACTCAGGGACAGTGCCCAGGCCCAGAGTTCAAGCCCCATGACAGACGAGAAAAAAAAAAAAAGAAAAGTAGGGTGTAATTGCTGTTACCAAAGACATAAAGAAGCCAGTACTCTAAGACCATGATTAATAAAAAGAGCTTAACTAGGGCTGGGAAGGTGGCTCAGTGGTAGAGCGCTTGCCTTGCATGCATGAGGCCCTGGGTTCGATTCCTCAGCACCACATAAGCAAAAAGAAAAAAAAAGCCGGAAGTGGCACTGTGGCTCAAGTGGTAGGGCACTAGCCTTGAGCTGAAGAGCTGAGGGACAGCGCCCAGGCCCAGAGTTCAGGCCCCACAACCGGACCCAAAAAAAAAAAAAAAGAGCTTAACTAATAAGACTTCAAAAATAGAAAATAAGAAAGAAACATTCCTGTGAATCTATCAAAGACACGTTTCATGTAAGCCATGAGAATTATATTAAAATCTAACCACAAGATATAATATGATAATGTTTTATACTTTCCAAATTTAATAATTCAAAACTTCAAGATAGTTTTTAAGTAAACTATGAAATGAAATCAAGCTTAAGAGAAGCTTTCCCCTTCCTCTCATTACTAGCAATCTTCATATAAAAGTTACTGGGGGAAATTATTTCCTCATCCACCACCTCCAAGTTTAATCGAACTGTTGTAAACATTTTGTAAGCATATATTTTACATGTGATCATCACTCAAAAGAATCTGCCTTGAAAAATTATTATAAATTATGCTCTGAAAGGCAAAATTGCCTATTTTTAAATGATGAAAGAAAGCTTACTTTATGTTCATCAATATAGCCTACAATTGTTTGCGAAAGCGAAGTCAAAGTCCTTTCTGCTTTAGAAAGAAAAGAGTGAATACACTTATCAAACTCTGCAGTGCACAGGATGGGTGAAGAACATAGGAAACACAGGTCTGATTGCTTCACTGGGTTCTTAAATAAAAGGACACTGTACACTCCATTCCTAAAACTGCTTTAACAAACTTGTTGCTCAATAATGGATGGAAAGAAAAGTACTCAGGGCAGAAATGTTTCATCTATGCTGCTTCTTGGTAATAGTGGTAGCATTCCCATATCATTCCTACCAATGAGAAGACTACTTTGAAATTTATCCATATATAAAACAGTATATATATATATATATATATATATATATATATATATATACACATACATACATATATATTCTGCACCTTGAATATTCTGACCAGGATAAAAATGTTTAGCCACATCCCTCTATTAGACACATCCTTCTATTATTTTTCTCTTACAAGGGGAAACCGAAAGAATATATGTGGATGCTACAGGACTGAAATCAATCACTAAATGACATCATTCAGAAACTAATAAATGGGCAAGGGCTGGGAATGTGGCTTAGTGGTAGAGTGTTTGCCTAGCATGCATGAAACCTGGAATTCGATTCCTCAGAAAAGCCAGAAGTGGCACGTGGCTCAAGTAATAGAGCGCAAGCTGTAAGAAAAAGAAGCTCAAGGACAGTACTCAGGACCTGAATAAAAGCCCCAGGACTGGCTAAATAAACAAATAGGCCAGCTGGGAAGATGGCTCAGTGGTAGAGTGCTTGCCTTGCATGCATGAGGCCCTGGGTTCGATTCCTCAGCACCACATAAGCAAAAAGAAAAAAGCTGGAAGTGGCGCTGTGGCTCAAGTGGTAGAGCACTAGCCTTGAGCTGAAGAGCTGAGGGACAGCGCCCAGGCCCAGAGCTCAGGCCCCACGACCCGACCCAAAACAAATAGGCCAAATATTTCTTCGAAAGAAGGTATTATGGACAAAACTTTTTAACCTTGGGCGACATATAGAAATGTTTAAAGGACATACTAAGGCTGACTATGCAACACTTAAAAATAATTTTCAACCTTCTTCAGAATTCCTTATTATTTGAGCTTGTTAAAAAGTTTAACAACCACAACCGGGCACTGGTAGCTCACACCTGTAATCCTAGCTACTCAGTAGGCTGAGATCTGAGGATAATGGTTCAAAGTAAGCTGGAGCAGAAAAGTCCCCATGAGACCCTTAACCAGTCAAAAACCAGAAGTGGTGCTGTGGCTCAATTGGTAGAGCGCTAGCCTTAAGCACAGAGTGGCTAACAAACAGCACCAGGCCCTGAGTTCCAGCCCCACAACCAACAACAAAAAGCTTAACAACCACACTAATTCTTAGATACAACTAATGAAAATCCATAGACTTATTGGGTAGGAATAAGATGGTATGCAAATCCAAATGAGAAAGGCATGTAACAAGCTATTAATATATGACTCTTAATGAGTTAAAAAATATAATTGGGGGATTAATGATGGACAAATTGACTTCTTTTGTTCGATCCCACCTTATCTCAAGCTCCGGTCTTTTCAATCAAGAACTATTCAAAGGCTGGAGTTATGGCTCAAGTAAAATACTTATCTAGAATGTGCAAGGCCCTGAGTTCAAACCCTAGTATGACAAAAAAAGACTTAGTTTTTCTCCTTGGCTGAGTATGTGGCTCAGGTGATAGAGCACCTGCCTAGCAAGCATGAGGCCCTGAGAAACACCAGAATTAGAAAAAAAAAAAAAAAATTAAGCCCTTACCAGGGATAGAAGTACAGTTTTCTATTCTCCACTAACAATCGTCTCTCTCTGTACCCCTTCCATATTTTATAATGAACCTTTATTTTATAAGAAAGTTAACCATACTAATTATCTCCAAAACAATTAGGAGGATGCCTTGTTCTATTACTATTCAAACTTTAACATAATAGAGTCATTTGATGAGAAAACATTCTTTTATTTAATAAGCCCTTCCTGGTGTTGCACCAATTTGTAATACCTACCCATAGATTCTAACTATGCATTCTAGAGTTATGCCAAAGTCTAATCAGTTTTTCATGTTATAATCTTTAATATGTTCAACTTTCCAAACTAAACATCCCTATGAGAATAACTTTTAGGCTCTTCGATATCACTTCCATCATTTTAAATTCAAGTTAAATTGAGATCATACCTAAAGCTTGCAAAGTATATATACCTTCACACAGATTTCCCCAATATACTACAATTGCTTGTAACCAAAAACCAAGCTAAAACAAAAACAAAAACAAAAAAAACCCATGTCTGAAAATGTTGTGATATAAATGTTTCCCATCTTAATCTTGAGGTTTTGATTTCCAGGGCTGAAAATAATCGTATAAAATATTCTTTGGTTAGAAGTATTATCTATTTCAAATGTAAGGTAATTATGACTGGAGTCTGAATGGCTGGCTACTCAATAGAAAAAAAAAGAAAAAAAGCAAAAAAGGTCTAGTTATGTGACTTTTGCAAGTTACTACTAACAGTCTCCACATGTGTTGAATCGGGAAATGAGATAATTCACTTGTCTTAGAACTCATCTAATAAGGGAAAAACATCTATAAATGTATGAATATTAGAAAGTCACATATAGATTAAAAGTGATACTTAAGCCAATATGAACACCTATTAAAATATTCTTCAGGGCTGGGAAGGTGGCTCAGTGGTAGAGCGTTTGCCTTCCATGCATGAGGCTCTGGGTTCGATTCCTCAGCACCACATAAGCAGCAAAAAAAAAAAAAAAAAAGCCAGAAGTGGCACTGTGGCTCAAGTGGTAGAGTAATAGCCTTGAGCTGAAGAGCTGGGGAGACAGCACCCAGGCCCAGAGTTCAAAGTTCAGGCCCCACGACTGGACCCTCCCCCCAATATATATATATATATATATATATTCTTCAAAAGTCCTAAATCTATACTCTTTTAGTCTTCAGTCTCCCACTAAGTAGGTATAATTTTCTGAAAACCATTTAATTTCTTTGCATACTACAAGGTAGGCAGACTCCATTATTGCTAACCCTCTTATAACTCAAAGGTGTGTGATATGAAATTCATCTAGAGAAAACAAAAGGAAATCAAGTAAAAAGAAAAACCCAAAACAAATTAAAAAAAAAAAAAAAAACATAAAATAAGCCTGGCACCAGTGTCTCACACCTGTAACTTTAGCTACTCAGGAAGCTGAGAACTGAGGATTGAGGTTCAAAGCCTGCCTAGCAGCAAAGTTCATAGACTGTTATCTCCAACTAACCATTAAAAAACAGAAGTGGAACTGTGGCTCAAGTGGTAGGGACTAGACTTGAACATAAAAGCTCAGTGACAGCACTCAGGCCAAAAGTTCAAAAAACAAATAATAAACATGAATTCTTTGATTTCCCTGTTTTATACTGTTAGATTTTCTTCAGCTGTGTTTTTGTTGTTTTTCTTGTTTGGGAGTTTGGGGGGTTTTTTTAGAGAGAAAAGTGAGGCTAACCCACTTTATTTCAACTAATGGTAGGATTGAAATTTTTTAAAGCAATAAGTCAAGAGGTTAAAAAACAACAATTATCCAAGTGTTAACTATTAATTTACAAAAATCATAATTAATGACAGAAGGCAGAGACCATACTGCATATTCTGGCAACCTAAAAGCACTAAAATAGTTATTTTATGTGTTATGATTACTGTGGCTCTAATTGAATGATGATGGACTATGAATAGGCAGTCTTCAATGGATGAGTCTAGTCTTAGAAATCCCTTTCCTTTCTGTTTCAAAACACACTCACTCCGTGGACCCATTAAACTCTCATTATGTTTTTATGGTCTAGCACAGTGAGAAAGAGGCAACTGGGATACATAATATTTTAGTTACTTTTAAGGCTTTCCCAATACTGCAACAAAATTCCATTGTAGTGAGTTAAGTGTCAAAGGAAACACAAGATATCTAACAATTCAAAAGAAGTGTTCCTTTTCTCAATTCCAGATACTCAGGAGACAGATAAAGGAGGATCACTAGTTCTGAGCATGCTGGGCAAAGCTAGTGGTAAGACCTGTCTCTAAAACTAAACCAGAGAACTGGGTATGTATAGCTCAAGTGAGAGCTAGTATATATAAAAACCCTAGGTTCAATACCCAGCACAACAATAAAAAGAATTTTCTTTCTCATATAAATTAGGAACACATATGTTTTCCACTTATTTCCACTGAACATTGAATGATACAATAATTTTCAAAGATATGGATAATATATAAACAAGTAGTCCTCAAATCTTTTATCACATTTATTTTTATCATATAAAACTTAAGTTAAAAAATACTGTGCTCTTTTCATTTTAATCATTATTCAGGATGTTGTTCAACTGTGGCCTGGTTGGTGGTTTGTCTCTTTACACACTTGCAATGTGTATACCACAACTAGGAATTAAACAGCATTGTCATTATCAAGGATTGCAATAACTGTTGGCTATGCCGACTGTCATAGAACTAACAGTTCACTGACATTGGATCAGCAACAAACCACAAAATCATTACTCAGAGCATGACAACACTGGTGCTTTACCAGAGTCACTGAAATGGAATTTAATCAACTTCAATGCCCCTAACGTCATATACCCAAATTAATGCAGCAAATTCTTTTGTGTAATTTATTTAATTATACATACATTATTTATAATTTATCTCCTTATTATATCAGATTACCCACTGCAACTTTCTATTTTTGTTTTTGCCACTACTAGGGTTGAACTCAAGGCCTGAGTTTGCTAGGCAGGCACTCTACCACTTGAAACATGCTACTAGCCCTTTGCTCCATTTTAGTTTTCAATAAATAGAGTCTCACACTTATTTCTGGCCCCATCTGGACTACTGTCATTCTATTTATGCTTTCTAAGTTGCTGTGATGAGAAGGGTATACCACCAAATATAGCTTTTATAGGTTGAGGTAAGGGTCTCTCAAACATTTTTCCTAAGTTGGCCTTAGCCTACCATCCTCCCAATGTGGCCTTCCAAATAGATAGGAGTATTATGTGCAAGCCAGCCACAGTGTCAAGCCTAAATTATAGGTTGCTTTTTTTTCGTTTTTTCCCGTGTGGTGTGTGTGTGCGTGCATGCGCGCTTGTGAGCACAAGTCCTGGGGCTTGAATTTAGGGAGTGGGCATTGTCCCTGAGATTTTTTTTGCTCAAACCTAGCGCTCTATCATTTGACATACAGCTCCATTGGCTTTTTGGGGTTACTTGGCGCTAAGAGTCTTATAGACTTTCCTGCCCAGGCTAGCTTCAAACAACAACCCTCATATCTCAGCCTCCTGAGTAGCTAGGATTACAAGGCTGAGCCACAAGCACCTAGCAATATATTACAAGTTTTGAGACACTGAAAATAATGCATAATGAGGAAAATGTGTAGATATATAATTTTATATTTTTGGCAAAAAATATACAACAAATGCAAGCAACCATGAACAAAATACACTGTGTTCAATTAAGCACAAAATTTACATAAAAGTCAGTCTAATTTAATTTAACAAGCATTTACAAAGAGTCTGCTAAAAACAAGGCACAGATAGACATTCAAACCAATCGCTTCTCAAGACAGTTACAGAGGGGCTGGGAATGTGGCTTACTGCTAGAGTGCTTGCTTAGTATGCATGAATCCCTGGGTTCCTTTTCTCAGTACCACATAAACAAACAAACAAAAAAGAGCTGGAGGTGGCACTGTGGCTCAAGTGATAGAGTGCTAACCTTGAGCAAAAGAAGCTCAGAGAGAGTGATCAGGCCCTGGGTTTAAGCGCCAGGACTGGCAAAATAAATAAATAAATAAATAAAAAATAAATAAAAAAATAAATAAATAAGGAAAAGAAAAAGAAAAGAAAGAAACTTATAGGGATTATTTATTCTCCATTACATATAAAACATGAGACCGTCAAGTATTTTATTTTATTCTGTTGGTTCTGTGGTCCTACTTTGCTTAACTTGTTTGTTCAACTGGTACTACCACTTGAACTATGCCTCCAGCCTTATTTTTAGCATGGCTATTTCGGAGATAAGGTCTAGAGAACTTTGCTGCTGCTCAGGTTGGCTTCAAACTATGATCATCCAGACCTCAGCCTAAACTAAGTAGCCAAGATTAAAGGCATGGTACTCATTTTTCAGAGTTTTCAGCAAAAGATTTTGTTTAAAGTTAATGAACTACATATTTGCTACAGGCCTGTCAAAATCGGACCACAGAACTGATCTTAGTTAATATTAACAAAAACTCTGTAAACTATAAAAACATGTGTTTCTATAACACTATTATTATGGGGATATTGCTTGCCTATCTCTAACATGCTTCTGAAAACACTAAGGTTCATGGCAGTAAAAGAAAAAGAAAAAATATCCAAGGGAATGTGAAAGATGAAACCTATTATATAGTACTAGCTTAGGTAAGATAAATACTAATATCTACCACATATTGACAACTAGGTTCACTACATGTCAAAAATGTTATCCTATTAACACTGTGAAGGGGGTATTTTTAAATGATCCCCAAACAATATACAAAGGGAATTTATTTGAACATCTTCATTAATATATACAATCATCTCAACCAAAGTCACTTTATCATTCTCCCCCTTCCCACAACAGCCTCATCAAGCTTTCTTGTTCCACTTTCATGTATATACACAGTATTATAATCATATTTGCCCACATTTGTCTCCCCCCTCACTAGCACCCTCACCTCCCAACAGACATGTTTTAGCTTCTTTTTGTTAATCTGCCTGTTAATTGTTCAAAAGAGTTACACCTTGGGATCTCACTCCTGCATATGCCTACTTCAGTCAGTTAGATCATATGTATGTACACACATACACATACATACTTATGATTTTGTGTGTATTTTCATGTATGTTCACATTTTAGGTCAAACACTAACATGAGAAAGAACGTGCCCCTTGTCCTTCTGAATTTGGCTTATAAACAAGGAAACTGAGGCTCCAAGTCATACAGCACTGTTGTGGCAGAATCAGGATTCTACCCCAGTGAAGTCTCACTCAAAACATCACAAATTTCCACTCCTCAGTTGCCACTACAGAGAAAAGATGAATACTTATGTGAACTATTTGCCTAAAAAGTTTTTGACTTCAACTTAATATTCTAAATGTCTTTCCAGGTCTTTCTCAATTAACACTTTTTCTGCATCAAAATCTTTGTCTTTGACCGGTAGTGCTTATTTTTTCATCAATAGGGAAGCCCGAGTGAAAATTCAGATAATTACTAACCATACAAGCAGACTCAGAGTAAGTCTCAATGTGTTCTTCTTTATTTATATAAACCTAAAATATAGGACCTTCCTTGGTCAGATTCACAATAAAACTTCCAGAACATAAAGACCAATTCTCTGGTGGACTGCCATATTCAATCATTTTTCTTAAATAGTACAAACAGAACCATGAAAACCTCAAAACTAGAAACCTGCTCCAGAAGCCAGAAGTAGACTTCAGCCAAGATAATTTTTTATTCCAGTTTTAGATGATGGTGGAATTCGTTTGGTATGGATGGAATACATTGACAGTAAAAGTCATATCCAGCTCTTATAAGGAGAAAGACTATTAAAAACATAAGGACTAAGGGAAGAAAAATATTTTGCTATCAGACAAAAAGTAATGAGAATGTGATTTTAAGAGACCTAAAAATTCAACAAATAAACTTACAAGAGTTTGTATAATCTATATTTAGACAATAAGAAGATAGTTTCCTTGTTTATTGTACACTAAATATATCCATCTCTATAAAAACAGATATGTATTTTTACCTCCCTACTTTTAACTTAAATAAGCGTTTATCATTTTAAAATGCCCACACCACAAAGTTTTAAAAAATATGTTACATAATATGGTTAAATAATACATTTAAGCAATATTATTTATATGTTTACATAATATACATACCTGTATTATATGAACATACATGTTTAATATTTTATAATATGTGTAAGTAACATTATTACCAAATATGTTAATAATGTTTTGAAGCCAAAAATTCCTGAAAAATTGCTAAGAAAGGGGCATAGAACTAATTCTTCATTAATACATTCAGAGGCAGTAGTCCTGCCACATATTGATTTTGTCCCAGTCTCCTATGACATAAACTATTTCTCTGTCTTAAAGAATACTTTATTTAGAAAAATTTATCTGTGAAAGTGAAGCATGAGATTCACTGAACAATATTAATTTCCTATAAATATTTCCTGACTCCAAAGTAAATATTCAAGTCAGTTTAGTCCATCATTCTTCATTTTAAGGATTATTTCTTGGCTAGAATAAAGTCACAGTCTAAAATGGTGCTGCCCAACATAGCAGCCACCACCTGAGGCTACTTATGTTTATTAAAATTAAATAAGGACTTGGAATGTGGCTTAGTGATAGAGTGCTTGCCTAGCATGCATGGAGCCCTGGGTTTGATTCCTCAGCACCACATAAACAGAAAAGGCCAGACGTGGTGCTGTAGCTCAAGTGGTAGAGTGCCAGCCTTAAGCAAAAATAGCTCAGGGACAGTGCCCGGGCCCTGAGTTTAAGCCCCAGGACTGGCAAAAAAAAAAAAAAAAAAAAATTAAAAAGGTCATGAGCCTGAAATCTGGGCCGGGGCACTGTCCCTCAGCTCTTCAGATCAAGGCCAGCTCTCTACCACTTGAACCACAGTGCCACTTCCAGCTTCTTTCTGCTTCTATGGTGCTGAGGAATCGAACCCTGGGCCTCATCCATGCAAGGCAAGCACTCTACCACTGAGCCACCTTCCCAGCCGCTAACGTTATATTTTTATTTCCTGAATTTCACTGGCCACATTTCAATTTTTCAACAGCCTCCTGTGCTTAATAGCTATTGTATTGCACAGTACAAATACAAGACATTGTTGTGAATGCAGAAAAAACTACTGGAAAGTGCTGGTTTAGAAGAATAAGACATTCAGAATCACAGCTTCCTATTTAAAGAAACTTCCTACTTCTTATGCAAGAGTAACTTCATAACTCTCAAAAAATGACAGCTATACCTCAATATCACAAATGTTACTTTGTTGGATTTACAACTAGAGAAAGGGAATTGATGCTTTATTATGCATAGTAGCATTTCAGCATCCAGTTTGGAGATTATGCTATTGTGACCTTTTGGTTCCCAAGTTGATGTTGTGTATTTTCTCTCATCTGGATTAGAAAATAGTTGGGGTGAGAAAATGGAAAACATGATGATGCTCAGCTTCAGCAATGACTGCTTTAACCAATGTTCTTTTTAGGATTGTTCTTAAGTGAATATGATGCATATCTCACACAGCAGTTTCATAAACAACTATAATAAGTTCTCAAGGTGATAGAATTGACCCTGGATAGAGGAAACTTGTGAATGATCACAAGTCATAAACTTTCCTTAAGACAGAACACTGTGGGGGCTGGGAAGATGGCTCAGTGGTAGAGCGCTTGCCTTGCATGCCTGAGGCCCTGGGTTCGATTCCTCAGCACCACATAAGCAAAATGAAAAAAGCCGGAAGTGGCGCTGTGGCTCAAGTGGTTGAGCGCTGGCCTTGAGCTGAAGAGGTGAGGGACAGCGCCCAGGCCCAGAGTTCAGGCCCCACAACCGGACACAAAAAATAAAAAAAAAAAAAAAAGACAGAACACTGTGTTAAATAATTCTTAAATAACAGTGATTACAAAAACAAAACATTAAGAAGGCAGCCAATCAAATTTCCACAAGCTGTCTATAGCCCTCAAGCTGAATGTCAATGTAAGGCCATGAGTTCAGAACCTGGTGATATAAAGTATATTACATACATGACAAGAACTCTGACCTAAATGATAATAAAAGAAAAATATTAGCCAGGCACCAGTAGCTCACACTTGTAAATCTAGCTACTCAAGAGGCTGAGATTTGAGGATTGTGGCCAAAGCCAACCCGGGCAAGAAAGTCTGTGTGGCTCAAATGGTAGAGTGCTAGCCTTTAAGCACAAAGAGGCTTAGGGACAGCATCCAAGTCCGGACTTCAAGCCCCAAGTTCAGCAAAAGAAGAAGGAGAAGGAAGAGGAAGAGGAGGAGGAGGAAGAAGAGGAAGAGGAGGAGTAGGAAGATAAAGAAAAGAAAAAGATAATTATTTTTTAAAATCTACAGCAGAGGCTGGGAAGGTGGCTCAGTGGTAGAGTGCTTGCCTTGCATGCATGAGGCCCAGGGTTCAATTCCTCAGCACCACATAAGCAGAAAAAGCCAAAAGTGGCACTGTGGCTCAAGTGGTAGAGCGTTAGTCTTGAGCTGAAGAGCTGAAGGACAGCACCTGGGCCCAGAGTTCAGGCTCCACAAAAAAAAAAAAAAAAAAAAAGAATCTACAGCAGCCTGAATGTACTGTACAACTCTGAGAAATAGATTCCTGAGAGGAACTTGTAACCAATAAAGGGTTTAATGGCTTCTCATTAAGTTCCTGGCAATGAGAATTTCAGAAAATTAAGTAGTTTATGGAGCACATTTCTTGAGACATTCTCTTATTTGATTAGATGATACATCAATGCAATGTGGATGAGAATTCTAAACAGATGGGGAAAATAACCATAGAAAAGGTTTCTGGCTTTGGACAAACTGTACAAGGTTCTTTTAATGGGCAAAAAAAAACACCCATATATATAGAGAGAGAAAGAGATATAGATATAGACATACTTCATGCGTCATGTCTGGCCTCGAAGGTGGCAAGAAGAAGCCCCTGAAGCAGCCCAAGAAGCAGGCCAAGGAGATGGATGACGAAGACAAGGCCTTCAAGCAGAAACAGAAAGAGAAGCAGAAGAAACTCGAGGAGCTGAAAGCGAAGGCTGCGGGGAAGAGACCCCTTACCACAGGTGGAATTAAGAAATCTGGCAAAAAGCTGTTCCTTGTCCCTGAGATGATGGTGACCCTTGATTCCATTCCCATTCAACATCTGGATTTCCTGTCGTAACATTTCTGCCACCTATAGGTAGAATGAAGTTTTGTCTAGGACTCAACATTAAGAACAACCTTTAAAAAAAAAATCCTACAGTGGCTCAGTCTCTAGTTTGTCAGCCATTGTGTCAGCCATTGCTACCTCAGCTGTAACTTTCAAGTAAACCCAGCCTAGGTTCCAAAAAAAAAATCTAGAGTTAAATGTCTTGCCTTTGGAAGGGAAAAGGTAAAAATAAGAGGAAGAAACAAGGCAATCTTCTAGATTTGTGGAATCATACTGTTTCTTGACTGGAGTGATGGCTATACAAAGCTGTAAACTGTACACCTTTAATAATTTGGCAATCTCTGCAGCTATGATGTATCTCTGTAGATATAGAGATACTACACATATGGTCTTGTATGTGCCTACATGCATGTTTATATCCATAAGAGAAAATATGTATATATGCATGCCATACTAAAAATTTTGCAAATGTAAAGGTTAAATATTCCTCTAGCTCAAATGAGAGTTGTAGTTGTAAAGAATAACCACAGAATCTTTGTAGATCATATGAAAGAAGCGAGGAAAAGGAAAGGAGAGACTAGGAATGTGGCTTAGTGGTAAAGTGCTTGCCTAGCATGTATTAAGCCCTGGGTTCCATTCCTCAGTACTAGGTTAACAGAAAAAGCTGGAAGTGGCTCTGTGGCTCAAGCAGTAGAGTGCTGGTCTTGAGCAAAAAAAGCTCAGGCCCTGAGTTCAAGCCCCAGGACAAAAAAAAAAAGAAGGAAGGAAGGAAGGAAGGAAGAAGGAAGGAAGGAAGGAAGGAAGGAAGGAAGAAAGGAAGGAAGGAAGGAAGGAAGGAAGGAAGGAAGGAAGGAAGGAAGGAAAAGGAATTCTCTCAAGATAACATTACGAGATGTCATTGAATAAGATATACATTATAGTAACATTTCTTCTCATGAGGTCCCTTTGTGAACACTTGAGTGTGGCATTAGTCCAAGTTCATTGGTGTATATTAAACAAGATGTTTTATTTTTGTTTATTTGTTCAGTCAAAGTAGTTGTAAGCCAGTAGCCAAAGTTGGGGCACTTCATATATGGACAGCACTATCTACACTGGCCTTTGCAGAAAGAGAGAAGTATTCTTCCCTGTAGTAAGATAAATATGGATTATGGTCTTTTTCAAGAAGCTGTGAATCAAGTATAAAATAGTACCATTCCCACTAAGATTATAAATAAATGGAGAATGATTATCTACATTATTTTAGTAAAAGAGAATCTTCAAAAAATGGTCAGAAGTTTAGGGCAATTGATAGAATCACCTTAGGGTTTTTGAAGCACTGATAGCCCTGGAATAAGATGTGATCTGGTCCTTGGGATCAGAACTACTACTGAGATTAGGACTAAGGTTTCAGCTAATCACAAGGCTACTTCAAGTGAAGAGAAAAATATTAAAAAAGAAAATATGAGAATGGCCAGAAATGTCCAGTTCTTATAAAGAATAAATATCCTGGTCCAGAAGTAGATCATCACGTGGAGTGATTATGCTAGATCTACATTCCCAAAGTCTCAGGCAATTTCTGCCCCAAAGGAACTATTTGCTTCAGATTCTCCATTTAGGCTTAGGCTTAGGAGATCAGAATAATATATCCCAATTGTAGATATTTCTTTTTTTTTTTTTTGTCAGTTGTGGGGCTTGAACTCTGGGCCTGGGCATGGTCCCTCAGCTCTTCAGCTCAAGACTAATGCTCTACCACTTAAGCCACAGTGCCACTTCTAGTTTTCTGGTGTTTTATTGGAGATAGACTTTCCTTCCAGGGCTGGCTTTAAACCACAATGATCTCAGCCTCCTGATTACCTAGGATTACAGGCGTGAGCCACAGGCGCCCGGCTAATTGTAGCTATTTCTATCGCTAACTCAATTCTAATTTTCCTTATTATATTTTCCTTATTATAAATGCTACCACTATTAATATATTCTTATAATAAGAATAGCTTTAGGCTGGTGATGTGGCTTAATGGTAGAGTGCTTACCTAACATGCATGAAGCCCTGGGTTGGATTCCTCAGTACCATATAAAGAGAAAAGGCGGTGTTGTGGCTGAAATGCTAGCATTGAGCAAAAGAAGCTCAGCGACAGTGCCCAGGTTCTGAGTTCAAGCCCCAGGACTGGTAAAAAAAAAAGAGAGAGAGAGAAATAGAGGAAGGAAGGAAGGAAGGAAGGGGAGTTCTAATACTAAAGAATATAAATATGTATATTTCTTCTCTATCCAAAATAATGAAGACATTAAGATTATATTGCTAGTACTTTGGAGCATGCCATTGTACTTATAACAATTATGTTTTCACTTCAACACATAGAAATAATTGAATGAGCCAGCACTGGTGGCTCACCCATATAATCCTAGCTACTCAGGAGGCTGAGATCTGAGGATCACGGTTCAAAGCCAGCCCAAGCAGAAAGCCTGTGAGACTCAAAAAAAAAAAAAAAAAAAAAACACTCAGAAAACCGGAATTGGCACTGTGGCTTAAGTGGCAGAGTACTCGCCTTGAGCTGAAGAGCTCAGAGACAGTGCCCAGGCCCAGAGTTCAAGCCCCACAACTGACAAAAAAGAAAAAACAAAGAAATAATCGAATGATGCTCATTATGTGGCAGAAACACTTTATTAACTCATGTAGTCCTCAGAGTAACACCACAAAAAAAATCACTGAACAATAAGGAAGGAAAATTAGGTAATATTAACTGCTAATGCATTGAGAAGTTGGGATTCAAAGCCAGGTTCTGTTATTAACAATTATAGTCACAGAAAAATTGAGAGAATACAAATGGGTGCACAGTACAAAACTAAAAGTTGGAAGCCTTAAATAACAGATTATGAAATTTCTCCTTGCTCTTCATCTCTTGTGCTGGTATTTTTCAGGGTTTTAAATGTGCCTTTCTGGTTTCTCTAATAGTTATGAATTTTTTTAAGTGACAAAGTCAGTTACTAAGTTACTGCATCAAAAGATGGCACATCCTATAGGGAATCTTGGAGTAGCCCATAAAATAATGATAGGATAAATTTATAATTAGGTGGCTTTACTGCCTTATACTATACAATTTTGAGGAGGTCCTAAGAGAGCTAGGGCTATTTCTATAACAAAGCCTTGCATAGCCCGCTTATGTAACCTACCCCTATAAAAACCCATCCTATCCTGAGTTTGGAGCCATTCTCCTACTTTCCTGATAATTGGATTCAGTCCCCACACAGCTAAAATAGAGTTCCTAGCTCCTTTAACTGAGTGTCTTGGAATCTCTTTTGAATTCAGGTTATAATAACGTTGACTAACAACAAATGGAATTCAAATGGTATCTAAACTATAAGATTCTTTCTCATCAATTTTCTAAATCTAATCTAACACCAAATTCAAGTTAGTGTTTTTCAAATCCAGCTCTTTCTCTTTCATACGGCCACTGTTTCACCTTAGAATAACAATTACAATCTTTCCACAAGTCCCTTTATGCTAATTTGACCTAAGTCACCACAAACATATTTTCCTAAATAGATTCCACACATTCTCCTTTGTAAACACATTTCATAGTTCTCTATAGTGTATATAATGGATGTAAAAAGGTAGCATAAAAGAAGCCATTATACCTTCCCCAATCCACATCTTTTGTAATTTTATCTCTCATCATTCTTTGCTCCCTTCCAGTCCTTCAGATTGTAGAAATGTATCATACTAAGCTTATCCTTCTACATATTGACCACAAGCTTTCATGTTTCCAAAACACTACAAATGCTACTTTATCTTCCTGGAACATTCTTGTTCACTCAGGAAAGTCCTCCAACTCATTCTTCAATATTCAAACAATTTTGACTTCCTTAAAAAAATCATTGCTGACCTCTTCTTGATTTCATATTACTGGTGGGTTTCTGCAGACCCAAGACCCTATGTATTCAATTTTTTCATTTTACAAACTGAGAAATGTGACCCAAGAAACTAAGGAGATAATGAGGTCATCCAGCCATAAAACTAGGTGAAACAAAAATAATTGTGGTCAAAATGGAAAGAGGTGTGAACTTTAGAAGTAACTGACATAATTAAGATGAAGAATACACAAAACAGAATAGGGGGAGTCAGGAGGAAGATGGCAGAGGAAAAGCTGGAGGCTAAACAAGCTCTTGTGTAGAAACCAGTTTTGGTGTTCCATTGAACAGTCCAAGGCTAGAGAGTCACACCAAATGTGCCATCATAGCACAGGAGTTTGACTAGAGCAGAAAAATTCAGGCAGCTTGGTTAAGGAGACAGATTCGAGCACTCGCCAGTGCTATTGCAAACACCATATCAACAGAGAGAGCCTGAGACAAAGGTACCAGAAGCCTCATACGAGCAGGTTCTACTCACCGCCAGCAAGAACCCACAAGCAGAAATCTTCATCCTGCTGACTATAGATAGTTTCAGACCATGGACAGCCCGGAAACCAAGGGAAAGCCGTAAGTACCACAGAAGACATCCTTACTTCTTTTTACAGAGCAGTGGTGGGAAGGTAGTCCCTCCCACACCACTAGAGAACTCCATCTTTGATACTGACAAAGACCCTGGCCAGAGCAGCTAGCCCATAACTCAGGCCTTGGAAGAAGACAGTAGGAACCATTTAACAGGCCAAAGGAATTTGACCTGTGAGTCTAACTCCACCCCAGAGAAAAGTTGCCTTTTCCACGCAGAGGGAGCTCCCTCTATGGAGGAGTGACTTTCTTCACTGGGTAAACAGAGCCAGAAGCTATCCCACCCCACTGTATCACAGGCAGCAGACCCAGCTGGCAGAGGATAGCAGAAAAACAACTGGAAACTCAGTAAAAATAAATCCTCAGAATGGCTACAGATGGGGCTATGTGAGTGTCTCAGGAGCCAGCCTCTCAGAAAAAAGCTACTGGTTGCTGGTAGGTCTCAATTCTACCCACAACCTAGCCTCATCACACCAACTCCAAGCTAGAGGAAACAGCCATCTCCCTCTTTTGTGATACTCAAAGCAGATCACCCTCCCACTGAACTAGCCTGGGAGGAGGATCACAAAGTCCTGGGTAAAGCAGAGCTTCATTCTGTTTGCTCAAGCAAACTGATTTAAGAAACCAATCAAAGCCGGGCAGCAGAGGATCACAGTTAAAAGCCAGCCCTGGCAGGAAAGTCTGTGAGACTCATCTCCAATAAAACACTAGAAAGCCAGAAGTTAGTGCTGTGGTTCAAGCGGTAGAGTGTTTGCCTTGAGCTGAAGAGCTGAGGGACAGCATCCAGGCCCAGAGTTCAAGGCCCAGGACTGACGAAAAAAGTAAGAAAGAAAGAAAGGAAGGAATGAAGAAAGAAAGGAGGAAGGAAGGAAGAAAGGAAAGAAGGAAGGAAGGAAGGAAGGAAGGAACCAATCAAGGCACAGGAAAACCAAACACCACAAGCAAACCAGAGATTCCACCAAGAGACTGGTTATGGACACAGGGGAGACACAAGATCCCCCACTCCCCCCCCAAAAAAAAAAAATCAAAGAACTTTTTTCTACCTACTTTTTTAAAAAATTGTTTTCTATTTTTTGCATCATTTTTTTAGGTTGTTTTTTAAATTCTCTTTTTACTCTTTTCCCTTTTGGTCCTTTTTGGGTTTGGGGTTTGGGTTTTTTTTTTGTTTGTTTGTTTTGCTTTACTTAATTGCTGTTCTGTTCATCCCCAGATATATACTCATCTTCAATTATTATACTCTATCCTTCATTGTGTGCATACTTAATTCAGATATTGATTACTCACTTCACAAACTCTCAGCTTTAACTCCCTTAATTGTAGTATTATTTCTTTATACTGACATAATTTTTAAGTGTTTCATTTTTAATTTTTTTTTTTTTTTGGCGGTTGTGGGGCCTAAACTCTGGGCCTGGGCACTGTCCCTCAGCTCTTCAGCTCAAGGTTAGCACTCTACCACTTGAGCCACAGCACCACTTCTGACTTTTTCTGCTTAATTGGTGCTGAGGAATCAAACCCAGGGCCTCATGCATGCAAGGCAAACACTCTACCACTGAGCCCCCTTCCCAGCCCTCATTTTTAATTTTTTTAATTTTTAATTTTTCTTTATTTCTCTTCTCTTTTCCTTCTATTCTTTTCCTCTCTCTGAATTTAGGTCTTGGTTATATTCCCTCTCCTGCTTTCCCTCCCCATATTCCTCTAATCTTATTTTCTCCTCACAATTCTTCCTAAACCTATTAATTTCTGGTCTTCTTGATTTTCTTAGTCCATTGATCCCTAGTTGTTTGTTACTGAACAAGATTGTATCTGTTGGACTAGATTGTATCTGGACTCATTTTGACTGCGTCAAAAAATCTGGGCAACTACAGAGCTCTGGTTGATTCTAGCCTTAAAATAGTATTCTAGCACAAAATTGGTTCTGCTTTCGTACCCAAATGTGCAGAACAATCCAGAGAAACACAATAAAAATGGCAAGTCCAGGTATCTCAACTTCCCGTAATGATAATCAGGCAACAGAGTAGCGAATAATCCAGAGTAGAGTTCCCAAAGTGCTCTACAAACACTACTGGTAAACATGCTGAATGAAAAGATTGAAAGCCTGCAAAAGACTCTGTGTGAGCGTGATAGGAAAATCCATGAGCATGATGAGGCTAACCAAGTATTAGTACAGGAATTTCATGAGCATGAGGAAGGCTAACCAAAGATTAATAGAGAAATTGGGTGAAAGGCTAAGAATAAACAAAGATAAATAGAAGTATTCATGGAATCTACAGACGGAAAGCTGGAGGAATCAATGGAGGCCACAAAGGGAATGCTGAATGAATCCCAACAGAAGGAAAGGGAGTCCAATGAAACTATAACCAATCAACTAAAGGATTTGAGAATAAACACTGAAAACCAAATTAAGGAGGAAAAGGAGTCCATACAAGATCTAAAACGAAGCTCCAACAAAGAATTTGAAGCCATCAAATCTGACCAATTAGAAGAAAAATAAAAATAAAAAACAAAGTAGAAAGTCTTGACAGTAGGTTAGACCATGCAGAAAATCGAATCTCTGGGACTGAAGACAGCCTAGACATTATAGAGAAAGAACAGACAAGGATTCAAGACAAGTCCAAGAAATATGATACATCTATTCAGCGTTTAGAAGACACCATCAGATGGCCAAATTTAAGGCTAATGGGTGTAGAGGAGGGCCTAGAGGCAGAAGTTAAAGGTCTAGGAAATTTATTTAGCAGAATCCTAGCAGAGAACTTCCCAAACATGCAAAAAGATAGGCCTATTCAGATACAAGAAGCTTTTAGAATGCCAGGTAGACCAGACCAGAATAGGACATACCACTGTCACATTGTAATCCACACAGGTTCAATTGAGACTAAGGAAAGGATCCTCAAAGGTGTCAGGGGAAGAGATCAATCACCTATAAAGATAAACCAATCAGAATAACTTCAGATTTCTCAGCAGAGACAATTAAATCAAGAAGAGCCTGGAAAGATGTATGCCATGCCCTAAAGACAAACAACTATCAACCAAGAATACTGTACCCAGCTATACTCTCCTTCATAATGGAAGGTCAAATAAAAACCTTACACAGCAAAGAAAAATCGAAACAATATGTCTCCACCAAACTAGCCCTACAAAAGATACCTAAAGATGTCATACATATAGTCTCCTACTCCCAGTTGGCTTCTATGTATATGCTAAAGCACTAATCCTATCAGATTTGCTATTGTGTTTTGAGTACTGATTCAACATCTCTTGAGTTAATGATTAGATAGAAAAGAGTTTCATAGAAAATATTTGTTGGAAAATGTAGGTTCTATTATGACTAGAGAAGTTGAGCATTTTTTCATGTGTCTATTGGCTATTCTTATTTTCTCTTCAGAGAAGTTTCTCTTTAAGACTTTAGCCCTCTTATTAATTGGGTGATTGTTTCTTTGAGGATTTGTTGTTGGGGGATTTAATTTTTTGAGTTCTAAGTATATTTTAGATATGAGGCCCTTGTCCAGTGTATGGCTAGTGAATATCTCCCAATCCGTGGGCTTTCTATTGATCTTGCTAGCTATGTCCTTTGCCATGCAGAAGCTCTTCATGCAATCCCATTTGTTCAACGATAGCTAAGATATGGAACCAACCCAGATGCCCTTCAGTAGATGAATGCATCAAGAAAATATGGTATATATACACAATGGAATTCTATGCCTCCATTAGGAAGAATGACACCGCCCCATTTAAGGGTAATTACATACTAAGATATGCTAATAGTTGGGTGTTGGTGGCTCACATCTACTCAAGAAGCTGAGATCTGAGGATCAGGGTTTGAAGCCAGCCTGAGTAGAAAAAGTCCCCCTGAGACTCTTATCTCCAATTAATCACTCAAAAACCAGAAGTAGTGCTGTGGCTCAAGTGGTAGAGTCTTAGCCTTGAGCACAGACAGGTTCAGGGACAGTGCCAAGGCCCTGAGTTCAAGCCCCACAACTGACAAAAAAAAAAAAAAAGATATGCTAGCATATAAATTACTTTCATGAGAATGAAAGGAGATATGTGTGAGTGTGTATCAACAACATATATATATATATATATATATGTTGTTGATTTGTTTTTGGTTTTGGTTTGAGACTGGGTCTCACTATGAATCTCAGCCTATTTTGAATTCATTGCAGTCCAGGCTTATTTTGAACTTATGATTCTACTGTCTCAGCTTCCTGAGTCCTAAAAATATAAGAATAAACCATTATATCTAACTCAATAAAATTATTTTTATTATTTTATTTTAGTGCAGTTTGAGTGACAGTGTCTCACTACATAGCCCAGGCTAGCCTAAAAATTCCGTATCTCTGTCATCTCCTACAAGTTGAGATGACAGGCATACCTCACCTGATGCTAATTTAATAAGTTATATTATTAGCATATATTATTAGGGATTCATTATGGCATTTCCAAATATGCACACAATATATTCTAATTAAACTTACTCCCTTTATCACCCTCCTTTATCCTCCTCCACACTTCTAAAACAATTTCAATATATTTTATTGTTCTATTCTCATATATGCAAACAAAATACTTTTTATATTCACCTGTATCTACATCTCCTTTTGTTCTTCCCACTCCCACTGGTGCCTACCCTTCCTCAACATAGACTGTTGTTACACTCCTATCTTTCATTTTCTTCATTATGTATGTATACATGTATAATTATAAAATATGTAAAAATGTCTATGTATATTTATATCCTTTAAATCTAGCCTCTATAAATGAGTGGAAACATGAAATATTTGGCTTTATAAGCATAGATTATCTTGCTCATCATGAATGATAAATTCCAACAGTTTTCCTGACAATGACATGATTTCATTTCTCTTTATGCCTGTGTAATATTCCATGGTGTATATATACCAAGTTGTCTATTTATACATTCATCTGTTGTTGAGCATTTCAATTTAGATATTGTAAACAGAGCTGCAATAAACACGGGAATGCAGTTATATTTGTTTTCTTTGTTTTCTTTTTTCTTTTTTTTTTGTCGGTCAGGGGGCCTGAACTCTGGGCCTGAGCAGTGTCCCTCAGCTCTTCAGCTCAAGGCTAGCGCCCTACCACTTGAGCCAAAGTGCCACTTCCAGCTTTTTCTGCTTATGTGGTGCTGAGGAATCAAACCCAGGGCCTCATATATGCAAGGCAAGCACTCTACCACTGAGCCACCTTCCCAGCCCCTTTTTCTTTTCTTTTCTTTTTTCTTTTTTTTTTTTTTTTTTTTTTTTTGCTAGTCCTGGGGCTTGAACTCAGGGCGTGGGAACTGTCCTTGAGCTTCTTTTGCTCAAGGCTAGCATTCTACCACTTGAGCCATAGCACCACTTCCAGCTTTTTCTATTTATGTGGTACTGAGGAATCCAACCCAGGGCTTCATGCATGCGAGGCAAGCACTCTACCACTAAGCCACATTCCCAGCCCAACAGTTATATTTCTTATAGATAGATTTACACTCCTTTAGGTAGAGTAGAATGGAGAGGTCATAAAACAGGCAGACACACTCTGACAGAGTGGAAGAGTGCTAGCCTTGAACACAAAAGGTGAGCACAGCACCCAGGCTCAGTTCAAGCCCCATGATTACTCCTCACCCCCCTCAAAAAAAAAAAGAGGTGGAAATTTAAATTTAAATACATATTGTTTGGTGAAAGAAGGTACTCTGAAAAAGCTACATACTTTAAGATCCCTACTATATAGTACATTCTGTGAAAAACGTGCATATTTGAGGACAGTGAGATATAGAGAAAGGAATAAAGATAATCCCAAGTGATTTTTTAGGGGAATGAAACTATTCTATATGTCTGGAATAATGGCTAAAGGACATTGTACATTTGGCAAAATTAGAATAACCGTGTTTTTAAACAACACAAAAACTGGTATTAACATATTTGTGCTAAGGTATTTTTTGATTGATGTCAATTTCTTTTCAAAATTTAATTTCACTCAATATGCTAAAATCTCCATTTTAGTTCCTTGTTAGAAGCACTGACATCAGTTCATTTCTTAAAGAAATATCTCATTGCTGATTATATAAATATATATATGACTATATTAAGATGAAATGTAAAGTAAATAAGAAAACTCCTTTCTATAGCTCTCAAATGCATCCTCATTTGTGGCAGCTGAGTTGCATGTTACTACATTTAGTATGATGGAAGCCAAAAAGTATGTGAACAGTATGATATAAGCCATGTAAGTTGCCTCATCTAATAGGTGGTAATTAATTCTACTAGTCTCCAGGTTTAAAGAAACGTATCAACAGAGTCATCAGGCATTGACTCTTCCTTTAAATGTATAATCTACCATTTAACATGTTTTGTATCAATGAACTAATTTATAGGCATTCATTAACTACTGGTACCAAAAACATACCAAAAATATAAAAGTATTGTTTTGGGGCGTGTGTGCGTGTGTGCATGCATGCGTGCCTGAGTGTGTGTGTGTGTGTGTGTGTGTGTATGTGGGGCTTGAATTCAGGGTCTGGGCACTGTCCCTGAGCTTTCTTTTGCTCAGGGCTAGCACTCTACCAGAGCTACAGTGCCACTTCTGGCTTTTTCTGTTTATGTGGTACTGAGGAATTGAACCCAGGGCTTCATGCATGCTAGGCAAGCCTCTACCACTAAGCTACATTCCCCATCCTGTGGCTTTTTTTTTTCTTTTTTGGTCAGTTGTGGGCCTTGAATTCAGGGACTGGGCACTGTACCAGGGACTCTTTGTGTTCAAGGCTAGTGTTGTACCACTTGAGCCACAGCGCCACTTCCAGTTTTTGAGTGGTTTCTTGGAGACAAGCGTCTCAAGGAGACTTTTCTGCTCAGACTCTTTCCAACCACGATCATATCTCAGCCATCTGTGTAGCTAAGATTACAGGCCTGAGCCACTGGCACCAGGCTTTGATTTTTTGTTTTGTGCTGCTCCTGAGGCTTGAACTCAAGCCTGGGAGCTGTCCCTAAGCATTTATGCTGAATACTGGCTATCTTACATTTGAACCACAGCTCCATTTTTAACTTCTTAGTAGTTAATTTGAAATAAGAGTCTCATAGTGTTTACTTCTGCTTTGAACCACAATCCCTACATCTCAGCCTCCTGAGGAGCTATCAATCCAGTCATGAACTACTAGCACATGGCTTAAAAGTATGTTATCATTGAATCATCTACTTAGAACACATTCATAAATGCCAATAAAATTTTAGTATTCTGTTTTAATGTGCTTTTATTTATGTTACTTGCAATCTTTCAGGTATCTTTCTTTCATTTGATCCCCAAACTTGTTTCTTAATATGTTTTCATGTATTCCACTTGCTTCTCTCTAAAGCAAGCACCTGGGACATTAGTTGGTGACAACAGACCTAAAAGCATGTCTTATCCCACAAAATGCATTTATTTCCTCAAGTGAATTTTGAACTAATGAAGAAACATAATCCTGTATTCAGAAACCTGAAACATGGAAAAAATAATAGAAGACATAAAGGAAAAGAAAAGCAATAGGTCTGGATATTTAAACTCATGAGCTACCTTAAGTTGTACATGGACGTTCAAAAGAGATCTTACAATATTCATAACACTTATTTTTTACATAAGCTAATTTCCAAAATAATTTTTAATAAATACTAAAAATTAGGGGGAGATGTGAAGGTTTCCACTGAACACATTTTTAATTAAAACTTCCATAACAATGTTGTTTTCACTACAGCAGCACCCTAACTGTAGTAACAGCATACTAATATTTAAATAGTTGTCTTAAGCACACTTGATCACATTCATTTATTGTCTTTAAACATCTTTTATATTTTGTCTACTTTATTTAATTATCCATACATTATTCCTAATACCTATACTTGTTAATTCCTCTACAGTAAAATGTTAAATATTATTTATGAGCCCCATAAAATCATTGGATATTCCAATCTACATCATGTATATTATATTTTCATGAGGAAGAAATAGACTTAAGAAAGAAAAAAAAACCTGTTTGCAATGTTTACAAAACAGTCCTTAACCGAAGTTTTTATAAACTGTGATGCAGTCTTTTACCAATGTTCTTTCATTCAGTATAAATGATATGGTAAATTTGCATTCAAATTCATGGAACTTTTCAAATCTGTTTCCCATTTAGTTGGACAGCCAAAAACAATATTTTCATTTGTAAACAGCTGTTTGATAATCAGCTTTTTTGTGCTATGTGGAATTCCATAAAAGAGAAAATTTTACTAAAATACAGAAATCACATTAATCCACTACAAATCATTGATTAGTTTTTGTATACTGCCACATAGTTTAGCTTATAAGGAAAGATTTTAAGGAAAATTTAATCTTGTGTCCAAATATAACATTACTTTAAACATGAGGTCATCTAAACATCTGTCTCCAATATATCACTGGGGATTTAAATCAAAAGTCTGCTAAACATGTACAATCATTTTGAAAATAAATAACAGGACAAATTTTGTCTTGATTATGATTATCATGCATTTTAAAAGGAAACATTTATTCTAATAAGAAAAGTCTGAACTAATTTAAACTTTATTGACATTAAGTTAAATTTGTTTCAAAGAAGACTAAAAGATATACTTTATTTATTTGATCCTTAACAATATGTATATTTTAACCTTTCACAAATTTTTACTCACAATGAACATGTTAATTTTTTATCCATAAGTTTTTCAATTATAGAATATTCAATAAAAATATTTCAACACATAAAATTTTCCACACAGTGACAGAAAGAACAATAATATTCTTCCTGAGCTTTCTTTTCATTAGGAGAACTATAAATCTTCAACAAGAACTAAAATAATTCAATTTATTTAATGACCCTTTGCTTTATACTTAAGAGAAAAAGATTGCTAATTACAAAAGACAATTAAGGCACTAAATATATTCCATGACTTTCTAATCAGCAAAAGGTAGCAAAATTTATTTTTTAGATTAAGGTAGCAAAATGTAGTTTTTAGATGAAGCTTATTTTATACCTCATTGCAGAACTTAATGTGTTTACTAAATACTAGCATTTAAATTCAGTAACAGAGATATTTCAGAAAACAGATCAATTCTGAGATAAATTAACATTAAAAATAAATCAAGTAGTATAATTACTTAAAAAATTTGCTACCAAAATTAAATTGAATATTAACAGTTGAAAGATGGAAAGAAAGAAACTAAAGTATAATCAAATGATACATTATTAGAAAAACAGCATAGCATTCTCCAATGCAGCAGAACTCACCAGAGAATCCAGCTGTGAGAGATATTAGTGTTCAGGTTCATCTTATATCAAGCTGCCTGACATAAAATATAACCTAGATTCATTTCTTTTTCCTGCTTATATTGCAGTATTTCTAGCTTGTAACATGGTAGTTTTCAAATCATGTATACTAACTTGGTCAATACTAGCAATGAGCTTTAAAATGCATTTAGAACACTTGTGTGCAAAAACTATAACTTACTTTAGACATCTGTCACATAGAATTACATCTGACATGTACATGTAGTTTGAACACACTTGATAATGCATGACTCAGTTAATAGAACAGGGACCTCTAACTAAAACTCAACATTTTTCTTCTTCCTGGTTCTGTAGAACTGCCTACTAATAAATGACCTTGCTTTTTGAGCTTACAAAGTGAGGATCTTGTCCTCTCACTGAAATATTGATAGAATCAAATGAGTGTAAAATATACAAAACTGTAAAATGAACAGTAGTAAATAAGTGAAATAATAATATACCTAACCAACAACCTATCCATTTCAAAATCATATACTCAGAAAGAAATACTGGATGTTGTTAATGTAGTCACTTAGAAAATATTCTGTGGAACAAATTTAAAATTAAAGTAGTATGCTTACCAAAATAATGGCATGTGTAAAATATTAAAAAAAATTGTCTTTTCGCAGGGCACCGGTGGCTCATGCCTATAATCCTAGCTACTCAGAAGGATTAGATCTGAGGCTCTCAGTTCAAACCCAGCCCGGGCAGGAAAGTTCATGAAACTCTTATCTCCAATAAACCAGTAGAAAAGCGGAAGTGGCGCTGTGGCTCAAGGGGTAGAGTGCTTGCCTTGAGCTGAAGAGCACAGGAACAGTGCCCAAGCCCAGAGTTCAAGCCCCATGACCAACCAAAAAAAAAAAATTCTCTTTGCAACATGCAGTTAAGGAACTAGGGATTCTTTAGAAAATTTTTCCTTTTAGAAAATTAACTGGTGTTATTTTTGAAACTTTATAAGATCTTAAGAACTTAGCATCTTTTGCACTATCAGGAAGAATAATAATACAAAAGAATAATAATACAATAGAAGAATAGTATTACAATAACATAATATAATTGGGTTTAGCCTGGACTTTAGCTTCTTATTCCAAAGCATTAATACTGTAATCATTAGCTAAAGATAGTAAATCAACATATGCAATGCATGTTTTTACATGCTTTTACATGTTTACATATTTTTCTTACGACTTAAGTAAACATATATATGATCTAAGTGAAATTTGAATTTATACTCATTTATATTAAAGTAGCATAGAATTCTCTTCATAATTATTTCTTATCTGTGTGTGTGTGTGTTGCTCAGGACTGAACTCAGTGTCTTTCACTTGCCAGACAAGAGTTCTTCCACTCAGCTAAATCACTAATCCCCAATTATTTCTTTTATTTAACTCAATTTACCTAAAAAACTTAAATATAAAAAGGTGTTAATATAGTTTCTATTTGTGGAAACTTTATCTCATTCATACAAAATTTGGATTCCCACTTTTTAAAACTTCCCGTTTATTTTCTAGTAGATTTAGTATGTCATAATGTTGACAGTTTCCTTATTTTTTATTGTTACTTAGAATATACCAAAAAAAAAAAAGGTATAACGAAAGAAGTATATTAGGGGCTGGGAAGGTAGCTCAGTGGTAGAGTGCTTGCCTTGCATGCATGAGGCCCTGGGTTCAATTCCTTAGCACCACATAAGCAAAAAGAAAAAAGCTGGAAGTGGTGCTGTGGCTCAAATGGTAGAGTGCTAGCCTTGAGCTGAAGAGCTGAGGGACCACGCCCAGGCCCAGAGTTCAGGCCCCATGACTGGACCCAAAAAAAATAAAAAGAAGTATGTTACTTTTTGTATTTCCTAGATTAGACTTACTTATTTTTCAAAACATCCACTATAGAAAGTTTGTGTGGACGAGTGCCAGTAGCTGAGATCTGAGGATCATGGTTCAAAGCCACCCTGGGCAGAAAAGTTCGCATGAGTGTCATCTCAAATTAACCACCAGGAAGCCAGAAGTGGTTCTGTGGCTCAAGTGGTAGAGCAGTAGCCATGAGCAAAACAGCTCAGTGACAGTACCCAGGCCCTGAAGTTCAAGGCCCACATCTGACAAAAGAAAAGAAAGCTGGGCGCAGGTGGCTCATGCCTGAAATCCTGAGGACCTCAGGAAAAATCTTATCTCCAATAAACCACCAGAAAACTGGAAGTGGCTCCAGTGGTAGAGCACTAGCCATGAGCTGAAGATCTGAGGGACAGCGCCCAAGCCTAGATTTCAAGCTCCACGATGAAAGAAGAAAAATCTAACCAAATGATTCTAAAGTATAGTCCAGGCTGAGAACATGACTGTGGAAATATTGTTGGAAAGATGAACAAATCACCAGTTCCTAGTATGTTTCCTTGTGCTAAATAGTAGGTAGGTGCTTAGGTGTCTTACCTTATTTAACCTACAACAAAACTGAAAGGGAAAGATTCTATTTCATTCTTATTTTGTGGAGAAGGATATGAGAAATAGGAAGTTATGAAACCTGTCTAAGATTTCCCTGATGCTAATTTGAAGAGATAGAACCAAAACAGCTTTGGCAATTCCAGCATGATCAACTCTGTGGAAAGTTGGTAAAAACTATATCAAAAAGTAGAATTTCAAAGTGGCAAGTCAAAGTACTTGTGAATAGAAGATCTTCAGGTATCTAAAACCACTAAAACCAGAGATTGGAAATGTCCATTTATCTCCTCAACTTAATCATCAAGATGAATCATAAATTAAAAAAAAAAAAAAAAAAACCTCTGTCTGAGGCAAAGCTCTGTCTGAGGCAAAACATTCTCCCAGGCAATGTGGGTCTCACAGCTTACCTCCCAGTTGTCATGGACACAGGAAGGAACAATGAAATCATTATTTGACTATTATTTTTTTAGTTGCCAGTCAGCACAAGACTCTATTTGTAAATGGTATCTCTGTATTCCCTCTGGATCAGGGGAGCTGTCCCTCCTGTTAGTGACATAATAACCACAAACAAAACAGTCCATCTCAGGGGAAAGCCATCTTTATCTGTCAGTTTTAGTCAGTTGGGAAAGGAGCTACAGGCAGCTGAAAAAACAGTTTGACTGTTTAAAGTTTACAGGTGGCCTTATAATGGAAACTTTTACACACAGATTCCTTTGCAAGCTGAAAACGTTTGAACAAAAAGGGACAAAAGTTGGCAGTATTTTCATGCAATGCTTCTAACCAGCTTACAAAAATCAAAATATCAAATTTTAGTGAAGCTTGGTGAGCTAAGCACCCCCATTCTGGAAATAAGCTCTGCTAACTGTTCCCATCCTCTCTACACCACATACTCCACATGGTTAAAATCAGACCAGCAACATGAACCTGTTATCACAGGACCTGGCATATACAAAACATTCAAGAAATGTTTTCTAAATGAATTCATGGACATTAGGGAGAGCTGATTTGAAAAATACATTTTAAAAATCAGTTTATAGACACAGTAACACAATCGTAATGTCAATATGTTAAGAACAGGACAGCCATTTAAGGCCCAGGTATTTTGATACATGTGTGTTTATCTGCTTTAGAATGTTTGTGTGCATATATGCATGAATGTGTGTGTGTGTGTGTGTGTGTGTGTGTGTTGGAGAAATCAGGGTGAAGGGGAACACATATTTGATTTGTTAACTATTCATGCATTAGTAGAAAGCTATGCTATGGGAGGACTTACAGGATGGAAAAATAAGGTTGAAAGATATCTGTTGATCTGGGCCAATAAAGCAGATGGACGATTTCATAACTGGCTCAAAGCATATTTTTCCTGATTTTCCTAACATAGCTTAAACTGTATTTGATGGAAGGAATAGTTGGGAGCCTATTAAAGAGATTGATTCAGTGTGAATAGTTAACACATCAACCTAAAACAAAGTAAATTAAACAATGTTTAGCTCTTATTTTCCAAGAATAAAATCAAGGATTTAAGAAATCAGATTAGGTAACTATGGATAGAGTTAGAAAATCGTGGAATGAGTTGATGGGAAGCCAGGATAGATCCTGACACATAGCTCATATTTAGCGTTGAGGGACTGGAAAAATAAATGCAGAGTAATGAGAAAAAGAGTCACCTAATTATAAATGTGGATTATGTTGCCTGTAAATGCTGGGAAGAAAAGATAGGTCCTTGTTAATATATAAATCAATAGTTGTTAATTAAATGTCTCTTTCTCTCTAGAGAGTAGAAATAATTTATATTAAAGACAAGGTCTTTAGTGAGTATAATGATTGGTAATATTTTATTTACTCTAAATAATATGCAAGTGTTCTACCTGAAAGCTTACTGGGAATTTTAGAATTTAATAGAATATTTACAGACATATAAGTTCCTTTTCTTATTAACAACAACAAAACAAACAAGAAACTATTTCTTAGAAGAGTAAAGTGACATCAAGACAAGATGACTCCTATAAGAACAACTACTTCAGGGGCTGAGAAGGTGGCTCAGTGGTAGAGCGCTTGCCTTGCATGCTCAAGAACCTGGATTCGATTCCTCAGCACCACATAAACAAAAAGAAAAAAGCCAGAAGTGGCGCTGTGGCTCAAGTGGTAGAGTGCTAGCCTTGAACTGAAGAGCTGAGGGACAGCGCCCAGGCCCAGAGTTCCGGCCCTATGACCGGACCCAAAAAAAAAAAAAAAAAGAACAACTACTTCTTATACCATAAATATTTTTGACTATTATGTGTCACTTTAAAATATTTTTTAATATTTTATTTATTTATTTATTTGTGGGTCATGAGGCCTGAACTCTGGGCTTGGGCACTGTCCCTCAACTCTTCAGCTCACGACTAGCGCTCTACCACTTGAGCCACAGCACCACTTCTGGCTTTTTCTGCTTATGTAGTATTGAGGAATCGAACACAGGACCTCACTCATACAAGGCAAGCACCCTACCACTGAGCCACCTTCCCAGCCCCAAAATAAAAATGTACAAGAACCATTCCTCCAAATCCACTATGGAATTTGGAAAGAAGTTTCAGTAGCAACCCAATAACTGTATTTGTGGAATAAAACGATTATTTCATGTTGGGAAAGTAAAAATTACATTAATGATATACAGGCTTGGCAATAAAACAAAATTCTAGGCTTCTTGGCACAGGTCGAAACTTCCTAAATAAATATCCAGAAATACAACAAATCAAAGAAAGGCTTGATAAATGAGATTGCATTAAGCTGCAGAGATTCTGCATGGCAAAGGACATAGCTAGCAAGATACATACAAAGCCCACAGGTTGGGAGAAGATCTTCACTAGCTATACACCAGACAAGCTATACAACAGGCCTCATATCAAAAATATACCTAGAGCTCAAAAAATTAACCCCCACACACACAACAGCAAATCCTCAAAGAAAGAGCCACTCCATTAATAAATCGGGTGAAGAATTAAAAGAGACTTCTCTGGAGAGGAAATAAGAATGGCCAATAGACACATGAAGGAATGCTCAACATCTCTAGCCATAAAAGAAATGTAAATCAAGACCACACTGAGATTCCACTTCACCCCAGTTAGAATGGCCATTATCAAGAAATAACAACAGATGCTGGAGTGGATGTGGCCAAAAGGGAACACTGCTACACCATGTAAGCTGGTTCAACCACTTTGGAAAGTAGTATGGAGGTTCCTCAAAAGACTCCACATAGAGCTCCCCCATGACCCAGCAATGCACTTTTAGGCATTCACCCAAACAATCACAAACAAGGCCATACTAAACCTACCAGCACAACTATGTTTATTGCAGCATTATTTACCATAGCTAAGATATTGAGCCAACCCAGATGCCCCTCAGAAGATGAATGGATCAAGAAAATGTGGTATTTATACACAATGGAATTCTATGCCTCCATCAGAAAAAATGACATTGCCCCATTTGTTAGGAAATGGAAAGACTTGGAAAAAATTATATTAAGTGAAGTAAGCCAGGCCCAAAGAAACATAGGTACCATAGTTTCCTTTATTTGCAATAACTAGTATATATCTGAATCAAACAGAAAAGGTCAGATAAGTTGATGTTAGGGAAATGAACCCTAAGATATGTATTCAGATGCTTTTTTCTTTCATGCGATTGTTTCTAACACATTTATGAGATGATTTCTTTGTTGCTTTGTATGTCCCCCCACACACACACACACACTGTATAACCCCTGCTTTCACTGTATTATATGTTGGTATAATTTGTGGAAGGGAAGGGAAAAAACAAATCGTTTAAATAGGGATACAGGTGGACCCATTGCAACAATGAGATGTACAAGTCGTTATCTTGAAAACAAACTTTACAACTTTGGTGTGGAGGGGGGCAGAGGAGGATTAGGTGGGGAGGCGGGGGAGGGATTGGAAGGAATGGGAAGGGGAAACAAAGGAGGAGGCTACAATGCTTGATAAGAAATGTACTCATTATCTTGCCCATGTAATTGTAACCCCTCTGTACAGTATTTTCACAATAAAAAAAAAAAGACTAAACATAGATCTCCCCTATGATCCAGTAATCCCATTCCTGGGCATTTACCCAAATGATCACAAGGGAGGCCACACTAAATCCACCAGCACAACTGTTCATTGCAGCATTATTTACCATAGCTAAGCTATGGAACCAACTCAGATATCCCACAATATGCTTCCATCAGAAAGAATATTTCCCCATTTGTAAAGAAATGGGAAGACTTGGAAAAAATCATATTAAGTGAAGTAACCCCAAGAAACATAGGCTCCATGGTTTCCTTCATTCATAATAAGTAGTATATGTCTAGGATAGTCCTAGCAGAGGATCACAATAGCTCAATAGCTCTGAACATATGACCATACAAAATGATGCTTACCAAGATAGGGAAACAAGGTCTTTTTCTGTGGTTGACCTTCTTGTCATCAATGAACTGTATCAAGTTCTTTCTTTTTATTTAATTTTTTTTGGTTTATTTTTCCCTTTATTTTTTTCTTTAGTTTATTTTTTCCTTTGGTTTATCCCCAGTAGTCACTGTTATTTATTCTGGTACCCTGTCTTGTATATATGTTCATCGGATTTGGGAACGGGAAAGGAAATAACAAAATGGTGAAACAAGGACAAAGGGTGATCAAATGCAACAATTTAACATGTATATATATATATATATATATATATATATATATATATATATATATATATATATCCTATCATGTGTTATTTGGAGAAAATACCTAGACTTACACATTTTCCTTCCCCAGTTATAACTAATCCAGAGCAATCATTAAAAATTAAGCCAATTCTAAGCACTTTGCAGGTATAGTAAGCCTGCCTTATTTGTGAATGTGCCATATAGACAAGGTTTTGACCAAGCATGGTCCCACAAATTTTTTTAAAATCTTAAATTTAGGTATGAATTATGCACCTCAGTTGATGAGGAGAAGTTGTATCAGTCAGTCCTGACTTATCATCAGTTATGTTTAAATTATTGTATGAGCTGCTATTTCCCTTGTTATGAAAATATGCCAGCTGGGCGCCAGTGGCTCACACCTGTAATCCCAGCTACTCAGGATGCTAAGATCTTCAGATTGTGGCTCTCCAAGCCAGGCTGGGTAGGAAAGTCCACCTTATCTACAATTAATCACAGAAAAAGCAGGAAGTAGCACTGAGGTTCCAGTGGTAAAGTGCTAGCCTTGCTTGAGTAGATGGAGCTCAGGAACAGTGTCCAGGCCCAGAGCTCAAGCCCCAGAACTAGAAAAAAGGAAAAAGAAAAAAAGAAATAAAGTATGGCTTCTAAAAAACAAATGAGCCAGAAAGCTGTGGCTCAGGCTAGTAATCCTAGCTAATCAGGAGGCTGAGATCTGACGATGGAAGTACAAAGCCAGGCCAGGCATGAAATTCTATGGCACTCTTACCTCCAATGAACTAGTCAAAAAGCCAGAAGTGGCACTGTGGCTCAAGTGGTAGAGTGCTTGCTTTGAGCAAAAAGCTCAGGGACAGCACCCAGAACAGAGTTCAAGCCCCAGGACTAGCCAAAAAAAAAAAAAAGTAAATGATGCCCTAACTTCAATGCAAAAGTTAATATAATTAGCTCGGGACCATCCCTGACACTTGTAATCCTAGTTACTCAGGAAGCTGAGCTCTAAGGACCAAGTTCCAAACCAGCTCTGGCAAGGAAGCCCCCCAATAAACTAATAAACTACCAAAAATCTGGAAGTAGAGCTGTGTCTCAAGTGGCATAGTGCTAGCCTTCAGTAAAAAATAAAATTAAAAATAAACACCAGGGATCATATAAGCTCTGAGTTCAAGCTCCAGAAACAGTGCACAGGCGTTCAGGCACACACGTGTATGCAGTATGAAGTGTCTGTCTGTCTGTCTCTCTCTCTCTCTCTCTCTCTCTCTCTCTCTCTCTCTCTCTCTCTCTCTCTCTCTCTCTCTCTCTCTCTCTCTCTCTCTCTCTCTCTCTCTCTCTCTCTCTCTCTCTCTCTCACACACACACACACACACACACACACGTTAATGTGACTAATTTTAAGTAAGTGAAATTTTAGATTGGTTTGAAGGTGTTATGTCTTCAGTAGCAGTCAGGCAATATTATAAGAAAAATGAAGCACTGGCAGTGCAGTTCTACATACCCCAAGCACATGTGGTTTTTTCCTCAGGAGTGGAGAAGTCTCCTTGGAATCATATATCCATGGATATCACAAGTCTACTTATCAACTCATTGGATTATTCAAACAACCTCCAGAAGTAGACTAGATTTTATCTCCATTTTAAGGAAGTTAAGACACTGTCCAAGCTACCTGAAACTAAGAGAGTTGGGATCTGATGATAGGCAGTAAAGCCATCAGGATCCCTTTAGAACACCACCTTCCTTTGCCTAACTCTTATTATCTTAAAAAGGATCTTCTCTCATGGAGGTAAGGATGGATGTCTCTTGCTTATGTCAATTATGATTGTTTCCTTGTACTTAAAAGTACCAGGAATACCACATACTCAAAAGTTTATCAACTATGCTAAGTTTGGAGAACTATGTTAACTCCAAAATAGATCAGTATAAGATACGTATAGGACTGTGAATGTGGCTTAGTGGTAGAATGCTTTCCTAGCATGCATAAAGCCCTGGGTTGGATTCCTCAGAAAAAGCCAGAAATGGTGCTGTGGCTCAAGTGGTAGAGTGCTAGCCTTGAGCAAAATAAGCTTAGGAACAGTGATCAGGCTCTGAGTTCAAGCCCCAGACTGGACAAAAAAAAAAGACAAAGTATCCTATTTTGGAACTTAAAAATCCTAATGCTCCAGGGTTAAAAGCTCTTTTTAATAGTACTTGTACTTATTACAGATATTATATATATAACTTAAAATATTAAGATAGAAAACTTAATTATGCTCCAAGGAAAAACCCAAACTGATTTCAAGCTGTTCATCTAAAACTAGAGATTTTTTAGAACTTGAACATGAAACTATACTTTTTTCTCATGCATGTAACTACATTTCTCATGTTTTTGTTTTTTTTTTTTTTTTTTTTCAGTCATGGGCTTGAACTCTGGGCCTGGTCACTGTCCCTCACCTCCTCAGCTCAAGGCAAGTGCTCAACCACTTCAGCCACAGTACTACTTCCGGTTTTCTGGTGGTTTATTATTTATTTATTTATTTATTTTATTTTGGGGGGGTCCAGTCATGGGGCCTGAACTCTGGGCCTGGGTGCTGTCCCTCAGCTCTTCAGCTCAGGCTAGCACTCTACCACTTGAGCCACTGCACCACTTGTGGCTTTTTGTTTCTTTTTGCTTATGTCCTACTGGGGAATCGAACCCAGGGCCTCATGCATGCAAGGCAAGAGCTCTACCACTGAGCCACCTTCCCAGCCCCTTCTGGTAGTTTATTAGAGATAATAGTCTCACAGATTTTCCTGCCCAGTCTGGCTTTGAACCAAGGTCCTCAAATCTCAGCCTCCTGAGTAGTTAGGATTACAGGCGTGAGCCCTTGGCATCTGGTTTATATGTTCTTCTTATGCATAATAACTATTATTCTTTTTTAAAGAATTCAACCTGCCAACAAAACATTGTTTTAGAGTCAAGTAAAGTTCTATAAGCCTATAATCCCAAGAGTACAAGGCCAGCCTGAACTATATAACAAGACCTTGCCTATTAAAGAAACTGTTTTACAAAACCATGTACAGTATTTCTAAGATATACAAATAATGAAAAGTAAAATACTTGCTTTTCAGTTTTCACACAAAAAAAACTTCTGTGTATAATTACATACAAGTAGTATCTGGGTATCTTACATTGGTTAAATGTCAGTATTCTTATTATGAGGGTATCTTACTAATTAGAATAGTATCATTTGTATTTACATATATATTAGGTCAAAAAACAAATGCTCTAGTTTTTAGTGCTGCTCTGGGAAAATATTGCTCCTTTAAGAAACAGTCCCTCAGCTGGGGGTAGGTGGCTCATGCCTGTAATCCTAGCAACTCAGGAGGCTGAGATCTGAGGATCACAGTTCAAAGCCAGCCTGGGCAGGAAAGTCCATGAGACCTTATCTCCAATAAACCACCAGAAAACTGGAAGTGGAGCTGTGGCTCAAATGATACAGTGTTCACCTTGAGCTGAAGAGCTCAAGGACAGTGCCCAAGCCTAGAGTTCAAGCCCTACAACCAACCAAAAAAAGGAAAGAACAGAAAAGAAAGAAAGGAATAGAAAAGAAATGAAACCAAACAAAAAAGTCCTTCCACTTTCATTTTCACAGCAAAATAAGGTTCTGTAATCTTTTTTTTTTTTTTTTAAACCAGTTGTGGGGCCTGAACTCTGGGCCTGGGCGTGGTCCCTCAGCTCTTCAGCTCAAGGCTAGCACTCTGCCAGTTGAGCTATAGCGCCATTTCCAGCTTTTTCTGCTTATGTGGTGCTGAGGAATCGAACCCAGGACCTCATGCATGCAAGGCAAGCACTCTACCACTGAGCCACCTTCCCAGCCCCTGTAATCTTTTAACTTAGGAGGTTTTGTTGTTGTTTTTTTTAAACCTTTGCCACATTAGGAAAGGTCATCTAAGCAAAACAGGTCTCGATGTGATTTGTTTTATGGATAATGTTACTAGAATAAAAATATGCTTTTTGAGTGATTAAACACTGGACCTAGCCTAGAAATACAAAATAAGCAAGACAACCTCTATCTAAATGAAGACTGCTCTTTACAAGACTTCTTTACAGTACAATCTTTTAATCACAGAAGAATCAAAGAAAACTAAAGTAATTATGAAGAATATCCTTGCAAAGTGAAACATAATACTGAATATTATGTAAGCATACCAATGAAAATATTATAAGTACATATAATACCAGATAATAGCTATATAAATACCCACTATTGAATGGAGAGATGATCCATTTTCTTAATACAGAAGATTTAAGTCTAGGAAGAATCATGTAGACCTTATTCTTGCCACTACATTATAAGTGTGGGGTGTGTGTGTGTGTGTGTGTGTGTGTGTGTCTGTGTGCGTGTGTGCATGTGTGCGTGTGTGTGTCTGTGTGTCTGTGTGTCTGTGTGTCTGTGTGTCTGTGTGCGTCTGTGTCTGTGTCTGTGTCTGTGTGTGTGCTAGTCCTGGGACTTAAACTCAAGGGCTAGGCACTATCCCTTCTAAGTCAGCTAGCACTCAACCAGTTGAGCCACAGCTCCACTTCTAGCTTTTTTGGTAATTAATTGGATATAAGAGTCTCATGGGTTTTTTGCTTGGGCTGGCTTTGAACCATGAGCCTCAGATCTCAGCCAACTAAGAAGATGGGATCAAAGGCATAAGCTACCAGTGCCTGATGATTACTCTTATTTTTAAAATCAATGTAAATGATAATAATATCTATAATCTTTTTGTCTTCCTTTTTCTATATTATTCTCTAAGATTGTTGTCTACATGCCTCAGTTCATTAGTATCATCACATTTTTATTCTATATTTGAAGACTATTAATGCTTTCTCAGTGTAACTAAATTATAAACATTAGATCAAAAGTAACATTAGGCTTTTCTACATCTTTTTTTTTTTTTTTGTCGATTGTGGGGCTTGAACTTTGGATCTGGGTGCTTTCTCTGAGCTCTTCAGCTGAAGGCAAGCCGCTCTACCACTTGAACCACGGTGCCACTTCCATCTACATCTTATGTTAAGTACTTTCAGTATTTATCCTCCTTATAGTTGTCCTGAAAGTCTTTCACTCTATACAGCTCTCATTAAGAGAGAATAAGAAATAGTTGAATATAGTAAAGAGAGAGAGAAATTTTAAGACATGGGAAAGTTATATTGCCATCTTGTGGTTAAAATTTTGTTTACAAAAGTAACAAACTCCAGATACTACCCATTAACAAACTAAATCCACAACACAGTACTTAGCAGTCTAAATTTTAATTTTTGTGTGAGTGGGATAAAATTGGAGTTTAGGATTAATGAGACTATAATTATTCATATGTCTATCCACTTTCTTATGCTAAGGATCACAATAGGAAAACAAATGGTATTTTTCAACAGCCTCATTCACATAAATAAAAATTATGAATTTGGGATTTTAACTCAGATATTTATAATTTATTATTAGAATAATAAATACTATAGCACAAACAATTCTGAGAAATTATGTTATCTGGGATTTTTAGGTAATCTCTAAAATCTAAAAGCAATTAATATATTTCTGCCAAGCATATTAACAATTTTGTTTGACCCAGAATTCTACTTTAAATTCAGAGCAAGATCACCACACATAAATACTATAGCAAACAAGTAATCTTTTTCAACTATATTTATTAGTAATTTATATATGTACATTTATACTTAGATGGCTATTTGCCATAGCTGAAAATTATAAAATGGAAATTTCATTACAAAAGTAATTTCAACTACCAAATCTATTATGATCTATATAAGGTGCCTGAAGGCATCTGCTCCAAATGCTTAGTAAGAGTTTACACACCTGTAAATCTAACACTTTTCTGCACAGAGCGTTGACAGCAAAACACTAAATTATAGGCCAACAGTGCCATCTATAGGTCTCCATAAATACTGATTAATATATAATAGATTTCATGTCAGGTGAACAACTGCCAATCAAATGTATTGTGCTAGTCAGAATCATCAAAATAACCCAGTTCATTTCTCACATCTCTGGAATTTATTACAAATTTTTTAGTCTATCACTACAACTATTTCCCAAAAAGATAATCATAATAATACAACAGCAACTGCAGCAACAAGAAATAAAACGTTGGAGCTGGGAAGGTGGCTCAGTGGTAGAGCGCTTGCCTTGCATGCCTGAGGCCCTGGGTTCGATTCCTCAGCACCACATAAGCAAAAAGAAAAAAGCCGGAAGTGGCGCTGTGGTTCAAGTGGTAGAGCGCTAGCCTTGAGCTGAAGAGCTGAGGGACAGCGCCCAGGCCCAGAGTTCAGGCCCCACGACCCCCCCCCCAAAAAAAAGAAAACGTTTTCCAAAATTGTATTACTCTGATGTTTGACGTACGTGGTAATCCATAAATCCTGGTAACTTTAAGAAATATTAATATATTAATAATATGTGCCATTTCTGTCCTCCTATTTCACTCATTTTATAAAACTCTTAGGCACAATTATGTTCTAGGGGTCCTACAATTCTATTTAACATATTTATTTCATCTATCTGCAGAGAAAAGGAAGTTATACATTTCCCTAGCTTTTCTTTTGTTTGTTTTGTCAGTTGTGGGGTTTGAACTCAGAGCCTGGGCACCATTCCTGAGCCTCTTTGTGCTCAAGGCTCTTCCACTTGAGCCACAGCTCCACTTCCAGTTTTGAGTGGTTAATTGGTGATAAGTCTCACCGGGACTGTTCTGCTGGAGCCAGCTTCAAACCACAATCGTCACATCTTAGCCTCCTTAGTAGGTAGGATTACAAGCATGAGCCACTGGTGCCCAGCTTCCCTAACTTTTATAAACTCTGGACTAAATTCATCCTTGCATCTAACCTGGATCAACCAGACTCATGGAAAGGAAAAGCCTCAAGATATATCCATTTCATAAAACTTAAGATTCCTTTATCATAGACAGGCTCTGTTTGTCCTCCAAGGGGCTGCTTTCACTATAGGAGTCACTCTAGTATATAATCTGGTTATGCAAAGGTTCCATTAATAATATATGTGAGTTAAAGCATGGGTAATGAGCTGAATGTAGAGGATGCAGAAAATAGCTGACTGCTGATACTGAGAGGCCACTCCTGTGTAATAGGAAAGAATACCATACTTGATGAGATATGATGAGCATTTAAAGATCCTGTGTTGTTTTTTTTAAGTGGCCTGGGGGCTGGGAAGGTGGCTCAGTGGTAGCTCTGAGTTCGATTCCTCAGTACCACATAAGCAGAAAAAGCCAGAAGTGGCATTGTGAGTCAAGTGGTAGGGAACTAGCCTTGAGCTGAAGAGCTGAAGGACAGCACCCAGGCCCAGAGCTCAGGCCCCACGACTGGCAAAAAAAAAAAAAAAATAGGGGCCTGTTACACCAAGGACAGGCTCTGTTTTGTTTTTTCATTTTATACTCCAGTTCCCATATCAGCTCCAGATATTTAATACAATCAGAAAATACATCTTATAAAAGCAATATTTTGCATGAGGCTGCCTGGCTGACTTCCTACCCTGAGCCCTAAAGAGTAGGAAAGAGTAATTGCTGGACAGCTCAAGTTTTGAAAGCAAAGAGAGCAGAGTTTGAGTACTATTACTGGCTTTGAGTAAAGTAATCCATTTCAATAAGTTCCACTTCCCTTATCTTCAAGAAATAACAAAGTTAATATAAACAAAGTGCTTTGCACAGTTTCATCATTCAATAAATATTTGCACTCAAAAAGATTTATTGCAGGCTGAAGCCCTGGGTTCGATTCCTCAGTACCACATAAACAGAAAAAGCCAGAAGTGGTGCTGTAGCTCAAGTGGTAGAGTGCTAGTCTTGAGGAAAAGAAGCTCAGGGCTAGTGCCCAGGCTCTAAGTTCAACCTCCTTGAGCTTCCCATGGTAAGCCGCAAGCCACCAGCATGAGGCTCATTTATTACTTCTTCTAAGAGGAATAAATAGGAATACTGAACTCAAAGAAAGATAAGCTCAACTATACAATGAAGAGAAAATGGTATTTGAAGGTCTAGTATTAATTTTAAAATATACCTCTGAAATTTTGTTGAAAAATATCACCTTGACTATCAGTCCATGTGTGCGTTGCCGAGACACAGAAGTTGGAGATAATAGACCGGGGCCTGCAAATAGATAATTCTGAAGCCAGAGAGTGGTGAACTTCAGGGAGATAACAAACTATGAAACAGAGAAAATACAGGCCTGTAGAGTACTGATTTCCAGGAAAGGCAAAACTGTAAAAGAGTGATCAGATAGAAAGAAGAGGATGGAAAACACTCATAGCAACAACCATAAAGAGGAAAAGTGGTGAGATATGTTAAATTCTACAGGTAGTAGATCAAATCAGAAACAGAAAAAAGATAACAGTAATTTCAACAAAAAAACTAAATACAGATATGCAATTGTAGAAGGCTGAAGACAAAGTGAGAAACTTTTCTTAAAGGTTGACAGTAAAAAGAAAAAGGAACATAAGACTATATCTAAGATGTGGAGAAACACAGTAACAGGAGAAAAATGTCAATTGTAGGTAAAATTGTATCTCCGTGAAAGATATGTTGCTGGCACTTATAAATGGGACCTTACTTGAAAATACTCTTTGAAGATATAAATCAGGTTAAAATGAGGTTGTACTGTATTACAGCAGGCCTTAATCCAATGATTGGTATCTTCATAAGGGAAATTTGGACCTAAACAGGCTTAGGGGAAGAGAATACCATGTAATACCAAACACAGATACTGAAGTGAAATACCAGGAATTGTTAGCAACATACAGAAATTAAGGAAGTGCTAAATGGTTGCAACATATTATTTCCAAGTGTTGTTGTAAGTATCAATAGTCTAATGATGTGAAGTTCTGAGTATTTGTCTCTTCAGAGATGAAGAAAAAAGTTGTATACTTTGGTTTCTGATATGTACTTATCAATATAGTCATAACAGTCCCTGCTGTGCTATCCTCTAATACACAGGGGTCTCAATACTCTGAGATATTCTAGTCAGTCAGGGAGAGGAATAAAGAGGGGCTGGTGTAAAAGTATTCCAAAACCACTAAGAAAGTTGTTTTGTTTATGTCAGTTGGAATCACACACCCACATTACTGGTAATACTTACATTTTTTTAACTTTCATCTTTCAAGGAAGGCAAGTATAATAAGAAATCTTCTAAAATGTGGCTATGGAACCTTTATTTGCCCTTAAATTTTATATTTCTAAAAACTAGATTTTTCTCAAAGAAAGATAGACTACATTTTAATTAAAATACATACCTTAAAGGTATTTTATAATTAATTTGAGCAATAGAGTTCCTTCCTATGTGGTTAAAATAAGGGGGAATTTGTTTTCCTCCTTAATTATCCAGATAATGGGTTCCAGCCTCCCTTTGATGTGTCATAAAAGCTCACCTGTTTCACTACAACCTGCTCTTTATTATCAAACAATTATAGTTCCTCAAATCCCAAATTTCTAAAGGTGCCATTTATCTAAATCACATGTGTGTTCCCTTTGCACCCATTCTGAAAAAGAATTTTCCTTGATCAAAAATTTAACCTGATTACCCCCTGGGTGCATCAGCCCTTTTATTACCTAGAACAAAATTAAAATTCAGAGGACTTCTAGCATACATACTGACGACTAAAGCATCTCTTTTAACTATATTCTAACTATTAATATAGCAAGAGAAAAGCTAGTATTCTTATATAAAGTACATAAAATTAAAAAAGGGAATTTTCTTAATGAAGATTTTCCCCTTCAGGAAAAAAAAAATAACAATTAACATGTGCTCTCATATGCAAGAATTCCAAGATTCCCTTCATCCTTATTCCACAAAAAAAAAAAAAAAAGGTCTGTCATTACACCCTCACTTGATTTGTTGAAGGTAATGAACTTGAACTATATTTACCACAAAATCCTCAAATTTAGTTCCAGGACAAATGGACTAACACAATTAATTTAAATGAAAGCAATAGCCCCTGGGGAAATGTACAAATTAAAAAACATGTGTGATGGGGTATATAATTACAAGATAGATACTGGGACCTAAGATGGGGCTGTAGAGGAGGTAACATCAGCCTAGCAATTCTGCAGAATAAATCAGTGTCATAACTGCAGAATGATCAAGTAAGTAGAACACAGATTGGAATAAATTCTGGGAGACATTCTGAAAGGGACTGGCAGAGTTGGAGGGATATTAGTAAAATTGTGGGATATAGGAGGAAGTCCCTAGGTTTGCCAGTTGTGGATCTGGCCTATACATGGCTTAGGTGATATCTTCACAAGGAGGCCTGACAGATCAAGATCTCCCAGGGACTAAGCAGATTCTGTCAGAGATTCTGGCAAATTCTGAGAATGGGTACAAAAGTCCTCTGAAGCCAAGTGCTGGTGGCTCACACCTATAATCCTAGCTACTCAGGAGGGTGAGATCTGAGGATCGCAGTTCAAAGCCAGCCTGGTCAGGAAAGTCAGTGATACTCTAATCTCTAATAAACCACTCAGAAAACTGGAAGTGGAGCTGTGGCTCAAGTAGTAGAGCACTAGCCTTGAGCTGAAGAGCTGAGGGACAGCACCCAAGCCCAGAGTTAAGTCCCACAACTGACCCAAAAAAAAAAAAAAAAAAGTGCTCTCAGAGTTTGGAGTAAATGACCATCTAATAGGCCTGAAAGGCTCCTCCTAATGATACCAAAATTAGAACAACCCATGTGTTTTTAGGAACACATGGCAGGGCCCAACCTGGTCATTAGAGAAAATGGTGGAACCATGCTCCTGACTACAAGTAAGCTCTGACTATGTGATAACAAGAAACACTACTAGAGGGCTGGGAAGGTAGCTCAGTGGTAGAGTGCTTGCCTTGCACGCATGAGTCCCTGGGTTTAATTCCTCAGCACCACATAAGCAGAAAAAGCCAGAAGTGGTGCTGTGGCTCAAGTGGTAGAGCACTAGCCTTGAGCTGAAGAGCTGAAGGACAGCGTCCTGGCCCAGAGTTCAGGTTCCATGACCGGCAAAAAAAAAAAAAAAGAAAAAAGAAAGAAAGAAGGAAGGAAGAAGGGAGAGACAGAGAGAGAGAGAGAGACAGAGAGAGAGAGAGAGAGAGAGAGAGAGAGAGAGAGAGAGAGAGAGAGAGAGAGAGAGAGAGAAAGAAAGAAAGAAAGAAAGAAAGAAAGAAAGAAAGAAAGAAAGAAAGAAAGAAAGAAAGAAGAAAGAAAGAATACTAGAGCTCTCCTAGTGTGCTGGCAACATGATGGTATGGGACTCAAGAGGTTCTCAGGCCAAGGTTCTTGGCAGATGTAACAAGTATAGAGGAATTCTGTTACCGTTGCTGTCTGCAGATAGGTTAGACTTTGGTTCCTATTTGCTATTGTGGCCAGAACGCTATTTCAGTCCAAAACAAATCCAACTATATACAGAAGCCATGGATAGATTGAGGACAACAATGACTACATTTTCTTTGGGTTGAAAGCTAATTATAGGCACCCTACCTATGAACACAATACTTCTTAGTAAAAAGACAGTAAGGATTGTATTTGATCATGAGCTTTTTAAAAATGAATGTAAACTAGTAGAAGCTACAGACAGAACAGCAATAGTAAACATGATTTGATCTCTCCAACTTCTAAAAATATTTATCAATGGGAATAACATTCAGGCCTTCATACATGTAATTTCTGAAAAAAAATGGTTGCCATGTTTTGGCAAGCATGGGCATGTTAATTATTCTCTATGTCACTTTCATTATCTATAAATAGGGATTACACCATGCTTACCTTCTAGGATTTGGGGGTTATTAAAAATGATAATACACATAAAGCTTTGAACTGGCATTTAGTATTTACTCAAGAGATGTGTGCTACTTTTATTTACATCTTTTTTCAGCAGTTGTGGGGCTTGAACTCAGGGCCTGGGCACTGTCCCTGAGCTCTTTTGCTCAAAGCTAGTGCTCTACCACTTTGAGCCACAGATCCACTTTGCTTTTTGAGTGGTTAATAGGAGGTAAGACTCAGAGGGACTTTTCTGCCTGGATTGGCTTTGAACCCAGATCCTAAGATCTCAGCCTCCTGAATAGCTAGGATTACAAGTATAAGTCACTGGGACCTGGCTTCACCATTTTTTTCTTTTTTTCTTTCATTTTTGCCAGTCCTGGGATTTGAACTCAGGGCCTGGCACTGTCCCTAGCTTCTTTTGTGCCAGGCTAACACTCTACCACTTGAGCCACAGTGCTACATCTGCCTTTTTCTGTGTATGTGGTACTGAGGAATTGAACCCAGGGCTCCATGCATGCTAGGCAAGCACTCTACCACTAAACTATCTTCCCCACTCTACCATTCTCATACTAATGAGAATATTAAAGCTAGATGAAGCTTTAAAGGCCACTTGGAAACCATTTTCAAGCTGGACCCTTGAATATAGATAAGATTTCAACAGAAAATACAGGGAAGACATTCCAAGAACTGAGAATAGAGATAACATTGAAGAAAGGTGAAAAGACTTAGGAAACAGAATAGGTGTAGGAGAGCTGTGGAAAATAAGTCTGAAAGCTAAATTGAGGGCATATAATAGAGTACAAAATTCATTTTTTTTTCTCTAATCAGCAATGATCATCAAGAAAATTTTTTTCTTACAAATCCTTAAAGTCTAGCTTTTCCTTTCTCCTTTACAGAATATTTTTGCTATAAGGTTTTCGAACACAGTGGTTTCTTCAAAACATTAAAGTACAAACAATGACTTTGGCTATCTTAAAATACAGGTTCAGATGTGGTAGGTCTAAAATAAAGCAAGAAGCTGGGTGCAGGGGCTTACGCCTGTAATCCTAGCTACTCAGGAGGCTGAGATCTGAGGTTTGAGGTTCAAAGCCAGCCCGGGCAAGGAAAGTCCATGAGACTCTTACCTCCAATAAACCACAAGAAACTGGAAGTGGGCCGTGGCTCAAGTGGTAGAGCGCTCACCTTGAACTGAAGATCTGAGGGACAGCGCCCAGACCCAGAGTTCAAACCCTATGACTGACAAAAACAAAAACAAACAATCTCAAATAGGGGCTGGGAAGGTGGCTTAGTGGTAGAGTGCTTGCCTTGCATGCATGAGGCCCTGGGTTTAATTCCTCAACACCACAGAAGCAGAAAAAGCCAGAAGTGATGCTGTGTCTCAAGTGGTAGAGCACTAGCCTTGAGCTGAAGAGCTGAGGGACAGGGCTCAGGCCCTGAATTCAAGCCCCACAACCAAAACAAATATATATATAAAATAAAGCCAGAGAGACCCTGCATTTTTAGCAGGTATCACTATAGTTTTGGCTGCTCATCCAACCATTCTTTCTTCTGAGTACAGTAATTGTAAAGATACTGTACAGAGGGATTACAGTTACTTGAGTAAGGTAATGAGTACATTTCCTATTGAGCATTACTCCCTCCTTTGTTTTTCCCCTACCATCCCTTCCCACCCTGCCTCCCTAACACCTCCCTCCCACCCCCCTCCAGTTGTAAAGTTCATTTTCAACATAGTGTCTTGTACATCTCATTGCTAACAATGGGTCAACCTGTATCCCTGTATCCTTATTTCAGCATTTTGTTACTCCCCTTCCCCTCCCCAAATTAGAAAAAAATATATATATATATATATATGTATATATATATATATGATACAGGAAACCAGAATCAAATACAGTGAAAACAGGGGTTTTGTGTCCCTATCTTGGGGTTCATTTCGCTTATCATCACCTTATATGGTCATAAGTACATCGTTTTTGAGAGCGACCTCTTCTTATAAAAATTTCATCCTTACCCTTCCTGCAGTGTTGTGCCTTGCTCATCCTCCTGAAGCTATCATCATTGCATTCTACAACTCATATCACCTGAATTTCAAGCTACTAAGGCTAAGGATACAGACTAAAATAAATACTAATTTCAATTGGAGAAGGATAAGCCTCTGAAGGAAAAAAAAAAAAAAAAACCAGCAGTCCGGAAATGTGGAGAAATAAATTCATGTCATGTTAGAACAAGCTTTAGAAGGTATTCTGAGTGGGACTTGGAAACTTAGGAGAATATGAGTAAGATTCTGGAGACAGGAGGGGGACCCTAGAATTGCAACCATAGATCAAAAGGAGATTCTGAGGTTTGAGTATAAAATCCCTATGGAGCGGGCGCTGGTGGCTCACACCTGTAATCCTAGCTACTCAGGAGGCTGAGATCTGAGGATCGCGGTTCAAAGCCAGCCCAAGCAGGAAAGCTCGTGAGACTCTTATCTCCAATAAAACGCTAGAAAACCGGAAGTGGTGCTGTGGCTCAAACGGTAGAGCTCTCACCTTGAGCTGAAGAGCACAAGGGCAGCGCCTAAGCCCAGAGTTCAAGCCGCACGACCAACAAAAAAAAAAATCCCTATGGAAGTTTGGGGGAAATGACCATCTGAGAACACAGCCTGCGTTTCAAAATTCCAGTATGTATTGACTTGTCCTGAACTTTATCACATAAGACAAAGTTACCATTATATATATATCTGTATATAATAGCAATAACTACAAATTCAAGACTGAGAGATAAATACATACATAAGTATATATAAGTATATATATTCATATATATGTATACACATACATATATGTATGTATATATACACACATATATTTGTCACACATATATATTGGTGCTGGTGCTGGTGCTGGTGCCGGGGTCTGAACTCAGAGCCTTGCTCTTTTGTTCAGTTTTTTGTCTCATAGCTGGTACTCTAACATAAGTCACCTTGCAATAAAAGACAGACACATATTGTTATGTATTGTTCTTCTCCTGATGTACCTAGTTTCTTAAGATCCCAACAGACATCCCCATCCCATCTATCCCAGCCTTCACACAGGGATTGGCTGTAATTGCCTGGTAGTAAGGTAGGTCCCTGACAACACTGGTTTGAATCTTTCCCTACAATTTGACCTAAAATTTTAAAAAGCAAGTCAGTCTCTAATGCTCTCCTGGGAAGACTAGTCAAGAACATGTATATTCAGAAGCTGCTGGGGACCAGGTTGCACCACATGGACTGAAGAGCTGAATATAAACAGTTAACTCTAAGAAATAAAGTGTGCTCACAACATCAGGAGAACACAGGGAAACAGCTCTATCTGAGAGGGTTGCAACCTAACAGCCATGTGTATCTCCACATAACTGGCCAGGCAAAACTCAACCATATGTGTTCTATGATTTCTGCAAATGAATGGGGAGATAGGCTACCCAGTGAGCTACTGAGAAGTTGCATTTCCTATCTAGTGGAAGGCTGCTACAAGACCTTATCTTATTCATCTCCTCAGTTTCAGTTGAACATAAGGCTTTCCACCTTACCCCCATTTAGGTTATAGATACAAACTTCAGAATGTCTATAAAAATGTTTTGCCATGGTTTAAAGGTAGCATCTCAATAGCAGGGGGTGGCCACTAAAATTTTATCCTCTGGCCTCTTTAGGTTCATTGTTATCTGAGTTATTAGGATCACAGGAAACTTGATGCCACAATGACTTGGTTTTGCAGTCTGTGTAAGTATTTGGGCATAATTTACTCTTTATCAAGAAAATCTGTGGAAGTACAGTAAGCCATCCTAATAGCCATAGAACACTCTTGCCTATAATTAGTCTTCTACCTTGCTGCCTTGAGGATTTTTGAAAACTTAACAAAAAAGTAAGAAACAGAGAGTTTACTTCCTGAGTTCTCAAATGTTCCAGCCTGATTTCAGTCTGTTCCAGGAATGCTCTTCCAGGAAAGCAATGAATTCCAAAAGAAACTATAGTATTTCTAAAATAAATCTCCCCAATGTTTTTTTTTTCCCCTTAAAAAAACATTATCTCAGAATGTATTTTTGACCTTTACAATCAGAAGATCATATAATACACACACAGGAGATAGTATCAGTAATCAGAACTCTAGTTTCAAAGACTCAAATGTACCTTTTTTTTATTAAAATTCTACCACTCATATGTTTCTTTCTTTCTGGCTCTTAGTCTAGTATGTATAATAGGATTAGCCTACATCATTACAGCTGAAGTAAATATAGTTTTATGTAAATGTTTTGGGCCAAATAAAATGTGATTCTTTTTAATTATGATGAAAGTATAAATTACTTTCATTAGGAAGTGGCTGTGTGGCTCAAACGGTAGAGAGCTCGCCTTGAGCTGAAGAGTGCAACGACAGCGCCCAAGCCCAGAGTTCAAGCCCCATGACCAACAAAAAAAAAAATCCTCTCATTATTTTCCAATAATTCCATAGTAGAAACTATATGTATCGACTATAGATGGAACCACACATTATATTTATATCAAATAATCAAACAGAACAATATAAGGATTTGACATCTTTTAACATGTTTTGAGTGTAGCTATGCCCTACTACATAATAATTTAAACCAATATGCAGACACTTATGTATCAATGGTCATAGCTTAGGATGTTAATCAATTAGCTTTGTTTTCTTCTGCAGCCAGTTAAACTTTCTTTGTTCAGGGTTACAGTCTGGGAATCAAGTGAGTCAAGTATTGCTAGGAAAGCCTTGGACATTGTGGACTTTCACCAAAAATTGTGAATAAATTGATGCAGGTTGATTATCACTACTAGAAAACAAGTAAGAAAACAGCAGGGCCACTGACATAATAATAATAGAAGAACATTGAATAATTATGATTAAAACTGAAAGTCACAATTTTATATTAATGAAATATCATCCATAGGAAAGTGCACAAAGGGGCTTAGTGGTAGAGTGTGGCTTAGTGGTAGAGTGCTTGCCTAGTATGCATGAAGCCCTGGGTTTAGTTCCTCAGTACCACATACACAGAAAAAGCTGCAAGTGGAGCTGTGGTAGAGTGCTAGCCTTGAGAAAAAAGGATCTCAGGGACAGTGCCCAGGCCCTGAGTTTAAGTCTCAGGATTGGCAAAAAAAAAAAAAGAAAGAAAGAAAGAGAAGTTCACAGAGTGATACATATGGTGCTTGTGGTTCCCCTGAGATGCACGTAGTTCATGATAAGTAGTCTTAATATGACTATTATCAAAAAAATTCAAATCTCTCTTTTTTGGGGGGAAGGGAGTCAGTCGTGGGCCTTGAACTCTGGGCTTGGGTGCTGTCCCTGCATTCTTCAGCTCAAGGTGAGCACTCTACCACTTGAGTCACAGGGCCACTTCCGGTTTTTTGGTGGTTTAACAGTCTCATGGACTTTCTTGCCCAGGCTGGCTTTGAACCGTGATCCTCAGATCTCAGCCTCCTGAGTAGCTAGGATTACAGGTATAAGCCACTGGTGCTCGGCTCAAATCTCTTTGAAAATTAAATTTACTAGCTAAACAGACATCTTCCAATCATTATCTTATATAATTTATTAGTGTTACAATAAGTTGTGGAAAGAATACCTACATTTATAAAACTTTTATGATTAGATGCCAATTAGTAGTGATATATTTATAATAAAATGTATCAGAAAATATAAGATTAAAATTTCAACCAGCATTTTAAAATATTTTTAAAATTTGTGAACAAAGCATAATTCAATGATTAGTAACTTTCTTTTTTTTTGGGGGGGGGGTCCAGTCGTGGGGCCTGAACTCTGGGCTTGGGCACTGTCCCTCAGCTCTTCAGCTCAAGGCTAGTGCTCTACCACTTGAGCCACAGTGCCACTTCTGGCTTTCTTCTTTTTGTTTATGTGGTGCTGAGGAATTGAACTCAGGGTCTCAGGCATGCAAGGCAAGCGCTCTACCACTGAGCCACCTTCCCAGCCCCTGATTAGTAACTTTCTACAGCCACATTTAATAGTTATTAGTTTCAAGATTGGTTATAGTAGATCTTTTTCTAAATGTTTTGTTCCCCTCAGTATACATCTCTCTAATTTAATGTGAACCCATTATATCAAAAGTGTTTCTATGTGTTAAGATACATATAAATGTTACTATGTCTGTTTATGGCACAATATAATCCCGAGACACACAACATGCATTCAGAAGGCTTCCAGAATTCTACAATAATACTTAGTCGAGGAAGGCAGGATCCTTGTAAGATCCATGATAACTTAGAAGAAAAAAAAAATCTACAAAATTAACAACGGGGGCGAGGGCGGGGGCGGGGGGGGGGGAGGATGGGAAAGGATGGGAGGGGGAAACAAAGGAGGAGGCTACAATGCTTGATAAGAAATGTACTCATTGTCTTGCCCATGTAACTGTAACCCCTCTGTACAGTATTTTCACAATGAAAAAAAATTAACAACAAACTTAAGTCAGGCAGGATTGAATAATTTCAAGTGAAATAGTCAGCAAGTAAAAAGATTCCTCAAAAATTGCAGGCCCTGGTTGCTGCCTCAGTTTTTAGCCTAGGAACACAGAAGACCAGGAACCCTGGAGCAACTGGCACAGGCGCTGGGGCAACTTTACCTGGGACACCGGGCCTCAGCGGCCAGCTCAGGTCTCCTTTGCTTTAAGCTACCCCCCAGGTTGGACACTGCCCCGGCTTTGTGGAATTTTGAGAAAGCAGGCAAAACTTCTGTTGGGAGACTTGTCTGAGAAACGTTTCGGGGCACGAGATGGGGAAGGCGACTAGCTTGCGGTAGAGTGGGGGCGGCCTTACCAGCAGAACCACCGGCCAAGATCTGCTGAGAAATCTCGCTCAGTAAGCCGACGTTGGATTTGGTGGGCTTGGTGGACATGGTGGGCAGCCGCACGACGGGGTAGCGAGTGCTGAGCCGGGTGAGCGGGGTCTCCGCTGAACGCAGGCCTGAAGCCTCTCCAGGTGAAGGGAGCCGGCGGAGCTCCCAGCGGGGCAGCAATCCCGCGAGTACCCAGAGAAGGCGGTTCGGGCACTGGCTCGCGGCGGGATCACCGGAACCTGGAGGCTGCACTGCTTCGGGGTGGTCTCTCGCCGAGCCTAGACACCCTGGGCTCCAAGGTTTCTGAAGAGATTAGTGGACTGGGTGGAGTTGGCCGACCCTGTGGGCCAGGCTGGGTTTCCTAGATTGGCATCCTATCAAGAGTTTGTCTGGAGGGAGGCCCTGCCTGGAAAATACTGAAACCCAGCGGGGGAAGCCTGGGGCAACCCTTGCCCTCTGGCAAGCCCGGAGCTGACCTAGTATAACAACTAACTCAAAGCAGGCCCACGTCCTAAGGACTTTACGGTTGAGCTAATGTAATACTTTAGCAAAAAGAGCGATTTGAATTTAAGGAAAATTATCTCATACCTCAACTTGTTTTTATTAACTGAAAAACTGGGGAGGAGGAGTAGGAAAAGAAGAAGAAGAAAGAAAGTGCCTGGTGACAAATAAGCCCCAGGACAGAAGGTACTCAGTTTAATTTATGAGTGTTAGAAAATCAAATCCATGGACCTCATCTCAAGACTACTAAATCAGAATATTTAGGTTGGCCTTATGGACCTGTGTTTCAACCAGTTCTCAACTGATTGTTGTTAACATTAAGGTTGTGATCTACACCTGAGTAACAGAGAAACATAACCTTTTAGTATATTCTCTCTATAAAATGTTTAATTACTCATATTAGCCCCTTTAATTAACAAAACTTGTAATTTATACCTGTTTTTAAATCTAAAATAAAGCTGGTCAGCAGTGGCTCATGCCTATAATACTAGCTACCCAGGAGGTTGATATCTGAGGATCACAGTTCAAAGCCGGCTAGGCAGGAAAGTTCCTGATAACTCTTATTTCCAATGCACTACTCAGAAAAAGCTGGAATTGGCACTATGGATCAAGTCGGAAAGTGTTACCCTTGGGCACAAAGAGGCTTAGGAACATCGACCAAGGCCAGCATAAAAAAAAAAAACTAAAATAATTATATGACCCCCACAAAATTAATGTTTATAAATTATAGAATTTTAATGTTAAAAAATGATTATAAGGCACATACTTAACCAAATCCTACATTTATTCACTGAGAGCTTACTAAAGTGTTAGCAGTATTAACAATAAGCATCCTTTTCTTGTGAATCATATAATTTAATGAAAAAGATCCTATATCTTGCAGATATAGGATAGAATATTTATCTTTCCTATATTACTTCAGGATAAGCAATACTACTTTGAAGTCAAGATTTAAAGGTAACTTACTAATATTATTTCTTTTTTTTTTTCTTTTTGTGGGTTGTGGGGCTTGAACTCTGGGCCTGGGCACTGTCCCTAAGCTCTTTAGCTCAAGGCAAGCGCTCTACCTCTGGAGCCACAGCACCACTTCCCGTTTTCTGAGCAGTTTATTTTTGGAGATAAGGCTTTGAACATAGATCCTCGTATCTCTGCTTCCTGAGTAGCTAGGATTACAGGCATGAGCCACTGGCGCCCCACACTAATATTATTTCTATGAATTCTTTAACCTCTGACAATCTTACCCTGAAAGATGAGTTCATGTTGTGCTCTTACCCAAAACAAACAAAAAAGACAGTATGTTTCCTCTTTTGGTTCTCCCTGGATTATGATAAATTTCTTTGTATAAAAAAAGCAAGGGCGGGGGCTGGGAAGGTGGCTCAGTGGTAGAGCGCTTGCCTTGCATGCATGAGGCCCTGGGTTCAATTCCTTAGCACCACATAAGCAAAAAGAAAAAAGCCGGAAGTGGCGCTGTGGCTCAAGTGGTAGAGCGCTAGCCTTGAGCTGAAGAGCTGAGGGACAGTGCCCAGGCCCAGAGTTCAGGCCCCATGACCAGATCCCCCCCCCCCAAAAAAAAGCAAGGGCGGGCTGGGAAGGTGGCTCAGTGGTAGAGTGCTTGCCTTGCATGCATGAGGCCCTGGGTTCGATTCCTCAGCACCACATAAGCAAAAAGAAAAAAGCCAGAAGTGGCGCTATGTCTCAAGCGGTAGAGCGCTAGTCTTGAGCTGAAGAGCTGAGGAACAGCGCCCAGACCCAGAGTTCAGGCCCCACGACCAGACCCCCCACCTCAAAAAAAAAAAAAGAAGAAGCAAGGGCAAGTGATAGAGTGCTAGCCTAGAAAAAAAGGAGCCCAGGGACAAAAACCAGGACCAGACTTCAAGCCCCAGTACTGGCAAAAAAAAACAAAAACCCTGTATCCCATAGGATGAAGACAGATGTCACCTTCTGTGCCATAAACTCTGGGCCCAAAAGTCTTTGGCCAGGCACCAGTGGCTCGAGCCTGTAATCCTAGCTACTCAGGAGGCTGAGATCTAAGTATCACACTTCAAAGCCAGACAAGGCAGGAAATTATTCCGTGAGACTCTTATCTCCAATTAACCACCAGAAAATCAGAAGTGGCACTGTGGCTTAAGTGGTAGAGTGCTCTCCTTGAGCTCTTGCTCAGGGATAGCACCCAAGGCCCAGAGTTTAAGATCCACAACCAAACAAACAAAATAAAAAGCAAGGGCTATTATCACATGTAACCCAACCCTACAATTCTAGAATAGCTGAGATAAGATGTGAGCATAATAACCTTCTGAAGTTTAGCAATCTGCTAGGGTAAGTCAAGTCAACAATTGCTAAGAGTTGTGATTGTAATTACTGGATTATCTTTTATCTGTGACCAATTATCTCAAGACCAATATTGGAATGCTGGAAAGTTTAGCTCTTAGAAACTGGTAAAAATTTGTTTGACCTACTATATCAGATTCTCTAGACTCAGTTCATCACATTAGTTTTTTTTTTTTTTTTTTTTTTTGGGGGGGGGGGTGTTCCGGTCGTGGGGCCTGAACTCTGGGCCTGGGTGCTGACCCTCAGCTCTTCAGCTCAAGGTTAGCACGCTACCACTTGAGCCATAGCACCACTTCTGGCTTTTTTTTTTCTGCTTATGTGGTGCTGAGGAATTGAACCCAGGGCTTCATGCATGCAAGGCAAGCACTCTACCACTGAGCCACCTTCCCAGCCCCCATCACATTAGTTTTATTCTCATACCAGCTACAGAGCTGGCTGGGCACCTGTGACTCAAGCCTGTAATCCTAGCTACTCAGGAGGCTGTGATAGGAGGCAACCTAGGCAGGAAAGTCCTTGAGGCTCTTATCTCCAGTAAACTACTCAGAAAAAGCCTTTTAGTGACACTGTGGCTCTGGTGGTGGAGCACTAGCCTTGAGCACAGAGAGACTCAGTGACAACACCAGACCCTGAGTTCAAGCCCAGGACTGATTTAAAAAAGAAAGAAAATGCTGTAATGTCCTAATAGATTAATATGGCTTAAAGCCATTTTCATTTATGTGTCTTACCTTGGTTAAAAATTGCATAATTAAACTGGGAGAAAGTGAGGGAAAGGGTGACATTGTCCAAAAAGAAATGTACTCTTGATCTGAAAAGGTAGCTTAGTGGTAGAGTGCTTGTCTAGCATGCATAAAGCCCTGGGTTGATTCCTCAGTACCATATAAACAGGAAAGGCCAGAAGTGGTGCCATGGCTCAAGTGGTAGAGTGCTAGCCTTGAGCAAAAGAAGCTCAGGGACAGTGCCCAGACCCTGAGTTCAAGTCCCAGACTGCTCCCCACCCCCCGCAAAAAAAAGAAAAAACATGTACTCTTCACCTTATGTAGCTTTGTAGCTATAACCACTCTGTACATCAACTTTATAATAACAATTAAAATTTTTAAAGGAATTGCATACTTAAATTATTGATTTATCATTTTACAAAATGGCTGAACATTTCACCTTTAGCAACCTTCAAATGCCAATTAAACTTCAGTTATTACCAATTCTTCAATGGATTTCTGGACTCTAGTTTTTATATTGAGCCATGAGATTGCTACTATAGAATTCCAAAATAGTAATATCTTGGTCTGGGAAGGTGGCTCAGTGGTAGAGCACTTGCCTTGCATGCTTGAGGTCCTGGGTTCGATTCCTCAGCACCACATAAGCAGAAAAAAAAGCCGGAAGTGGTGCTATGGCTCAAGTGATAGAGTGCTAGCCTTGAACTGAAGAGCTGAGGGACAGTGCCCAGGCCCAGAGTTCAGGCCCCATGACCAGACCCCCCAAAATAATAATATCTTAAGCAAGACCAAAATTTATCTCCTCAATGGTAACCCACAAATGGAAAAGGAAAAAAGAATAAAGAAAGCCCCAGAAATTACACACCCATCATTAACCAGACTTGCCGACAAGCACTGTATCTAGCTATTAGGGAGGTTGGGAAATGTATTTTACTTGGGGGAAATGTGGTAGAGGGACATTACTGTTATAAAGTAGGAACTTTGGGCTGGGAAGGTGGCTCAGTGGTAGAGCGCTTGCCTTGCATACATGAGGCCCTGGGTTCGATTCCTCAGCACCACATAAGCAAAAAGAAAAAAGCTGGAAGTGGCGCTGTGGCTCAGGTGGTAGAGCGCTAGCCTTGAGCTGAAGAGCTGAGGGACAGTGCCCAGGCCCAGAGTTCAGGCCCCATGACCGGACCCAAAAATAAATAAAGTAATAACTTTATAAATAATTATCCTATAAAGTTATAGGAACAAACAGTAGTTTCTGTCATAATTAGAAAACTTAATGAATGAAAAGCTACACTTAAAGATTTTATTTGCTATTTTGAAATATTCTGTTCTCCTTAAATTCATAAGTATCTAACTAGAAAGTAATATACACCATGGTATTCACTATACCATGACTAGAACCATATTTTAAAATATATTTCATGCCATGATAGACAAGTTGCTCCAGGAAAGTTAGAATGTGTTTGTGACTTTAACTAAGCATCACTATCCCACAATACTGTGAAATTTGGGAAATTATGTAACCACTTAATCGCAATAATAAATTTGGAAAAATAAAATATATTTCATGTTGGTACTTAGAAATTATAGCTCAAGAGACAGGCACTGGTGAATCATGCCTATAATCCTAGCCACTCATGAGGCTGAGATCTGAGGATCCAGGTTTGAAGCCAGCCTGAGCAGGAAAGTCCATTAGAGTGTTATCTCCAATTAACTACTCAGAAAAAGCAGGAAGTGGTGCTTTGGATCAAGTGGTAGAGGGCTAACCTTGAGCACAAAGAGGCTCACAGACAACATGCAGGCCCTGAATTCAAGCACCAGGACCAGGAAAAAAAATGTAAGTTAATTCTCTATAAACAAGTCTATACAGAACTTGATGTAGAAAAGTTGGGCAGTGACCTATGGATATGAGTTGAACAAATCTTTACCAATGGACAATATTAAATTCTTGAACTATTCAAATGATTTATTCTATGATATTTTTATGAACATATACTAAAAGTAGTATGTGCTTAAAATTTGGTAGTCTGAGTATCACTGCTTAAAGCTTAAAATTTACAAATAGCAAGGTATAAGGCTTTTATTAAAGAAGGATTTTAGGTCCTATACATTAGGTTATTGCATAACCTAACAGCATTTTTAAGTTCCAAGAGACTACTGAATAGTGTAAATGAAACAGTTAATATGTTAGCTAGTTCTCAGTTAACAAAACAAAAATACTTGTGACTGCTGGGTATTAGTGGCTCAAATCTATAATACTAGCTACTCTATTCAGGAGGCTGAAATCTGAAGATCACAGTTTAACGCCAACCCTATCTGAAAAGTTCATGAGACTCTTATCTCCAATTAACACCCAAAAGCCTGAAGTGGTAGACTGGTAGGTAGCCTTGAGCAGAAAAGCTCAGGGACAGTGCCCAGGGCCTGAGTTCAAGCCCCAGGACCAGTACACACACAGAAACACACACAAATACCTGTAATAACTAACTTTAAAAGAGGGCAAACTTTACGGGGGGGGGGGGAAGGGGAGGAGATGGGAAGGGGAAACAAAGGAGGAGGCAACAATGCTTGATAAGAAATGTACTCATTACCTTGCCCATGTAATTGTAACCCCTCTGCACGGTATTTTCACAATAAAAAAATAAAAATTTACTCAATAATAAAAAAAAAAAAGAGGGCTTCGGGGCTAGGAATGCAACTGAGTGGTAAAGTGCTTGCCTAGCATGTATGAAGCCCAGAGTTTGATTCCTCAGTCCACATACACAGAAAAGGCTGGAAGTGATGTTGTGGTAGAGTACTAACCTTGAGTACAGAGAGGCTCAGGGACAGTACCTAGGAGTTCAAGCCCCAGGACATGCAAAAAAGAGAAAAAGAGGGCTGAGAATGTGGCTTAGTGGTGGAGTGCTTGCCTAACCTGTCTAAAGCCTTGGCTTTGATTTCTCAGTACCACATAAACAGAAAAAAGGCCAGAAGTGGAGCTATGGCTCAAGTCATAGAATGCTAACCTTAAGCAAAAGAAGCTCAGGAACAGTGCCCAGGCCCAGAGTTCAAACCCCAGGACTGGCAAAAAATATATAACTAAATAAATAATAAAAATAAAAAATTACAACAAACAAACACTTTAAAAGAAAAGGCCTCAGTGACTCATGCCTGTCATCCCTAACTACTCAACATGAAACATGAGGCTTATGGTTCAAAACCAGCCTAAGCAAACAAATCCAAGAAGTTTCTATGTCTAATTAACCAACAAAAAGCTGAACGTGGAGATGTGGCTCAAATGGTAAGAAGCCAGTCAATATCATGAGGTTCAGTGTTCAAGCTCAACAATACCAACACACACACACACACACACACACACACACACACACACACACACACACACACACACGTCTATGATTGGGTCTTTAGTGAAACAAGACATGGCAGGAAGTGAGTAGCAGAACAAAGCCATTCATCTCAAGACTGAAATTCACCTCAATGAAGCAAAAGAGAGAGTAGAAACATTGTTCCACAAGTTACTCCTGAGGCCCCAGGACAAGCTTTTAATAATTTAATGACTTTCTAGTTGACTTATCCCTTAAAGATTCTACAACCTTGTATATCACTCATCTGGAGACTTACATCAGTGAAGAATTGGGGAATTTTTTGTATTTGGGGTGGGGGGGTTGTTTGTTTTTTGTTGGTCATCAGGCTTCAACTCTACTTGGGTACTGTCCCTGTGCTCTTCAGCTCAAGGTGAGTACTCTACCACCTGAGCCATTGTTCCACTTCCAGTTTTCTTGTGGTTTACTAGAGATAAGAGTCTCATGGAGGGCTGGGAAGGTGGCTCAGTGGTAGAGTGCTTGCCTTGCATGCATGAGGCCCTGGGATCGATTCCTCAGCACCACATAAACAAAAAGAAAAAAAGCCAGAAGTGGTGCTGTGGCTCAAGTGGTAGAGTGCTAGCCTTGAGCTGAAGAGCTGAGGGACAGCGCCCAGGCCCAGAGTTCAGGCCCCACGACCGGACCCCAAAAAAAAAACAAAAAAAAAAAAACACAACTTTTGGGCTGGGAAGGTGGCTCAGTGGTAGAGCGCTTGACTTGCATGCACGAGGCCCTGGGTTCGATTCCTCAGCACCATATAAGCAAAAAGAAAAAAAGCTGGAAGTGGCGCTGTGGCTCAAGGGGTTGAGTGCTAGCCTTGAGCTGAAAAGCTGAGGGACAGCACCCAGGCCCAGAGTTCAGGCCCCACAACTGGACCCCCCCCCCCCCCAAAAAAAAAGAGTCTCATGGATTTTCCTGCCTGGGCTGCTTTTGAACCATGATCCTCAGATCTCAGCCTCCCAAGTAGCTAGGATTACAGGTATGAGCCACCAGTATCTGGCTTGTTTGTTTTTTGCAAGGGCCTGTGATGTTAGCTGGTATTAATGTTATGTCTCTATGAAGAAAGTTGCTGAATTTATTGAATTACCAGTCCTGCCTGTGATTGCCTTGGCAGGTCTAGACCAAATGATTCCCTGAGTCTTATGCAGCCCATAGGTCAATGTTCACCCCATACCTTTGGACAATATTCCAATTCCAGCTGGGTGCCAGTGGCTCACGCCTATAATCCTAGCTTCTCAGGAGGCTGAGATCTGAGGATCGTGGTTCAAAGCCAGCCCAGCAGGAAAGTCTGTGAGACTCTTATCTCCAATAAACCACTCGAAAACCAGAAGTGGCGTTGTGGCTCAAGCAGTAGAGTACTGGTCTTGAGCTGAAGAGCACAGGGACAGCACCCAAGCCCAGAGTTCAGGCCCCACGACCGACCAAAAAACCAAAAAAGAAAAAAAAATTCCAATTCCAAACTAGCAGAAAATGAGGAAATTACCTGTTCCCTTTCTCCATCCCTCCTTTCCCTCACCCTCATTTCTCTTTTTATTTGAGGCAACTATTCAACACTAGAAACAATACATAGAGGTCATTCAAGTGAGAGAGTTCTGTTATTTGGGACATAAATGGGAATCTAGGAATTAGGAGGTCATCTAGGCAGTCAACATGCAGAAATCTATGTGGATCCCTAGGCCTTCTCTTAGAACTGAACTATGTCTAGTCTTAACTTGTTTAAAGAGTGGGAACTAATTTCTCAGTTCACATTAGATTAGAAACAACATAACAAGAAATAAGGTTATACCTATATACAATGGAATTTTTTACAGCCATTAGAAAGAATAACATATCATTTGCAGGGAAATGAATGGACCTAGAACAAGTCATGTTAAGGGAGGTAAGCCAAGCTTAGACAAATGGTGCATGTTTCCTTTCATATGCAAAAGTCAGCTCTAAAACACACTGGGATATGATAAATTATATAGGATTCTAGACCCTCACATACAGTGAGACCAAAAGAAGGTACTCTTAAGGGAGAAACACGAAGATGTGATGTTTATGTGCCTCTTTATGTTTATAAAAATTACACACACAGGGCTGGGAAGGTGGCTCAGTGGTAGAGCGCTTGCCTTGCATGCCTGAGGCCCTGGGTTCGATTCCTCAGCACCACATAAGCAAAAAGAAAAAAGCCAGAAGTGGCGCTGTGGCTCCAGTGGTAGAGTGCTAGCCTTGAGCTGAAGAGCTGAGGGACAGCGCCCAGGCCCAGAGTTCAGGCCCCACGACCAGACCCCCCCCCCCAAAAAAAAATTACACACACATATATATCAAAACAAACTCCAAGATATGAAACAAGAGGTCTCTTTTCTTTCTGCATGAAATCATGTCTTTGTCTATCACATGTCTATCTTTGGGAGCATAGAGGAACACAGAACTCATGGGATGGGCTGGGAAGGTGGCTCAGTGCCTTGCATGCATGAGGCCCTGGGTTCAATTCCTCAGCACCACATAAGCAGAAAAAGCCAGAAGTGGTGCTATGGATCAAGTGGTAGAGTGCTCGCTTTGAGCTGAAGAGCTGAAGGACAGCGCCCAGGCCGAGTTCAGGCCCCATGACCGACCAAAAAAAAATAAAATAACTCATGGGATGAAGAGTGAAAAAGTGCAGTGGAGCTTATTGGACACTTTGTTGAAAGTGAACTATTCAGTTCTTGGGTGGAGACAGGAGAAAGGGACTGGAAGAGAACAAGGGAAGAGATGATACTGTACAAAAGGAAATGTAATCTTGTGTGTAGAATTGTGCCACCTCTGGGTAATGGAGGAAAAGGAAGCCTGCAGGCTTGAGTGTGCTCAGATTTACTTTGATTAGAGCCATTGATGTATATGGTTCTAGTTGTTCCATAGAGTGACATACATTTAGTAGAAACATACTTTCTTGCTAATATTTTAGTAGTATACTATAAACCTAATAATGAACTTAGGAATTACTTAGTATATCTTGCTTTATATCTCATTTTAAATTGAGCATACTTTTTAATTGTAATTGTAATTGTAAATTTTAATTGTAACTTTGCCAGTATTTCTGTCTAGAAGCATGTTTCTGTTTTTGTCTTCAGGTAAATTTGTATCCCTAAGAAAAGCAGGATTGCAATCCCTTCCCCCAGGGAAATATTCATTATCTGACTTATGTAACTGTAATCCTTATATCACCTTTATAATAACAATAAGGGCAGGGAATGTGGATTAGTGGTAGAGTGCTTGCCTAGCATGCATGAAAACCTGGATTCAATTCCTCAGTACCACCTAAAGAAAAAGCGGGAAGTGGTGCTGTGGTTCAAATGGTAGAGTGCTAGTCTCGAGCAAAAAGGAGCTCAGGGACAGTGTCCAGACCCAGAGTTCAAACCCCAGGACTGGCAATAAATAAATAAATAATCCCAATGCTACTGAACAACAACAATAAAAAAGTTATTTGGAAAGTGGAGGGAGTGTGCTAGTAAAGAGCACTCTGCAACCTTTAGTCTTTATTCAGCCTACCCAGCAAACTGTAATATATTCTGTGGATATGTACCTTTGTCAGGCATTGAGCTAAACATATTTGTAACCAGTTTAGTCACTCATAATATCCCCATTCTCAGGAGGGAAATTGGCAAAGAGTTTTAAGCAACTTCCATGAAGACATACTATTTGGATTGTTAATTGAATATACATATGTATAACTTAGGAAAGCTCTTTCTGAGTCACTGGCTATGTGACTTTATTTTGTTTTTGTTTGGCTTAGTTTTGAAATATAGTTTTGCTAAGTAGTATCTCAGGTTGTCCTCAAACTTCAAATCCTCCTACCACAGCCTCCCCAGTGCCACCAAAATGGCACCCCCACGCCCAGAACTTACATTATTTTTACTGTCTCATTTCTATTTTAACTTTTCTACCCATACAAAAAATAATCGAGATGCAAACTTTTCCAGAGTAAATAGTTGTAACATCCTTGTCTTTGATAATCAACAAATTAATTAAATCAGATACCATATAGTATCTAAATTCAGAAAAGTTCTAAATTCAATGCTAATAAAATGTGAATGTGTAAATATGTGTGACTTTTCTGTTTGTTTGTTGTTGGTTATGATGCTTGAATCTGGGCCTGGGTGCTGTCCCTCAGCTCTTCAGCTCAAGGCTATCGATCTAGCTCTACCACTTGAGCCATAGTGCCACTTTTGGTTTTCTGGTGGTTTATTGGAGATAAGAGTTTCACAGACTTGGGGCTGGGAAGGTGGCTCAGTGGTAGAGCGCTTGGCTTGCATACATGAGGCCCTGGGTTTGATTGCTCAGCACCACACAAGCAAAAAGAAAAAAAGCTGGAAGTGGCGCTGTGGCTCAAGCAGTAGAGGGCTAGCCTTGAGCTGAAAAGCTGAGGGATAGCACCCAGGCACAGAGTTCAGGCCCCACGACTGGACCAAAAAAAAGAGTTTCACAGACTTTCCTGCCATGGCTAGCTTTGAATCACAGTTCTGAGATCTCAGCCTCCTGAGTACCTCGGATTACAGGCATGAGCCACTAGTACTCAGCCTTTCCTGTTCTTTTAAGCATATATTAATTATACAAAATGATTTCACTATGGTAATTCACACATACCTATATTATAATTCAGTCAGACTAACCTCTTCTGTTGATCTCTCTTTCCCCATCCCCTAATTTTTTCTAAGAGTTTCTCCACAGAAGCACTGTTACTAGTTAAGGGTAGCTGTCCTGTACATGTTAGATATCCCTGTCTTCTACCTAGAAGATGACAGAGAAACACAGCGTTACACACATAGTATAACAACCAAAAATGTCTCCATATATTACTAAATATGCCCTAGAAGGCAAAATTTCTTGACTGTGAAATCACTGGTTTAAGTAAAAGAACTATAAGATGGTGCTAGAAACACAGAGATTTTATCTTTGTTGCTGTTGTTTTTAATGTACTTATAATGTACTATGTGGTTTCTTTTGTTTCTTTTTGGTCAGTTATGGGGCTTGAACTCAGGGCCTGGGCACTGTCCCTGAGCTTTCCAGCTCAAGGCTAGCACTCTACCACTTGAGCCACAGCGCCACTTCTGGCTTTTTCTGCTTATGTGGTGCCGAGGAATCGAACCCAGGGCCTCATGCATGCAAGGCATCACTCTACCACTGAGCCACCTTCCCAGCCCCTCTTTTGTTTCTTTCATATGTTCTTTCCTCATGGTATAATCCCTGTTTTTACTGTACTTGATTCTACTACCCTGAATCTTGTATATTCATTTTTCTAACTTGGGAAGGGGAAGGGAAATAACAAAATGTTGAAACAAGGATACAGGCTGGCCCATTGTAACAATGAGACATACAATACACTATGTTAAAAATGATCTTTACAACTTGAGAGGAGGTGGGAGGGAGGAGTTGGGAAGGTAAGGAGGGAAGGGATGGCTGGAGCAAAACAAAGGAGGAGGTAACAATGCTCAAGAGGAAATGTACTTATTATCTTACTCATGTAACTGTAACCCCTCTTACAGTATCTTTACAATAAAAACTATAATAAAAAAAGAACTAATAATAAAGGCTACTTAATTTTGTGAAATCATAGTATGACAGGGCTGTAAGAAACTTTAGTAAATTCTTTATTTGACAGATGAATAAATTGAAGGTGTGAAGGGATTGTGTGCCTTGACAAAGTTACCTAGTTACTTAAGGGAAGAGTTGGGTAGTGAGGTCAGATATTTCTTGATCTGGAATTGGTGATCTAGGCATTAGTGACTGGCACTTTTTTTTTTCTTGTCATGGGGCCTGGGCACTGTTCCTGGGTTTCTTTTGCTCAAGGCTGGAGCTCTACCACTTAAGCCACAGCGCCACCTCCAGCTTTTTCTGTTTATGTAGTACTGAGGACTCAAACCCAGGGTTTCATGCATGTGAGGCAAGTACTCTACTACTAAGCCACTTTCCCAGCCCTCTGGAAAATTTCTTACAAATTGAATTGAATACTGTAGTTGCAGCAGCCAGAGGGATCCCTTCAAAACATCTTTCAGTCCTATACTGGCTTTCTGTAACTCTTAAAATAGAGTCCAAAATTCTACTCATAACTCACGAAGATTTGGTTTAGACTAATCATCAGTACTCTTCTCATGTATACTATGTTTTTTTTTTTTTTTTGGGGGGGGGGGTTAGGTTGTAGAGCTTGAACTCTGGACCTGGGTGCTGTTCCCTGAGCTCCAGCTCAAGGCTACCAGTTGAGCCACAGTGCCACTTCCAGTTTTCTGGTTGTTTATTGGAGATCAGAGTCTCACGGACTTTCCTGCCTGGACTGGCTTTGAACTGCCCTCCTCGGATCTCAGCCTCCTGAATAGCCACCAGCACCTGGCATGTATACTACTCTTGTCACATTGATTTTCTTGACTTTATTTTTTTTGGGGGGGGTGTCAGTTATTGCACTTGAACTCTGGGCCTGGATGCTGTCCCTCAGCTCTTCAGCTCAAGGCTAGCACTCTACCACTTGAGCCACAGCGCCACAGAGACTTTTTCTGTTTATGTGGTGCTGAGGAATCAAACCCAGGGCCTCATGCATGCTAGCAAGCACTCTATCACTGAGCTACCTTCCTAGCCCCCGATTTTCTTGACATTTTTTAACTACACCAACTAAGCTCTCATATTTTTATGTTTTTCCCTATGCCAAGGATTTTTTCCCTAAACATTCCCATATTTTTTCTTCTATACTTCAAGCATTTGCAAAAATAGTACTTTATTTTTTTCTTGCCAGTCCTGGGGCTTGAAATCAGGGCTTGGGCACTGTCCCTGAGCTTCTTTTGCTCAAGGGTAGCACTGTACCATTTGAACCACATTCCTAGCCCCAAATATTACTTTAACAAGCAGGTTTTCTCTTTCTTGTTATGAAGTACCACTTTTCTCCAGATTCTTTTTTTTTCTTCTTTTTTTAAATCGGTTGTGGGGCCTGGGTGCTGTCCCTCAGCTCTTCAGCTCGAGGCTAGCGCTCTACCACTTAAGCCACAGCACCACTTCTGGCTTTTTCTGCTTATGTGATGCTGAGGAATCAAACCCAGGTCCTCACACATGCAAGGCAAGCACCCTACCACTGAGCCAACTTCCCAGCCCCTGTTCTCCAGCTTTCTCACAGTTCCAGAGACTATAAAATTATGATGTCAACAGCTTGTTCATAATGAGGCCCCACTGGCTTATTAGAAAGCCACTTTTTTTCATTATGTTATCACATGGTATTTTTCTCTGTGTATATATGGAATGGAAAAGGTTTGGTGCTTCTTCCTTTCCTAAACAAAGACATCAATCCTTTTGGATTAGAGTCCCATCTTTATTGTCTCCTTTATATTTATTTATCTACTTAAAAGCTCCTCAAAACACAGTCATGTTGGTGTTAGGGTTTAACATGAATTTGAAGAAGTCACAATTCATTTAATAAAAGATGTTCATGTCTAATCAAACTGTGGAAGGTTTTGATCATTATTTACTGAGGTTTTTGCCTCTTTTTGTCTTTTTCCTTCTAGGACTTCTTTAGCAGGAATCTTAGATCCCTCTAGGAACTCTGACTGGGTACAGAAAATATGAATGAACCATATGCATGGAGAATCCCTGGTGACTGTGGGAAGTGGATGGATGGATGATTGCTCATCTTTTTGTTGTTGTTGGAGGGTGGGTTGGTCATAGGGTCCAGTTTTCTGGTGATTAATTGGAGTTTCACAGACTTTCCTGTCCAGGCTGGCTTTGAACCCCGATCCTCAGATCTCAGTCTCCTAAGTAGCTAGGATTACAAGCATGAGCTACCAGCACTTGGCTGTAATAGCCAATCTTGTGTCTAAGTAAAGACACAGGATTCTGAGTTGACTTTCTGTAGTAATCCTGTCAAAAGACCAGATGAATGCCCACATATACTTATCCAACAGCTTCCTGATAGTCTGTTAACTACCTCTTGCAATGTGCACATTTGATTTGTTGCTGAAAAGAGGCAGACCTAAAAAATCTGGCCTTTCAAAAGAAGATAATGGGAAAGAGTACTTAATTTTAATCATGTCCATCTCTTAAACTCATTTCTTACCCCATGGTGGTATAAAACATGACTGCATGCACATATACTTCATCTATCTTCAAGATATCTGCTGGACTGAACTAGCAAACTGTGATACATAAGTTGATATACTTGGTAGTATCCAATAGTTCCTTTAGGCCTCTATTTTTTTTGTTATGTTTTCTTCTGTTCCTCAAAGTGTAATTTTGCCGCCTGTTCTTGAGTTTGCTGATTTTTCTGGCTGCTTAAATATGCTGTTGGAATCCTTAGTGATCTTCCTACTTCAGTTCTTATTATTTTTCATATCAAGAATTTGTTTGTTTCTTTTTATATTTTCTGTGTCTTCATTTATATTCCCCATTACTCACTCGTTTACTTATTCCTTCTGCTTACTGGCTATTACTCTAGTTTCCTTCCATTCTCCAAGCATTTTCATTCGACCAGTTCATTTCACACATTATCTTAGGTTCTTTTTATTGTTTTATTTTGTTTGTTTTTGCCAGTCCTGGGGCTTGAACTCTGGGCCTGGGTACTGTTCCTGACCTGCTTTTGCTCAAGACTAACACTCTACCACATGAGCCACAGAACCACTTCTGGCTTTTTCTGTGTATGTGGTACTGAGGAATCCAACCCAGGGCTCCATGCATGCTAGGCACTAAGCCATATTCCCAGCCCTGTATCTTAGCTTCTTTAAGGATAGCTTCTGTCTATTTCTTTTGTTTCTTCCATGAATGGGCTGTGCTTTCTTAATTCTTTGTATACTTTGTAATTTTTTGTTGTTGAGAACTGGACATTTTAGTAAGTTACATGATAACTCTAGAAATTTGATTTTCATTTCTCCCCTAAAAGTGTGTTTCTTGTTGAAAGCTATTATCTGTTTAATGACCTTTTTTTGAACTTTTTGCAAAGACTATACTTATTATCATCTGCAGTTTCTAAAGTCTTTGTTCTAATATCTGCATGATTAGGCATAAACTTGACATTTCCTTGAATTCCTGAATCCAGTTTAAAAAAAAAGAAAGAAAACAAAGTATTTCTTCTCTTAAAATTGTTTCAACAGATGCTGCCTATGAAGCAGCTTCAGCTTAATGAGGTTACAACAATGACAGTCTCTATTCTGGGCCCTCCATGACCCACCAAAGTAGATCAAATCACAGACTGTTAGAGGACAAGATCCTTATTATACACTTTGTTATCTGCCATCTGTGCCACTAATGTGGGTTACTCTCTCCAAAGTCTCCTTCCATGTGGCTGTGGGGGTGAGAAAGGCAGTGATAGCTGCTATGCTAAACATCAAAATTCATCAGTCACTTTTAAACTGTCCTGGGATGCCACAATTGTGTAACTATATTTCAGAATCCAGAATAATCAGTTCCAGTGATCCTTCCCAACTCAAGGGTTGATTCAATGGAAGGACCAGCTCTTAAGCTTCCTTTTCAACTACTGTAATATCTTTGAGACTCACAGATATTCAATATATTCTCTCTCTCCTCTCCCTTTCCCTCCTTGCTTTTCTCTCTTAATCTCTCTTGTATATTCTAGTGTTAGTCACAGTACTGACATCATTGACAAGTCAGTAATTATTGAAGAGACTGAGAAACTGAAAAATGTTAACCTCATAGTATTTGTTTGATGTTAAATAGTGAAATACATATTCTATTAGCCTGATATTTCTGTTTATGTAAGAAGTTGGCCAAATATGAGGCTACAAAGCCTATGATACTCTTATTTCAAATTAACAACCAAAAAACGCTGAAAGTAGAGCTATGGCTCAAGTGGTGGTAGAGCACTAGACTTGAACAAAATTTTCAGGGACAAGCTGGGCGCTGGTGGCTCACACCTGTAATCCTAGCTACTCAGGAGGCTGAGATCTGAGTATCTCGGTTCAAAGCCAGCCCGGGCAGGAGAGACCGTGAGACTTCTATCTCCAATAAACCACCAGAAAACCGGAAGTGGCGCTGTAGCTCAAGTGGTAGAGCGCTCGCCTTGAGCTGAAGAGCTGAGGGACAGCGCCCAGGCCCAGAGTTCAAGCCCCATGACCGACAAAAAAAAAAAAAAAAAAATTTCAGGGACAGCACTAGGCATTGGAGTTCAAGCCACAGGACTGGAGAAAGAAGGTATGGGGGACAGAGGGAGAAAATGAGAAAGGGAGGCCTTTAAAATTGTTTTCAGGAAAAGATAAGATATAATCCATCAAAAGAAACATGATAGAAAGTAGAACTGAGGCTGATACAGAAGAAAATGGGAGCAGAATCAGTTCATGATTTAATTCTGACTTTGCTATACCATCTATATTTTTAGAAATCTGATTCCCCATGCTTTCATTTCTTCCTCTATGATAGACATTTTCAAGTCATTATTTTGATGAGCCTTGACCACTAAGTAGCATTTTATAGCTGCTGTTTTTCTGATATATAGCACTCTCCTTTTTGATTGCTGTTTCCTATATTTTAACTTTAAAGGCTTGACCTTGTTAGGAGTTAAGATACTGAACTGTCTTCTGCTATTACTCAATAGATATTATCTTGATCATTCACGTCTATGGCTATAATTTCTTGCATATACTAATGCTTTTTGTCTTTCTGTCTTCTTCACATTTTTTTTATTTATTTTTATTTATTTATTTTTTTTTGGGTCCGGTCGTGGGGCCTGAACTCTGGGCCTGGGCGCTGTCCCTCAGCTCTTCAGCTCAAGGCTAGCGCTCTACCACTTGAGCCACAGCGCCACTTCCGGCTTTTTTCTTTTTGCTTATGGGGTGCTGAGGAATCGATCCCAGGGCCTCAGGCATAGCAAGGCAAGCGCTCTACCACTGAGCCACCTTCCCAGCCCCCTTCTTCACATTTTAAAATTCACTAGAAATTCAAGCCGATCTTGGATGACAATCATCTTCCAAGATTCTGATTTTAAATCTCACATCCCTTTTTACCTTAAGTATCAGTCTCTTATTTTACCTTGTTCTACGCATCTTAATGTTTGTCCCAAAGCCAGAAATCTCTCAATTCTCCTGCTGATATTTATAGTTCAATATCAGCAAATTTCTTTATATATACAATCCCTCCTATGGATGTTTGCTACTTTCCTGCCTTAATATAATTTTCCCTGAGCTGGGTGCTGGTGGCTCATGCCTGTAATTCTAGCTAGTTAGGAGACTGAGATCTAAGGATCACAGTTTAAAGCCAGCCCAGTCAGGAAAGTCCATTAGATTCTTATCTCCAATAAACCACCAGAAAACTGGAAGTGGCACTGTGACTCAAGTGGTAGAGCACTAGCCTTGAGCTGAAGAGCTGAGGGACAGTGCCCAGGCCCAGAGTTCCAACCCTAAGACTGACAAAAAATATTAAAAAATAAAAATAAAAAAATTCCCTGAATACACTACTTTTTCTATAACTTTCTTAGTAAAGATTCTGTCTCCCACATGATTATGCCCCAGTGTTACTTCAAACCTATTCCTGCTTTCTGAAATTTTCAATAACCATTTTTTACAAATTAAATGTACATATACTATGCAGTGTACACAAGTCTATGTACATGATGAAATGGTTAAACTGAGAAATTAACAGACATTACTTCACATACTTTTCTTTTTTCTTTCTTTCTTCCTTCCTTTCTTTCTTTCTTTATTTCTTCCTTTCTTTTTCTCTCTATCTCTCTCCTTTCTTTCTTTTTATAGTGATACCACTTAAAATCTGTTTTCTTAACAGCTGGGCATGGTGATTCATGCTGTAATCCTATCTACTAAAAAGAATGAGAACAGTAGGATCTCAAGTCAAGGCCAATTCAGGTAGAAAAGTAACCCTCTTCTCAACTCACAGCTTGATACAACAGTGCATGCTTGTCATCCCAAGCTATCTGAGAAGCTGAATTTGGGAGGTTCAGGGTACCAGACTAGACAGGGCATAAAAGTTCCAGAGATACCATACATGGATGGAAACAGATACAATAGGGCACTTTTAATGATCCCAGCAACATAAGGATGCCAAAAACTATACAAACTGTGGTTCAGCCCATGCCTGGTAGAGGCAAGATTATTCTAAAAATAGCCACTGAAAAATAGGGCTGGAGGTGCAGCTCAGTCTAGCACACCAACTAGCAAATGTGAGTCTCTTAGTTCAAACCCCAGTACCACCACACACACAAAAAAAAGTCTAATCTCATAGCATTTGTCAAAATCGAATATATTGTTATTGCCTGTGGCTACTAGATTATAAAATATAGTTCTTGAATTTGTCTCTTTTTTCTAACTGACATTTTAGGGTGACATTTGGCAGAAGATATGAAATTACCAGATTTGAGATAAAGGGATTTTTTAACTCATAATATAATAGGCACTCTGGGCTTGAGAGTGTCATCATTTCTATTCCTTCCCTCCAAGTTCCATAGGGAAATACAAATGTAGGTGTAAATAAATGTTGCACACACAACAGGGTTTGTGTGAGAGCCAAGGAATCTCAAGCTTAACATCCAATCTCATGAGAGACTACTAGCAAATTTTCCTGTGTGTGTGTGTGTGTGTGTGTGTGTGTGTCTGTGTGTCTGTGTGTCTGTGGAGTTGAGGGCATGGCTCAAGTGGTAGAGTGTTTACCCAGTAAGAGTAAGCCCTTGGATTCAATCCTCAGTACTACTACCATCACCAAAAGACAGAGCGAGACACACACACATATGAGCTGACCCCGTTAACCTCACTTTTTTACTTCATTTTATATATGGATGTTGTCATCAGCATAGCAGCAGCATCTCAAGAATGTTCATTCTAAATATTCCACCTTTGACCATCCACCTCTTATCCTTTCTTGCTTTACAATCTTCCCGTTACAATTCTCTATGCTTATCATCTTTGAATACATGTACCCCAATATTTCTCAGTATCTATTCTACTCCTTTTCTTCCTTAATATGGCAATAAACTTAAAAATCCATCATCATAATCTCATAAAGCTCCTTAAACCACCTGCTTTTATCTCCCTTTACTCCTTTTTTTGGAAAAGTTCACAATTTTGTTGAAGCCCTTCTAGTGAAAATGGTTATGGTGTAATTACTAAAAAACAAAATTACTATCAAGCAAATAGATTCGTTTGCTTAATAAGTTTACTTACTACTCTCTAATATTACTATTTCATAATTTCAAATTTCTCCACAAATTCCCACTTCCATTTTTTGAGGGGGAGGGGGTTGGTTGTGGAGCTTGCTGTTCCTGAGCTCTTCAGCTCAAGGTGAGCACTCTATCACTTGAGCCACAAGACCACTTCTGGTTTTCTGGTGATTAATTGGAGAAAAGAGTTTCAAGAATGATCCTGCCTGGGATGGCTTTGAACCATGCTCCTCAGATTTCAGCCTCCTGAGTAGCTAGGATTACAGGCGTGAGCCATCAGCACCCAGCCTCCACCTCCATTTTCTTTAACACTGATCTCACTTATTAAATGTTTTCCTTTCATTATTCATCTGTCTAATAAATACAAATGGTACTTCTTCATTCACCTCTAAGTTATCATGTCTTCCTCTACTCCTATTCGCATTCTTGGTTTTTTCCTATTAAAATGTGAAAAAATTTTATTTTCTACTCTAACCATTTATTTCATCCAGACATAAAAGATGGCCTATTGTTTGATTCCATTTTTATATGAAATATCCAAATAGAGAAATCAATCTATCATTATAGAAAGCAAGCCAGGGGTGCTGGGAATGTGGCTTAGTGGTAAAGTGCTTGCTTAGCATGCATAATGCACCGGGCTGGGTTTGATTCCTAAGTATAACATAAAAATCATGTGGTAGAGTATTAGCCTTGAGCAAAAGAAGCTCAGGGACAGTGCCCAGGACTGGCAAAAATAAAGTTTCAAGCTCCAGGACTGGCAAAACAAAAATGAAAACAAACAAACAAAAACCACAAACAGAAAGCAAACCAGGTTTGGTAGCAAAGGCAGGAAGATTGAGGGTCTGTTTACCTGAAAAACAAACTGAGAAAAAGTAGTGGGGGGCAGGGGAGGGTGGAGAGATGGCTAAAGTAGTAGAGAGAGCGCTTGCCTTGCATTCATGAGGCCCTGGGTTCAATTCCTCAGCACCACATAAGCAAAAAGAAAAAAAGCCGGAAGTGGCGCTGTGGCTCAAGTGGTAGAGCGCTAGCCTTGAGCTGAAGAGCTGAGGGACAGCGCCCAGGCCCAGAGTTCAGGCCATGACCAGACCCAAAAAACAAACAAACAAAAAACGAAGTAGTAGAGTACTTGACTAATAAGTGCAAAAGCCCTGATTTCAATCCCCCATTGCCACCACAAAAAAAAAAAAAAGAAAAGAAAAAGAAAAAAAAGAAAGAAAACAACAACAAGAAAACTAAGAAGCTTGAAGGGGTGGAGGTGTACTAGAGGGTGGAATCGAAAGTAACTAATGACTACAGCGTTTATCTTTGGCCTATCAAAATAACAAAAAGAGAATGTTGGGGCTGGGAGTGCTTGCCTAGCATTAATCCTGGGTTTGATTCCTAAGTATCACATAAACACAAAAAAACCTGAAGTTGCACTGTGACACAAGTGGTAGAGTGCTAGCCTTGAGCAAAAGAAGCTCAGGGCCGTGCCCAAGCCCTGAGTTCAAGCCCCAGGACTGGGGGGGTGGAGGGAAAGAGGGAGAGAGAGGGAGAAGAAGAGGAAGAGGGAGAGGGAGGGAGAAGAAGAGGAAGAGGGAGAGGGAGAGGGAGGGAGAGGGAGAGAGGGAGGGGTGGGGAGAGAATCTACAAAGACAAGTTTACTGAAGAGTAAGCAAAAGATTTTAAAATCCTGTAATGGGCCTTATTGGAGCAAGTGTATACCTTGGGAAACTGAAGTAAGAATAAATTTGTAAAAGCCAGAGAGAAACACATGTATTTGTTTTGAGAAAAATAGTTGATCAGTGCTGATAAAGGTATCAGGCAAGTATTCTTTTGTATCCTGCTAACTCCTGTGACTCTCTGTAGCAAACTGTAGTTTTGAAAGTCCTTGGGAAAACTTATAGTTACAGAGTTACATGAATAAGAACCCTTCAAGGAAAGGCCCTCCTTCATAACTTCCTGAAGAATTGTAGTCTTTTATACAGTGAAATATTATTTAGCAATACACAGTAAGCTATCAAATCACGAAAGAGTGGAAGAACTCAAAATGCTTAGTGAAAGAAGCCACTATATGAAGTTTATGTACTAGGACTGGGAATGTAGCTTAGTGATAGAGTGCTTGCGTAGCATGCATGAAACCTTGGGTTTAATTCTTTAGTATCACATAAACAGAAAAAGCCAGAAATGATGCTATGGCTCAAGTGGTAGAGTGCTAGTCTTGAGCAAAAGAAGCTCAGGGAAAATGCCCAAGCCCTGAGTTCAGGCCTCAGGACTGAGTCAAGCAGAAAAGGTCAGATAAGTTGATATTAGGGGAATGAACCCTAAGATATATATTCAAATGCTTTTTTCTTTCATGCGATTGTTTCTAACACATTTATAAGATTATTTCTTTGTGCTTTGTATGTCCCTCCCCCACAGTATAACCCCTGCTTTCACTGTATTTGATGTCGGTATAATTTGTGGAGGGGAAGGGAAAAAACAAATCTTTTAAATAGGGATACTGGTGGACCCATTGCAACAATGAGATGTACAAGTCGTTATGTCCAAAACGAATTTTACAACTTTGGGGGGGGGAGGAATATTGGGGGTTGGGGGGGTTGGGAAGGGATGGGAAACAAAGGAGGAGGCTACAATGCTTGATAAGAAATGTACTCATGATCTTGCCCATGTAATTGTAACCCCTCTGTACAGTATTTTCACAATAAAAAAAAGGAGTAAGACCTAATGTAAACTATTGAGGTTAGTTAACAATATATCTGTATTGATTTACTAATTGTATACCTGTTCAATTTTCTGTAAATCTAAACTATTCCAAAAAAATAAAACCTAGACCACAGCATAGTGACATCAATCTGAAATCCCAAAACTTGGGATGCTGAAATACTGTATATAGGAGAATTTGAGTTTGAGATCAGCCTAGTATAGGGGGATCCTGTCTTAAAATCAAGGTCTTTGCTGGTTGCACATACTTGTAATCCTAACTACTTAAGAGGTTTTGAGGACTTCAGTTCAAAATCCTCTAGGCAGGCCGGGCTCTGGTGGCTCACTCCTGTAATTCTAGCTACTCAGGAGTCTGAGATCTGAGGATCGTGGTTCAAAGCCAGCCTGGCAGGAAAAGTCTGTGAGACTCTTATCTCCAATTAGCCTCCAGAAAACCAGAGGTGCTGCTGTGGCTCAAGTGGTAAAGCACTTTCCTTGAGCTGAAGAGCTCAGCAACAGTGCCCAGGCCCAGAGTTTAAGCCCCATATTCAACAAAACAAAACAAAACAAAACAAAAAACCCAGGCACAAAAGATCTCCAGACTCCATCTCCAAAATAAGCAAAGAGCTGGACTGGCGGCATGGCTCAAGTAATAGAGCACCAACTCAGCAAACAAATATATGGCACTGGGAATGTTATGTAGCTAATGTTAAGAGTGCTTACCTGCTGGAAGCTCTGACTTCAATCCCCATAACTGAAAGAAGAAAAGTATTTTACTATTAGCATTAACCACATTTGAAGAAATTTAAAAAATACAATTTTTAGTATTGTGGCCACACTAAAACGCTTAATGTTCTCTGCCATGTTTATTTATTTTTGCTAGTCCTGGGCTTGAACTCAGGGCCTGGGCTCTGTCCCTGAGCCTCTCTGGGCTCAAGGCTAGCGCACTGCCACTTGAGCCACAGCACCACTTGTGGGTTTTCTGTTTATGTGGTACTGAGGAATCAAACCCAGGGCTTCAAGCAGGCTAGGCAAGCACTCTACCACTAAGCCACATTCCCAGCCCCTGTTGTATTTATTAATTTTTCTGTAAAGAATTCTATTTTCTCCATTGCTACTGTTGTTTACTTCATATTTATTAACTCATGTTATTTCCTTCAAATAGTATCTCCCTCACTTTTCCTTATACCCTAACCTCTGTGCCCTAAAGTCATTTATCTAGAAAAGGTTAGCAGGATGGAGAATGAAGAAACTGGGGAAGAAAAGAAACAGTAATAAGGGGAAAAAATAACTGTTGTGGTATGAAAAACTTATCAGAGGGGCTGGGAAGGTGGCTCAGTGGTAGAGTGCCTGCCTTGCATGCATGAGGCCCTGGGTTCGATTCCTCAGCACCACATAAGTAGAAAAAAAAGCCAGAAGTGGTGCTGTGGCTCAAGTGGTAGAGCGCCAGCCTTGAGCTGAAGAGCTGAGGGACAGCGCCCAAGCCCAGAGTTCAGGCCCATGACTGGACCCAAAAAAAAAAAAAAAAGAAAAAAAAAAAAGAAAAACTTATCAGAAAAGCACTACGTAGCCTCAGATAGGCTGGAAGGAAAATAGGATTGTTTGAACAAATTTCTTATGCAAAAAAGTAGGAAAAAATAGGTTACAGAAAGAAAACATGGGGTCTGTACCCTAAAAAACTCAGAAAATGGGCTTTAAAAAGTGAGGCATCTTTACTCACAGAAAATAACATACTAGGGCTGGGAAGGTGGCTCAGTGGTAGAGTGCTTGCCTTGCATACCTGAGGCCCTGGGTTCAATTACTCAGCACCACATAAAGAAAAAAGCCGGAAGTGGTGCTGTGGCTCAAGTGGTAGAGTGCTAGCCTTGAGCTGAAGAGCTGAGGGACAGCTCCCAGGCCCAGAGTTCAGGCCCCACGACTGGACCAAAAAACAAAACAAAACAAAAACAAGAAAATAACATACTAGGAGCTGGGAAGGTAGCTCAGTGGTAGAGCGCTTGCCTTGTATGACTTAGGCCCTGGGTTCAATTCCTCAGCACCACATAAGCAAAAAGAAAAAAGCCAGAAGTGGTGCTGTGTCTCAAGTGGTAGAGCGCTAGCCTTGAGCTGAAGAGCTGAGGGACAGTGCCCAGGCCATGAGTTCAAACCCCATGACCAGACCCCCCCCAAAAAAATCTCAGCCTCCTCAGTAGCTAGGATTACAGATGTGAGCCACCAGTGTCTGGCTACCTCAAGCATTTTTTCAAATCAGTTTTTTATTGTGAAAATACTTTACATAGGCGTTACACTTACATGAGCAAGGTATATATTTCTTTTTTTTTTTTTTTTTGGGTCCGGCCATGAGGCCTGAACTCTGGGCCTGGGCACTGTCCCTCAGCTCTTCAGCTCAAGGCTAGCGCTCTACTACTTGAGCCACAGCGCCACTTCTGGCTTTTTTCTTTTTGCTTATGTGGTGCTGAGGAATCGAACCCAGGGCCTGGAGCATGCAAGGCAAGGGCTCTACCACTGAGCCACCTTCCCAGCCCCTAAGGTATATATTTCTTATCAAGCATTGTTGCCTCCTCCTTTGTTTTCCCCCCTACCATCCTTTACCCTCAAGCATTTTTTTGGGGAGGGGTCCAGTCGTGGGGCCTGAACTCTGGGCCTGGGCACTGTCCCTCAGCTCTTCAGCTCAAGGCTAGGGCTTACCACTTGAGCCACAGTGCCACTTTTTCTTTTTGCTTATGTGGTGCTGGGGAATTGAACCCAGGGCTTCAGGCATGCAAGGCAAGCACTCTACCACTGAGCCACCTTCCCAGTCCCTACCTCAAGCATTTTTTTTTGGGGGGGGGTCTGGTCGTGGGGCCTGAACTCTGGGCCTGGGCGCTGTCCCTCAGCTCTTCAGCTCAAGGCTAGAGCCACAGCTCCACTACTGGCTTTTTTCTTTTTTCTTTATGTGGTGTTGAGGAATCGAACCCAGGGCCTCAGGCTTGCAAGGCAAGCGCTCTACCACTGAGCCACCTTCCCAGCCCCTTACCTCAAGCATTTTTAAAAGCCTTTTTTCCTGACTGTAGAGGCCCTTGTAGAGTAGGTGTGTCTACTCTAACAAACTATATGACATATGACTATATTGTCATGATGAAAAGAGGTGTTTTATAAACTTCCATATGATGCATACATATATACATACTAAAATGTAGTATAATTTGTCAGTTTGTGGTATATAGAATACATATATAATTATATAGAATGTATATTATGTTTATGACATTGTAGTTTTTAAAAAAGCTTATATATAATATACCTATATATAATATGTATATTTATGTGCCTATATATAATTTGTTATTGTTGTTGCTGTTGTGATGGTCCTGAGCTTAATTTTTTTGTTATTATAAAGGTGATATAGAGAGGTTAGTTACATGTGACAGGTAAACAGTACATTTCTTTTTGTAAACTGTCACCTCTTCCCTCTCTCCCAGTTTTTCCCTCCGATTTCCACCCACAAGTTCTATAGTTCATTTTCAGCCTAGTGTTTAGTGAGTCCTGAACTTTTTGCTCAACCACTTGAGCCACAGCTCCACTTCCAGATTTTTGGTGGTCAAAAGGAGACAAGAGTCAGGACTTTCCTGCCTTGGCTGGCTTTAAACTGTAATCCTCAAACCTCAGTCTCCTGAGTAGATAGGATTATAAAAGTGAACCATTAGTGCCTGGCAATGTGTGTAGTTTTTTTTTTTTGGGGGGGGGTGGTCCAGTCGTGGGGCCTAAACTCTGGGCCTGGGCACTGTCCCTCAGCTCTTCAGCTCAAGGCTAGCGCTGTACCACTTAAGCCACAGCACCACTTTTTTCTTTTTTGTTTTATGTGATGCTGAGGAATCGAACCCAGGACCTCAGGCATGCAAGGCAAGCACTCTACCACTGAGCCACCTTCCCAGCCCCATGTGATTAGTTTTTGAGAGATCTTGCTATGTAATACAGGCTGGCTTAGAATTTATGATCCTTCTCCCTCAGCCTTCCAAATACTGGGTGACTTACAGATCTGGCTCATCTCATATATGTAAATATACACAAATATATAATAATAATCCATAAATATCTTATTCAACCCTGAATAAGGCTGGAACTGTAACCAACCCTTTGAATGGGTTTACCCATTCATTACCCCACAAATAACAATAAAGTTATTATAAACTTATTTTATATAACTATATTATATAAACTATTTCATAAACCATAAACTATTTTATAAACTATATTATAAACTTTTTTTGGGGGGGAGGGGTCTGGTCGTGGGGCCTGAACTCTGGGCCTGGGCACTGTCCCTCAGCTCTTCAGCTCAAGGCTAGTGCTCTACCACTTGAGCCACAGTGCCACTTCTGGCTTTCTTCTTTTTGTTTATGTGGTGCTGAGGAATCGAACCCAGGGCCTCATGCATGCAAGGCAAGTGCTCTACCACTGAGCCACCTTCCCAGCCCTATTATAAACTTTTTTTTGGGGGGAGGGTCCAGTCATGGGGCCTGAACTCTGGGCCTGGGCGCTGTCCCTCAGCTCTTCAGCTCAAGGCTAGCACTCTACCACTTGAGCCACAGCGCCACTTCGGCTTTTTTCTTTTTTTGCTTATGTGGTGCTGGGGGATCGAACTCAGGGCCTCATGCATGCCAGGGAAGCGCTCTACCTCTGAGCCACCTTCCCAGCACACCTAGCTGTCTTCCCTGGTCGTCCAGTGTGCAGCTCCGACGTAGTTTGGAATGTCCTTGGCTCACCTGCAGGCCCTCACTCCCTCCCTGGCCGGGTGACAGGCCTCTCCCGGGCGTCTCACCTCAGACCGCCCCCCACAAAAAGGCAACCACACCTCCACCAAGTCTCGTGAAGAATGGGCCCGCAAGATGTGTTTTCAGTCACACGTTTTCCCTCCTCTAACCAGACAGGGTTTATCCCAACAAGATTGTGTTCTCCTGGAACGCACCAGGCCCCGCAGAGCACAAAACAACCACTCCACCGTTTCTCCTTCTAGCTCCTCCGAGACTCTTCCAAGTACTCCCGCTCCCTGAGACCCCGCCCCGCAGCGAGCGACGCGCGAAACGCGCATGCCCAGTGCGCTCCGTCTCCCCCCTGGGTTCGCGCCCGCTGAGTGTGGCGAACTTCACCTGTCAATCTCACCGGATCCCCGCCCCTCCAGTCCGCGTGGTGGGGGAGCGCTGCATACGGGCGTAGGCTCTGCGCGCGTCGATTGGCTGACGCGGTGGCGACGCCTCAGGCGGGGCAAACGGGGCGAGCGTCCCGAGTTGGTTCTCCAGGCGGCTCCGGGCGCACCTCCTCTCAGGTAAACTGGTGGGCCGGGAGGGTTACCTGGCTAGCGAAGGTTCTGGACGGGTATTAAAGAGCTTTGAAAGTTGCGGCCTGCAGCCTCCTTGGAGAACCCGGGCGGTGTGTGTGTGGGGGTGGTCGGGGGTGAGGGGCGCAGAGTCTACCCCCCCACCCCCCGCGGCCAGCAGCGAGGGGACACTCCCGGAGGTCGGCGTCGGGGTGCCCTCAGGGACCAACTCTTTGTGGGCAGCGTTTCCTGTTGGCTGTTAGAAGTTGAGCAACTGAACGTTGCTGCAGAAGGGTAGGATGATGGTGTTGGACACGCCAGCCAGTGTGAGTGTCGGGTCCCGGCTCCTCGTCTGATCCCCTCGGAGCTCTGGACGGACACCGACGCTCGGCACTGCCCTGAGTTGGTTATCAGGGTGAGTGAGCCGGAAGGCTTCCTGGAGAAGGACACGGCCGAGTTCTTGCGGGCCCCGGGGCCCACGCTTCTCCGACTGGAAGGTGACACTGTTCAATAGTTGGAGAAGTACTCCATGCCTCTGTGGATGGAAGGAATAAACGCTAGGTAGCCGAGTGGTGGGGCTTCCTGAAAGCTCCTGAGAGCTTTTGAAGCGCCAGACAAGACGTCTCAAGGAGTGTTTCCGTCTGGCCTAGAGCTTGGCCCAAGTTTCAGCTTTATACAGTTGTGTTTCGTGACTTGGAATACAGCTAACGTGACAGTCACATAAGCATAGCCTAGAATATCCTATGTGATCTTATACTAATAAGTTAATTAAAACGAAGCTGACTCTTCTGGGTGAAGTAGTAGAGTGTAAGTTATTTCATTTGAAGAGAAATAAGGATGCCAAAGCACAAAATGAATAGGAGATGTAGATAATCTTTCTTCAGTTATGAGCAAGAAGGCAACATTTATAGTGCGTTAACTTTATTGTTTGCTTGCTTGTTCATTTGCCAGTCCTGGGGCTCGAACTTAGGGATTGGGCACTGTCCTTGAACTTCTTTTGCTCAAGGCTAGCACTCTTACCACTTGAGCCACAGCGCCACTTCCAGCTTTTCTGTTTATGTTATACTGAGGAATTGAACCCAGGGCTTCTGCTTTCTTTCTTTCTTTCTTTCTTTTTTTTTGTTGTTGTCAGTCATGGGGCCTGAACGCTGGGCCTGAGCACTGTCCCTCAGCTCTTCAGCTCAAGGCTAGCGCTCTACCACTTGAGCCAAAGCGCCACTTCCAGCTTTTTCTGCTTATGTGGTGCTGAGGAATCGAATCCAGGGCCTCATGCATGCAAGACAAGCACTCTACCACTGAGCCACCTTCCCAGCCCCATGGGTGCTTTCTACCACTCAACCACATTCTAGCCTATGGTGTGTTAATTTTATGTTTAATAGAGATACAAAAACATAACTGGATCATTTTACAACTCAATGAATTTTCACCACATATGTGTACTATGTGTTTGCTTGTACCTGCATCAACAAAGAACATTATAGTATTTGTATCCTAGAAGCCTGGCTTTGTAGATAAACCCTTTCTAATGGTAACCTTTATTTCAGCCAGCCTTATTAATGAGTTTCACTTATTATTGACATTATGTTTTAAAAATCATGCAATAAACACGCTTTTGTGTCTGGGTTTAGTTCAATATTGTATTTCCTGGTTTATATAAGAAGTGAAGCAGTAGATCTTTCTCATGCACTCAGTTTTTCTTGTCTCATACCAGTGTTCTATGAGCATTTTATTTTATTTTATTTATTTATTTATTTTTGGTCCAGTTGTGGAGCCTGAACTCTGGGCCTGAGCACTGTACCTCAGCTCTTCAGCTCAAGGCTAGTGCCCTACCACTTGAGCCACAGCGCCACTTCCGGCTTTTTTCTTTTTTCTTATGTGGTGCTGAGGAATTGAACCCAGGGCCTCAGGCATGCAAGGCAAGCGCTCTACCACTGAGCCACCTTCCCAGCCCCGTCTGTAAGCTTCTTATGCTCGAGGCTGTCACTCTACCACGAGAGCCCCATCACCATTTCTGGCTTTTTTTCTGTTTATGAGGTACTGAGGAATTGAACCTAGGGCTTCATACATGCTAAGCAAGCACTCTACCACTAAGCCATATCCCCAGCCCTGTTACCTTCTTTTGTTGGTATTGATGTTTGAACTCAGTGCCTTTGCACTTGTCAGGCAGGTGTTCTACTTGAGCCATACCTCTGCCTCTGCCCTTTTTTGCTCTAGTTTTTCTTTTCCCTTTCTCTTCCTCTCTCTCCATCCCTTCCTCTCTCCCTCCTTTTCTCTCTCCCTCCCTTCCTCTCTCCCTCCCTCCCTCTCTTCCTCTCTCCTTTCCTTCCTTCCTTCCTTCCTTCCTTCCTTCCTTCCTTCCTTCCTTCCTTCCTTCCTTCCTTCCTACCTTCCTTCCTCTGTCTCTGTCTCTGTCTCTGTCTCTGTCTCTGTCTCTCTCTTTCTCTTCTTTCTTTGTGTGCGTGTACTTTTGGCCTGGGCTGTCCTCAAATCAACATCCTACAAGTTCCCATCTCCTAGTAACTTGGTTTATAGGCTTATACTAGTATGTCTGACTCTTGTTTCAATTTTTTTATGAATATTTTGAGATCTGTTTGATGGACCCGAATAAAGTATGTTTTCATAAGTGTGATGTGTGTGCTTGAAAAAAAAATAGTTTATTCTCCTATCATGATGTACTTTTCTCTAAATGTCAGTTACCTTTTAAGATTATTTGTTTGTGTTTTTTTTTGTTTTTGTTTTAGTAACTGTGGCCAAATATCTGAGAAAACCATCTTAAAGGAAGAAAAGTTTATTTTGGCTCATGTTCAGCCCGTGACCTGCTGCCTCCATTGCTATGAGCCTGAAGTTAAGAAAAGAACAGTGTCAGGGACATGTGAAAGAGTACAGTTACTTACCTTAGGGTTTCTGGGAAGCAGAGTGAATGAAAAAAAAAGGGTATAGAGACAACATAGACCCTTCAAAGGCATGATCCCAGTGACTCACTTCCTTCAACTAGGCCTGATCCCTTAATAGACTACTCAGTTATCAATAAATTAAGCCACTGATTAAGTTAGAGCTCTCATGAGCCAATCACCTCTAAAAAGCGTATCCTTTGGCAATCAAGCCCTTAACACATGATCCATCATGGAACATTTTTAGATTCAAAGTGTAGCTGTTAAAGCCAACTGGACTGGTCACATAGTTTGGTCAGAACTGTTGCAATAGGAAAAGAGAAATCCAACTACAGAAGAGGCTCAATTCCAAATAGAGCAAGGACAAGTGAGATTGTAGTGAGGGACAAGGAGCTCAGTGAATGGGAATAGCATCAGATAAGGAGAGCATCATGGTTAAGTACACTGGAAAGAATTCTTTCTGTTGGTAGATCAAGATGGTCATTATACTGAAGATGATTGTCTCTAAATGGATTTAGTATGGTTCTTATTCAAACAGATGCCCAAAAGTTGAGGCCCAGTTGATTGGAGAATTCAGAAGAGCCTAGTTAAAGTTTGCTCTTAATCACTGAAGAGTATTATTTATTTATGGTGTGTGTGTGTGTGTGTGTGTGTGTGTGTGTGTGTGTATGGTGTGTGTGTGTGTGTGTGTGTGTGTGTGTGTGTGTGTGTGTTTCTTATTCAAACAGATGCCCAAAAGTTGAGGCCCAGTTGATTGGAGAATTCAGAAGAGCCTAGTTAAAGTTTGCTCTTAATCACTGAAGAGTATTATTTATTTATGGTGTGTGTGTGTGTGTGTGTGTGTGTGTGTGTGTGTGTGTGTGTGTGTGTGTTTCTTATTCAAACAGATGCCCAAAAGTTGAGGCCCAGTTGATTGGAGAATTCAGAAGAGCCTAGTTAAAGTTTGGTCTTAATCACTGAAGAGTATTATTTATTTATGGTGTGTGTGTGTGTGTGTGTGTGTGTGTGTGTTTGTGTGTGTGTGTGTGTGTGTGTGTGTGTGTGTGTGTGTGTGTGTGTGTGTGTGTGTGTGTGTGTGTGTGTGTTAATTAATTTGAGATAAGAATCTCATAGACTTTTTTTCCTAGGCTGGCTTCTAGCCACTATCCTCAGATTTCAGCTTCCTAAGTAGCAAGGATTATAGCATGGTCCACCAGTGCCTGGCTTTCAGTTTTTATAGCAAGTGATTTTTTTGGGTATTTTTCTCCTCATGTACTTTCCAACTGTGGTTACTTCTTTTGTCAGTTTTTACCTGAAGTATCTATTTATTTATATTATCTTTAGTTGTACAAAAGACTTTCAGTTCAACATGTCAGCTTGTGAGTAAAATCTGTCTTGATCATTGTTACCTCTCTCATCATTCTCGAGTTTCTCAACCCATTCCCCTTTCGCTCAATTTGCCCAGTTCCATTTTCATATATATACATTGAGCACTACAATTACTTATGTCTGGATAACAAATTAAACCCTTCAATGCACTTTATAGTTTGAGCAATATTCTTTGTATTACTAACTTTAATTTCTATCTGTCTTTCTTTTCTTTTTTTCTTTTTCTTTTTTTTTTGCCAGTCCTGGGGCTTGAACTCAGGACCTGGCCACTCTCCCTGAACTTATTTTGCTGTAGGCTAACACTCTACCACTTGAGCCACAGCACTACTTCTGGCTTTTTCTGTTTATATGGTACTGAGGAATTGAACCCTGGGCTTCATGTATGATAGGCAAGCACTCTACCACTAAGCCACATTTCCAGCCCCATAGCTACTCTGAATATTTAAAAAAAATATATAAATAGAGGGGTTACAGTTACATGAGTAATGAGTACATTTCCTACCAACCATTGTTACCCCCTCCTTTGTTTTTCCCCTACCATTCCTTCCCTCCTCACCTCCCCAACTCCTCCTCCTACCCAGAGTTGTAAAGTTCATTTTCAACATAGTGACTTGCACATCTCATTGTTACAATGGGTCAACTTGTATCCTTATTTCAGCATTTTGTTATTTCCCTTCCCCTCCTCAAATTAGAAAAATATATATATACAAGATGTAGGGCACTGGAATCAAATTCTTAATAGTTTTTTTTTTTTTTTTTTTTTAAATTTCTGGTCGTGGGGCCTGAACTCTGGGCCTGGGCGCTTTCCCTCAGCTCTTCAGCTCAAGGCTAGTGTTCTACCACTTGAGCCTTGAGCCACAGTGCCACTTCTGGCTTTTTTCTTTTTGCTTATGTGATGCTGAGGAATCGAACCCAGGGCCTCAGGCATTCAAAGCAAGCGCTCTACCACTGAGCCACCTTCCCAGCCCCCTTAATAGTTTTGATTAGACCTGGGAAGGTGGCTCAGTGGTAGAGTGCTTGCCTTGAGCTAAAGAGCTCAGGGACAGTGCCCAGGCCCAGAGTTCAAGCCCCATGACCAACAAAAGAAAGAAAGAAAGAGAGAGAGAAAGCGAGAGGGAGAAAGAAAGAAAAGAAAGAAAGGGCATTTTACATAAGGCACAGGTTATAAAAGTGTAAGTATCACACAGTTGGAAAAAATTTTACGTTACTTTCTTGAATAGAATTTGAATGATAATATTTTGAAGGTATTATTTAAATTCAGAGCTATGCTGAAATGCTACTTTGTATTGTCTCAATGTACATAGCCTAAACAAAATTTAAACATTTTAATTCATCTTTTTTAGTCAACTATTTTCTGAAGTATAACACATTAAAAAATGTTTCTTGAAACTAATTTGTATCTTAATACTTCCTTGTCACTTAACTAATGTAAATTGAAGCCCCCTTCTTTAATTTATGTCAAACAGCTTATTGCCAGCACGAGAGTGGCAGATATTGTGTATTATAGCTTATAATATCCCAAAGTAGAATATTGTATTCAGTGGCATGAGCTGGCACAGTGGGCAAGATTATTCTAACTCATTTGGGTAGATGAACTGCAGCTTAGGAACTTCAAAAATGTGCTGTCAGGGTTTTTAATGATGCTTTACTAGTAAGAAACTGTAAATTCAACATCTTAATTTCTATTGTCCTTATTTGATGAAGATTATTAATTTTTATCTTGTTTTAAAATAAGTGCCTTCACATTTTAAATGTCTTTATTTGTTAAGTGTATGAGATTACAATTACATTTAAAACTATTTAATCACTTACTACTAATTTTTTGGTTCTGGAAACTCATGGTCTACTTGTAAATATACCTTTAAAATGAGAAAAAGTATTCTCTTAACTGAGTTTTTAAAAAATATTTTCCCCAAAAATATTTTTTTGTTTTCTGCCAGTCCTAGAGCTTGAAGTCAGGGCTTGAGTATTGTCCCTGAGCTTCTTTTGCTCAAGGCTACACTTTACCACTTTAGCCACCATGCCACTTTTGGCTTTTTCTGTTTGTGGTACTGAGGAATCCAACCCAGGGCTTCATGCATGCAAGGCAAGCACTCTACCACTAAGCCACATTCCCAGCCCTATGTTTTTAATTTTAAAAAGCATTTAATAAAAATCAAAAGACTATTATATACCTATACTATAACATATGCCCCATTTAATATTTTAGTGAGATGTTCCTTTTAGTGCTCAAAACAAAAACCTATGTTATTGCCATCCAGTGGCCTATTAAACAACCTTTAAAGTGATAATTGAAGAACAGTACCTAAATAAATATTCTTCCCAAAACAAATGTTTCTATAAACTGGTTATATATATAATATATAAATATATTTTACGCATATATGTAGGTTATATATGTCATATATTATGTATGATATATATGACTTATATAATACATAAAATAATGTAAAGAGATACACTAATATTTTTAAAAACATTTATATTTGGTAGTGCATGTAAGGAGTGATCTCCTCTTTCTACTTTTAGTGTATTTTGGATTATTTTCTGGAAGGTATAATGATTTTGGCAATTCCTAAAATTTGTGTCTTCAAAGCTTATATGTTTGTTTTTTCATCAATAATCTCTACGAACTGGTAAATTCATTTGATATATTTGACCAGCCCTGACTTCTAGTGAGAATGTAAACAGTGTATTTGTTCTCAAGAAATACAAATTTTTTTTTTGGTGGGTGGTGGGGCTTGAACTCTGGGCCTGGGCGCTGTCCCTAAGCTCTTCAGCTTAAGGTGAGTGCTCTACCACTTGAGCCAAGTGCCACTTCCGGTTTTCTGGTAGTTAACTGGAAATAAGAGTCTCACAGACTTTCCTGCCCGGACTGGCTTTGAATGGTGTCCTCAAATCTCATCCTCCTGAGTAGCTAGGATTACAGGGATGAGCCACCAGCATCTGGCCAAGAAATACAATTTTTTTTTTGTCGATCGTGGGGCTTGAACTCTGGTTCTGAGAGCAGTCCCTCAGCTCTTCAGCTCAAGAGGAGCACTCTACCACTTGAGCTACAGCGCCACTTCCGGTTTTCTGGTGCTTAGTTGGAGATAAGTTTCATGGACTTTCCTGCTTGGGCTGGCTTTGAACCTCGATCCTCTGATCTCAGCCTCCTGAGTAGGTAGGATTACAGGCGTGAGCTACCAGTGCCCAGCAAGAAATACAAGTTTTAAGCCCTTGAAAATCTTCCAAATAACTTATCAAAAGATTTTAAAATAATTATTTTATTTTTTAAAAAATAATTATTTTAAAAAGTGTTTTTTTGTTGTTGTTGTTTCTGAGATGTTTTTAGAACAACTGAAAATAACCAGTAATTTTTAAAGATTGGGCTGGATAACATTTTTCTTTTCCTCCCTACTTTGTAGCTTTTACTTGAACTTTCTTTTTTCTTCGTTGTTATTGCTTTTGTGTAGGACTTGAATTCTATTTCTATTTTCTGTAGAATGAACAAGAAATTTTTGTCACTTTTGGGCTTGGAATATGGCTTAGTGGTAGAGTGCTTGCCTAGCATGCATAAAGCCCTGAGTTCAATTCCTCAGTACCACATACACAGAAAAATCCTCGAAGTGGTGCTGTGGTTCAAGTAGTAGAGTGAGCAAAAGAAGCTCAGGAACTCTGGGCACTGGTGGCTCACGCCTGTTAGCTACTCAGGAGGCTGAGATTTGAGGATTATGGTTCAAGGCCAGCCCCGGCAGGAAAGATGAGACTTCTATCTCCAATAAACCACCAGAAAACCGGAAGTGGCACTGTAACTCAAGTGGTAGAGCGCTTGCCTTGAGCTGAAGAGCCCAGGGACAGTGCCCAAGCCCAGAGTTCAAGCCCCATGACCAACAAAAAAAAAAAAAAAAAAAAGAAAAAAAAAAAAAGAAAAGCTCAGGAGCAGGTGCTCAGGCCCTGAGGTCAAGCCCCAAAATAGCAATAAATAAATGAAATTTTGCCAGTTTTTGTAACCAGAGTTAGACCATAAGCACAACTCTAGGACCACTCACCCTAAGATACCAAATAAAAAGACAAATAATGGTAAAGGAAGAGAAGATTTAGATATTAGCAGCATGAACATGCCATGGAAAGGAAAGTAATGTGTCTGTTTCAGCTCATTCTCCATATTGTGCTTTAGGTTTAAGTTAAGAAATAATTAAGGGTAGGAAAAGAGATATGCATAATTAGTAAGCAGTCCTAGGCACAAGAGTCACAGATGCTTTCTGTGATCCGAAGTGGTATTAACAGGTGGTCTTGTTGCTGTAATCTCAGGATTGATCAAGACTGACTTTGTTATGGTCATTGCTGTCTGACAGGTTCTGGTTCTGGATGAGGCACTGCTGCTGTTTCCTTAAGGGTAGTTTCCCTTGTGGAGATGTTATTGATCGGTCCTATGCTTTCTGGATTCTAGGAGGAAAAGGTAAAAAGCAAAGATCACAGCTACAGAGTGGTGGCAGGGATGTGGCTTTCAGTCATTCTTTGGACATTTATAGGCACAAGTAAAGTATGTGTTTTTAGGAAAACAAATAATAAATATATGTTGCCTTTTAAATGTATTTGTTTTCATTTGTTGGGGGTTTGGGGATTGGAACTCAGTGCCTTGTGTTTGCTAGGCAGGTGCTCTACCAATTGAACTATACTCCTAGCCTTCTGAAAGTTCATAGGACAGAGATTACTCCATCCTTTCAGAATATATCGAGGGCTCATATTTGTAGCCTACTGAGAACAGATGTATCAGTCTTAAGAATTCCTGTGGCACTTAGACACCATTCTTTTGTTTGTTTGTTTTTTTGGGTCCGGTCATGGGGCCTGAACTCTGGGCCTGGGCGCTGTCCCTCAGCTCTTCAGCTCAAGGCTAGCACTCTACCACTTGAGCCACAGCGCCACTTCCGGCTTTTTTCTTTTTGCTGATGTGGTGCTGAGGAATCAAACCCAGGGCCTCTGGCATGCAAGGCATGCGCTGAGCCACCTTCCCAGCCCCACTTAGACACCATTCTGCTTTTTGTTATCTCAATGTGTTACTGCTTGTGTAGATGCTATAATCATGCAGATATTAAAGTTGCTTTTTTTTTATTTAATTTAATTTTATTTGTGAACATACTGTACAGAGGGGTTACAATTACATGGGCAGGATAATGCGTACATTTCTTACCAAGCATTGCAGCCTCCTCCTTTGTTTACCCTTCACATCCCTTCCCAGCCTCCCCCCTCCCCCGCAATCCCAATCCTTCCCCCCCCTTCCCCCCCCCCCCCCCCCCCGACGTTGTAAAGCTCGTTTTGGACATGACAACTTGTACTTCTCATTGTTGCAACAGGTCCACCTGTATCCTTAAACAACTGGTTTTTCCCCATCTCCTCCACAAGTTATACTGACATCAAATATAGTAAAGCAGGGGTTATACTGTGGGGGAGGGACATACAAAGCAACAAAGAGATAATCTTATAAATGCGTTAGAAACACATGCATGAAAGAAAAAAACATTAAAATACATATCTAAGGGTTCATTTTCCTGACCTCACATTATCTGACCTTTTCTGCTTGACTCATACATATACTAGATATTGCAAATAAGGGAAACCATGGGACCTATGTTTCTTTGGGCCTGGCTTACTTCACTTAATATAATTTTTTCCAAGTTTTTCCATTTCCTAACAAATGGGGCAATGTCATTCTTTCTGATGGAGGCATAGAATTCCATTGTGTATATATACCACATTTTCTTGATCTATTCATCTACTGAGGGGCATCTGGGTTGGTTCCATATCTTAGCTATGGTAAATAATGCTGCAATAAACATAGTTGTGCTGGTAGCTTTAGTGTGGTCTTGTTTGTAAACATTTGGGTAAATGCCCAAAAGTGGGATTGCTGGGTCATAGGGGAGTTCTATGTGAAGTCTTTTGAGGAACCGCCATATTGCTTTCCAAAGTGGTTGAACAAGTTTACATTCCCACCAACAATGAAGTAAGGTTCCTTTCTGTCCACATCAAATTAAAGTTGTTATTGTGTTCTGGAGTTTATCTAATTTTATGGAAGATACTCTGTCTCTAGAATTACCATTACTATTTTGGTTGCTCTGTAGAGACATGTGAGGAGTTCCAAATGTGATACTATCTCCTGCAATCTTCCTAGAATCCCTCTGGCCTTTTAAAATGAGTTAAATTTATTCAGTTTCAGTGATTATCATTTTTGAAATTACATACAACTAAGTTTAAAAGTCTTGTAATTATAAATATGGCCCTTTCTATTTTGGGAAAGCCTTTGCTTTGTAAAATAAAAACCTGCCAGTACTTTCTGTCTTGGATATTTCACTAATTTGTGAATTCTAGAATTTGATGGTTTAACTTCTTGATGTCTCAAAATTGGGGAAAGAAATTATTTGCTGATGTCAGCAGTTAATACATGACAGCATTTCTATCCAAGCATTTATTTATGATTTATTTATTTATTTATGATTTATGATTTCATAGGAATCAAACTAATTATATGAAGTCCCTGAGTGAAGGAAAATCATTCAGAAAATTCACTAATACTTTGCTGGATTAAGAATTCCCTCTGGGTTATATCAGAAGTGACCTTTTTTAGGAAGAGTAGATATATTATATTTGGAAAATTACTGATTAGTAAAAACATGGATTTCTAGTAATTCATGACTATGATGTCACCACTATTTCAAATGTGTTCTATAAGAGAAGTGGGAATCACTTGGAATATATGCAGTGCGAAAATTAGAAAACTCACATGGCATGTGTCTTAGTTTCCAATGATTGTTTTAACAGCTGCAAAGATACCTATAAATATTTAGTGGCTTAAAACAATATAAATTTTTTTCTTTTTTTTTTTTGTCAGTAATGGGGCCTGAACTCTGGGCCTGGGTGCTATGCCTCAGCTCTTCAGCTCAAGGCTAGCCTTCTGCCACTTGAGCCACTGCACCACTTCCAGCTTTTTTCTGCTTATGTGGTACTGAGGAATTGAACCCAGGGCCTCATGCATACAAGGGAAGCATTGTACCAGTGAGCCAACTTCCCAGCCCTAAATTTATTTTCTTTTAGTTCTCGGGGTCAGAAATCTGAATTAGTTTATTTTTTGTTTGTTTGTTTGTTTTTGGGTCTGGTCATAGGCCTGAACTCTGGGCCTGGGTGCTGTCCCTCAGCTCTTCAGCTCAAGGCTAGCACTCTACCACTTGAGCCATAGCGCCACTTACGGCTTTTTTTTCTGATTATGTGGTGCTGAGGAATTGAACCCAGGGCCTCATACATGCAAAGCAAGCACTCTACCACTGAGCCACCTTAGCCCCCTGAATTAGTTTTTTTTTTTTTCTTTTTTTTTTTTTGGTCATGGTGCCTGAACTCTGGGCTTGGGTGCTGTCCCTTAGCTCTTCAGCTCAAGGCTAGTGCTCTACCACTTGAGCCACAGCACCATTTCTGGCTTTTTTTGCTTATGTGGTATTGAGGAATTGAACCTAGGGCCTCATGCATGCAACAAGCACTCTACCATTGAGCCACCTTCCCAGCCCCTAAATTAACTTTTTATGTGTGTGTTAAAAAAAGATGTCAGAGCCAGGTGCTGGTGGCTCATGCCTGTAATCTTAGCTACTCAGGAGGCTGAGATCTGAGGATCATGGTTCAAAGCCAGCCAGGCAGGAAAGTCTGTGAGACTCATCTCCAGTTCACCACCAGAAAACTGGAAGTGGCCCTGTAGCTTAAGAGGTAGCTGAGTTCTAACCCCACAACCGCCCCCCCCCCCACCAAATAAAGAGATGTTAGTAGCACTTTGTTATTTTATGCAATCTGTAAAAGACAGTCTGGTTTTTTTCTGCTTCTTAAAAAACTGCCAGCTACAAATGATTTGATATATTTCTTCCAAGGAAGTAATCAATGAGCATTTGACTTTCTTTATTCTGTTCAGTTTTTAGAATTTGTTTCAATGTAGTAACTTATTCCAATTAACTATAGTAGACTCACTGTCTTCTCTCTCTGAGTCCGTATCTGTGATTTGGAAATAGTGGTGGAGCAAGGCATTTATGCCCAGGTCTAAAACATAAAGAAAGTGTGTATGCCAGGCGCTGGTGGCTCATGCCTGTAATCCTAGCTACTCAGGAGGCTGAGATCTGAGGTTCATGGTTCAAAGCCAACCTGGGCAGGAAAGTCCGTGAGACTCTTATCTCCAATAAACCACTAGAAAATCAGAAGTGGCGCTGTGGCTCACCTTGAGCTGAAGAGCCCAGGGGCAGCGCCAAAGGCCAGAGTTCAAGCCCTGCAACCAACCCCCCCCCCAAAAAAAAAAATTGTGTGTGTGTGTGTGTGTGTGTGTGTGTGTGTATGTATGTGTGTGTGTGTGTGTGTGTGTGTGTGTGTGTGAGAGAGAGAGAGAGAGAGAGAGAGAGAGAGAGAGAGAGAGAGATGTGTTTCACAAAATGGATGGAATATGGTTGTAGTTATTTTCAGACATAACAGAATCACTGTTAATATTAGTTTTTACTGCATTAAAGTATCTTCAAGTTGTTGTCTCAGAGGAGTAGTCTGATCTTGGCTTAATACAAATTTGTTTCTCATAGTTTGACAGATTAATTTATTATGTTTTGTATTACTACAATGAAATACTCAAGACTGTACTTTATAAAGAAACCACTTCCTTTAAACTCAAAACTTTACAGGGTCAAGGGCATTGGTGCTAACATTCACTCAGCTCTGGTAAGGACCTTTTGGTGGATGCAGTCACATTTGTGGGAGAACTTGTGATAGGGACAGATAAGCTTGTGAGGCAGAATCATAATGGGGTCAGGTTAGCTCCTTTGTAACAATTCTCTTGTACAAACTAACCACATCCTGTGAGATTTGCATTTATTCCTTTCAGGAGCAATAATCTCAGTGACCTAATTACGTCCCACTAGTTCTTGTCTTTTATTTTTATTTTATTTTATTTTATTTTATTGCTAGTCCTGGGGCTTGAACTCAGGGCCTGGGCACTGTCCCTGAGCTTTCTTTTGCTTAAAGCTAGCACTCTACCACTTGAGCCACAGTGCCATTTCTGGCTTTTCTGTTTATGTGGTACTAAGGAATAGAACTCAGGGCTTCATGCATGCTAGGCAAGCACTCTACCACTAAGCCAGATTCCTAGCCCTCCTGTATTTTAATGGTACACACGGCCTCCCAACACTGCCATACCTAGTACCAACCTCCAACAGGTGAATTCTTGAGAGGTGCAAATCAAACCATGTCCAAACCATAGCAGGGATTCCAAAATAAGCCAAAAGTTTTCTTAAAAGCCTTTGCCTTACATAATTTATTTAAACATATATAGACTTCTGCTAGATTCTGTATTCAATGGATGCTGGAGATATGAATGAGGTATTGTTAAGTTAATAAAGAGCATTAAAAGGTTACTGTATTAAAAACGTATTACTCATACTATTTAACTTCAGGAGAGTAGTAGATTAACATTAATGAAATTAAACCAACAAGAAAGAGAAATACAGTTAAGTTCTATATTGAGTTTAGGCAGAGATGTGGAAATCAAACAGGTAAAATCTATTACTCATAGTATAGACTGTAAACTTCCTTATGCTAGTAATTGACTTCAGTGAGATTTCCTCGAGTTAAATTTATTTTATATTATAATTCAGAAATACTTCAGTATCGACAGACCTAGTTACATCAAAGACTAATATGTTTTGACATTGTTAAAAATGTATGTTAATAGAAAGACAAATACCCCATAAGATCACTTATGTGTGGACTCTAACAAAATAGAATATAGAAATGGAGATTCCAAGGGGTCAGGAAGTTGAAGGAAGCTGTGGAGAGATATTGACCAAATGATACAAAATTCTAGTTAAGAGGATTAATTTCAAGAGATCTATTGTACAATTTAGTGTCTGTGGTTAATAACAATGTATCATTCTTGAAAATTGTTTACAGTTTTGCCAGGAAAAAAAGAAAAATAAGCAATCTTACTTAGCTTTATAGAGACATTCTATAATGGATATATGTTTCAAAACATGCTTTACTGGATAAATGTATACAATCTTGGTCAACTTATTTATTTACTTATTTATTTTTTGTGATAAGAGGGTATCATAAGATTCTTGTTTGAGTTCAGTCCTTGTGTTTTCTAGGCAGGTATTCTACTACTTAAGCTACACCCAAGCTGGTTTTAATTACTGGGGCGGGGAAGGGGGAGGATAGGGTCTTGTGTTTCCTTCTAAAGCCAACCTCAAACCATGATCTTCTCTATAGCCTTCCACATAGCTGAGATTAACAGCAAACATCATACTTTGTTTATTTGTTGTCATGAGGGGGTCTCATGTTTCTTTTTCGCCCATTTAGGACCAGACTGATCCTCATAGTCTCTGCCTGTCAAGTAACTGGCATTGCAAGCATAAGTAATCATGCCTGGCCTTAAATATGTATTTTAAACTAGCAATTTAAAGTATTTTAACTAATGTTTAAGTCTGCTATAATATTTAAAATTTTCATCATTTTCTGAAAATACAACTTTTATTGTTATTCTTTACTGACAAAGTATCTAGAAACTCTGCATGTGTTTTGTAGTCTCCCAGCTGTCATTATGGAACAATAAATTTTAGAGAAGGACTTTACATTGGTATTATATAATTAATTCAGTGGTTATACTTAGATGATTATTTTTGTTGTTGGTGGTGGTAGTGGTGATTGTGAGGCTTGAACTCCGGGCCTGAGTGCTATCTTTTGCTCAAATGTGGCACTCTCCCACTTTAAGCCACAGTGCCACTTCTGGTTTTCTGTTAGTTGGAGATAACAGGTTCCTGGGGACTTCTCTGCCTGGGCTGGCTTCAGATCATGATTCTCAGATCTCAGCCTCCTGAGTAGCTAGGATTACATAGGGCATGAACCACCAGCTCCTGTCTAGATTTTTTTCTTAATAAAAAACAGCTGCTAGGGGCTGGGAATGTGGCTTAGTGGTGGAGTGCTTGCCTAGCATGCATGAAGCCCTGGGTTTGCTTCCTTCATACCACATAAACAGAAAAGGTCTGAAGTGGCAATGTGGATCAAGTGGGAGAGTGCTACCCTTGAGCAAAAAGGATCTCAGGGACAGTGCCCAGGCCCTGAGTTCAAGCCCTTAGGACTGGCAAAAAACAATAGCAACAACAACAACAATGGAAAAAAAACAGCTGTTACTATTTGTTTTTCTAGGAGGAAGTTGGCTAGATATTGAGGAAATCTCAATTATTCAGAAATATCACTTGAGTGAAAATTTTTGGTCTGCATATGGAGTAGTTACCTCTTATTCACTAAAACTGGCTTTTCAAGAGTCATTTTTGTTTGCTACAAAATTAGTAAAGGAGTATAAAACACAAGGTCTGGAAATGTTAATCATTTTTCCACTAGATGGGGCTCTATGCTAATGGTAATGTGGTATAATAAACAAGATATGTTCTTGAGATAGTACTAAGGTTAAGCTTAAGTAGACCAGTTTATTAACATCTTTAAATAATTATGTTTATGACAATATGTAAGAAACAGTTATCTTTGTATGTAAACTGTTGTATTTACCATCCCATTTGAGAGAACATGTACAGTTGATTATTTGGTATATTGTGTTAATCATCTATTGTCTTTGGTTATTTCAGTTAGTACCTTAAGGACCAAAACATATAAACAATATTCAAAATATAGCTGAAGTTATAGTATAGGCTTCTAATCAACAGTTTACCAGAATAACTGAAATTCTGCATTCTCTTTGGTGTAATCATATTGACTAATGCCTATAGTGTGCTCAATATTTAGGCTCATAGATGGATTGCCTGTAGGTACTTCATCTGCCCCTTCAGTCAGTTCATATACTTAGTAAACCTGTTGATACTGATTGTGTCTGTGATAATAATTAATCAAATTGAAATTAGCTAATGGAAATTGACATTATAAACAGAATTCTTCCTGTGAATGCTAACAACAGGAATGGAATAATCAGTAAATGTGAATTGCTAAAGCAAAGACAAAAACAAGAAACTATCAAATTATATGTGAATGACAATGCTGAACAAAACAAGGACTTTTTATATGATTATAGAACAGAAAGTCATTGGAATCCTCTAAGTTCTGTATGAAAGATGCTTTCATTTAGATGGTTTTCACTTTTTGTCATTCCGTATTTTTATGCTTTGTCACTGAACTTTATTAATTAAAAGTTTAGAAATGGACCCATAGTATAACTAGCATAAGGTTGCCTTTTTCCAGATGTGCAAGGCAGGAAGTTTGGGTTCAGTAACGAATTTCTCTCCAATAAAAGTTTCTCCTTCCTCACTATAATTTCATGAAAGCAATTTTATGTTCTAAAGAAGCAGAAGGGACCCCCCCCTTTTTTATGGAAATAACACTGTACTAGGAGCCAGAGGGTCTGGATTTTATTCCTATAATCTAGGACCTAGTACAATAAATATTGCTGAATAAATGAATGAATGACTTTTCTACTTATTAGTGAGATTATAACCTGGTCAATTAACTTCTCTAAGAGCCTTCTCTATAAAATGAGATTTTGTTAATTCAACACACATTCTAGAGTACTGTGAGTCAGGCACAGCAATAAGAGATATAAGCCTCCTTCAAGGTAATTGGACTGCTTAATTGGGAAGGATAGATAAGAAAATAATATGCACTATGACAAGGGCTCTAATAGAGCTATGTACAGGTAGCACTACAGAGACAGTGGCTGTTAGTCTTTAAATCTGGAAGTACTAGGCAAACATTTTTTACAGGTGATGAGGGAAGACTAATTTTATTTGTTTATTTGTCAGTCTTGGGGCTTGGGTGCTGTCCCTGCACTCTTCAGTTCAGGGCTAGCAATCTACCACTTGAGCCACTTCTGATTTTCTGGTGATTAACTGGAGATGAGAGTCTTGCGGGCTTTCCTGCCTGGGTGGCTTTGAACTGCAATCTCAGATCTCAGCCTCCTGAACTACCAACTTCTTCACAGCCTCAGTCCTAATAGTTTACCTGTTTATATTTTAACCAAATTAAGAGTTTTATAATTTTGACTTTTCCAGTCCATGACCATGATAAGTATCTCCATTTATTTAGATGTTCTTTGTATCTCTCAATTAAGTTTCATTTTTCTGACCAGGGACTTGCTTTGTTGTAATGACATTTAATATAGAAAGAAGTATAAACAGCCAAGTTTCTTGACATTTTCTAGTATTAAAGGAGCAATTTTAAATACATATATTTAAAACAATATTTGCCTTCAGTTAGCTGTGTCTTACAAGTTTTGCTTTGAGGAATTTTGTTATTATGAAGAATACTGCTGTGAACTTTGATGTATAATCATATAGACTTGTGAGCGCGCGCGTGTGCTTTACCTCGGCCTGGCACTGTCTCTGAGCTTTTTGGTTCAACGATAGTATTTTACTGCATGATCTATAGCTCCACTTCCAGCTTTTTGGTGATTAATTGGAAATAAGAATCTCACCAACTTGTCTGACTGTTCTAGCTTTAATCTGCAATCCTCAGAACCCAGTCTCCTGAGTAGTGAATCGTATGGATTTAAACATAACATTCATGCAGTTACCTTTATAGTCTGGGTACAGAATGATTCAGTTACTTAAAACAATTCTCTAGTCCTGTACTTATGGTCACATCCTCTTACCTACATTTCTTAGCAAGCACTAATCTATTATCTATTACTATACATATGTCATGCTAATAAAGTTATTTATGTGGATCATAAGTGTGTAGGTTTTTGTTTTTGTTTTTTGTTTGTTTATGGCAGTCCCGGGGCTTGACCTCTGAACCTGGACTCTATACCTACGTTCCTTTTGCTCAAGACGAGCAACTCACTGGGCATCGGTGGCTCACGCCTGTAATCCTAGCTACTCAGGAGGCTGAGATCTGAGGATATCGGTTCAAAGCCAGCCCAGGCAGGAAAGTCTGTGAAACTCTTATAAACCACCAGGAAACCGGAAGTGGCACTGTAACTCAAGTGGTAGAACACTAGTCTTGAGCTGAAGAGCTGAGGACAGTGCTCACGACCAGAGTTCAAGGCCCACGACCGACTAAAAAAAAAAAAAAAAGACTCGCAACTCTACCACTTGAGCTACAGCACCACTTCCTGATTTTTCTGTGATTGGAGATAAGAGTCTCATGGACTTTCCTGCCCAAGTTGGCTTTGAATGTGATACCCAGATCTTAGCTTGCTGAGTTAGCTAGGAGCCACTGGTGCTGCCAAGTGTGTAGTTTCTTTTTTTTTTGGGGGGGGGGGTCCGGTCGTGAGGCCTGAACTTTGGGCCTGGGCGCTGACCCTCAGCTCTTCAGCTCAAGGCTAGCACTCTACCACTTGAGTCACAGCGACACTTCCTTCCGCCTTTTTTTTTTTTTTTGCTTATGTGGTGCTGAGGAATCGAACTCAGGGCCTCATGCATGCAAGGCAAGCGGTCTGCCACTGAGCTACCTTCCCAGCCCCAAGTGTGTAGTTTCTGACACTGATTTCTTTCAGAGTTTTGTGTAGGCATAAACTTCCATTTCTGGGGTAAATATCTAGCAATTAGATTGTTAGTTCATATGCAAAATGTATTTTTAACTTTATAAGAAACTGTTCATGCACTTTTAAGACTGTACCATTTACAGTCCCACAAGCATTGTATGGAAGTTCTATCTGTTCCTTACCAGTTGATATTGTTTGTATTTTTTTTTAAATTTAATTTTATTTTATTTGTGAACATACTGTACAGAGGAGTTACAATTACATGGGCAGGATAATGCGTACATTTCTTACCAAGCATTGCAGCCTCCTCCTTTGTTTACCCTTCACATCCCTTCCCAGCCTCCCCCCTCCCCCGCAATCCCAATCCCAATCCTTCTCCTTCCTCCCCCTCCCCCCCCCCCCATTGACGTTGTAAAGCTCGTTTTGGACATGACAACTTGTACTTCTCATTGTTGCAACAGGTCCACCTGTATCCTTAAACAACTGGTTTTTCCCCATCTCCTCCACAAGTTATACTGACATCAAATATAGTGAAAGCAGGGGTTATACTGTGGGGGAGGGACATACAAAGCAACAAAGAAATAATCTTATAAATGCGTTAGAAACACATGCATAAAAGAAAAAAACATTAAAATACATATCTAAGGGTTCATTTTCCTGACATCACATTATCTGACCTTTTCCACTTGACTGATGTATGAGTCAAGTGGAAAAGGTCAGATATTGTTTGTATTTTTTAAGTTATGTTTGCATTTGACTTTGAATTTTTTGCATTGGTGGGAATCAAATCCATTAGTGTTGTTGCTCAAAATTCTTTAGATTGTTTAGGATTCTTTATGATTCCATATGAATTTTAAGCTTGATTTTTCTGCCTTTTTGAAAAATAACATTTGAATTTTTGCAGAGACTTCATTGAATGTGTAGATTTTTTTTGGAAGGCAGCTATGCTAACCACTATACCACCAATGCCCGCCCTGAATGTGTAGATTTTTTTGGATATTACAGCTGTGTCCAGAATATTCTACCTGTCTAAAAACGTTGAAGCCTTTCCATCTTTTAGTCTTTTTTTTTTTTTGGTCTGTCATGGGGCCTGAACTATGGGCCTGGGCTCTGTCCCTGAGTTCTTCAGCTCAAGGCTAGCGCTCTATCACTTGAGCCACAGTGCCACTTCCGGCTTTTTCTGCTTATGTGGTGAGGAATCGAACCCAGGGTCTCATGCATGCAAAGCAGGCACTCTACCACTGAGCCACCTTCCCAGCCCCCCCTTTTTTTTTTCAATTTCTAAAAGGTTTTATAGTTTTTCTGATTTTTTCCCCCTGCGGCTTGAACTCAGGACCTGGGCACTGTCCCTGCCAAAATTTTTTATAGTTTTCATTGGATAGCTCTTTCACTCCTTGGTTACGTTTATTCCCTGGTATTTAATTTTTTTAGGTTATTGTGGCTTTTTTTCTTTTTTTCTTCAGTCATGGGGCTTGAAATCTGGGCCTGGATGCTGTCCCTCAGCTCTTCAGCTCAAGGCTAGCACTCTACCACTTGAGCTACAGTGCCATTACTGGTTTTCTGATGGTTTATTGGAGATAAGAGTCTCACAGCCATTCCTGCCTGGGCTGGCTTTGATCCACAATCCTCAGATCTTAGCCTCCTGCGTAGCTAGGATTACAGGAGTGAACCACCGGCACCCTGTTTATTGTGGCTTTTTAAAGTGAGTTTGCTAATTTGTTTCTCAACCTATTTATTTGAGGGGGATATAGAAAATCTAATATTGTATGTTGATTTTGTATTCTGATATCTTGCTAAAATGTATTTACTACATATAAGAGATTTTTTGATAATAAAGTCTTTAACTTTTTTTTTTTTTTTTTGTCAGTCGTGGGTCTTGAACTCTGGGCCTGGGCACTGTCCCTCAGTTCTGCAGCCCAAGGCTAGCGCTCTACCACTTGAGCCACAGGCCACTTCCAGTTTTCTAATGGTTTATTGGAGATAAGAATCTCATGGACTTTCCTGCCCAGGCTGGCTTTGAACTGTGATACTTAGATCTCAGCCTCCTGAGTAGCTGAGATTACAGGCGTGAGCCACCGGCCAGTCTTTAACATTTGTTAAGTATGGGATCTTATCATCTGCAAGCAGGGATATAGACTTCTTCTTTTCTTATTTGTTTTGTTGTTGTTTGTTTTCCTTGCCTTATTGCTTTGTCTAAGAATTCAAGCAATATACTGAATAGGAGTAGAGAAAATAGACTTCTCATTGTTGACATTAGAGGAAGTAGTTTCAGTTTTCCCCATTTCATTTGATGCTGACTATAGATTTATCATATCTAGCCTTTATTATATTGAGGTACTTTTTTTTATTCATAGTTGCTTAAGGTCTTTTACCAGGAAAAGATACTGAATTTTGCCACGGGCTTTTCCTGCATCTACTGAGATGATTGTGTGACTTTTGGCCATTATTCTATTCATGTGTTACATGTAGTGATATGCATATGTTGATCCATTTGTGGAATTAAATCAATTTTGTCAATTTTGTCATGGTATATGATGTTTAATGTATTGTTGAATTCTGTTTATGAGTAATTTAATAAGAATTTTCACATTCATGTTCATCAAAGAAATTGGTCTAGTTTCTAATTTTTTTTTATATTTTATTTTATTTTATTTTTTTGTGAACATACTGTACAGAGGGGTCTAATGTTTTTATGTCCTGTTCTGGTTATTGTATCAGAGTAATTTTGGCTTCATAGAATGAAGTTGGTTACAGTCCTATTTCTGTTTTATGCCACAGTTTGAAGAGATTCATGTTGGTTCTTGCTTGAATTCAGTAATGATCTGCTCTTGCTTTCTGTTGATTCCTTATTAAGTGCTTTAATGTCATTACTTATTATAAATGTGCTTATTTATTTATCCTCCTGGTTTAATTTTAGTAGGTTAAATACAATAAAATTGTATCTATTTCTTCTAGATTTTCCAGTTGTTTTTTTTGTTGTTGTTGTTTGTTTTGCCAGTCCTGGGGTTTGAACTCAGGGCCTGAACACTGTCCCTGAATTTCTTTTGCTCAAGGCTCGCACTCTACCACTTGAGCCACAGCACCACTTCTGGCTTTTTTCTTTTTATGTGGTACTGAGGAATCAAACCCAGGCTTCATTCATGCTAGGCAAGCACTCTACCACTAAGTCACATTCCCGGCCCCTTCTCTGTTTCTTTTGGTTAGTTTGGCTGGGGTATTGTCGATCTTGTTTATATTTTCAAAGAACCAGCTTTTTGTTTCATTAATTATTTGTATTGTTCTTTTTAGTCATTCACTTACTAATTTCTGCTCTCATCTTTGTTATTTCTTTCTGCCTCCTACTTTTGAGTTTGGATTATTCTTTTATTTTTTTTCTAAATACTTGCAGATTATGTATTTGACAGAGGACTTACAGAGGACTTGTATGAGGAATATACACAGAGTTATTAAAACTCAACAGCATGCTTGTGGGAGATCATGATAGATTACTTCACTCCTTTGAATGAGAAGATCCAGTAAAAAAGCCTATATTTTAAGAAAGAGAGGAAATGAATTGGAAATCATGAACAAAGCATCAGGATAGCATAAAATTATAGAAAAGCAGATTCAATTGAGGATAGCATAAAATAGTACCATGCCCCATCTCAGGCTCCAGAAGAGGAAGAGAGGAAGCTGTGTGTATTGTTTCATTGGTTTAGCATTACTCATGATTTTTCATGTTGTAAACTGCCAGTCTTGAAGTCTTCTAGAAGAGAGCACCCTCTAGTGTCCCCATTTGCTATAACAATTAGGATTCATGGTAAGCTGTGACTCGACATCATTTAAATTTGGTTCAGTAATCTTAATCTATCCCAAAGGTTCCTCAGATATTCTTTGATGGTTGGTGTCACAACTACTAATTTTGGCATTGGGTATTTGGAGCGTGAGTATAATTTAAATATACTATATTCACCCAAATGTAGAATATAGGCAATTAGATGTATTTCATGTTCAAATAAAATTTAGTCTGTGTATCCTTTTTTCTGAATTACATGGGTGAATCTGTGAGTGGTATGTAGCAACTGCATTGTAACATATTCTTTCCTGGAAACTGAACTTATCCAATAAATGCTAAGTATGATAGTGTTTGATTTGTAATCATGCATTTTCTAGCCAAAAAATAAAACAGGTCTTTTACATATCAAGTAAGCTGCAAGTATATTTTTAGCTTTCATTCCCCACTAATTTTTCCAGGAGAAGAGTTACCTTCATTTGCAGTAACAAATTACATCATTGTCTGCTGTTACACTCCATCCCAACTCATGCAAAGACACAATCTTTTTTAAGCATCTCAAGAACCAATTTACATAAACATAGTTAACATAAATGTGACTCATGTGCCATTTAAGTAAGTTAGGTTAAATCTTCAGGTTATTTTCATAAGGCAGCATTAGTTTTCATATTTTAGAGAAAAATAAATAAATTGCTCTTCCCCAATCTAATTATAATACTATTATAGTCTTGCTGTAAGATGTTCTTTTGGAAAAAGAAAAAAGCAATGACATTCTTTTTAGCAGTATAGCTTATTGCTCTTTTTGATCTCTTTTCTTTTCTTTTTCTTTTCTTTTCTTTTTTTTTTTTTTGGTTGTGGGGCTTAAACTCTGGATCTGGGCTCTGTCCCTCAGCTCTTCAGCTTAAGGCTAGTGCTCTACCACTTGAGGCACAGAGCCACTTCCAGTTTTCTGGTGGATAATTGGAGATCAGAGTTTCACAGACTTTCCTGCTTGGGCTGGCTTTGAACCATGATCCTCAGATCTCAGCCTTCTGAGTAGCTAGGATTACAGGCGTGAGCCACCAGCGTTTGGCTAACAAGTCTCCCCTCTCCCCGGTTCTCTCTCTCTCTCTCTCTCTCTCTCTCTCTCTCTCTCTCTCTCTCTCTCTCTCTCTCTCGCTCGCTCGCTCGCTCTCGCTCTCGCTCTCGCTCTTGCTCTCTCATGCTCTCACTCTCTTTGGTTGTTCTTCGTCATGGGGCTTGAACTCTGAACTCTGGGTCTGGCTCTGTCCCTTAGCTCTTCAGCTCAAGGCGAGTGCTCTACCTCTTGAGCAGCTTCCTGATTTCTTTTTATTACTTAATTTAACCTGTAGTTTTTCTCCACAATTTTCAATAGATGTCACTGTTTGCCTTGAAATTTTAAAATATGAACTTCTTTTGTGTTTTCTTCATTGTCTGGGGATGCCTTTCCACACAATTGGGGAATCATAATATGAAGCCATTTATGAGAATTATTGTTTATTTGAGTATATGAGATTGTGTGTAACTGTGCACAGTATGGTTACAAGGCTGCTTTATTAATCAGCATTTTAAGTATACTATGTGTGCCAGTTAAGTATATTCACAATGTTGTTCAACTATCACCACTGTCTCCTAAAGTTTTTCATTATTCCAAACAAACTGCCTATTAAGCAATGACTTCATTCCTTCTTCTGCAAGCCCCTACTAACCTCTTTCTATTCTACTTTTTTTTTTGCTAGTCCTGGGGCTTTGACTTTGGGCCTGGGCACTGTCCTTGAGCTTCTTTTGCTCAAGGCTAGCACTTTGCCACTTGAGTCATAGGGCTACTTCTGGCTTTTTGTGTTTATGTGGTACTGAGGAATTGAACCCAGGGCTTCATGCATGCAAAGCAAGCACTCTACCACTAAGCCACATTCCCAGACTTCTATTCAACTTTCTTGTCCCTATTTTCATATTCTAAATACCTCCTATAAGTGTACTTGAATTGATTTTTTTTGTGTGTCATTTTATGTTCCTACCAGCAATATACATGGGTCTGTTTCTTCCACATCCTTGCTAATGCTTAGTGTTTTCACATTTTTTTTCTTTTGGTAATAGATACCCTACTAGATTTGAGTAAAATCTCAATATAATTTGGACTGTGTCCCTAATAGTGATTTTGAGCATCTTTGAAAGTCCTCTTTTTTTTTCTGTTGAAGGCTATAGTAGTTTGTATGTATGTTTCTTTTAAGACTTCCACAATATTATTTACATACTACTTCTTGTGTGTGATTTCTGAAGTTTAGTTTTCATTTAGTCTAATGTTTTTACAGCCTTTTTTGATAGCAGGGGCTCATCTACTCTTTGTATATTGTTTCAAACATAGGACACAGGGCACCCTTTCAGCACTTAGAGGCTTTCTCAGAACCTAGCAATCAGCCTGTAATGAAAACTTAAAGTCTTCTCAGATCTTTTTTGGTGCATGTTTCTTGCCTGACTTTCTAGATTTCCCTAAATACTTGGTGGTTTTTATGAGTTAATCTGCCAGAATTTTTTTTTTTTTTTTGGATCCGGTCATGGGGCCTGAACTCTGGGCCTGAGCGCTGCCCCTGAGCTCTTCAGCTCAAGGCTAATGCTCTACTACTTGAGCCACAGCGCCACTTCCAGCTTTTTCTGCTTATGTGGTGCTGAGGAATCGAACCCAGGGCCTCATGCATGCAAGGCAAGCGCTCTACCACTGAGCCACCGTCCCAGCCCCATCTTTATGAAAATCATTACTTTCCCCACCTGGGCTCTGAAGTGGGTAAAACAGAGAGGAGCACCTTTCATTGGAACTGTACATCTTTACATATCCCTTAGGCAGGTTAACATAGATAAGCATAATAATTACGTATTATGTCCACTTCATTTCTTTTGGTTTGAGGGAAAAGAATTGCTTCAAGAACAAAACCATCGGTGCTTTGGAAAAGATGAGCGATCAAATAGATAAAATTATAAAACTTTCCTTTATTTATTTTTGTAGTTGTGTGGCTTAAGCTCAGGGCCCGCATGCTGTCCCTGAGCTTGTTTGCTCAAGGCTACTACTACTTCCAGTTTTCACGTGGCTTATTGGAGCTACGAGTCTCTCAGCCTTTCCTACCCAAGCTGGCTTTGAACCGCGATCCTCAGATCTTGGGCTCCTGAGTAGCTAGGATTACAAGTTTGAAATATTAGCTTCTGGCATTCCTATTATTTTTAAGGATGACTTTTTTCTTGGCTGTTTCCTTGGTTGTTGAAAATTTTTGGTGCTTTTTCCAGTGCTCCAGAGCTCCAGTTGGTTCATAGTTACTGGAGTCACAAGAATTTAGGATTTTCTAGTCCACCATCTTACCAATGTCTCCTATTTTTTTTCATATTTTATTTAATTTGTACTGTCTTTGCATTGCCTGAGCAATCCAATGTTCTCCTTTTATTAACTCAGGTTAGTTCCAAAAATGTAAGTTGAGTATTTTCTTTAGTAACTTAGTCCTTCACTGATCCAACACTTTAATTTCTAACCATATTTTCATAAGGATTTTTGTGCTTTTTATTTCTCAATTATCTAAGACCTTTCTTCAACATGATCTAAGATTTTGTGAATTTTCAGTTTTTTTTCCCCAGAGGACTGCTTCACATTTATATTTAGCATCTTTCTACTACAATTTACTGTCTGAAAGTTGTATATTGTGGTTTTCAAAATCATCACAACCTAACTTTGCAGTGTCATGCTAGTAAATGGTAAAAGATTACCTTATTGACTTCAGGGGGTGGTAAGCTATTTATAGCAGTTTTTTTTTTTTGTAAATGCTCTCATTGTGGTTGATTTCAAGCTAAAAGCATAGTAACATTTATCTTGGATTTAGAAAAGAATACAAGTGGCTTTTATCAGTTGGCTTAAGTATGCCAATACAATTAGGGAACTTCTGTAGTTAAACCAAGTAGCCTATGTGCTTTGTCTGGAAGATGTACAGGATCCATTAACATATAACAGTCCATACCGAACTAGCCTGTTTGCAATAAACTTCTGCACTTAACCATGAGTACGTATTGTTGCATATGTCATTTGTCGATTAAGTGATCTCTTCTGCATGCCTGTATGAATATGTTTTTCATTACTGGGTATTACAATGAATAGGTTATTGAGCTCACTGTTTTAGAAGCTTTAAGTCTGAAGAGAATAGTTCTGGCTCTAGCTAAAGTTCTATTAATTACATTTAAACCACTGGTTTGGGCCTCTATTGAGAGTAAGACATCATTGCTAGAGTGCTTGTCCAAGAGAAAGGTCATGTTTCAAGCCAGGAAGGAAAGAACATGTTGGTAGAAATATGGACAAGAAAAGTCAGGTCTCTGATAAAAATAAGGAACAACAGCTGTCCTTATCATTACAGTTCAAAGGATGTTGCAGACAGCCCTTGGGGTTCTAAAGTTCCAAGTATTTTGTAAACAACATAGGGAATGATGCAGATCTGAGTAGGGAATAGGCTTCCATAAAGAGTTCCAATTGTGGCAATACTGAGCTGTAATATGGGATCAGAGATTGAGCTGCTGTGGAGAATCCCCACCATGGCAATACTCAGAGAAGCTCTGAGAAGGCCATTGCAAGGAGTCTGCACTAACCATAAAATCTACAACTGTAGAGTTAGCAGCTTGCATTTCCCACTTGAGTGAGCTACAGGCTCAGACAAACTCTGGAGCTAAAACCTGTGATTGCTGCTGCTTGGATGTGATTCTAGCAAAGACATGGTAACAGGGCTGTCCAAGGCCTTAGTCTCCCCCAGTATGTACAGTTGGTACCACACAAAGCAAAAGATTGTTATGGAGTCTGAAGATTTAATATTTTCTCTGTTGGGTTTTGCACTTAGGGTCTCTCACTCCTTTTTTCTTCCCTGTCTCCCTTTTGTATATGTATTCATCCTGGCCTTAGATGCAATGGGCTATTACAGTCACACATGTAAATGCATGCATATGTACATTATTTATGCACATATACACCCCTCTATGTTATTGGAATTTTCTAGCAATAATCCAGTTCTGTTACTCTGAAGTACATTTTGGGTTAATCCCTTCATTTCTGCTTCCAGATTTATTTATTTATTTAATTTGGTTGGTCATGGGGCTTGAACTCTGGGCCTGGGCACTATCACTCAGCTCTTCAGCTCAAGGCGCTGCGCTCTCTACGACTTGAGCCACAGCACCAGTTCCAGTTTTCTGAGTGGTTTATTGGAGATAAGAGTTTCATGGACTTTCCTGCCCAGGCTGGCTTTGAACCGTGATCCTCAGATCTCAGCCTTCTGAACAGCTAGGATTACAGGTGTGAGCCACTGATGCCTGGCCAGACTTTTAATTCTCTATTCCATTGCTCATCTAGTAGGTTTTTTGTTGTTGTTGTTGTTGTTTTTTGTTTTGCCAGTCCTGCGGCTTGAACTCAGGGCCTGGGTACTGGCCTGGAGCTTCTTTTGCTCAAGGCTAGAACTCTACCACTTGAGCCACAGCACCACTTCTGGCCTTTTATGTGGTACTGAGGAATCAAACCCAGGGCTTCATGCATGCTAGGCAAGCATGCTAGGCAAGCACTCTACCACTAAGCCACTTGCCCAGCTCACTCATCTAGATTTTGAGTATTGAATCTCAGCTTCAATGAAAATATTTCTTATGTCTGATTTCTACTTAGTTCTCCTTAGTAATTGCTTGATCTTCTTTAATGAGCAATGCTACTTTGTGTATTTGACAATTTAAAGTTCATATATATACACACATATACATATATAAATATATATACATATATATGTATATATATATATATATATATATATATATATATATATATAGTGAGAATACCGTACAGAGGAGTTACAGGGGCAAGATAATAAAGTTCATATTTTTAAGGTTAACTTTAGGTTATTTTGCTATTTCTATTTAAGTGTGAATCCCCACTTCTCTTTTTTATATTGTACTATATCTTTGTATAAGATTTTCTCATATATTGTATAATTTTTTGTCTCTAATTTATTTTCAAAAGAAATTATCTCATAAAGAAATTATCTCACTTTATAACCTTATAACCAAGCATGTTTATATTAGTTGATTGGGTTAAGTAGAAGAAACGGGTTTTGCTGGGCACTGGTGACTCATGCCTGTAATCCTAACTACTCAGGAGGCTAAGATCTGAGAATCATAGTTCAAAGCCAGCCCAGGAAGGAAAGTCTGTGAGACTCTTATCTTTAATAAACCACCAGAAAACTGAAAGGGGCTCAAGGAGTGTAGAGCACTAGCCTTGAGCTGAAGAGCTGAGGGACAGTGTCTAGGCCCAGAGTTCAAGCTCCATGATTGACATAAAAAGAAAAAAGAAAAAGGTTTTGATTTTGATCTTGTTAGCTTCCCTACCTAAATTGCATATGGCTCTGTCTGGCCAAGAAATTTTGCGGGTGTCTAGCAATAAGTAACTGCTATTTGAAGAAGGGGAGCGTCTGTGTAGTAGATTGTAACCCTGTTTAGCTTCAATATTCTCTTGGACTACTTGATTTACAGTCTAATCACTAAATGGCTTGATTTTAAAATGTGGATATGTCACTTCTTTTAAACGTACCTATGTTTTAAAAATATATTTTAAAATACTTTAGTCAAAATGTGAAAGTTTAGACGGTAAGTATCAAGACATTCTAGCAAATGCTAAATTATTTCAATCATAGTGGGATTTAAGTTTGTAGTCTCTTGAAAAACCAAAAAGAAGATGACTTTTATAAATGAATATTTACAATGAAACAAATTTTATTTAAAATTAGGAAATACTTCAGATTTTTGTAGCTGTGACTAACAAATAATAAAATTGATTACTTGCATTGCAAGTCAATAGCAATAAAGTAACTAGGATATTGCCTCAGATGTAGCAGATGGCCTCTGAGTAGCTTGGTGAGAAAAATGTTTGCTAAAGGTGACAAAGTGTACTCAACCCTATTTCCCATGTGCAGTAGATCACTGGTAACAAAGTTAAACAAATTGTTAACTCTAAGGTCAGGGAATAATTCTAAAACATTGAAATAAAATACATATCCTTTACCTTATAATGCTTTATTTTCAGTCCTTCATGATAAAATAGAAATTGTAGACTTTAAATGACATATGTGGTCTGAAGCCTTGTGAGTATGTATGTGCATATTCATGACATATTGTGTGCATTATGTTGTGTGTGTATCCACATACATATCAGATAGGATATACTCAAAATAATACAAGAAAATGTTTATTATTGGTTCTGTGAAAAAATTCAGTGGGGGCTGGGAAGGTGGCTCAGTGGTAGAGTGCTTGCCTTGCATGCATGAGGCCCTGGGTTCAATTCCTCAGTACCACATAAGCCCAAAAAGCTTATGAGCCTTTTGGCTCAAGTGGTAGAGTGTTAGTCTTGAGCTGAAGAGCTCAGGGATAGCGCCCAGGCCCAGAGTTCAGGCCCCACGACCGACAAAAAAAAAAAAAAAGAGTTCAGTGAATTTTGCTAGAAAGTAAATCCAGTATATTTCATTTATATATATATATATATATATATATATATATATATATATAGAGTAAGTTTAATATAGATAGTTAATGAATGCATGCCTTTGTTATAAGAGATTACAAATGTATACAAAAATGGAGAACAACTATGTATCCTTTGTTTGTTGTTTTTGTTTTTGTTTTTGTCCATGGTGGGGTTTGAACTAGGCCTGGGTGCTGTCCCTGAGCTCTTCAGCTCAAGGGGAGCGCTCTACCACTTGAGCCACAGCACCACTTCCAGTTTTCTGGTGTTTAATTGGAGATAAGAGTCTCATGGACTTTCCTGCCCTGGCTGGCTTTGAACCATGATCCTCAGATCTCAGCCTCCTGAGTAGGATTCCAGGTGTGGGTCACCGGTATGTGGCCTATGTATCTATTATCCAGCTTCAACATATATCTTTTATGATTTATGCTGACTAGTCATGGTTAATTCACATCTCCATGGTCTACCTATCCTATGAATTATGTTTCTTTTTCTCCAGCTCCTTTCTTGTCTGAGAATAATACTTTTTTAGTATGTATTATATAGTTAGTTCCAGAGGTACATAATGTTTGACTGTTTTGTCATAATTTTAATATTTATGACATATTTGTCATAAGTTAAATATTTTATTTGTAGTTTATAAATAATTTTCTTCATTTTCTTTTTCTTCAGTTGTACAGGAAGCTCATTTTCACATACTTGTGTACATGTACAATTTGCCTTGGTCAGACTCCTCACCTCTATCACTCTCCTATATCCTTCCTACCCATGTCCCAAACCAGTCTCAACAAGCTTTGTTGTTGTAAGCAGCTTATAAAAGATCTTATAATAAAATGCATAGAGTTTTATTTATTTTTAAAATAATTCAGTCATTTTACAATAATTATTATATTTCACAAACATCTTTTTAAAAAATACGTAGCATTCTTCTTTAAAATGAAAAAAACACTAGTGTCTTCTGGAAAAACATCTTTTTAAAATAGCATACACTGGCTACATTATTTTACAATTTGCTTCTAATGCTAGACAGTTGTATCACCTACTGATTTTTGTAGATATATGAAATTTAGTCAGATTTTTATTATTTTATTTTTATTAAATATATTTTTTATTGAAAAGATACTGTACAGAGTGATTACAGTTACATGACTAAGGTAATGGGTACATTTCCTATCAAGCATGTTACCCCTCCTTTGTTTTTCCCCTATCATTCCTTCCTTCCTCACCTCCCCAACTCTTCCCCCACCCCGAAGTTGTAAAGTTCGTGTTCAACATAGTGTCTTGTATATCTCATTGCTACAGTTGGCCAACCGATATCCTTATTTCAGCATTTTGTTATTTCCCTTCCCCACCCCAAATTAGAAAAATGCATATACAAGATTCAGGGCACCGGAATCAAATACCATGAAAACAGGGGTTATACCATGGGGGAAAGAACATAAAAAAGAAATAAAAAAAAATCACATAGTATGTTAAATTTTAAGATAATTTTTAAACTTATAAAGTTCTGAAGCAATATTAATTGCACATACATTTCTATAAAGAAACTTTATAGCTAGATAGAGATAACACATAATTTACAATTCAAATTATCTAATAAATTTTAAGTTGCAAGAAAAATAAAAGTTGTTTCTTGAAGTCAGGCTGTGTTCTGTGTTTTTTTCCTTTTTTTTGCCAGTCCTGAGGCTTGAACTCAGGGCCTGGGTATTGTTCCTGGGCTTCTTTTGCTCGAAGCTAGTGGATTTGAACCACAACATTGGCCTTTTCTGTGTATGTGGTACTGAGGAATCGAACCCAGGGCTTCATACATGCTAGACAAGTACTCTACCACTAAGCCACATTTCCATCCTATTTTTTTCCATTTTATAGTTCATTTTTCTTCATTTTTAGGATCATATTCTTTAAAAAAAATTTTTTTTTCGCCAGTCCTGGGGCTTGAACTCTGAGCCTAGGCTCTGTCCCTGAGTCTCTCTGTGCTCAAGACTAGTGCTCTACCACTTTAGCTAGAACGCAATTTCTGGCTTTTTCTGTTTATGAGGTACTGAGGAATTGAACTGAGGGCATCATGCGTGCTGGGCAAACACTCTACCATGAAGCCACATTTCCAACCCCTCATCTTTTTTATTTCTTTGTTTTTATGCATTTATTGTTATTGTAAAGGTGATGTACAGAGGGGGTCACAGTTATGTAAGTTAGATAAACAGTAAATTTCTTTTTGAACAATGTCACCCCTTCCCTCAGTTTTCTCTCCCATCTCTACCCATAAGCTATATGGGTATAACTATATATATATATATATATATATAATTATGTTATATAGATATATAACTATATATATCTGTGTAACTATAAGTTATATGTTCATTTTCAGCATAGTGTCTAGTGAGTGTTATTGCTGCCTTTGTTCACCCTTTGTCCCACCATTTCTCTGTCCTTCCTAACCTACCCAAAGACAGATAAATGAACAAATGAGATAAAAAGGAAAAGAAAACAACAACAACAACAACAAAAACCCTCTTGTTTCCATTACCTGGAGTTTATTCCAATTAGTATTATTTGGGGGCTGGGAAGGTGGCTTAGTGGTAGAGCGTTTGCTTTGAATGCCTGAGGCCCTGGGTTCGATTCCTCAGCATCACATAAGCAAGAAGAAAAAAGCCGGAAGTGGCGCTGTGGCTCAAGTGGTAGAGCACTAGTCTTGAGCTGAAGAGCTGAGGGACAGCGCACAGGCCCAGAGTTCAGGCCCCACGACCGGACCCAAAACAAAAATATTTTTTTAATTTTAATTTTTTTATTTTTCTTTTGCCAGACCTAGGGCTTGAACTCAGGGCCTGGGCACTGTTCCTGGGCTTCTTTGCTCAAGGCTAGCACTCTATCACTTGAGCCAGAGCGCCACTTCCAGCTTTTTCTGTGTATATGGTGCTGAGGACTTGAACCCAGGGCTTCACGCATGCTAGAGCAAGCACTCTACCACTAAGCCACACTCCCAGCCCAACAAAAATATTATTTATAAGATCAGATGAACATAGCTTTTGTGCCTTTGTGTTCCTCTCCTAAGACTATCCTTCTTTTTTCTCACTATGTGTGAATGCCTAGAGACCTGTATAATTTCATATCACAGTGTACTTTGATTTTAACCATTTAGTGTGTTTACTTGCAGATTTATAGGCACGTTTGAATTACCTCAAATGAGGGAAACCATGCAACAACCTGTTTCTTTGAGTCTGGCTTATTTCACATATTATAATTTTTTCCATGTCTTTCCATTTCCTTACGAATGGTATAATAACATTCTTTCTAATGGATGAATAGAATTCCATTGTAGACATATCCCATATTTTCTTTTTATTTTTGGGTCCGGTCGTGGGGCCTGAACTCTGGGCCTGGGCGCTGTCCCTCAGCTCTTCAGCTCAAGGCTAGCACTCTACCACTTTAGCCACAGCGCCACTTCCGGCTTTTTTCTTTTTGCTTATGTGGTGCTAAGAAATGGAACCCAGGGCCTCAGGCATGCAAGGCAAGCGTTCTACCACTGAGCCACCTTCCCAGCCCATCCCCATATTTTCTTGATAGGACCATATTCTTGTTACATATTTTCCATCAAGGAAATCACTTATTAAGAATGACTCAAGATCCTTTAAATAAGGATACAGGTGGACCTGTTGCAACAATGAGAAGTACAAGTTGTCATGTCGAAAACGAACTTTACAACTTTGGTGGGGGGTGGGAGGAGGATGGGGGGGGAGGCTTAGAAGGGATGGGAAGGGGAAACAAAGGAGGAGGCTACAATGCTTGATAAGAAATTTACTCATTATCTTGCCCATGTAATTGTAACCCCTCTGTACAGTTTTTTCACAATAAAAAAATTTAAAAAAAGAATGACTCAAGAAATTATGAAAGCTTTGTATTTTCTGTGAAAAACAAGGGATAGTTGTGGCTGTGATTTTCTTGATACTGGACAAGAAATGTGAGTTAGGGATCACATTTATTTTTCTATTTTACAGACTTATTTTTAGTAATTGTATTATACAAAACAGAAGCTATCTTCAGTATTGCAGTTTTTAAAAAATACACTGTAGCTGGGCACTGGTGGCTCACACCTGTAATCCTAGCTACTCAGGAGGCTGAGATCTGAGGATCACGGTTCAAAGCCAGCCCGGGCAGGAAAGTCCATGAAACACTTATCTCCGATAAACCACCAGAAAACCGGAAGTGGTACTATGGCTCAAGTGGTAGAGCGCTAGCCTTGAGCTGAAGAGCTGAGGGACAGCCAGAGTTCAAGCTCTACAACTGACCAAAAAAAAAAAAAAATACAGTGCATAGTTTGTATGTGCCTTGCCCTTTGGGAATAAATTGGTACAGTATTCTTGGTAAATTGCATTACTAAACATTATATTGAGATAAGTTATTATTAAGTGTTCAAAACTTGGTTTAAATGTTATTAATGTATACTTATTTTGATATATGGGCCTATATTAATGTCTATATTGTTAAATTATAGAAAATATGGAATAGATTGAAGTGGAATATATTAGACAATCAGCATTATAACAAAAAAGTCTATAGTATTGCTTTTACTTTATTTTAGAAGGACTTTTCTGGTAGCTATTGTATTATTTGATTTCAAGTGGCTTCTCTTAACAGTTGTTATTATAAATTGATTTAACTTGCTCTAATACTTTTTTACCTTTGATTTGCCAAGAGCTTCATTTGGTTCTGTGGAAATGAAAGCTTTTGTGTATAGGAGTAGTCATTGCATCAGAACTTGGCACCATATGAATCTTAAGAAAACAGGCTATTTATTTGTCTTCTGGAGAAACTATTCTGTAAGCTGACTTTGTTTTTATATTCTGTCCTCTGTTAGATTAAGTGATTTAGTTTGGCTTTGGGCAAAACGTTTCAGAATATTTTATAAACACCTAGTATATGATTAGTCTTTTGAAAAGAATACTGTTTAAGTTTTGCTTATGTTTTTAACCAGTAGGCTGCGCCACTGTCATATCCACTCTCAAATATCATTTGCAATTTGCATTAAAAAAAGTGATTGAAGAATTCAAAATGGTGTATGCTGTTTTGTCCTGCAAATTTTGAAAATGTAGAAGTCTTTTATTGAAACGCTGGATATTTGTTTTATTTTATGTCCTTTTATGAGTGCAGTTGTTATCAGGTTCTTCACAGAAATAACTAAAAAGAGATTCATACACAGAGCTTTATTATAACGGCTTGCTCATACAAGTATGGGGACTGATAAAAACCAAAGGTCTGTAGTCAGTAATTGGTGACCCTGGAGAACTGCTGTTGTAGTTTCATTCCAAGTTTCAAGGCTTGAAAACCAGGAGAGAGGATGGTGTAGTTCTAGTCTGAAGACTACCAGCCTTGACCTCAAACAGATCAGACATTTCAGTGTGAAAGTGGGAAGGATCTGATGTCCTGGTTCAATACAGTCAGGGAGAAATTCTCTCTCCCCTTCCAGAGGTCAACTTTTTTTTTTGGTTGTGGGGCCTGAACTCTGGGTCTGGACACTGTCCCTGAATTCTTCAGCTCAAGGCTAGCACTCTACCACTTGAGCCACATTGTGGCTTTCAGCTTTTTGTGCTTATGTGGTGCTGAGGTATCGAACCCAGGGCCTCATGCATGCAAGGCAAGCCACTCTACCACTGAGCCACCTTCCCAGCCCAGGTAAACTTTTTTGTTTTCTTCAGACACTAAACTGACTGCATGGTGTACTCACATAAGGGCAGTCTACTTTACCCAATATACTAATTAGACTGTTAATTTTGTCCAGAAACTCTCAGGACACATCTAGATTAGTTCTTGATCAAATAGCTGGCAAAGTTAAGTTGACACTTCAATGCTCCATTTTCAGTGATTGGAAATTCTTTTTGATATAATAATTTCTTGATCACTAAAGCAATACACCAAAGTAGAATTATCTGTGACAGACACACAACAGTACTAATATAAAAATCACTTTCTTTCATTCTAAATTCTTGAACTTGGAGGCTACTGTAAATAGCTCATAATTGAACTAAGAAATAAGATTTTAAAGAAACATTTACTTAATTCTCAGAACCTCTTTCATACATTTTGAGCTTCTCTGTTTCAATAACTTCTTTCTTTCTTTTTCTTGTCGGTCATGGGGCTTGAACTCTAGGCTTGGGCAATATCCCTTAGCTCTTTAGCTCAAGGCAAGCGCTCTACTGCTTGAACCACAGTACTACTTCAGGTTTTCTGAGTGGTTTATTGGAGATAAGAGTCTCATGGACTTTCTTGCTGTAGCTGGCTTTGGACCATGATCCTCAGATCTCAACCTCCTGAGTAGCCAGGATTACAGGTGTCAATAACTTCTTATCTACACATTATTAGGTTTTTGTTTTGAGCTTTGCACTCTCCTTACACCAAACAAGAAAGGAAACAACCATAGTAAAATATAATTAGGAAAGGCTAACGTGTAAAGTCCTCAAGGTTTCCTACTAAATTCTGTTCATTTATGAGTTTTGAATTATTATGTGTAATAGAGATACATGATAATAATTGTAAATACAAAAATAAAACAAAACATATTCTATCTTTCATTTTCTCAACAACAACTCTTAAGGTATTTTCTTTGGACTAATTATTAGGAGTAGTTTCCTAATTTTTTTTGGAGGGGGGGAGTGTCCAGTCATGGGCCTGAACTCTGGCTGGATGCTGTCCCTCAGCTCTTTTGCTCAAGGCTAGCACTCTACCATTTGAGCCATAGCGCCACTTCCAGCTTTTTTTTTTCTGGTTATGTGGTGCTGAGGAATCGAACCCAGGGCCTCATGAATGCAAGGCAAGCGCTCTACCACTGAGCCACCTTCCCAGCCCCTCCTATGTATATTCTTGAAAAAATATACTTTGTCTCTTCAACTATATGAGCAAATATAATTATAATTTTATATTTCCTCTTAATTTCTCTGAAGTTTTGTGTTTGTACTGTTTTGACTAATAAAATATTTTCATAAGAAATGTATTTGCTTTATTTATGATTTGTATCAAATTCATAGAATAGTAATTGGCTTTTAGTATGTATAACTGTTTAACAGTTGTTTGTTTAAAGAATCTTCTGAACATTACATATTTCTCTTGCATTTATGGGATAAAACAAATTTACTATATGGTCAGACCACCTTTTATTTTATTCCATTGAGGAACATTTGTGTTAGTTCAAGTTCCTAGCTATCACCTGGCTTTCTATCTGTCTATCCATCCATCTGCTGTCAACTACATATTTAGTAATTTATTATTATTTTGCTGAGGAATTGAAACCAGGGCTTCATGCATGCTAGGCAAGCATTACCACTAAACACCATCCCTAGCCCTAGTAATTTTTTTTAATGCTACAGTTGACTGAACATACAGAAATGGAGAAGAAATCAAGAGTCCTGATTACATGTAACTTCCATGTATAAAACTGACTGAAAATACCAAGAACAAAGACATAAAACTCTAAAAAATTAGTTTCATAAAGGCAGTAAGGTAGGTAATGTGATGAGAAAAGAGTTTGTTACGCTTTAGATCTGATGGCTAGACAAAACCTTTTGGAAGAAATAACTTCTGAGCCAGAGCTGAATGATGAGAAAAATAGAGACTTAGGGAGAATTTCAGGCAGAGGTATATACAAGTATAAAAACTGATGTGAGAAGGAGCTTGTTGTGTGTGAGGAACAGAAGTACAGTGTGACTGAAACATGAGTATTTGCTCTTTTTCTTTATTTTTTTCTTTATTTTTATTTTCATTTTTTTGCCAGTCATCGGGCTTGAATTCATGGCCTGGGCACTGTGCCTGAGCTTCTTTTGCTCGAGGCTAACACTCTACCACTTGATCCACAGCCCCACTTCTGGCTTTTTCTGTTTATGTGGTGCTGAGGAATCGAACCCAGGCTTCATGCATGCTAGGCAAGCACTCTATCACTAAGCCACATTCCCAGCCCCAAGAATTTGGTCTTACAAACAGAATTGCTTCAACAACATCTTTGTATATAAAAATAGATTTTATCTATGTTTTAAATACTTCTAGTTTTGGAATTGTGACATGATATAGTATGTGAATTTTATTTTTTGATAGCTACAGACTATTTTTCTTATGCTTACTCACTGAACTTCCTCTTGCTTTCCTAGCTCCAAGGAACTTAAGTTGTTAGAGTATTGTAGGGAATGAGCACATTGGATGAATGGATTTATTTATTTTTATTTATTTTTTTTGTGGGTCTGGTCGTGGGGCCTGAACTCTGGGCCTGGGTGCTGTTCATCAGCTCTTCAGCTCAAGGCTAGTGCTCTACCACTTGAGCCACAGTGCCACTTCTGGCTTTTTTCTTTTTGCTTATGTGGTGCTGAGGAATTGAACCCAGGGCCTCATGCATGCAAGGCAAGCGCTCTACCACTAAGCCACCTTTCCAGCCCCTGGATTTATTTTTTGGAAAAGATTGTGCCTAGGGCTCTGAATGCTTGAGAGACTTTTGTCTCTCAAGAATATGATAAAAAGCCAATAGTAGGACATATTGCTACATGGTATATATTACATTATATAATATGAAAACTGGCTCTCTGAAATGTAGTGGTCCTCATTGAACATTTAATAAAAGTATTTCAATATAGAAATTATCAAAACTTTTTAACCTAGGAAGCATAAAAGTTAGAGTTTCTGTTTATAGTTACTATTTAAAGTTATGCAGTTTATACCTTGGATTTGGCATATGTAATTTTTTTGGTTGAATTAGGAGATAGTGATTTTTAAAATTCCATCATTCAAAGCTTGCCATACCTTTACTACAATGTAGCTTTAGTGAAAAAGGCATCATTTACTTAAAATATGTTTTTAAAATTCTGAGTTTTATTGGAAAAAAAATCCCATTTTAAAATTCCTTTTCTTTCAGAGGACAGGTAATACTTGAATTCTACAAATGAGCAAAATAAGGTGATCTACAGTTAAATAAATAACCTATATGTTTCTATAAACTTAAGGCCATAATTGTAGACCTTTAGAACATTTTTTCTGTTCTTTAATAAATAGGTCTTTGATCACATTTTTTTCTGTTTAATGTTAAAACTAGAATCATTGTGTAACAAATACAGTTGTCTCATACTGTAAAACTCATAGCTTATGAAATAGAGATATGTAAATTAGTATTAAAATTTATTCTGCTATAGTTATGCTGCCACTCATAGGCAGATTTTTTTTCAGAGACATTAGTTTGGGAGACTATACTTATTCTAGAAATGTGTTTCCTAATGCAAATCTAAGTGCATACTCAATCAAGTTATCATTACTTGATAGCTACAATTACTTGCAATCAGAAACTGCATTACCAGAGTTGCTACCATTGCCAAACTCAAATGCTTGATGCTTGGTTTAAGAAAGCATAAGCACATAAGATATATATATAATATACATATATATATATATGTATATATATATGTTAAGACATAACTGTTTGCATACTGATTGAGCTTTTTGGGGCCCTTTACATACCTTTGTTTTCCCGTATTCATTACAGACATCCTAAAAAATCTAGCCAAATACTTTGGATTTTTTTTTTTTTTTTTTTTGCCAGTGCTGGGTCTTGAACTCAGGGCCTGGGCACTGTCCCGGAGCCTCTCTGTGCTCAAAGCTAGTGCTCTACCACTTGAGTCACAGTGCCACTTCTGGCCTTTTCTGTTTATGTGATACTCAGGAATCGAACCCAGGGATTCATGCATGCTAGCAAGCACTCTACTACTAAGTCACATTCCAAGCCCTGGATGATATTTTAGATATTTTTCGTAATTATTTGTGAAATAATTTGTAAAATAATATATGTAAATGAATTATTGGTTCTTCATCTTTGAGTCTTGGCCAACAGCTTTAAATGGAGAACATATACATTGAAAAAATAGGAATTGTTTGAAAGAAAACAATCATGAATGTTCAAACTTAGTAAATTCATTCATGTCCCAAACAGTTACACTTCCTTTCAGGAATGATTTCAGCTTCATTGTAGAAATTGGTCATTGTTATATGGGGAAGCCAGGGTGATGTAGATTGTAGACCTGTACTGTTTCACACATGACCCTCAGAAAAACATCACCATGACCTATAAGCTTGATAGAAAGAAAGCTTTCCCAGGACCAGCTGAATAAAAATACACACATCAAGGTTTCCAGAGAGCTGAGTGTATATAAAGTTTGAGAAGTGATGCTTGTGCTGTTGAGTGTTTGAAGACTTTATAATATTCAAGTCAAGATACTGGGAAAGCACAAAAGAACAATTAGAAAAGATAGAATAAAGGATATAAAAATCAAGAAATGTCTTTCTTCTTCTTTGAGGATTGTTTGGCTGGTAAAGGGGAAAATAAGACCTATTTAGATGAAACTAAGGCAGACAAAATAAAATGAAATTATGTTAAAAAAGATTTTCTGTGAAAAGGCATTATTCAGTTTTAATGGTTAAATGTCAGTATTATGACTTTTAAGCAAATTAGAAAATTTAAACTGGCCAAAGCTAATTATTTTTACAAAGTGTTTTGATGTTGAATAAACAGAGAGTTAAATTACATATCAGAGAATGTTTAGTTCAATCTACATTTTTTGACAGATGAAAGTCTGAAACTGTTATTGATACTCCCATATATGTAGAGAGATAGAAAAAAATTGCTTATTTATTCACCTTTTATTCTATGTAATAAAACTCGATTCCTTTGAGTATTAAAAATAATTTGGAAGAATAAGATTAGGAATCTGTAGGAAGGAAGATTTTAATTTAACAGATGTTAATATGTTAGCTTTTGATTTTTTTTTCAGAAAAACATAGGTAACCTTATCTAGTACATACAGTTTAATAATTTTAGTGAGAAATTGATTTTGCCTCTTAGAACCTAATGGTGGAGATTAGTAGTAATAAAACAGTTAACTTGCTTTGTCTGTAATAAGTTAGCATTTTGACTAAGGAGCCTAGTTTATCTGATTGTCTACTATAAAGTCATTCACTTTTCCTTAATATGAATATATATATGTATATTACCTAAAGTTCTTCATATTAAATCCTTAAGATAGGGGCAAGAATTAGCATTTTTTAGCCTTAATCTTTTGTCCTAAAGAGGACAGAAAAATAAAATACATTATATGTTAAAGAAATCTATTTCTGTTATAATATGTAGATGTCTTAATTGTTTTGGTCATTTAAACATCTAATTTTTGCTTAAGAATATGCAAATATGCCATTAAATCTGTATTTTAAGATTTTTCCAGTTTAATGTCTGAATCCAAATTCATAAAGAGTTGGAAAAATGAGATGTCTGAGCTATAGGATTCACAGGGATTTCATATGAAGCCTATTTAATCAGGATAACACTGTTATTAATATTCATAATGTCAGCTGGAACACAAATGACAGACTATGGGGCCTAAAAATTTTACTTGGTGAATTTATTAAAAGTAGCTTAAAAAATTAATGGATTTTAAGTAAAGTTGGTGAATATGAAAATCTGTGTTAGCAGAAAAAAATCTCTGTTAGAACTTTAAGATCATTTTGCATTGATGTCTTTTGACAGATTTCATTGGTACTTAAAGAAGAAAGATGCATGAATGGTCATTTAAGAGGATTTAAACACATTGGCACATTAATTTTTACATGAATAATAAGTACTTTCCAAAAGCAATTAACTTACAGTGTACAAGATATGAATTGAAAAATAAGACTCTGACACCAAGGGCAAAGCAAATGTGCTGTACATTTTAAACTTAGTTACAGGACTTTTTAATATTTTGCTTTATTTTATTCTTATAGTTTGTACAGAATATGACTTAGAATATAGTTGTTTAGTGTATTTGAGAAATAAGTTATAAGACTCTTAATTTAATACTCTCTCCTCCTTAAAGGTACTCATGTTGTATTAAACATTGTATTTTTCAAGTATCATTGACATTTATTCATGAAGTAAACATTTGTTATACAAATTGAAATATTTTCTTAGAGAACATGCTCAGTGCTGCAGAAAAGCACAGGGATGGTGCTGGTTAGGGTTTGTATTACAGATGCATGCTTTTAATACAGCCATTTAGTATAGCATAACTTTTGAAAGCATAGCTTCTGAAAGTTTAGCCAGAGCCTGGCTCTCTTTATGTTTTAAAATATGCTGATAGTGGCCGGGCGCCGGTGGCTCGCGCCTGTAATCCTAGCTACTCAGGGGTTGAAATCTGAGGATCCCAGTTCAAAGCCAACCCCGGGCAGGAAAGTCCACAAGACTTTTATCTCCAATAAACCACTCAGAAAGCCGGAAGTGGTTCAAGTGGTAGAGCGCTTAACTTGAGCAGAAAAGCTGAGGGATAGCGCTCAGACCCAGAGTTCAAGTCCCATGACCAACAAAAAAAAAAAAAAAAGAAAAGAAAAAGAAAAAAAATGCTTATAGTTGCAGTTACACTGGTGATTAAATTTTTATTATTTTAAGTCATCAAAAAATAATTAAATCACTGTAGAAAGCCACACTAACACTTATATTTTCTTTCTTTTTTTGGGGGGGGTCTGGTCGTGGGGCCTGAACTCTGGGCCTGGGCGCTGGCCCTCAGCTCTTCAGCTCAAGGCTAGCGCTCTACCACTTGAGCCACAGCGCCACTTCCGGCTTTTTTCTTTTTGTTTATGTGGTGCTGAGGAATCGAACCCAGGGCCTCATGCATGCAAGGCAAGCACTCTACCACTGAGCCACCTTCCCAGCCCCTAACACTTATATTTTCATGCAGATCTTATTACTTTTGAAACTATAGCTTAATTGTAACATGGAACAGTCATTGAGAGATCATAGGTGTAGACTGGCAGTCTACATAAGTACTAGATGTTACATACACTCTGTCAGAGCTATGTGAGCCTTGTTTGATTTCATTAAAAGTTTAGAAATCAGCTAGTTAGCAGTGGCTCATGGTTGTAATCCTAGCTACTCAGGAACCTGAAATGTGAGGATTGCAGTTTGAAGCCAGCTCAGACAGGAATGTCTCTGAGACTCTTACCTGTACTAAGCATTAAAAAAGCTGGAAATAGAGCTGTGCTCCAATGGTAGAATGCTAGCGTTGAGCAAAATAAGTTTAGGAATCGTCTAATGTTTTGGTACTCTTCAGAGAATTATTGGAAAAATAATTATATATGTGTTTACAAATTATCATAACATAAAACATACATGTAAGCATGTTGATAGATGGAATAAAATCAAGCTGATAATGCTAGTTATTGTTAATTTGTGTGGTGACTTGAAGTTAGGTTTGTTACTGAATTGTTTGGCCCTGAGTAATTCACTTATATGCCCAGGAGAGGGCAGCATTTTACTGCATCAGCTTCACGGAAACATTTGCCCTGCTTAGACTGTCAATGTTTCTTGTAATTACTCCCAGTATATTTGTTGCTTGCTTATGAATTAACTTGCATTTATGGAACTAAATCATTCCAATCATTTAATTACACCTGAGGAGCTGAACTATAATTGCTTGCTTCCAACTAGGATCTGATATGGCTTGAGCAGTATTAATTTGGTGTTTACTTTTCTGAGTGCTAAAAGCATTAAAATGATTGTGCAATGGGATTACATTTTGCTAATTGCTGGCATTCATTAGCTGGGTAAATGATGAGGAAGAGTGACTGTATATTGCAGAGGGATAAAATTATGGTTTTAAATAGTATATTACTAAGCACATTAAGGCCTGTAAGACATGTTTTAAAATACTCCAGAGGTTATTAAAGACTGTATTTTCTACATGTCTTGCTATATGAATATCTTATTAAAATACTGCAATTATTATTAACCTTTTTAGGCAATATGTAGGGAAATGGCTTCATTGACTAGAACATATTTCTTTGATATTAATAACTTCCTATATTTTCAGCTAATCCAAAAGTAAATGAGGAACTTAGAAAAAGATTGCCAACTCCAGATCAACATATTTAGAGAAAATTGGAAAAGGAGAAGCTTACTACAGCTCTATTTGAGGACTTTTTAAAGAACTCAGGGGTCTAGCTGTGAGGTAAATCTAATTTTATTCTCCTTAAAAGCACACCTAAGAAAAGAAAAAAAAAGTTGCATAGCTCATATCATCTTGACTATTAAAACAAATACAAGACAAAAATAACAATAATTTTACAAGTTAATTTTGCAAGGCTTCATGTTATTTAAGAAAATTAGCATAGAAATCTTAAATTGCTTTTGTGTTAAATATTTTATGTGAATATAGAAATAGTAAATCAATTCAATAAATTTGAAGTTTTTGATGTAAAATTTATAGCATTAATGAGATTTTCTTAAATGCTTGACATTGTAGTTGAAGAATATTTAAGTTAAATAAATGTTCTATCACCACAGGCACAAGGATGTTTGAAAGTTTAATCTAAATTGTACTTAGGAAAATATAACTATGGAGAAAAGATTTTTTTTTGAGGGGAAGATTTAATTTCACCTGTTGAAATAACATAGTTAATTGTTCTATTGTAAATGTCTTAGAAAACCATTTATCCTGTAAATACTCTGTTAAACAAAGGTAAGATTTAAATAATGTCTGATATTTTTTAAAGTTTATTTATCTAGAGTTGGCTTTATTTTAGCTACAGTCTTGGAGCATAAACCAGAGATATTGCCAGAGCAAACAAGAATAGAAGTACAAATGGATGTCTGGTCAAAAGGTAAGGACTTTTAGGTATTAATGCCAAGCCCCAGGTGCTGTGGCAGTTCAAGGCACTGAATGAAGTGTGTTTGTTCTAACCAGTATGTCAGAAGTTGACAAGTGTACATGTGCATGCACACACACACATACACAAAGGAGGTCTACACAAAGAAGTCCATATATTACCAGAGTCACTAAGAGACACATACACATACAATATACACACAGAGATGGGGACATATACAGGCACACAGAGGAAGAGACATATTAAAAGAAAGAATGAGAGTAGAGAGGGAAAAAGATATGCAGGGGAAAAAAAGAAATGTAAAAGAAAAAATAGAGAAGACTGACAAAGAGAAATATCAGAAGTATAGTTAGAAACAAAGAGACACAGAGTGGTACTCAAAGACACATAGAGATCCAGACACATTTATGGAGGCAGACAAACACACACACACACACACACACACACACACACACACACACACACACACACACACACACACATACACACACACACACACACACACACACACTCACACTCAGAGAAAGATCTCAGAGTAAGAGTCCTAGAAGAGTCCTAGAAGGTAGAGATGTGCAGTATAGAAGAGAGACAATAAAATAGATACATCAAAAGAGATAAAGGCAGAGGTAGAGATAGAAGACATCCAAAATAGAAGTGACAGAACACATACAAAGAGACAGAGGTGTAGGTACTTACATGCCATGAGACCCATCCAGAGACAATTACTGAATGATAAATCAGTGGAAGCCTGAGAGTTCGAGCGGCAGAGAGAAATGTGCAGAGATGTATACCTGGAGACAAAGACTCCAGAAACAAGAGAGACAGGGAAATACAGAAGATACAGGTAGGCGTAGGAGAGGGTGGTAGCCTAAGAAAAGAGAGAAAGCAAAAACAGAAACAGTTTAAAAAACAGAGACAGAGATGGGGGGCGGGGTGGAAGAGAGCAAGAGCTCACAGCATGTACATGGGACCTATAGAAGGTCATTCAAGATGTGTTGTAATAAAATACTGAAACTTAGGAGTTCTTAAGAAATGAATCATTTCATACATAATACATATAGCTGGAGACTTACTTATGTCCATTATGAAGACATTTATATCTATCTTTTTATTTCCTCTCTCCCAACAAGGCTCTTTTTTAAAACTACATAACAAGCATGTTGTTAAATTTTTAGAAGTTTGAAGACTGTTGTGAGGAACTGTCCTATAATCACTATATTAAAGAAATAGTTACACATTTATTTGCAGTATAGAAAGATGCTATGCTTTATAAGTTCATAAATTTTTGCCTTTTCTGATACTTGCACTCATTTTTTGTTTCCAGAGTTATAAACTTTCTGATTCTCTATGATTTTACTAGTAATGCTCCTACTTCCTTTGGACTCTAGGCTGCTTGTTAAAGTTTAGGATCCAGGGAATGGACTGAATTATGATTAAAGCATTAGTACATAATATCTGACCAAGGTTTTTAAAGTTAACTGTTTTAGCATGGACTACAGGTCACTTAATTTTGTATGGCACTCACTATATATTCAAGTTTGAAATGAGAATGTATTGTTGTGAATCTGGTAACCTAATTTGTTGTAGGTATTTTTATTCTCTTGTTTGAATAAATAAACATTTTCCTTTTAAGAGCTCAAAAGCTATTCTACTCAGTTTAGTAGAAAATTTATACTACTGTTTTAGTAGAAAATTAAAAAAATAAGCTAATAATGAATGCTACGTCTGTTATTTATGTTCCCAATTCATAGGTCACATTGCTATGTAAGTCATAATTCAAATTAGAAACCAAAGTAATTGAAGGAGCCAAGAAAATTATTTTTAATAAATCTAATGAGATAGAAGCTACTGAAGAAATGTACAATAATTGGGAAAGATGTCAAGGAAGGAGCCATTGAAGCTATGAAAAGGCAAATTTTCATGTTGAAAACATATTGCCTTTAGTGCTCTGTAGACATAGACCACAGCAGATGCAACCTAAATATTAAGAATACATACCTTTTATTGGTAATTTTGACATTAAAAATAGAAATATTAATAAACATCAAAAAATAAAATTTAACTATCTTTTGAGTGGTGTTGTAACTGATATGTTTCTACAGCAAACTCCTCTTGATAGCAAGGTTCATGTTTCAAAGTTCCATCTTACACAAATGTTCACAGTCTCTTCTTGTTAATAGTTACCTTATTTAATATTGTTCTACTATTTTTTTTCAAAATTGAGTTGAAACTCGTTTTATACAATTGTGTGATTTTTGTTGTCTTAAATTAAGTTGATTAAGTAGATGAGTGACATACACATTTTTGTTCTTGTACATAACATCTTGAAAATTGTGTCCAAAATTCTTTACATAGCTAAAACACAACTCTGATGCATGTGTTTTGTAAGATAATTGGAAACAACATAGGTATGAATGAGTGTTCATTGCCACATTATCTTCTTTCCTCTTCAGAAGTAAATGGTGTTTTGGCCTTTTTGTGAAGACTTTCCATTTGGGAAAATTCTCTTTTGTCTGTCTTTGAGAAATAAAATAAAAGGACATAATAAGAATATATGCTTATGTAAGTACAGCTGTCAGAAAGAACATATTGTCATGTGGTTGATTAATTTAGGTCTTTAGCATTTACAGTTGGACCTTCACATGCAAGAATTAACCAGCTGTGTGTGGAAAATAGTTTAGGAAAAATTGTGTCTAATACTTAACCTGTATGTACTTATTCCCTAAATAAAGCAGTGTAACAACTATTTACATGGTATTAGATATTACAAATAATCTAGAGAGGGGTTAAAGAATTGGGAAAGATAATGAGTTACATTAAGTTATATATACTTTCTTTGCCATTTTGTGTATAAGGGATTTGAGCATCTGCAGATTTTGGTATTTTGATACAAATCCTCCTGGATACCTAGACAACTATACTTCTTAGCTGTATAAGAATAAAGCATTAAGGTCAGAAATCTCTGGTATAATTATTTAGAATATTGTTCTAAATTTCTGAATATTTCTTACATTAATTTTGATTGGTTTTATTAACGGAAGCATGATATAGTGGCTTTATAATTCATAAAAATCATTTCCAAATAGTTAATGTATACATGATTCTGTCTGTAATAATAATATATTTATAATAATACAGACAAAAACAAGGCCTGTGTACTACTTAAACTTAGAAATTTGTGAAACTTATTTAAATTTAGAACCTTTAGGGGTCAGTGTTCCCTAAGAAAGGTTAAAAAGGTTACTGTGTCTACTAAAATTAAATATTAAATCTTCCATCATTTAAATATTTCTTACTAATTAAAAGTAAGAAATGGTGAGACTCATGCAGTTTGAGAAGCTTCAGATAAAAATCTTTAAGTCTGTTGAATCTCTTCAATATTATTTTTAGGCTTATTATTTTAGAAAATTTATGTAGTATGTATTTGACAGAATAAGTTTTTTGCTTTGTATTGTCTAAATTTAGATAGATTAAAAAATTTTAAGTATTTTCCTTATTGCCTAATTATGCTTTAAAGTGAGCATGATTCTAAATCATAAGTCTATACTCACATGTAACAAGTTAAAAAAAAGAATACTTCTAGAACTGCTTGTGTTCATAGAATTTTCACCTATTATACTTTATTGGAGGCTAGTAAATTTTTTAAAACTTGGTAAGTTTAAGTAAAATGTAGCTCTCATCCATTTATTTTATAATTAAACTAGCAATAATATTTTTATAGCTATGATACAGTTTTTCTACAAAACGAAATAGAGAATAAAAATGTTTTCTATAAAACAAAATTTAGCAAAAGATAACTTGAATAAGTTGAGTCTGAATGCTGCTTATTTGTGATTAGTTCTTTGAACATATGCTACTGTCTGCCTCTTTTGTTTATCGATATTTCTGTTTGCAATATACATATTCTTCTTTTCACCATGTTTTTTGGTAATAGAACTGCTACATGATTTGCAAATATTTTATGAATAGATAACTAGAAAAACCACAACATAGTTATAAACCACAGCAACATACCTATAAGCTTTTACAATTCATCAGTCACCTAACTAAAATATGTTAGTAGAACTTTACATCATTTTCATAAACTAAGGAAGAAGAAAATGGCTACTTGATTAGAATGAGCATCTATTTCTACCAAAAATACATGGTAGGAAAATATTATTCCTTAGGCATTATGGTTAAATAACTTCTTGAAATTCAAGGTTTTGAATATATATCCATTTCTAATAATTCTGTGTTAAATTGTGGTTAGTAACTGGACTCCTAGTAAGTAGTGATATTATTTTTCTGAAAGAACTAACTAATAATTGTTTTTTTAAATACTGCTCATATTTGAAAGACAAAGACAAAAAGTGAGGCATTTTAATAATATCAATCAACTGTTATGATAGGAATATCACGTTAGGAACTAGAAAGGCCCAAATACCAGATTTTCAGTCCTCCACCTGCTACCGATCTAGACTTGGGTATATATTTTTCAACTCCTACAAGCCCCGATTTTTTTTGTAAGAAATGGGAAAATAATTCTTTTAGGATTGTTTTGAACATTGAATTTGCTATACAGAAAGACCTTACTACAATGTCTGAATTAGGAAGTTATTTTATATGTGTTTCACATACTAGAGTACATTATATTTTCACTAATGCAATGACAGTGTGATTATAGATGTTTTTAAAAAAAGAAATGAGGGCTGGGAAGGTGGCTCAGTGGTAGAGCGCTTGCCTTGCATGCATGAGGCCCTGGGTTCGATTCCTCAGCACCACATAAGCAAAAAGAAAAAAGCCGGAAGTGGCGCTGTGGCTCAAGTGGTAGAGCGCTAGCCTTGAGCTGAAGAGCTGAGAGACAGTGCCCAGGCCCAGAGTTCAGGCTTCACAACCGGACCTAAAAAAAAAAAAAAAGAAAAAATGTTGATATATTTTACAAGAAGACTCTTTAACAAATGGTGGTGGGTTTTCTTATTACTCCTTCCAGATGTGAAAAGGAGATCTATTAAAGTTTCAAAAATATTAAAAGTTTATAACCACAATATTTTATATGGTAATTATACAGTAATGTCTTCTCAGATATGTTCAGAATATTATTAGAAATTTGATTATTCAAGATATACAACTTGCATTTGTACATTTGTTAGTATATAATATACAATTAATAGTTTTCATTGAGGATAAAATGCAATATTGTTCATATTAAAATTCCTATTGCAATACAAATCTTTGAGTAAGTATGAATTTAAGATTGTAAGTTTCCTATATGCCCTAGGGTTAAAGAAAGAACATTCTCAAGGTCTGATTATATTTACTATTGAGCTCTATAGGACTTAGGTTAATAGAGTGCTAGTAGCATCTCACACATAACCATCTAAAGTATTGGAGAATATGGTAGTAGGTTTGGTGACAGACCAACAAAGACTGTTTTCTTTCCTAAGAAAATGCTGAGAGTATTCTTAGAATGAAGTGTGGTTGTGCTCTTTGATTAAAAAAAAATTCAAGAAAGTTGATGAAGATAAATGAGATTATTGGGTTTTCTTAAACTTTTTTTTTTTTTTTGGTCGGTCTTGGGGCTTGAACTCTGGGTCTGGGCACTGTCCTTGAGCTCTTCAGCTCAAGGCTAGCACTCTACCATTTGAGCTACAGCACCATTTTTGGCTTTTCTTGCTTATGTGGTGCTAAGGAATCGAACCTAGGGCCTCGTGCACGCGAGGCAAACACTCTACCACTGGGCCACCTTCTGTGCCCCTCTTAACTTTTTTTTTTAAAGTTCTATGAGAATGAATCTGTTACTACTCTTAGCCTCAGTAGAAAAAAAATGGAATGACATACAAAAATATTTACAAGACCTGCTTATATCATTTGTTATGAACTCTGTTTTGACATTTGTCATTTCTGATAGGAATACTTCACATTACTAAGCTTATGCCACATATTCTAAAATTAAGAATTACTTTTTTAAAATAATTTTTATTGAGATAAGTGATTACATAAATTTCACAAATTTCACAGTATTGTGGGATAGTGATACTTAAAGTCACAAACACATTTTAACCTTCACAAGGCAAATTGTCACAAACTTTATAGACCATGATAATGACAAAGAATTACTTTTTATCAGTTTAAAAGACTATTCTATTTTTGAACAGTTTTTGGGCCACAGCAAAATTGAGAAGTCATAATATTTCCATATACCCCCTACTCCCACATATATATCTTACACTATTGGTACATTTGTTAAAATCCATTAACCTATGTTTATATTCTTAATATTCCTAATAAGGGAAGAGTTGGTGCGTGCACTAGAAAAAAATCTTTCCCTTCTTCCTTACCGTTCGTTTCCTTTTTCCTTTCCTTTTTCCTTTTTTTTCCCTCCCTACCTTCCTTGTCTTTCTCCCTCCCTCCTTCCGTCCCTCCCTAAATTCAATGACTGTTTTAAGTTAATTCAGGCTACAACTCTTCATGTGAAATTTTTATATTTTTGGTCATCTGTTTTATAGAAAGGATAATAATGAACATGAAAAATAGTAAATTTCTTTTTTAATAGAAACTCATCTCCCCCCTTTACTATTGGTTTGATTCTTTGGAGAACTTACAACTTTTGTTTTTGTTCTTCAAGGAAATACCAATTCTACTTTCAAAATATTCAAGGTATTTCAAATTTATTTATGACCACGAAATTACAAAAAATTTAGGCAAATCTATCTGAATCCATCAAAAGTTTTTCACTTTAAAGTCTCTTTCCATAAGAATCTGTTCTCTTCAATAAAAATCCTCATTTTTTTCTGTTGATGGCCTTTCGTTCCAAAACACTTCCTAGAAAACTTATTTACAAGACAAATTGTAGTGTGATACTTATTTCATCTTTGGTTTTCTACAAGTTAGAGTTTCAGTTTATTTAAGATCAGTGTAGTGATCTCCTTAGTATGAGTGTGCATTGGAATTTTGTTGATTTAGGAGATCAATATACATTGGTGTATAGACTGAACTTAAGGCTATTTACAGAGATGGTCCTGGTTGACTATAGAATAGAATTGATGTGACTTCCTGGATTTGAACATATTTTAACTACTTTAAAAAAATCTCCTAAATTGCAGTTATATATTATAGAGTATTAAAATATAGCAAAGCATACTAAAATATGTAACTTTTACTCACTAAATTTTGTTAAAAGTGAGTCTGTAGTAGTAGATTAAAAGAGTTTTTGGAGTTTACCAAATACTCCAAACATTTATTGTCTTTGTTTGTCACGTGTATTATCTTTTAGAGAGAACTTATATACTATTTTTCTGTGTGCCTGATTATCTTGGAGAATATGAAAAGGCAAAGGGATCAAAGCAGCCTTCAAAATATTGAAATTGTTCAGATTGTTGTATACTTGAAATGATGGAGTTAAACATTTTAATAGGGCTAGAGATATTTTTAACTCAGTGGTAATTATTAGTGTCATTGAATCTTAGGATTCACCCCTTAGCACTGCATGAAAAACCTGTAGTATTGAGGTAAAATTGATAACCCTTACCAAATTTTAAAATTGTACTTGGTGGTTAAAAAAAGTATTGTTTTTAAAATCAAAGTTTGACTTTTATGGTTTTTGGATTTTTTTTGTGTGTTTTTGTTTTTGTTTTTCCAATTCTCCTTTTTCACATGTAATCTTTTAGTACTTTAAAATTAGGGTACTACCAGTAAAAGTTCATATTAATAGATTTTATTTGTTGCATAGAAAATACATGTGTATATTTTTGATATTCCAATTTTTTCTTTCATTGAACAAACAAATCCTCTTTAATAATTTTTTCTGTCTGCTCCTAAGGTAGTTTGATATATTCCACACTTAACTAACACAATTGGATGATATAACTAACAACACTTACTGATTTGAACATTTTTAAGATAAAAATCTGATCACGTTAAGAATAAAGCATTATTATTTCCTTGTTTAATTAATTTCTTCTACCCTAGAAAATATAAAAGTTTTAGATTAATATCACTTTCTAGCAGATTAGGATAGGAAAAGTTTATTTAGCATTAGTTTTCTTGAACCAACAACTAGTACTGAAGGAAAGAAATTTGATAGGAAAGATAGAACAAATTTCAGGCTTATGTATAATTTGAAAGGCAGAGTATAGAATGTTCTGCATTTCCCCTAGATTAAGGTAAGTATAGATAATAGTTTGATAGAGTTCTCTTTTAAATAGACGGTTTAATTTTTTTTTTTTTTTTTTAGCAAAATCAAATGTTAGGAAATTTGGTGTCCCTGAAGCCTTTGACTCAAGTGTTTTTAGAAAAGTTAAAAGCGAAATTCAATTTGTTTTCCTTGCAGGAAACTTCCTTAGGTATATTTTATAATCAATCAATATAGAGTTCAAGACTAAGACAAGGCTACATTATAGTCCAGGTAAGAAGAGCTATGGAAACAAGGTTCCATTTACAAAAGCAGTCCTTGATCTTCTGGGAGTACAGGAAAAACTAGCATCAGGGACTTCTGCATTTTGAATAAATCATTTGCTTTCTAACATGTTCTGTATTGGCTTTTTATTAGCTTTTTTTTTTTTTTAAGTTTCTGCCCCTCAAGTCATTTGAAATGAACACATTATCAAAAAACAAATTTACTTTGTTGAGGCTTTTTTGTCTCAAATATTTAGTGCTTCTGTAAAAAGTTTGAAATGCCAACTTTGACTAGGATTTGAGGATCCTATATTGTTACTAGCTTACAAGAAACTAGCAGTCACAGTTGATTAATGAAATAGCACTCTTACCATTTTCTTTTTGCATGCTCCTGTTTTTGTTTTTTGTTTTTTTTGCGGGGTTAGGGGGAGAGTAATGAATTTGAATAAAACAGAATTTGCATAGAAAGTTATGTAATGATGTCATATAGAGTATAATGATTTCCTAAAACCTTGTATTTAAAGTAACCTGAATTACAATGAGAGATAAACAGAATATTTACCCATCCCTTATGAGCTGCTGCTGATATGTAAATTTATTCTTCTACTTTGCACAAATATACTTTTGAGCTACTGCTTAAACACTTTGTGGTCCTTAGTCAAACAGGTTTAATGATGCCTCCAATATTATGAAAGTGTGACATTTGATGAATGTCTCATAGTTTTGATATCTGGGTACATGTCAACAAAAAAATTGAGCATTAGTTTGTCATGCAACACCTAGATAATTTATAATTTTACTGTTTATATCCATCTTGACATTTTTTATCTGCCAAAGGCAGGTTTCATTTGGAATCTTAATCTGAGATTTATTTGGTGGATCTGGAAATCATAGCCAGGGTTCCCACAGGAAATGGTCCATCTACCAACAGATTAAATGGCAGTCCTGCAGTTGTTAGGGGAGCTCTGCATTTAACACACATGCATACTCATTCAGTCAGCACTGTGGAGAAAAATTAAAGTAGTAACCCAGGTTTAGGAACAATGTAGCTAAAAAGTCCCATATTTGCTGAATGACAAAGGGTTATATAGCAGCATTTCATTTTATTATTCGTGCTTGAATTTCTTGTTTGCTTTGTTGAGTCTGCTGACGAATACTAATAAATGCCTGCAACAATCCAGAGGAGAGATGCCTGGCAACAAAGCTATGCAGTGGACCTCCCTGATCTTCTCCAGTTCACAACCTGACCTTTTGAAAAATTGGCTGGGCTAAGCTTCAGAATTTGGGTGTAATGGTTATTGTTAACTCCAGCTTTAGGATTTATTAATTTGTGTGATCAAGACTTACCTATACTTCAAAGTTTCAAAAGACCAAATACAATCATCCATCCATTAGAACTAACATTATGTTTCAGTGAATCCAGATTAGTATCTGACTGATAATTCTTGTATTTTATGACTACAATCTAAAGGTATTCATGAAGTCAAAGGCATATATAATGAAAAACTTTTCCTCCTTACATTTATTATTAGAAAATTTGTTTTTCATAAATGATTTATGAAATTGTTGAATTTAAAATCAGTATATCTTTGTACTTTAAACATATAATTGTTAAACTTATTTTACTTGCAGTTATAGATATCTATATCTTATGCTATTCATTCATGTATTTGTTTTTATTATATGAATTATTCTTATAAGAAAATTATTCTTATATGAGACAGGCTAAAATGTACACAATATGGTCAGCTGACAGTATAAGAAAGATAAAGAATACAGATTTACTGTTATGTTAATACAATGTTAGGATTGTTTTCATAATCATTTCACATTAAATAACATTTTCAATATTTTAAATAATATAAGTTTTTAAAGCCTTAATTTCTCATATTTAATTATCCTAAGCTTTAGGAGATTATACAGTTATACTATGTTCATTGCCTTCATGTAGTATAGAATGGAAAATGGAAAATATTAAGCATCATGATAGAATTTCACAAATACTTGTAGGCTTTAAGTAGCTTTTACCCAGAAACTGAACTTTTATCCCAGAGTAAATGTTGATATATTTATAACTTGGTGAAACTAACAAAAAAATTTTTTTAATTGTCTAGTATCACTACTTTAAATAGCTGTTTCATAATTAAAAATTTCTATGAATAACCTATTGATCATTTAAAATGTGGTTCACTAAGCCATTGGATGATCATAATCAGAGATAGAATAATGTCACCACTTTCATTTGGCATATATGTTTATCTAGATACACAACCATGTAGAGAGGTATAAAAATATTTTATTTTTATTAGCTAAGCCTAATGTTCAAATGAGTAAGTTACATAATATTGATAGCATTGGTCTGGAAGGTGGCTCAGTGGCAGGGTGTTTGCCTTACATGCATGAGGCCCTAGGTTCGATTGCTCAGCACCACATAAGCAGAAAAAGCCTGAAGTGGTACTGTGGCTCAAGTGGTAGAGCGCTAGCCTTGAGCTGAAGAGCTGAGGGACAACGCCTAGGCCGAAAGTTTGGCCCCACGACCCACAAAAGAAAAAAAAGATAGATAGATAGATAGATAGATAGATAGATAGATAGATAGATAGATAGATAGATAGATAGATAGCATTAAGATTTTTCTTTTTTTGGCCAAGTTCTGGGGCTTGAACTCATGGCCTGGCTACTGTGCCTGAGCTTCTTTTGCTCTAGGCAAGCAATCTACCACTTGAACTACAGCGCCACTTCTGGCTTTTTCTGTTTATGTGGTACTGAAGAATCAAACCCAGGGCTTCAAGCATGCTAGGTAAGCACTCTACCACTAAGCCACATTCCCAGCCTGCTTTAAGATTTTCTTGCTTCCCAAACCTTTATAAAACCTTACTGCAATATCCTATAACTACCTCTAGCCTCTATCCCATAAAATGTTTTTACTTCCCCTCAATATATGGGTAGTTTGTCTTGTCAGGATTATGTAAGAATCTGTATCTGTGCTTTCTAGGTCTTAGCTACTGGCCACATATTACTGACAATAACTTACAATATGCCTAGTCCAAACTGTGATATGCTGTGAATATAAATATAAAATTTCTGAAAATTATTTTACATCATATCTTGCATGATAATATTTATGTCACTACTTTTTTTGTACGAAGTTTTAAATTTTATAAATAGCTTGTAAAATAGGGGTTTAGATGGTGCTGATCTATCTGACTAAGGTTAGCATTATGCTTTTGCTATCCTGCCTCTCATCTTTTGCTTATTTTATAGGTGTTAGTCATGCTGTCTCACTGACTGCCTTCTCCCTGAGAGCAGATAGTTTTAAAACAATTGCCTTTACATACTACTAGGCATCTGGCACTGTACTGATGTTTGAGAAGTGTTGAATATTAAGTTCTCATTCTTTTTCTTTTGTTTGATTGTTAGATGTGTTGTTTTGTTTTGTTGGTCCTGGGGCTTGAACTCTGGGCCTGGGAGCTGCCCTTCAGCTCTTCAGCTCAAGGCTCTACCACTTGAGCCACAGCACCACTTTCAGTTTTCTGGTGGTTTATTGGAGATAAGAGTCTCACAGACTTTCCTGTTCAGGCTGGCTTTGAACCTAGATCCTCAACTCTTAGCCTCCTAAGTAGCTAGGATTACAAGCACAAGCCACCAGTGCTTGGCTTATTTTGTTTTTATTTTGAGACAGTATCTTAGTATGAACTTTAGGCCTCAAACTCACAGTTCTTCTTACTTAGCATTCCAAGTACTGAGATTAAAGGCATGTACGCTGATATCCACCAATACTCTCTTTTTTTGCCAGTCCTGGGGCTTGAACTCAGTATGTAGGCACTGTCCCTAAGCTTCTTTTACTCAAGGCTAGCACTCTAGTACTTGAGCCATAGCTCCATTTCCAGCTTTTTCTGTTTATATGGTCCTGCTAGGCAAGCACTGTGCCACTAAGCCACATTCCCAGCCTGAAATACTCATTTTTAATGCTTGTTTTGTATTCATATATTTTGAGTCAGTTGTCTATATCCATATTTTATTTTATTGATTCACTTCAATTTCAATAAATGGAAAAATTGTCTACTGAATGTTTTATGAAGATAAATATAACTTTTTACAGTTAATACATAGAGACAAAAATAGATGTGAAGACCATAAAGTTTAGAGACTATACTGTATATACTTTTTTCATCTCATGTCACTTACCACAACAGGTTGGTTATTAATTTGGTGATGAGATTGAAAATAAACAAAAAAACTATTAAAATTTCATCGTCAACATAAGCATGTTGGTAGGTCTAGTAAAAGTCTGTATGAAGGGTAGTCTGTATGTAGACAAATTAGTAAACAGAATACATGGATCATCAACTTTTGTCATGTATACATAATTCGGTGGGTTCACAATGATCTGATAGAAATTTCTCATGTGATTTTCTATTTTGTGAGTTTTTTTATACTTCGAGGGGAAGTTTACATAATTAGTGAAATTAGTGAAAATTATGGTTTGAATTATGCTATAGCTATTGATGCCAAATTTGCCATAAAACCCTGAGAGAGTTAATGTACAGTATTTCAGTAACAAATTTGCATATTTGAAAACGAAGTTTTACAGGTTAACTAATTTCATGTCCTTAAATTAGAGTCACTAAAGGATAAAAGTGTGATCTACTTGCTGTGATCTTTTTTAAGTGTACCAATATAGTGGGTACTGAATTTATGTTATATTAATGGTTTTTACCTTCTCATATTCTTGTCATGAGAGTGAATTTACAGACATATCTATTGGTATAGTTTAAAATAATTTTTGTTTCTGTGGCATTTCATACTCTATGTCTGTTTCTACATCTCAAAGTAATATTACAGCTTTTTCACCAGTTTATAACATGATGTAATCCCCCCTTAAACCAGTATGTATTAATTAAAATTTAAGTATTTCCACTTTATGTTTGTGCTTCTCATTGCATTAGATAACTTTTTTTTCTATTTCCATGTCCTTGAAAATTATACACATAAATGTTTCTGAAAGACTTCTTTTACAGAGTTGCTAACACTTTTTGGAGAAAACAGTTTATGTCTGAGTAATAATGTTATTGATTAGGATAGCTATGCTGATTTTAGCTACACAGGTACATCCTAGCCGTATTATTCAGATAATTGAGATAGTTTTTATTTGAAATCTTATAAGTATTACTAGGAAAATGGATGTGATTCTTTTATTATTATTTAAAGGAAATTAATGAGAGATAAATCTGAATTGAAAGTTTGACTATGATCCCAGCATGGTGAAACTTACCCCACAGGAAGGTAGAAGAAATTAAAATAGAAAAACATAACTTTTAGCAAAGCAGATTTAAAGATAATAGCTAACATTTATTGAGTGTGTGTTCTGTGATATTTTTCCATGAGATCTCTATAATTTAGATAACTCAGTCCTCATAACAGCCTTTTGAAGTGGGTGCTGTTTTTTTTTAAATTTTTTTAACTGAGAGAAATTGATGAGAGGTTAAATAATTTGTTGACAGTAATAATACATTGAAGAGTCATGATTCAGCTCTGTAGTTTGTCTTCAGAACAGATATACTGACTGTAATAATGGTTGGGAAACCTAAATAATAATGTTGTGGTAAACAGAATACATGGACCATCAGCTTTTCTCCTGTATACATAATTTGGTGGGTTCACAATAAACTGATAGAAATTTCTCATGTGATTTTCTGTTTTGTGAGGGTTTTTTTGTACTTCGAGGGGAAGCTTACATAATATGTATCTATGTGGAAAACTAGTTCTCTACAAAAAAAAAAAGACTTTTAGCTCTTTTGGAAATATTTACGGAAAGAAAAAATAGTATTTGGTGGATAGATAGATAGATAGATAGATAGATAGATAGATAGATAGATAGATAGACTTGTATTTGAATTGATTTTTTAAAAAGGAATGGGTAAAATTCATTAAGAACCATTAGTTGATGTTGTTCTGATTATTTTAAACTAATGTCCACTTTTAGAAGACATCTTTTTGTTTAAAATCCGATACTGTTATAGTGTTTGTAATCAAGTTTAAAATGCAATAAAAAAAGTGAAAGACAATGTAAGAAAGAAAAGCACTGCATTTTTGGTTTTTGGAGTTCTTGAATTTACTAAAGAGGCTAGATATAAGTATTAATTTCTCTCTTCTTCCCCCCCCCCAAAAAAAAGAGTCAAAATTGAAAGAAACAGATACCAATTGTGATAACAAATATCAGAAAACACAATAACAAATACCTCCTTTATGGCTCATTTTACATTTAAATGCTCCTAAAAGTAGCATTTTCATTTTAAGAGGGGGAGATCCATTTATTTGAATGTATTTGTCTATATTGCTTCTATCCTCTTGTCTTTTTATATTCTAAGCTTTCAGGTAGCAGGGATGTTGCTATTCTGAGTAACCTGGTAGGATCCCCTAGAGACAATTCTAACTCAACCACTCTGAAGAAACAGCTCTGTAAACAATATTGACCCCCCAGGGGACCATCAAATCCGTTTACACAGATACCAGTTGTCACAAACTATTTACAAAGCCAGGCAGAACAGAATTTCCCAGCCTCTAAGAATCCGTATTTGATTCTAGCCACCTCCTCACTCTGTATAATAGTCATGAAATAATAGTTATTTTGGGTTGTGAGTCATGATTTCTTGGGTAGCATCAATTTAAAATGAGTATTTTATATATTCATGTGTAATTATCTGGAGAATTAAATTTAATGGGGATCTCAAAGCTGGTATGGTAAATGGTATAATACTGTTATTTTTCTAGACAAAGAAATTGAGGGTTTAAAAACATTAGCATTGAGAATGTGGACAGTACTGGATCTCTAGAAGTAAGCAAGAATTCTTTAAATAACAGTACATAGCTAACAGTATGAAAGTCACTAGAGAGATAGATTCAAGGTCGTCAAAGCATGAAACAGACCTGGTGTGCAGCTTGGTATTTAAGATTCTAAAACATCTTTATCAGTTTGTCCAGATGCATAAACTATGTCTAGCTATAGTGACATTGTAAAGAATTATAATTTAGGAGCTATCTAGAGCATCATTTTCAAATAGTTTCAAATAACATTAAATAGGACAATTTTAAAAACATCATTTGACATATTGAATTCTTATGTCCAAATAAAAAGGTATTTTTGAAAAACAAATACAGGAATTAATAATAGCCACAACAATTTTCATGATGTTGTAATCACAGAAAAAGAAGTCAGATTCCATAGATATGAACTGAGAAGATATTACTTATTAAGTCCATACAGAAAAATGAGTTTAAAATATTCAGTTAAGCTTAATGATAGGATAATTAACAGCGACATTGATTAACCAAGGACATGGATTACAAAAGAGAATTTCTACTTCAAGCTATAGGAGAGAGAGGAATCAATAGGATGGGTTTAGTTTTAAGTGTCCATCTGTATATAGTTAAGAGTATGAACCAGAAGTCTTTTCATTTAACATTTTTCTTTGTAACTCACTAGTGAACAAAATTGTTCCCAAAGTTCACTTTGGTGGCCTGTTTTGGTTTCTGTGTTTGAATTTCTACATGTGATTCTTTCAGAATTGTTAACACAATACAAATAAACTCAGTCAAAGCTTTTGATAGTTTCATCCCATTATCACTTCTTAAAGTTTCTCCCAGACTGGAGTGTTCAAAGAAAATAAAGACTGAATTTAAATTTTTCTCTTAGTTAGAGAAAGTACTAATTATGAAATTGTATTTAAGTTTGGGTTTAAATAAGATAGAGAAAGTTTAGTAATACTAGTTTAGTAATACTAGAGAAATACTTTAAAATTTTCCTGAAAAGTTAAAGCATATTATGCATGTAACTTGCTTTCAAATATTTTAGGTAAACAATATAAATATGTATATGTAAGCAGCTAGGTAGGTTGTTATTAAAAATGAATAATAAAGCTGATGTGGTACAATGTTAATATATATTTGAAAAATATGTAGTTTTTAATATTTTATCTGTAATTTATATTGGTCAGTTATGGGGCCTAGACTTTGGACCTTTGTGCTGTTCTTCAGCTCAAGGCTAGTGCTCTACCACTTGAGCCACAGTGCCACTTCTGACTTTTTCTGCTTATTTCATTTTTTTTCTGCATTCTTCCTTTGCCTTTTTAGAGAAAAAGTCTTCCTAGAGTTTTCCAATTGAGCATGAATGTCTGTTTATGTGCTCTATAGCCCTTGCATAATGCTTGTTACACTGTGTTCAAATCATTATATCAGTTTGCCATTGACTTTATATTACAGACACTTCGATCATGCTCTCTGTTTTACTCATATTTGTTGTCCTTATATCCTATTACAGAACATATCATACTGAACATTGTAGGGTTTCAATGAATGAAAGTAAACTATCAAATAAGTAAATTAATTGCAAAAGTCAAATTCTCTATACAAATAATTGAGGACTGATAGATACAGCATAATACAATAGAAGGGACAGGAAGAGCATTGAAAGTATTCTCAGAATTTAACAAAAATTTGCTGCGATAAAAAAAGACAGGAATTTTTTATAAGTCAGCTTTGTTTACTGTAAGTGAATAGTCTGATTTGCAAAACAGGCTTTATATATGTCCAATTAATAATTCTAATTGGGAATTATTGCATTAGTAACCCTATTAGGAAGCTTCTACATCTATTCTTAACTTTGGAGAAGTTAGCCCAGTTATAGCTGAAATACACTGAGAGTTCAGAGATCACAAAATTTGACATTACGTCTAACCTAAATAAAGAGCTATGAAAATAGCTAGCAAATAAATAGTGAATACAGATAATCACCAGCAAGTAAGGATAGGAACAAAATGCTGAAAAGAAAGAGGTTTTGAACTAGACCTAGAAATCTAGAGGTTAAAAACTGGAACAAGTTGTTGATAGTGGTCAATTTAGTCTCAAACAAGTCAAAGGGTCAGGACTTTTAAGGGTCTAGAACACTTGGGTGTGTTGTTGTCACAGGGATCTGGGGACTTTAATAGCTGACACTGTTCATTGCTCATTCTGTTTCCTTTTAAGGAATCTTTATACCTCATGAACTGGAGAATAGTGTAGGCCCTATGTGTTTTTATCATATGTCCCTGGGAACAGTTTTTATTCTTTTGATAATACTTTCAGTAAACATTCATAATTTTTCCTTTTATTTACTTAAAACATATATATTAGTGTTAGAAATCATGGTTTCTTAGTGATAAAGTTTCCTACTGTCCACATATAAAATTCCCTTACGTAGATTATTTTAAGTGTTCAATTTTTGCTATATGTGCTAATGTTAGAAAAACATGGACACTTTCCTAATGCCCATATATAAAATTCCCTCATCTAGATTATTGGCAGGGTTCCATTCTACTATCAGCATCCAGTAGAAAAGTAGGCTAACAAGTGAACGTTTAAAGCAAGTCAAGAGTTTTGAGAAATGGTTTCTGTAGTTGTTACAGTTTGATTTGAATATATTGTTGAAATGTTACTGATAACTCCCAGTATGTGGTTAAGATAGCACATTTCTCTCTTCTAATTTAACTTTTTTTTTTTTTAAACTTGGGGCCTGTGCTTGCTAGGCAGGCACTTTATCACTTGAGCCACATACCTTGTCCTTTCTGTTCTAATTCATTCTCTTACACAAAGTGAAATCGGTATAATTTCAAAAACAAATTACTTATAATCTAGCTTCCAGTTACTAATAAGAATAGTGTTTAGCCAGGTGCAGTTGGCTCACGCCTACAATCCTCCCTAATTAGGAGTCTGAGATCTGAAGATGATGGTTCGAAGCAAGCAGTAAATCCCTTGAAACTCTCTGATAAAACTCCAAAAAGCTAGAAGTGGAGTGGTGGCTAAAATAATAGAGCACTATCCTTGGTCGTATAGCACTCTGAGTTCAAGCCCTAAGACCTTTCTCTATCTCTCTCTTTTTCTCTCTCTCTCTCTCACTCACATACACACACACACACACACACACACACACACACACACACACACACATATGAAAGAAAGAAAAGAAAAAGAGGAAGGAAAGAAAGAAAGAAAGAAGGAAGGAAGAAAAGAAAGACAGGAAAAGGGAGGGAGGGAGAGAGGAAAGGAAAGGAAGGGAAAAGGAAGGAAGGAAAGAAAAGGGAGGGAGAAGGAAGGGAAGGAAGGAAGGGAATAATGTTCAGACATAAATCTTGTAACCTACTATAAAAAGCAGAAAAATTTGAATACATTCTGAGAGCTACTTAAAATTTCTTTTTGCTACTTTACATGTTTAAGTTATTTGTGTCAAGGTGATGTACAGAGGGGTTACAGTTACCTAAGTAAGGTAGTGAGTATGTGTCTTGTTGAACTTGTTACCCCCTCCCTCATTTTTCTCCCACTTACCCTCTCCCCCCCACCAAGTTGTACAGATCATTTCCAACATATTATCCTTGTATCGCTGTTGGATTGGTACCCCTTTGTCCTTTTGTTTCACCATTTTGTTGTTCCTCTTCCCTTCCCTAATTGAAATAAATGTATATACAATACTCAGGGTACCAAAACCAAATACATTGACAACAGGGGGTAATCTTTAAAGTATAACTACATAAATATCATACATTATCAGACATTATAATGTACACCTGCAATTCCAGTATGTATGTTTTTGTCGGTTGTGGGGTTTAAACTCTGGGCCTGGGAGCTGTCCTGAGCTCTTCAGCTCAAGGCGTATGCTCTACTACTTGAGCCACAGCGACACTTCTGGTTTTCTGAGTGGTTTATTGTAGATAAGAGTCTCACGATTTTCCTGCCAGGGCTGGTCCTGCCCGGGCTGGCTTTGAACCACTATCCCCATATCTCAGCCTCTTGAGTAGCTAGGATTACAGGTGTGAGCCACCAGTGCCTGGCTTCTGCAATCCCAGTATTTAGGAAATTTTTTTTAAAGGTATTTGTATTTCTATATTTCAAAAAGCCATAATTTTAAGAATGAAGTCTGCTGGGAACTGGAACTTGTAAAGTTCAGTTTCAAAATCTTAGCTGTTAACACATTACAGTAGATAAGATGTAATCTTCCATTTCAAAAACATACTTGTACATACACTTCTCTAATTTGGGAAGGGGAAGGGAAAAAGCAAAATGCTTAACTAAGGATACAGGTTGACCCATTATAACAATGAGATGTACAAAACACTACATTGAAAATGAACTTTACAACTTCGGCCCGGGGTGGGGAGGGGGGTAGTTGTGGAGGTGGGAGGGATGGGATGGTAGGGGGAACACAAAGGAGGAGGCAACAATGCTCAATAGGAAATGTACTCATTACCTTGTTCATGTAATTGTAACCCCTCTGTACAACATTTTTACAATTAAAAAAAATTACAAAAATATACTTCGTGAGAGCTACTTTGTAAGTGTCCTTACTTTTTTTTTTTTTTCCGGTGGGTTGTGGGGCTTGAACCCTGGGCCTGGGCTCTGTCCCTGAGCTCTTGAGCTCAAGGCTAGCACTCTACCTCGAGCTTTAGCACCACTTCCGGCTTTTTCTGTTTATGTGGTGCTGAGGAATTGAACCCAGGGCCTCATGCATGCAAGGCAAGCACTCTACCACTGAGCCACCTTCCCAGCCCTGTCCTTACTTTTTGTTTGTGGTTTCATTCCAAAATTTCCCAGGCCTAAAAAAAGATTTAAAATTTCACAAGTTTGAGAAGGGATTCCCCAAAAAATCAAATGAGGTATATATCTGTCTTTTAAAGCTAAATGAATTATTTCTGCTGGAATTAATAAAAATACTGTGATCTGATTTGCGAATGACATGGTTTGTTTTGAGCATGTGTTTGTGATTTTCCCCCAAACTGTATTATATTATTAAACATAATTATTTCTTGGAAATAGGAGGAGGCAACAATGCTTGATAAGAAATGTACTTATTACCTTGCCCATGTAATTGTAACCCCTCTGTATGGTATTTTCACAATAAAAATTAAAAATAAAAGAAATAGGTATTAATTATAAGATTCTGATTAAAATAATTTTTGTGAGAAACCCTGCATACAAAGTAAGATTTCCTAGTATTTAATAAATATGGAAATTAAAATAATTCTTATATCCATCTTAATATTTTGATGATTACAAAATAGCAGTTCAAATGCTAGGCCAAGTATTTTAAGTACCCAGTTCTTACAACTCAAATAAGTGCTATTGTATTTGCTTTTCACAAACAGGAAACTGAGGTAAGTGGGGGTAAATAACTGCCCAACATTGTTCACATTCTAACACATGCAGCAAATCAGATACCAGTGTTCTGTGCACATTATCACTTCATAAATCACTAACTTATTGGATCCTATTTTAGAAATCAGAAAGAAAATGATCTTTTAACTAGTGGCCCTCAGGATGCTGAATTATCTGAGGTTTCAACTGTGGGTATTTATTTAGTACAGAGTGCATTCTGGCCTTCAAATACATAAAAGCTAAGGTTACATTGCCAAGGCTGTGAATCAGCCTTGGAAATCTGACTGTGGAAGTGGAAATACAGATGACAAGTCTATACTACAATCCCTAAGTAACACTATTAAACGTATGTTTAAAGCCTTGAGGGTATTTATCTACCTAAAATGTTTATTTCACTGAATTATTTTAGTATGTAACTACTTCATTTTTATATATTGTGTTTCTTTAGGTACAGATAGAGCCTACATTTCTCTTGAAGAGGCTTCAGGGAGAAATAAAAGTAGACAGCTAGACACACAACTGACTATGAATTCTGAGAACAAGCATCAGAATCTGGAGGATTTAGGAAGTGAAGTCACACGTGATGATGCAGAATTGCCAGAACAGATAGCAAGGAATTTTCAAGTTGTTAGTCCTCATCCAGATTATGGGATATCTGAAGATTCCAAGTGAGTGCCACATTCAGCCTTCTATCTAGAAAGAAAGAACTTTTCTCTCTCCCATTTCAGTTTCCTTTGTATCTAAATTTGATATGTCAGAAACTGGAGAATTTGAGGATTCTTCCAACATTTGTTATTGTTTTCATAATATTGGTACAATGTGTCAAGAGGAAAAGCACAAGGTAAGTTTGAAGTAAAGCAATAAAGTTTTATTCCTTGTTCATTCAAATTTCTTTAACCTTTCCCTATATGTGAAAATAACCGTTGAACTGCTATAAATGAGATACTATTCATCAAAGCCAAAAGCTGATAGTGATAGGACAGATTAAGCCCAAATAGATGTTTTGGGTTTTATATGGCACTATTTGTCATTACATTCAAATACTTTTAGAGTGGTCATGTTCTCTGCTATTTGCCCTCTTTATTATTTTACATTCTGCAACTTATACCCATCTACTGTGTCTATTTGATGAAAGGGTTTATGATATCTATGAATGTTATCTTTGGTAATAAGATACTTGAATAATTATTCACATTTTAGGAAAATAGTGTTAGATTTAAAATTTTTCAATGATAATATAATTCTATTTTTAGTCTACACAAAGTCATATTTTCTAAAATGCTATTTTATAAGTTTTATAAAATAGAAATTGCTTTTCTACTGGGTATGGTTAGCATTTGTCTGTAATCACAGCTACTCTGAACTCAAAAGTTGGGACAGTTATGGTTCCAGACAAAACAGTGAGACAAGGTCAGATTTGTGTGTGTTTGTGGAGGGGGCCGGTCTGGCAGGTGATGTCACTGAGCTTTTGTGCTCAAAGCTAGCTCTCTACCACTTGAGCCACAGCTCCATTTCATTGGGGATTTGTATCTTAGGGACTATCCTGACCCCAGGCTGACTTGGAACCTTGATCCCATCCTTCTGAGTTCTTAGGATTATAGGCATGAGCCACTGGCACTCTGCTAATTTTAAGATCTCTAGTATGGAGATCTTAAGATCTTTAGTATATTACGACGGGAGTTAGGTAGTACTATAGTACTATCCCAATATAGTGATTCCTAGATTTATCTATGCTTACACATGTAATGCTTCATAAAACAATCCCTTTTACCTTTCTCTCCTTTTTGCTATTTTCTTAGAAGTTATTAGTATTCTCAAATAACAAAGTATCAAAAATTAAGTTCACCTAGCATTAAATATTGTGGGAATGGGATTTTATTTTAATGTGTTGAAATTAATAATGAAAATATATTCTTTAAATCAAATCTAAAATATACCTGGTAATTTCTGCATTTTCAAAAGAGCAAGAATTGCGAGCAGAATCCCTGGAAGAAATAATATTTTTAGCTCTAAAGTTTGAGTGATTTTTGTCGAGTCTACTGGGCCATGGGCCTCTTAGGTATTATTAAATGCTTCCCACAAATTTAACTATCTCAGTTGATAGATTGCCATCTCTTTGTGTAGTGGAGGTATAGTTTAAGAATATCTGGCCCAAAGAAACATAGGTCCCATGGTTTCCCTTATTTGCAACAACTAGTATATGTCTGAGTCAAGCAGAAAAGGTCAGATAAGTTGATGTTAGGGGAATGTTCCCATGAAAAGTATTCAGATTTTTTTTCTTTCATGCAATTGTTTCTTACATACTTATAAGATGATTTCTTTGTTGCTTTGTATGTCCCTCCCCCACGGTATAACCCATGCTTTCACTGTATTTGATATTGGTATAATTTGTGGAGGGGAAGGGAAAAAAACAAATCGTTTAACTAGGGATACAGGTGGACCCATTTCAACAATGAGATGTACAAGTTGTTATGTCGAAAAACGAACTTTACAACTTTGGTGGGGGGTGGGGGGAATACCAGGTGGGGGGAGGAAGGAAGTATGGGAAGGGGAAACAAAGAGGAGGCAACAATGCTTGAAAAGAAATGTACTCTTATTTTGCCCATGTAATTGTAATTCCTCTGTATGGTATTCTTACAATTAAAAAAAAAAAGAATATCTGTAAGAAAGAGAAATTTATAATAGGGTACCTTTACATATTTATTATTAAATTTAAATTTGTATTCTTCATTTTATTTATTTATTACAGCATCATGGAAAGTAGGAAGAATGATTTGAATTATGAATATATGATTCCTAACCAACTTACTTCAGACTCTGAAGAAACAATTGCCTTTCTTCTAAAAGAATTAGATATTCTCAGATCAAGCAATAAAAAGGTATAATATAGAAAGTGAGATTATTATACAGTCACTTTTAGCTATGGGCCTAATAAATTTTCTTTGTCAGCATCATTATTCTGGCTTATTGCATTCTTTAATCCCTCACCAGTAGTTTTATGTTGTTTCCTTACCTTGCCAACAGAATGGTTGAGTCTAGTGACTGTCTGTGAAAATAGTTTTTTGTTTTTCTTCCTATTGGTCTGTAATATTACTTCCTTTTATATAACCCTTGTCCTTTATGTAGATACTAATAAAACAAGTACTCAAGTTTTATAGAAGTTCCTCAGCACCATGGAGTATAATGAATATGAACCTTGTGCATGTAATTTTTTTAACTTTTCTTCTCTTTTTTTTTTAAAGTATCTATGCCCTGTATTTCACCTCAATAATGTATGTAATAGAATTTCTCCCACATCAGTATTTTATTGGCATCAATTGGTTATTCAAAGGGATTTCATTTGGACACATCATGTGTATATAACGTACCTTGATCAGACTATGCTTCATTATCCTTTCCAGACCATCCTCAGCAAGCTTCATTGTTCCATACACACACATGTACATAAAGGATTTTGACAGTATTCTCTCTCTCTCACTCTTCCCTTTACCCTTCCCATCCCCACTACTACTATCCCAAACTGTACCTGTTTGAAATTCCTGTCATTCATTTTGTAATTAAATTTTAAAGTAACAAATGATACTGTCCTTTATCTGGTATCATCTTATACAGTCATCTTATATATTTTATTCAATACAGCTTGTTATAGGAAGTTCTTTAATTAATAGCTACATTCCTCTGAGCATTAGAAACATTCATTTTCTGTGGATCTTTTCTTAAAAAAACTCTGCTACCTTTCTGATTCTAATATTCTTACTGTTTGACCTAATCAAACGGAAGCATGATGTTAAGAATGTTGATTGTGTCTCAAGGAAAACAACAGAAGTGACAAAAGCCTAGGGTGGAATTAAAAAAATATTTGGAAGGATTCCATGTAAGCATAAGATATTTTCTATACTTTCATTTAGTAGTTATTATATGCCAGTTATGAGTCAAGATCACAGTGCCAATTTATATGGAATATTATGAGACAGCATTCATAAAAAGATTTGTATCAGATATTAAGATTATTATCTTAATTAATTTTGTTTCTAAATATTGTGCTAAGAGAAGCTGCAAAACTGCTATCTATTATTTTAATATTAGCAACCTTTCAGATCTTTTGCTTTAAGACAAAGGAATGGATGAAATTGCTTTTCCAGAAGTTATTTTAACAATAATGCTTCTCTTTATTTATGTATATTTATATATTAGAATTTTAGTGTATATTTGGATGTTTTTGTAATTTCTGTGTGATTTCTTTATAAAATGCCTTACAACCTAATTTTTATCGTAGTTGATGTATTTAGGTAGTTAGGTATAACATTGTATTAGAGTTTAGTTATAAAATTTTACTTTGAAATGAATTGCATTTGTAGATGACAGTTATCTAATAATAATACTCTTTTTTTTATCAATGTGTTGTAGCTTCAAGAAAATCTGATTAAAGAAAATAAAGAACATAGAAAATTAAAGCTTGTGTTGGAACTTCAGGAGAAAGCAACAGAAGCTAAAATTGCTGAAAAGACAGCAGGTATGGTAGATGAGTGTTTTAGAATACAACCTGAAGAGTGACAGAGGTTGTTAAATAATGTGTCTTAGTGAATACTAGCATACTGCCTTATTTGCCAAAGGAGGAGAGCTCCTCTCTTTCTCGTATTCTTTTTTTTTTGGCTGCTTAGAAAATAGGTGGCTTTAACATCCTGGTACTGGTATTAGTGAGAGCTTTACCTGTATTCATACTGATTTGGCCATTAAATGCATTGTTAACACCATGTCAATCCAATCACAAAAAGGTTGTTTGTTTTGTTGGAAGGGCCTGAACAAACAAGGGGAAATAATGATTACCAGTGCCTCTACCTTTCAACCAGCAGTTCAAATACCACTTATTGTTTTAGCTTGTGAAGAGGAAATACTTCTTTGTAAGAAGATAGGCATATATTCATTGCCAGTAGAAACCTACATTTGATTTAAAAATCAGTTTTGTGCAATTAATCAGTTAATATCTGGTGATATAGATGATGACAGATATTTTCCTTGAGATTAAAGTGAAAAGTTGCTACAGTTTATTGTTGTAAATGACTGCCTTAAAATGTTTAGAGTCCATTTTTAATCTATTTTACTCTTTTATAATCTTTTCCACAAAGAGAATACTTTTTTAGCATATTTAAGATGTTACAGATATAATTAGAAAATTCTCAATTTTGTTATTTTCATGTATGCATGTAGTTCTTTCTCACATACTGTTTTCCTGTGTTAAGGAAAGAACGTTTTTATAAAATAATAGATGCTAGCATTTGGAAGAATTTTAGAAGTGTCTTATTTAACATTTATATCAATTGGAATGATTTTAAAAATAATTTCATCATTAGTTTGATGTTATAATTATGCTTTAGATACTCCTTGTTATGTATATAAAAACTTGTTATGCATATAAAATACTTTTGGGTCTTTTAGATCAGAGATGTGATTAATTAATATAATCTTCAAAATGTTAGAATCTGCAAAAGGTAGAACTGAATATCACTACAAATGTTTAACTAAGATGACCATATATAAATCCTCCAATAGGACACTACGTGGTTTCTTCTCTGTGATGACAAAGTACCATAAAGTTTTATATCAGCTTTATTTAGGAGATATGAAAATAGTAAATTTTAAGGGAAATTAATTATATGCTAAAATTAGTAACATAAGTATAAGCTTATAACAAGGATTTCATACTTTTTATCAAAATCAAATAGATATATAAATCATTGGAACATTATAAAAAGTCATTTGATTTGAAGTGTGCATAATAATGTAACAAATCTTACAGAAGTAAGAGAGTAAGTTTTGGGGTATCAACACTTTCTGAGATCATGATTTCATATATCTGTATAGCCTAATCATTTATGGGCTGGGAATTCAGGAAATAATATTAATGTTTTAATACAGTTAGCATGTACTTTAATTATTTGTTTATTGGTATATATTTATGGATTCCTCTTTATTGAACTATTTGAATTATGTAAACATGGAAAGAATTTTTTTTTTTTTATTACCAGTCCTGAGGTTTGGACTCAGGGCCTGAGCACTGTCCTGGAGTTTCTTTTGCTCAAGGCTAGAGCTCTACCACTTGAGCCACAGCTCCACTTCTGGCCTTTTGCATTTATGTGGTACTGAGGAACTGAACCCTGGGCTTCATGCATGCTAGGCAAGCACTAAGCCACATCCCTATCCCAAAGTGGAAAGAATTTAATGGTCTTTCTTTTGGTCGGTCATGGGGCTCAAACTCAGGGCCTGGGTGCTGTCCCTGAGCTTTTTTGCTCAAGGGTGGTGCTCTACCGCTTTGAGCCACAGCTTCACTTCCAATTATTTTATTCTCATTAATCATATCTCACTTGCAACAAAATGCTTTACTAAATGTTAACTCAAAGATGTTAAATATATTTTATATCCACTTATAAAATAATGCATATAGCATTGTATGAGAGAAGCATATAGTTTCTCTCATACAAAACAATTTAGTTGAGACTATATGTAAATACCTAGTCATAAAAATGATGCAAAATACAAATCTTCCAAGTTCTTTAAAATATATATGGGTACATATATTTTTGAAAATGTTTTAGTTATTTTGTTTTATAAAGAGTTTAAGATATTTTCTTATAACACTAAAGAGCATTATTTTTTAACTTTTTTTTATTATTATTATAAAGGTATTGTACAAGCTGGGCACCGGTAGCTCACGCCTGTAATCCTAGCTACTCAGGAGGCTGAGATCTGAGGATCGAAGTTCAAAGCCAGCCTGGCATGGAAGTCCATGAGACTTTTATCTCCAATAAACCACCAGTAAACCAGAAGTGGTGCTGTGGCTCAAGTGGTAGAGTGCTACCCTTGAGCTGAAGAGCTGAGGGACAGTGCCCAGGCCCAGAGTTCAAGCTCCATGACCGACCAAAAAAAAAAAAGTAATGTACAGAGGGGTGACAGTTACATAAGAAAAAGAGTACCTTTTTCTTTGGACAGTGTTGCCCCTTCTTTTTTTTGGTCGGTCATGGGGCTTGAACTCTGGGCTTGGGCGCTGTCCTTGTGCTCTTCAGCTCAAGGCGAGCGCTCTACTGCTTGAGCCATAGCACCACTTCCCCTTCTCTTGATCTAAGTTTTTCCCTCCCATCCTTACCCACAAGTTGTATAGTTCTTTTTCAACAGTGTCCAGTGAGTACCACTACTGCATTTGTTCACTCTTTGTCCCTCAATTTCTGTGGAGAAAAATTACATTCATAGTATCAACATTAAAATACTTAGGAATCTATTAGTTTGAAACTACAACATTAGTCCATTGGTAGATTATTTTACATAATTTTTCACTATTTGTATGGTTTTAAATAAATGTAGTCATTACCAAGTACAGTTAAAAATATCAAAGCCAGAGCTGGGAATGTGGCTTAGTGGGAGTGTTTGTCTAGCATGCATGAAGCCCTGGGTTCGATTCCTCAATACTATATAAACATAAAAAGCCAGAAGTGGTGCTGTGGCTGAAGGGGTAGAGTGCTAGCCTCAAACAAAAGAAGCTCAGGGACAGTGCTTAGGCCCTGAGTTCAAGCCCCAGGACTGGCAGAAACAAAAAACAAACAAAACAAAAAAACATAAAACCAGTATTGAAATAAAAAAGAGGAACAGTATAGATCTATGATTACAGGTAACAAAACCTTACTTTTCATGTGAAAGGAAAAAGAAATATGGATGTTTGTGCATTTTCATATTCAGAATAAAATGTATGTATATTATCAAAGTTCATACATACCTAAATGTAATGTACATAAGCAAAATATTAACATTCCAAAAAAACTTGGAAAAACACCTGAACTTAATATTTAAAAATAGTAAATATGATATAAAATTTTCTTTCACATTTTTAAAATAGTTAAAATATGTGGAATATTTTCTATCATAAATAATTCCTTAGACTATATAAAATACAAAGATTTATTTATAAATACATTAGTTATGATAGCAAGAGTATTAAATCTAACAGTCATTAAATAAGTTATGGTACATGCATACTACTATGCATTAAAAATAGTTGATAAGATATAAATATATAATATCTATAGACATAGACACGTAATATATAAAGATCTTTATAACTCACATTTAAGTGAAAGAAGTAATGGTAATCCTATAATTGTAAAACAATTTTGTTAAAAGAAATAGCACTTATACATAAATGAAAGGCCAGTTTTAGTTCTCTTTAAAGGAAACTAGTAATGTTTCTGGGAATAATTTCTGCCTTTTTTATGTTTCCACAGCGAATTTGTATTGGATTTACTTTACTTTTAAAAGCTGTCATTTAAGAAAACAACATTAATTTTGTACTCTAATCTTAAAGTATTTCTTATGATAAATTTGAAACATAAAGACTACATAAACCGAAGTTTTAAAAGCTGTATGATGACTGTGATTCAAATTTACCATTCTGTCCATGTTGTTTTTCTTGTCCTCCAGATTCCCTCATATTCATTTCAATGTCTTCTTTTGTGCATATGTCTATGTGTGTAAACTTACAAAGTATAACTATAGGTATGTACATATATTTATATAACATGAAACTAATAATACACACCAATTATAATATATAATAATGTATCATTAATTATAATATACCATGTTAATGATAACTGTCTTTACATAGAATAGTCATTTAAATATAACTATCTAACTGGTACAATTAAAGTGACATAAAACAAAATGTACCAGTTCTCTGTATGCAATTGGAAGCAGTTGTGAAGTCTAAAATCCTTGGAGTTAGATTAACCACCTCCGCTCCACACACATACATAAACAGTAGTATATTTTACTAAAATGAGAACTCAAAGTTTAAAAAATGGAAGGTAGAAGAGCTGGGCTTTATACCTATAAAAATTTTTCATGTAGAGTGTTATTCAGTCTCAACTCTGTTTTTTTTTTGTTGTTTTTTTTGTTTTTTCTGGGGGGTCCAGTCCGGGGCTTGAACTCGGCCTGGGCACTGCCCCTCAGCTCTTCAGCTCAAGGCTAGCGCTCTACCACTTGAGCCACAGCGCCACTTCTGGCTTTTTTCTTTTTGTTTATGTGATGCTGAGGAATCCAACCCAGGACCTCAGGCATGCAAGGCAAGTGCTCTACTACTGAGCCACCTTCCCAGCCCCCCCCTTTTTTTTAAATTGTGAAAATACCATACAGAAGGATTACAATTACATGGGCAAGATAATGAGTACAGGTCTTAACAAGCATTGTTTCCTCCTCCTTTGTTTCCCCTTCCCATCCCTTCCCATACCCCCCCCCCCCCCGGCATTTTTTATACAATGTAAACTAATCCGAAAAGGCCAGAAGTGGTGCTGTGGCTCAAGTGGTAGAGTGCTAGCCTTGAGCACAAAGAAGCTCAGGGACAGCAGAGCTTAGGCCCTAAGTTTAAGCCCCAGGATGTGGGGGTGGGGGTGGGGGTGGGAATTCTTGGAGAGTACCCATTGAGTTCAAACTCCAATACTAGGGCAAAATAAAACCCCAAACCAAAAAGGTTAGCCTTTACCTGGGTTCTAATCTTTTTTTAAGAGTTATGTATATAACAATTTCATTAAACCTTGGTTAAACTCAATGGTAGTTGACTTTGTGTTTAAATTGAATAATGCTTTTAAGTGTTTAGCCTGTGGATGTCAGATCAGTTATGATAAGTTGATTACTGTCATCATCATGTTTTCTCAAGACTTATTGCAAATATTGGAAACCTTTTCTGCCAAGGACCATTTGTATATTTATAACATCTTAAGGGCCATATAAAATTATCAATGTAGGCAGAGAAGCCACCAACACTAGGAGAAAAATATGTATGTGTCTTGTCATGTAGAGCATGATTTCAATGGCCTGCCTTCCTCCAGGAGCTGAACCTTTCCGGGTAATATATGTGGACACTTTCAAACATTTCTGATAATGTGTACTTATGTCACTAACTATCCCAAATGAATTACAATAATTAGACAATTACCCTACAAGCATTTTCATATTGTTTTGTTTTGTAAAGAATTCATTTCTGGGGCTGGGAAGGTGGCTCAGTGGTAGAGCGCTTGCCTTGCACGCATGAGGCCCTGGGTTCGATTCCTCAGCACCACATAAGCAGAAAAAAAAAAGCCGGAAGTGGCACTGTGGCTCAAGTGGTAGAGCGCTAGCCTTGAGCTGAAGAGCTGAGGGACAGCGCCCAGGCCCAGAGTTCAGGCCCCACGACCGGACCCAAAAAAAAAGAAAAAAAAAAAAAAGAATTCATTTCTAAGCCGGGCATAGGTGGATCACACCTGTAATCCTACTCATGAGACTGAGATGCAAGGATCGTGATTCAAAGCCAACCGGGGCAGAAATGTTGGTGAAAGTCTTGCCTTTTTTTTTTGTCGGTCGTGGGGCCCGAGCACTGCCCCCTAGCTCTTCAGCTCAAGGCGAGCGCTCTACCACTTGAGCTACAGCGCCACTTCCGGTTTTCTAGTGGTTTATTGGAGATAGGAGTCTGACGGTCTTTCCTGCCTGGGCTGGCTTTGAACCGCGATTCTCATATCTCAGCCTCCTGAGTAGCTAGGATTACAGGCGTGAACCACAGGCGCCCAGCCAGTATTGCCTCTTATCTCCAGTAAATTATCTGGAAAAAGCCTGAAGTGGTGTTGTGGTTCAGTGGTAGAGCGGTAGCCTTGAGCACAAAGAGGCCCAGGGACAGTGCCCAGGCCCTAAGTTCAAGTGCCAGGACCAGCAAAAAAAAAAAAGAAAAAGAAAAAAGAAAAGAAAAGAATTCATTTCTAGCCAGGCATTAGTTTCTCATACATCTCTAATCCTAGCTACTCAAAAGACTGATATGTGAGAATCATGGTTTGAAAGTAGCACAGGCAGAAAAATCTGTGAGAGTTTTTTTTTATCTTCAGTTAACAAGCAAGAAACCACAAGTGGAGCTGTAGTTCAACTGGTATATTGCCAGCATTGACGGGGGAAAAAAAAGCTATGGCACAGTTCCCAGGTCCTGAGTTCAAACCCCACTACTTGCAATGTCTATGTGTGTGTATAGATATATATATATATATATATATGTATATATTGTAAATATATAAATATATACATTTTCTATTTATATAATGAATTTACAAACTTTTATTGATAATTTCATTTGATTACCATGTTTCATTTTTCCTCAATGTAAGATTTAGCTTTATTGAGGGAGTTTAAAACATGAAAATTCTTTCTTAAATCTCTAAAAAGTTCTGTATGATATCATACATCTGTAGTCTCCTTGAAGTCAATCTGGGGACAGAGAGACACTGTCTTTAAAAAAAAAAGATCTACATGAAAAGAAAATAAAGGAAAATATAAAAGGTTTTATTTATTCTTAGGAGAACTTATCTCATTCCTTCCTATGTGTTAACATTGAGAAAAATTGATGTCATTGTACCTGTTTAGATTTTTGTTTTGTTTTGTTTTTTGCCTGACCTGGGCTGGAATCAGGGCCTGTCCCTGAGCCTCTTTGTGCTCAAGGCTAGAGTTCTACTACTAGAGGTACAGTACCACTTCTGGATTTTTTCTGTTTATGTTGTATGGAGGAATCCAACCCAGGGCTTTATGCATGCTAGGCAAGCACTCTACCGCCAATCCACATTCCCAGCCCCTGATTTTTATTTTTTTACTGTATTAGTCACTAAATTATATGTATATATGAATAATACTTGAAAATTGTTAGTATGTATGATCTTCAAATTTTAGGGGGGTATTTTTGGGAAATATTCAAGATACTTTAGAGAAACTTTTATGTTTCTCATGTAAAAACATGATTAAACTATAAACATTTCAAAATGTGTTTTAAATTGCATTTAACAAGGGTTAAATCATATTTAATCACTTCTATGATTTGATTTACACATAATAATTTTTCTCTTATGCTAGTGAAGTGTTTATAACTTTTAAAAAACAGCCTGTTTAATTAAACCTTTCCTTTTGTCTAAACAGTTTCTGTGGGCATTGTCTAGTGTTTATTGTCTCTTTAATTTTTATTATTCAATTGCATTTTAGTATACAGATGCTGTTTAAATATTACATAAGATAATTTATTTAAATATTTTTCTTAAGTTGTCTTTGTGATGTTTAAAATATTTATATTTCTTTAAAAGCCTTATTTTTCTATTTCTTAAACACTCACGTTAGAGCCTCTGCCTTATGTGTTAGTTATTTTTCTTTCTTGCATGTCATCCATTAAAGATTAGCTGTGGAAGGTTGGAGCATGGAGAGATTATGAATGACAGAACAACTCCTGTAGAATAATAATCAGTTTTTGGTATTTAATGCTGTTTGACTTTTGCAGACACATTTCTTATTAACCTTTGGTACAAAGAGAAATCCAGGTTCCTGATATCTCATGGAGAAGATGAATTTGAGATCCTCTGCCAATTAAACTGAAATAAAGCCAATATTGAGTGTTAGCCAAAAGAACTCCTTAGTTTCTAAGTCTCATGTTTATAAGGCAGTCTATCTGTCTATCTTACTACATTTTAGCATGTAATTCAATGGCAGCATAATGTGCTTGGCTCACTTGTACTACTGATTTCAGCACTAAACTGCCTTTTGTCTTTAAACATATATTTCTTTCTGTGTACCGAAACTTAAAGTATTATGTATAGAAAAGGAAATAGTGTCAGTCCCTTCTTACTACAGAGAGTATACATTTGTTATGGTGCTGAAAAGAGGCGTTTTATTGTGATTGTTTAGAGAGTCAGAGCATGAATCTTACAAACTTAAGTTTTTCTATTCAGGTTAAAATTTAAATGTTAAAAATATAGATAGCAGGGGCTGGGAAGGTAGCTCAGTGGTAGAGTGCCTGCCTTGCATACATACATGAGAGCCTGGGTTCAAGAGCACCAAATAAGCAGACAAAGCTGGAAGTGGCACTGTGACTCAAGTGGTAGAGCACTGGCCCTGAGGGGAAGAGCTGAGAAAAGACAGCACCCAGGCCCAGAGTTCAGGCCCCACAACTGGCCAAAAAAAAAAAAAAAAAAAAAAACAAAATATAGATAGCAATCATAGAAAGACATTTCAACTAATTAGCATGGAAAAGTAAAAGTTCTGTAATAGAAAATAAACGTTTCTCCTGTAAAAGAATTATTAGCCAGTTTAAAATGTGGCTTAGTAGTAGAGTGCTTGCCTAGCATGCATGAAGCCCTGGTTTCAATTCCCCAGTACCACATAATCAGAAAAAACAGAAAGTGGCACTGTGGCTCTAGTGGTAGAGTGTTAGCCTTGAGCAAAAGAAGCTCAGAGACAGTTCCCAGGCCCTGAGTTCAAGACTCTAGAACTGGCAAAAAAAAACAACAACAAAAAACCAAAGAATTATTTGGCTGGGGATGTGACTCTGAGGGTCCTAGAAAACTTTCCTAACATGTCTGAGACTCAAGGGTCAAATCCTAGCACCCCAAAGGGGGAAAAAATTCTTCTATAATACCTTATCTCAGATGGTGTTGACCAGGTGATGACTAAGAACAAAAATTCTTAGGAAGCTGAGGCAAGAGTTCAAGGTCAGCCTCATACAAAAGGAAATCCTATGTCAGTAATAATAATAATAATAATAATAATAAATGTAGAGAGAGTGAGTTCTATATACCATAAATACAAAAAATGCATATATTAAAAGATGATACATTTTTAAATCCTATGTTTTGTATGGATGTTACAAAATGCAATGGCTTTCATCAGCATGTGATTGCTGTCACAGTATTAAATGGAGCAAATCACACACATATATATTTTAAGCAGGAAACTACATTTCAAGAATAGGCATACTAATTTAAGACAAAACACAAAGATCCATCTCTGTGAAACATAATGAATAGAATTTTTGATGGAGTTTTGTTATTTACACTTGGAATTCCATTGAAAAGAATCAGGATAAATTCTAACCAATGCCAGATAGTACTTGAGGGTGCATATAGTATCACCCCCAGCAAAAAAGTAAATGTGGAATATAGAGAAAACATATTATGTAAAATAGCTAACAATTGGATATATAGCATACTAGAAGTTCGCATTGCATCAAGCCTATGAGAACATATGTAATTAGTAATTAGTGTATTTAAAATGTAAAAATAGCAAAAAAATTTTAGGAAATGATTTTAAGAATTTTTTTCACATTTTAAAATCATTTGTACTATGTAGTTGTACAAAGGAGTTGTAATTCCATAAGTCAGAATATGAATTCAATGCATCTTGACCAATATCACCTCTTCTATCATTCTCCCCCATTTTCTTCCTCTTGTACCTACTCACAAGTTATGTAGTTCATTGTTTACATAATGTACATCGAATATAATGACTACATTGACTCTTTCCTTTCTCCCTCCATTCTTGTACTCCCCTCCAAAACATTTTTCTGCTTCCTAGTATTGATTTTGATGAACAGTACATTAGTTTTTCTCATTCACGTGTTTAATTGAAGATTCTAAAAAGAATATGATCCTGGGAAATATTTGGATAGTAGTTACATTTCACAGGATTTTCATATTTATATCTATTAGCTTTATTTTCTTTTTGACAAAACTTGGATTTGTTCTTATACCATATGTTAAGAGTATAAGAGTTTGACTTATTGTAGTCAAGTACTTTACTTTATTCAGTAATTAGCTATGTATATACATAAAGATTGTTTTATAAGCCCAGGTCCTGGTGGCTCATACCTGTAAAATGCTTATTCATAAGGTTGAGATCTGGAGGATCAAGGCTTGAAAGGAAGAAAAGTCTGTTATACTCCATCTCTGATTAACCAGCAAAATGCTGGACTGGAAGTATAGATCAAGTGGTAGAATGTCATCTATAAGACAGGAAATTGAGAAAACTGAGTCCAGCTCCAGTACCTTCACACAGGAAAATACAGATGTTCATTATATGGTGTTTATGTAGTGACTAGCTGAAGCAATGTAAATGTATTATTCTAAACATCTGAGTTGAATAAAATGTGATGTAACCTAGTGATAAAATTTCTTGTGCTGTTTTACTTTTTTTTTGCTTTTGTTTTGCTGGTCCTGGGGCTTGAAGTGAGGGCCTGGACACTGTCCCCTGAGGCTCTTTATGCTTAAGGCTAGCACTTTACCACTTGAGCCACAGCACCACTTCTGGCTTTTTTGAATAGTTTATTGGAGATAAGAGTCTCAAGGGGATTTTTCTGCCCAGGCTGACTTCGAATCAGGATCCTCAGATCTCAGCCTCCTGAGTGTCTAGGATTATAGACGTGAGACACTGGCACTGGCTATTTTACATTTCTGAAGACTGAACAGATTTTGTTTAGTTATACACAGAAAGTTACTAAATTCATTAAACATTTCTGTGTCCACCAATTTTTATAATGAGCTTGTATTAGTTTTTAATCATATATGATTTGTAAAATAATTGTATAACGTGGTTTTATTTTGTTTTGTTTTGTTTTGTTTTGTTTTGCTGGTCCTGAGGCTGGAACTCAGGCTGAACTTCTTTTGCTGAAGGCTAGCATTCTACCACCTGAAACACTCCAGAGTTTTTGAATTTTAATTTGTAATAAGAGTCTCACAGACTTTCCTGCTTGGGCTGGCTTTGAACCAATTTCTCAGATCTCAGCCTCCTGAGTAGCTAGGGTTACAGGTATGAGCACAGTGCCTGGCATGTAAAATGTTTAAAAACAAAATGCAATTTTAGAAAGATGTAATGGTGTTGTATAAGAAATTGTAGAAGAACCAGTTTGAATTTAGCATTTTGATACCAAAACCCATAGCATCAAACTACTTGGAATAGATTTTGGTAAACTTTCTGTAGTCTGGTTTGATATATTTACTATTGATTTTAAATTATGCAAAGAAAACTAAATTATATTTTTGATATTAAAAATGTAATTTTGCCATGATAATAACAATTTGCCTTGTGAAAGTTAAAATGTCTGTGACTTTAAATATCACGATGAAATTTGTGAAATTTATATAATCACTTAATCTCAAAAAATTATTTAAAAAATGTAATTTTGTGGTATGAGGTATATGTGTGATAGTTTCGCTAAATACTAATTATTACTATATTTGAAAAAATTCACTTAACATAATTATAAATCTTGGCAAAGTGATCATTCCTCATGTAAAATTATTCTACTAAATACTTATGGATCTAGGAATTCTTTCATCAAATCTGATCTTTTATGAAACTATTATCTATATTATATGGGCTGCTTAGAATTTGGGGACATTAACTGTATTTGGTCATTATTTAGTATTAAACTTCTAATTTTCTTTCTCTTTTTAGGTCAGCTTGTATATTTATAACTACCATGAGGCTATTAACAAACAGATTCTTTTTCCTGAGAAGTGTCTATCCTTCAAATTATGTTATTTAGAGAATCATGATTTAATGTTTAAACTACAATATTTCCCAATATACTGTCTCACTGGTAACTGTATTTTAAAAGTAGTTTGGAAAGTGTGGAATATGGGTTTGTCAATAGACTTGGGTTCTATTAAGAAAATATGTACTTTGCCTTGACTCAATAAACTCATACTTAGTATGGTTCAGCTTCTTCATATTTACTCTTGCCCATATTAGAAAACAATTAGCTTACTAAACAAATTTGAGTATTTAGTGGTGGGGGGTGTGGGTGATCCTCTCTGAATCTTTCTCATTTGACTAAGAATTATAGGATATTTGATAACCATGTTTAAAAATGGAGATATCCAAATATTATTGTAAACACCCAATGATTTGTTTTACCTACAATATAAGTATTTTACTTGGTTGGCTTACATAGTAGCTAATAATATTTGTTAATGTAATTTAACTGCTGTGAACCTTTACTGAACAAATATTGAAATTTATTCAAGTCAAAGAAAGAGAATCTCTAATGACTTTTGTTAAAGCTTCTATTTAATAGTTAAGGAGAAAAGTTTGTATGACATACGAGATGCAATTAACAGTAGATTTTACATTTAATAAAAAGAAAGAAGCATGCGTATTTGCTTTATTCATTCCATCATAATTTGCATTAGAGCTGTGGGTGTTTAATGAGCAAATTCCAACTAAAATGCTATATTGATTTTCTAGTGAACTTTGTAATAGTCATCTACCTTGGAAAAGCTCAGTGTTTACAATTAAGTTTTCTTTACTAAAAATGGTAGAGAGTTGCATATTGAACCTTTAAAAGTACTAAATTCTAGAAAGAATCACATTTTTCATAACCAAAAAATTCCACATGTAACCTAATAGTGTTAAAATTATTATCCAGTAGTGCTTTAATTTGGAGAACTATTTCTTTTTTTTTTTTTTTTTGCTGGTCGTGGGGTCTGAACTCTGGGCCTGAGCGCTGTCCTTCAGCTCTTCAGCTCAAGTCCAGCGCTTTACCACTTGAGTGGGCCACTTCCGGCTTTTTCCGCTTATGTGGTGCTGAGGAATCGAACCCAGGGCATCCTGTGTGCAAGGCAAGCACTTTACCCCTGAGCCACCTTCCCAGCCCCGATAACTATTTCTTATTTATAATTCATATAGCTAGAAACTACATGTGTTTTTTGTGTATATTTTCTGGTATTTTAAGTTTTTAAGTTTGAAATACTTAAATAGTAATTTTGGTATATGAGTGTACATTTTTGGATTTTAAATAACATTATAAAAGTGAAACCATTTTTTGATCACATATAATCTCTTCATACTAAGCATTTTTTGTCTTTAAACAAAGAGATAACTGGACTTATTGCTAAAGCCCCAGACATTGCCATCCTTCCCTTTAACCCGCTGCTACTTTATGTAAAGTGAAATACAACTTGCATCCGATGTCTTCTTATAAGTGTCGGGTCACATTTAAATCAGATAAATAAGTCCTATGATTATTCTGGACTGTGTATGGAATTCCAGTATGCCTGGGATACATAATGAAACTCCTGTCTCAAAAACAAATGAGAGGAAAAAAAAACCCAGCCAGTTCAGTAACTTATGCCAGTAATACTAGGAGGTAGATGTCCGGAGGAACATGGTCTAGTCCAGCCTTGGCAAAATATTTGCAAGACCCCATCTCAGCCAATTAAAAAAACAAACAAACAAACCTGAACATAGTGGCATACACTTTTCATCCCAGCTATGCAAAAACATGAATAGGAAGATACCATTCCAAAGTAGTTCAAAAATAAAAGATAGACCATGATCCAAAAAATAGTAATGAAAGCAGAAATGGCTAGGGGTGTGGCTTAAGTTGAGAGCAGCTGCTGAGTAAGTAACAAGGCTCCAAGTTCAAACCTTAGTACTGCTGAAAAAAACCAACCAAATAAAAAGATCTTATCAACCTTTATAGAAACAATAGGAAATTTGTTGGCCTTTAAAATCTACCAATTAGCATTTTACATTAACAGTATACCTGAATATTCAGAATGATAGAATGTACATGTTAATTTGTAAATATATCATGATTTTACATCTTATCTTGCTTTCCTAACATTCTTCCTCTCCACTATCTCCTTTAATTTCTGCATTTTTTTTTTTGTGGCTCCCTTTCTAGCATCTAGGCACAAGCTCCTGCTTTACAGTTGCATAAGGAAGATGCACAGGTAGGCCTCTGGAGTTCATCAAATCGAGAGTAAAATTAAGTCTTTTTCCTTAGAGTTTTGGCTTCTATACTTCTCCCTTGCCAGCTGACATCACAGTTGCTGGTGCCTTCCCTGTGAGATTGCTTAGGAGTTAACAAATTCAGAAACAGAACATAAAAGGAAAAGAACAGATTTTCCCTTGTGTTTCTGAGCTCCATAGTGGGAGAAAAAGATCTTATATGGAAAAGATTTTTCCATTGTGATGTCTTATGGGTTTGGATTCACATTAGGAAATGCCAGAGCAAAGTAAAATGGAATACTCCTGACTTTCATGGCAGTTTGGGTTCTAATATCCTGTATTGGTCAAATAGCTGTACCATGTGTCCAAAAAATTTTTATAATTTTGTTTTTGTAATGAAAATTTGGCATATGTTCTCTCAGTCTTACCCAGAACTAGAATGGGACTCTGGATTTGAATGCTTCTGAAAACTTTTTTTTCCCCTTAGAAACAAAAGAGCATTTTGTTTTTTCCCTTCCCCTCCCCAAATTATACCAACATCAAATACAGTGAAAACAGGGGTTATACCATGGAGGGTGGAACATACAAAGCAACAAAAAAAATCACATGGTATCTTATAAATATGTTAGAAACAATAGCAAGGAAGAAAAAACTTGTGTCCCTATCTTGGGGTTCATTTTGCTTAACATCTTATCTGAGCTCTTCTGCTTGTCCCAGACATACACTAGTTATTGCAAATAAGGGAAACCATGGGACCTATGTTTCTTTGGGCCTGGCTTACTTCACTTAATATAATTTTCTCCAAGTCTTTCTATTTCCTAACAAATGGGGCCCATTGTAACAATGTGATGTACAAGACGCTATGTCAAAAAATGAACTTTACAATTTGGGTGGGGGTGGGAGGGTGTAGTTGAGGAGGTAGGAGAGATGAGATGGTTGGGGAAAACAAAGGAGGAGGCAACAATGCTGGATAGGAAATGTACTCATTACCTTGCTCGTGTAACTGTAACCCCTCTGTACAGTATTTTCACAATAAATAAACTTATTTAAAAAACAAAAACAATAGACCAGTGGTGAGAAAGTAACATGTTTATCCTAGAATGTGATGAAGATTACATGATTGATAGCTTGAGGAATGACTGTGAGTGACTTCAGCTGATTCATTTTCCTCCCCTCTAAATTTTACTACTTAAGTTTCACTGCTTAGTAACTCTAAGACTTAATCTTTGTTATTAATGAGCCCTTTGTTTTTCTCTTTTTCATTTCTGTTACCATTGTCTTTACTTGGGTTTTTGTTATTTCTCATCCAGGCTGTTATAATAATCTAATATTTAGTTCAGGAGAATATGTACTCCAACTTGCAATTTTCTTCCACTTCTGTACATCTTATACATGTAGTAGTCTAAACTCTTGGGGTCTCTTTCTGAAACATAGACTGGCCCAGCCCTGATGGCTCATGCCTGTAATCCTAGTCACTCAGGATCTAGAAGATTGCACTGAGAAGCCAGACTAGGCAGAAAAGTCCAAGAGACTTCGTCTCCTATTAACTAGAAAAACACTGGGTGGAAATGTGGCTCAAGTGGTAGCCATTCAAGTGATGTCATGAACAAAACCAGGGAAGCACAAGGCCCTAAGTTGAAAGCCCAGTACTAGGGGAAAAAGAAAAAAAGGATACTTCTGTTGAAACTGTTTTTATGTTGAAGTCTACTTCATGTAATAACCAAATTATGGGTTGGCATATATATTTATTTGTATGTACTTGAAAATTCCCAATTGCAAATCATTTATAAGAACCACTAATGGAAATTCTTATTTTGATGACTGTCCTGACATTTTTGTTTCCACTCTTGTTCATCTATTTCTCACCCACAATATAGAATATTCCTTTTGAAACATAAATGTCATGATTTCCCTTGTTTGGAATTTTCAGTAGCTACTATCATGCTTAGATAATATCTAACATCCTTCCTGTGGGTTCTAAGGCCAAAAATGATCTCATAGAACTCCACCTTCACTTATTACGTTCCAGCCATATGGCTTTCATGTTGTTTTTTGGATACTTCCAAGGCCTTCTATTATTAATTCTCTTATTTCCTTCCTTCCTTCCTTCCTTCCTTCCTTCCTTCCTTCCTTCCTTCCTTCCTTCCTTCCTTCCTTCCTTCCTTTTCCTTCATTCCTATCTTCTTACCCTCCTTCTTTTCTTGCTTTCCCTGTCCTTCCTCTTGCCTGCCTGACTGAATTGTCTGTCTCACTGTAATACTATGTATAATTCATGATAGAAAGGACTCATTAGCCTAGTATATTCATTTCCCTTAAAACAACAATATACATGACTGTTACAGAACTTTGATAAATATTTAATAAATGAATGAATGGTTAAACTTCTTTTCTTTCTTCTTTGAAGTATTTTCTATTTGTTTTGTTTGTTTGATAGGTATGTTCTGGTACTAGAGCTTGAACTCAAGGCCTCCAGCACTTGGCACAGATATGCCTTATCACTGGAGCCACATATATGCTTCTGACTTTTTTGCTAGTCAGTTGGAGATAAGTCTCAGATATGTCTGCAAGGTCTGGCTTCAAATGAGATTTTTAAAACGAATTAATTTTTATGTAGTTCCTGAGTAGCCAGCATTCTAACCCCAAACTAGATGTTGCTTCAACATTTGCTTTATAATAGCATGTTATATTTTACACTTAAGTATTTCATACTCTATAATGGAAAAGATAGAGTTGTTCTCTTCTTAGAATGAATTTATAGTTTAAGTAATATAACTGTGTTGATTAGCTGTGAATCAATTCATAACAAACTGAGCATCATCCCACTGTTTTAAAAACTAAAGAACTATTTCAGCCAGGTTCCAGTGGACATGCATGTAATACTAGCTACTCAGGAGGCCTTGATCTAAGGATTGCGTTCTAAGCCAGCCTCAGCAGGAAAGTCCATGCGACTCTCATCTCTAAGCACCAAAGAGTTGGAAGTGGAGCTGGTGGAAGTTGGATCAGGTGGTAGCATACTAGCCTTGAGATCAGGGACCGCACCCAGGCCCCTAATTTCAAGCCCCCAGACCAGCAAGAAGAAGAAGAAGAGGGGTGGGGGGAGAAGACGACGACAACAACAGAAGAAGAAAGGGAGGGAGAGATAGAGAAAGAGAGAAAGAAAAGGACAACTTTAGACCATCATAATCTGTATCAGTGGTGTCCCTGCTTTAGGCAAATATGAAATGCTAAATCATCACACTTCTGCCTGTTTTTATTCTTTCCTGATCCATTCCCTCTCCTCCCCTTACAGCATTTCAATGAGGAGACTACTATCCCAAGTTGGATGCTCATGTTTCCCATGCCTGTTGAGTTACTTTTACTAGTTGTGACTACGTGAAATTTGTAGGTAGTTTTACTTTACAACTTGCCATTTTTGTCAACTTTTCATTTCTTAGGTTTTCTTTTCTGCCCATAGCATTCACATTAAATACTGAGTAGTATTTCATTCTGATGTTTTAGTAGTTTATTATTGCTCGTATTAATGGACATTTGTTATTTCTAAGTTTTCATTATTATAAAAGGTACTGAAATTTTTCTTTTTCATGTTTCCTTTTGCACATATATTATGTATAATAATTTTGCTATACTACATACCAAAGAGGGGACTTGAAATATTAGAATAGGCATGTTGTCGGCTTTAATAAATGATGTCAAAGTCTTCTTCATATTGTAGAAAGACATATGTCTATCTTTAATATATGAGTTTCTTCTTATTCACAAACTAACATCTATTGTTGGAACCTTTCATATTTTCTTCTTTTATGAATGTTGTTAGCTCAATTTTGTAAAAGCTATTAAAATGGTTTCTAAAGTTATTGATAATAATTCAATTAGGTCAAAGAAATTTGTTAAAATAAGAATTATATTTGAATTTTGCTTTTGCTAACTATATGCATTTGTCCTTTGCTTTTTCTAATTAATTATGGGCTATCTATTTTGGCAGCTCTGGTTGAAGAAGTGTATTTTGCACAGAGAGAACGTGATGAAGCTATTATGGCTAGACTGCAACTGGCGATTAAGGAGAGAGATGAAGCAATTGCACGAGCCAAGCATATGGAAGTTTCTCTAAAAGTGTACGTACACATTTAAAATTATATGTGATGGAAATATTTATAAAATGCATGTTTTATGTAATAGTCACATGTTAAAAATGCTACTGAGTCTTATTGTTGCAATAAGACATTGTATATCCTTGTAATCTTTTTCTAAATCATTTGGCATGCTAGTAATTTGCCTGTTGGAGGCTGCAGTTTTTTATTTTGTCTTGTTTATTTTCAGCAAAAGAAAGTACTGGGATGTAAATTCAAGGTCTTTTTCTTGTTAGGAAAACAATTTTTGCCCTTTAACTGTAGTTATTTTTGTGGTAGGGTCTTCTGCTTTTGCCTAGGCTGACCTGGACTGTGATCCTCCTAGTTATAAGACTCCCATATAGATGGCTTACAGATATGCAAGATGGGATCTTGCTAACTTCTTTTCCAGCATAGACTTAGGAATTATTTGGGATTACAAATGAGGTCATTGTGCCTTGGTCAGTAAAGAAAAAGAGAAAGGGAAAAAAAGAATTACTCTTAGTACAGTTATTGTACTTTCCACGTGACTCTACTGTTTCTGATGATTATCACCTCTCTTCCTTTCTTATCACTTTCTTGATATATTTCAACTCTTTGAGTTCCTTTCTTGCCCCTTGTTTAATATCTGTTTCTGTTCTTCACTACTTTTTTCTTTTTTAAATATTTCTTATTTTTGTATTATTATATATGTGATGTACAGAGGGGTTACAGTTCCATAAGTCAAATAATGAGTACATTTCTTTTTGGGCAATGTCACTCCTTCCCTCACTTCCAGCTGCTTGATTTTTTTTTTAGATATGGCTCTTAAACTTTAGTGATACTTGAAATAATAAAGTCTGAGAGTACTATTTTGGCCACCCAGGTGATTCTAATAAGGTAAGTGATGGACCACACCTGGAAGAACAATGCCACAGAAATTGGTGTATCTCAAATTTTACTGTGCAAGTTTAATCTCTTGGAAGATCTTGCTATAATTCAGATTCTACACTTCAGCAAGTCTGGGGTTGTATTCCAACGAAAATGCCTCTAGAAATAGGTTATTTGTAAAGTTAGCATAGTAATTGAATGTTAATCATATAATCTATATAGTTACAACATGTGCTAGGTTATGTGGTAGATCAGAGTTAAGCACTAATTAAAATATGAGACAGAAAGCCATAAATACTGGGCTGGGAATGTGGCTTAGTAGTATAGTGCTTGCCTAGCATGCATGAAGCCCTGGGTTCAATTCCTCAGCACCACATAAACAGAAAAGGCCAGAATTGGGGTTGTGGCTCAAGTGGTAGAGTGCTAGCCTTGAGCAAAACTCAGGGACAGTGCCCAAGTCCTGAGTTCAAGCCCCAGGACTTGCAAAAACAAAAAAAAGAAAGCCAGGGCTGGGAAGGTGGCTCAGTGGTAGAGCGCTTGCCTTGCATGCTCAAGGCCCTGGGTTCGATTCCTCAGCACCACATAAGCAAAAAGAAAAAAGCCGGAAGTGGCGCTGTGGCTCAAGTGGTAGAGCACTAGCCTTGAGCTGAAGAGCTGAGGGACAGTGCCCAGGCCCAGAGTTCAGGTCCCACGACCGGACTTAAAAAAAAAAAAAAAGAAAGCCATAAATATGAAATAATGACAGTATTCAAATTGTGATTAGGTAACAATCTAGTTTTAGTTTATTAATAGCTTTATCTGTTGAAGACAAATCATTGTAAAGCATTTTATCTATTGAAAGATACAAATAATCAAAACAAATTCTACACTTTCTGTCCCCAAATAACCATCTTCTATTTTTATTTTTATTTTAAATTTTCATATAGTAATTGTGTATATATACATACATGCATAGACATATATATATACATATGTACGGGGGGTAAAATGATTATGTATTGACCGCATGCAATGTGTATTTTTCAAATCATGAAAAATATCTAAGCACTGATCACTGTAGTTATAACTACCCAAGATTCTGAAATCTGAGGATTAAGGTTCAAAGCCAACCCCAGCTAGCTTTGATTTGTCCCAATAAATATAAGACTATAGGTATCTATTTGATATATTAATTTGAGTTTTTCTGTATATAAATTTAAAAATCGTAGTTGAATCACATTAATAAATCTGATTTTCACTTTTTGAAGTACCTTCATACTGTCCTGCATAATGTATATCTTAAGATATTCCCATCAACAGTGTATGAGAATTATTTTTTTCTGCAACCTCCCATTGATTATTATATTTTGCTTTTTGTTTATAGTTATTTTAAATGGGGTGAGATAATCTCTGTGAACTGTGTTTTATTGAATTATATTTATATGTTCTGAAATACAAATCACTAGCAAAAACAATGTTTTAACCTGTGGCTTTCATTTTTTGTTTCGTTGATTTTGTCGGTTATGGGTCTTACACTCTGGGCCTGGGCACTGTAAAGCAAGTGCTTTACCACTTGACCCACAGCATCACTTCCAGTTTTCTGATGATTAATTTGAGGTAAGAGTCTCACAGACTTTCCTTGCCTGGGCTGGCTTCCAACTGTGATCCTCAGATCTCAGCCTCCTGAGTAGCTAGGATTACGGATATGAGCCATCGGTGCCTAGCTCTAACCTATGGTTTTGTAAAAAAGTAAATGAGAAGATAATTTATAAGAAACATAAATATATTAGCTTATGGTTCTAGAGGTTTGGAAGTACAAAAATCAAAGTGCCAACTTCTAGGGAAGGCCTACTAATGCATTATTACATGGTGGAAAGTAGAAAGGCAAAAGGTGGCTAAACTCACATTTTTGAAATGCCATTAAGCCTATGAAAGTGGAGTCCTAGCATTCTAATTGACTCTCAAAGGCCCTATTTCTTTTTTTGTAAAATATATTTTATTAGTACATGGTTACTTTCTGTTTTGGGCCGATCAGTCATGGGGCTTAAACTTTAGGCCTGAGCACTGTCTCTGAGCTCTTCATCTCAAGGCAAGTGCTCTACCATTTGAGCCACAGCACCACTTCCAATGATTTTCTGGTAGTTAATTGGAGATAAAAGGAGGGGGAAGCAATGCTCAATAGGAAAAGTACTCATCTTACTCATGTAATCCCTCTGTACAGTATGTTTATTATATATATATATATATATATATATATATATATATATATATATTAAGGCTGGGAGTGTGGCTCAGTGGTAGAGTGCTTGCCTTACATGCATAGGGCCCTGGGTTCAATTCCTCAGCACTACATAAGCAGAAAAAGACAGAAGTAGCACTGTGGCTAAAGTGGTAGAGTGCTAGCCTTGAGCTGAAGAGCTGAGGGACAGCGCCCAGACCCAGTGTTCAGGCCCACAACCACCACCACCACCACCAACATATCTATATATAGATATATATTGACATATCTATCTATCTATCTCTATCTATCTCTCTATCTAGATAGAGAGATAGATATTAAAAAGCAAAAATAAAAAGAGTCTCATGAACTTGCCTCCCCAGGCTGGCTTTGAGCCTCAATCCTCAAATCTCAACCTCCTAAGTATCTAGGATTATAGACGTGAGCGTCCAGCGCCAGGCTCATGGTTAATTTCCTTACTGTTTGGTTAACTCTTATTTTCTTTTCATGTCCTTATATAATACTATATGTCTGTGTTATACCAGTTTTTTAAAAAATAAATTTTATTTTAGAATAATTTTAGACTTCCAGAAAAGTTGTGAAGACAGTAAGGTTTAAACCACACTTTGTATTCTTTATTAGCTTTTTGTTTTTGTTTTTGTTTTTCTCTTTTCTTTTTCCTTCCTTCCTTCCTTCTTTCTTTCCTTCCTTCTTTCCTTCCTTCTTTCTTTCCTTTCCTTCTCTTTCTTTCTCCCTTCCTTCCTTCCTTCATTCCTTCCTTCATTCCTTTCTTTCTTTCTTTCTCTCTTTCTTTCTTTCTTTCTTTCTTTCTTTCTTTTTTTCTTTCTTTCTTTCTTTCTTTCTTTCTTTCTTTCTTTCTTTCTTTCTTTCTTTCTTTCTTTCTTTCTTTCTTTCTTTCTTTCTTTCTTTCTTTCTTTCTTTCTTTTTTTAGCAAGTTCTGGGGCTTGAACTCAGGGCTTGGGCACTGTCCCTAAGCAACTTTTTTACTCAAGGCTAGCACTGTACCACTAAGCCACATTCCAAGCCTTTATTAACATTTTCTTTTCTTTTCTTTTCTTTTGGGGGGGGGGTCCGGTTGTGGGGCCTGAACTCTGGGCTTGGGCGCTGTCCCTCAGCTCTTCAGCTCAAGGCTAGCGCTCTACCACTTGTGCCACAATGCCACTTCCGGCTTTTTTTCTTTTTGCTTATGTGGTGCTGAGGAATCGAACCCAGGGCCTCAGGCATGCAAGGCAAGTGCTCTACCACTGAGCCACCTTCCCAGCCCTTTATTAACATTTTCTATTACTCTGGCACATTTATCTTCAGTGAAAGTTCAATATCATTACCTAATTATTAACTAAACTCCACAGTTTATTCAGATTTAATAATGTGTCTCTAAAATCCTTTTGTGGATTTATTTTGTTTATATTGTTATATTCAATTGTATCTTCTTAGCTTACAGTGGCCTGTGACATTTTCTGATATTTTCCTTGTTTTTGATGACCTAGACACCTTGGAGAGGTAGAAGTCAGAATTTTGAAGAGGGTTTCTCAATTGTGACTTTTCTGAAGGTTTTCCTCATGGGTAGTATCGGTTATAGGTTTTAAGGATAACATGAATGTTATCATCACATTATTGCAATATGATATTATATGAACATGATTTACTGGAGTTATATTAACCTTGATCATCCAGTTAAGTCAGGGGTCAGTGTCAAGTAACCTGTGTTTCCTTTTTCAAAAGTGTTTACTTTTTTTAGGAAGAACTTACTTAGTGTAGCCCATATTTAAGAATAAGATTAGATCAACATTTGTTGTTCATTTTCTTGATGATTGCCATTTTGACTGAAGTGAGATGGAATCCTAACATAGTTTTGTTTGGCAGTTCTTTTATAGCTAAGAATGTTGAACATTTCTTATGTTTATTATTATTCATTTGTATTTTATCTTTGAATAGTTGTCTAGTTTGTTTGCCATTTGTTAATTGGATTATTTTTCCTTTTTATGTTTATTTGAGAAATTTATATATTCTAGTTATTAATCTTTTATTCTTTAAACAGCTGGAAACCTTTTTTCAATTCTAATTATTTTTTATTTTTATTTTTTGTCAGTCCTGGAGCTTGAACTCAGGGCCCAAGTACTGTCCCCAAGCTTCTTTTGCTCAAGGCTAGCACTCTATCACTTGAGCCACAGCGCCACTTCTGGCCTTTTCTGTTTATGTGGCACTGAGGAATTGAACCCAGGGCTTCATGCATACTAGGCAACCACTCTACCACTAAGCCACATTCCCAGCTCCTCACTTTTTTCCATTCTATAGATTGTCTCTTGATTATAATTATTTCTTTCAGTATACAGAAGCTTCTAGATGCAGTCGCAGTCATTCATTCTTTTTCTGGGCTATTGAAGTCCTATTCAGAAATAATTTAACCTATTTCTATATTTTGTAGAGCTTTCCCTATGTTTTCTTGTAGTTTTAAGATTTCATATTTGCATTAATATCTATTAATTAACTTGATTAACTTAGAGTTGATTTTTTTATAGTGTAAGAGACAGAGATCTTGTTTAAGTTTTCTGCACACTGAAAACCAGTTTTCCAAACACCATTTGTTAAGGAGATCTTCTTTTTTCTGATGTATGCTTTTGGTTCCTTTGTCAAAGATAAGATTATATCTGTGTCATCTACTGTGGTCCATTGATTTTTCATAACCATTTTTGTGCCAGTACTAGGCTATGTTTTTTAGTATGGCTCTGTATTATCATTTAAAGTCTGATATTATAAAACCTCCAGCATTGCTCATTTTGTTCAGGATTGCTTTTGCTATTCAGTCTTTTATGCTTCAAGATAAATTTTAAGATTGATTTTCTAGTTCTTCCAAGAACAACATTGACATTTTAGGAATGGAAACTTAGTACAACCACTATAAAAATCAGTATTGAAGCTCCTTACAACTAAAAATAGCCCGGCATCAATGGCTCATGCCTATAATCCTACCTAATTAAGAGACTGAGATCTGAGAATACCAGTTTAAAGCCAGCCTAGTCAGACAAATTCATGAGAATTTTATCTGCAATAAACCAGCAAACCACCAAAAATGGAGGTGTAAGCTCAAGTGGAAGAGTGCCAGATTTGAGTGAAAATTTGAGTGAAAGCCCCAGTACCAGCACACATACATGCACATGCATGTGTATGCACACACACACACACACACACACACACACACACACACACACACACACACACACACAACTACAAATAGACCTACCTATAACCTTGCCATTTGACTGAGATCACTTCACGTAGAGGCATACAGAAGTGTACTCTCTCCTTAGAATCAGCCATTCCTTCCAAGTGCTCTAGTTTTCTGTATTGAAAAAAGCCTACTTTGGCCACATTATGAGTACGTCAAGATCCTCTTAGTAAACAGAAGAAGAGATTCTTTTCCTCATGTACAGATATGAATGTTTATTAATATGTCCATCTGTATTCCATGAGTTCATATCAATGTCTAATTCTAATTCAGTATTACGGTTTCTAGCCTTTCCTTCTGTTCATCTATAATTTACCTCTTCCCAACAGTAAGAAAATTTGGTTCCCACCAAATACTGGATTACTTATTTGTCTCACTCTTGTAACCATTATGATTCTTTCAGAATTATTAACCCATGCCCAATGAAGAACATCTTTACCAATGAGAGTGTACTGCATATATATTTAATTTATTCTTAGGGTTTTCCAAACCTACTTGGTTTTGCTTCTTTCTGCCAACTCTTTTTTTTGGGGCGTGGGGTCTGGTCATGGGGCCTGAACTCTGGGCCTGGGCACTGTCCCTCAGCTCTTCAGCTCAAGGCTAGCACTCTACCACTTGAGCCACAGTGCCACTTCTGGCTTTTTTCTTTTTGCTTATGTGGTGCTGAGGAATTGAACCCAGGGCCTCAGGCATGCAAGGCAAGCGCTCTATCACTGAGCCACCTTCCCAGCCCCTCTGCCACCTCTTTTAGTGAGATTATATAATATTTTTGTAGTAATAATCTACATTCCATCTTAGGGTCCTTTGACCTGATTTTTTTTTATTTACTTAAATTAAGGTTCACTCTGTGCTATATGGTCCACTTAGTTCCTGTGTTAGCTATGGCATCCACAAGCTTGTTTTCTACATCTAACAGTCTCTTCTTTTCTAGAATGTCACGTGAATGGGAATGTGCAACATATAACCTTTTCAATCTGGTTTATTTTACTTATTCGAATGCTTCCATAGTAGTACATTAATTAATACCTTGTTCTTTTTCTTGTTGAATAGTAACCATTATGTAGATTTGTTTTTGTTCATTTATATTAAATATGCCTTGGTTGTGTCCTTCTCAATTTTGAGTAAAGTTGCTATAAGCATTTACATAAAGATTACTTGTGGCATGATGTTTTATAATTAATGGCATAAATCTAGTAGCATGATTGTTGGGTCCTAGGTTAAATCTGTATTAACTTACACAACTGCCAAATTGTCTTTTATAATAACTGTACCATTTTGGATAACCACCAGCAGTGAATCGAAGTTCCTGTTGCTCTGACTCATTGCTTACTAGAATTGGGAATCATTGATTGTGTTTAGTTTTGCTTTTGTTCTTATTTTAGATTTTAGCTGTTCTAAGATGAGTATAGTGGCATCTCAATATTTTAATTTCCAATGATGACAAATATTAGGCATCATTTTTATGTCTGCTATCTACATATCTTCAGGAAAATTTTTATGCAGATATTCAATACCAATTTTAAAATAATATTTTTCTTATTGTTTAAAAAAAGTTATTTATATTCTATTTTTTTTATTGTGTTATTTTGCTGTAGCAGCATTGAGACTTGAGCTCAGCCAGAGATTTGTCCTTTAGTTTTTTTTTTCTTTTTTCTTTTGGCCAGTCCTTGGGCTTGAAAAATCAGGACCTGGGCACTGTTCCTGAGCTTCTTTTGCTCAAGGCTAGCACTCTATCACTAAAACCATAGTACCACTTCCAGTTTTTCTGTTTATGTGTATGGAGGAATTGAACCCAGGGCTTTATGCATGCTAGGCAAGCACTATATCAGTAAGACACATTCCCAGCCCTAGCTTTTTTAAAAAAAATTATTTACTCTATTATAGATGTACAGAGGGATTTATATGGTTTTATTTCATTGTTTATGACTATTTTCTTCTAGTTTATGTTGTGATTTTATTGTTTTGTAGTGTTTTCACATCTCTTAGTACATTTGGCAGAACAAAAATTTTACATTTTGATAAAACGCAAATTGTTGTTCATTCATGGATTGTGTTTTTAATATGAATTGTGAAACTTTACCATGTAAGAAGGCACATGGATTTTCTCCCATGTATTCCTCTAGAAGTTATAATTCTATTTTACATATAGTTCTTTAATTTTTATAGAAGTTGTGAAGTATATGTGAAGTTCTTTTATTCTTTAACATATGGACATTCATTTATTCTATTTTTTGAATGGGCTATCATTTCTCTATTAGATTCCTTTTGAATTTTTGTCAAAAATAAGTTTCTGTTTTACTGAAATATATATCTATTCTTTTGTCAGTGTTACACAGTCTTGCTCATATTAAATCTTGAAATCAGATGACAGTCTTTCAATTTTGTTTCTTTAATGTAGTAGTTTTTGGCTATTTTAGTAATTTGCCTTTGCATATAGATTTTAATTACTAGTTTATTTATATCTGCAAAAATCCTTTGTAGAATCAAGTGATTTTACACATAGTTTGTAAAGTACTTATTTTTTTTAAAGTTCAGTGACTCATCTATTAAAATTTTAAACACATGATAATGATTAATATTTGGGGAGATGAAGTTGCTATTGCTCTTAGTTATACATCCAAAAAATTGTCCTATATGGGGGCTGGGAAGGTGGCTCAGTGGTAGAGTGCTTTCCTAGCATGCATGAGGTCCTAGGTTTGATTCCTCAGCACCACATAAACAGAAAAAGCCGCTGTGGCACTGTGGCTCAAGTGGTAGAGCGCTAGCCTTGAGCTGAAGAGCTGAGGGACAGTGCCCAGGCCCTCAGTTCAGGCCCCACAACCAACAACAACAACAACAACAAATGTCCTATATGCTACAAAGAAGTACAAATGGTATATCTGAGTAAATGTTTAAACTTTAAAACTCTTCCTTGAGGATTTGCAGTAATATCATCAGCTGCCACATACTTCCATAGTATTTTTATGGGCATAGATATTTTTACCTAGCTTGATTGCCCATTTTGTTCACAAATCTGTTTTTGAACATTATCCCAACTTTTTTTTTAAGTAAGGTATATGTATGCCTTATGAATGAAAAAACTTGAAGCATTTGAATACTTGACTAAAGACTCAAAGTCAATCAAGCAACATTGTTGGAATATCTACCTCAGATTTTCCCTGGAACTCAAATTTAGTATATCTAAATTGAAATTTTATAGTTATTTGTTATACATTTTATTACAGGCAGAGGCCTTTTCATTTGTTCCAGTATTAAGGGAGCATTGGAAATGGGAGAAAAGGAAAAACAATCTTGAGCTGTTTCTTTTAATTCATTAATCTATTTAATAAATATTTATTGAATGTATACTACATATAAAGAAAATGCTAGTTGTTGGAGTCACAGAATTATGGTTGAGATTTAATTAGGAACATCATCTAAATAATGACACAAATACTTAAGGCAATGTTAATTGATAAAAAGAAGTGTTGGTTAATTGATATAAGGAAGTATTGGTTAATATGAGTGTCCTTCTATATTACAGTCTAGGAGTACATGTGGGTAGGGATCAGAATTGACCTTACATACCACGCAAATACATTAGCCAAAAAATAAAATTAAAATAGTATATTATTGTAGTCAGATAGTACTACAGAGATTCCTTCCTCCCCAGCTTAGTCTAGGTTCTGAACCGTTTATTTTAATAATTATTTTTTTGTTTCTGTGGTACTGAGGAATCAAACCTCGGACCTTGTACATGCTAGGCAAGCACTCTACCACTAAGCCTCATTCTCAGCCCAGTTCTGAACCTTTAAGAATGCATTTTGATTAAATCCATAATTAGACAGAATATATTTATAACTAAGTTGTTATTGACTTAAAGACATATTTTCAGGTGAGTATATCATGAAATTGTATAAATTACTTCACATCTTTTTTAATTATTAGTTGCTCCTATGATATTCAAATTCTTTTTATCATACTTTTTCCTCCCATCTTTTTTGCTACATTTGATATACTTTGTGTTTCTATTATAATGTTTGTCTTGATTTATTCTGCTCCTCTGCTTTCCCTCGCCTCTTGAAACTCTAGTTTCTGCCCTTCCTTCTTTCCTTCTTTCCTTCCTTCCCCTTTTCCTTCCTTCTCTTCCCTTTTTCCTTCCTTCCTTCCTCTTTCTTCTTCATTCCTTTCATCCTGTTCTCTTTTTATCTCTTTCTTTGTTTCTCTCTCTTTCGTTCTTTCTTTTCTCTCTCTCTCTCTCTTTCTTTCTTTCTTTCTTTCTTTCTTTCTTTCTTTCTTTCTTTCTTTCTTTCTTTCTTTCTTTCTTTCTTTCTTTCTTTCTTTCTTTCTTCTCAGTATTTGTGTGTGTGTCTGTCATGGTGCCTGAACTCTGGGCCTGGGCGCTGTCCCTCAGCTCTTCAGTTCAAGGCTAATGCCCGACCACTTGAGCCACAGTGCCACTTCTGGATTTTTCTGCTTATGTGGTGCTGGGGAATTGAACCCAGGGCCTCATGCATGTGAGGCAGGCACTCTACTACTGAGCCACCTTCCCAGCTCTCAATATTTCTTTCTTGGCTTTTATCTAAAACTTTGAAAAACAGTAAAAATAACTCAGATTTAAATGAAAGTTAAAGTGACCTATACATGCACTAATTTATATTTTGATATGTACATTGAAATTTCTAAGATGATTATATTTTTCATGGTTTTTAGTAGACTATAAAACATATTAAATGTGGTATTATTTAGAAAATGAGAAGAAAAGCCAACATGTCAAACTCTTTTGATTAGGTAATCAATTGTTCCTTATCATTTGATGTCAATGTTCTTTCTATTGAAGAAGCTGTAGTTTCACAAAGAAAAAAAAAGTAATATTGACTGATTTAGAAATGTGACATTTTATGCATGAGTCTTTTCACTTAGAATGCGTGGTATAGGAAATCAATGGAAACTTGAGTCTATAGACATGTACTTGAGCAAAAATCTTACTAATTATCATTAGATTATAAGACATTAGACTATAACAGACATTACAGTTTTAGAAGAAAACTGAGATTATTGTGTCAAGTAGTCTACCTTAGATTAATATCATTTATAGATTTCAGCTATATTTGATATAATACCAACCATTATTTTAACTTTTACTTAAGCCAGTAAACACTCACAGATTATGCATGCTCATAGTACCCTTCAGTCATTTTATGTAGAAAATTGGAGGTGTTATATATTTGCTTAAATTGTTTCTTTGAAAAGGTAGGATATCTGGTTCATGTATTATTTTCAGTGATACAGTAAATGGTGTATTTATTGAAGGTCTGAATTTACTTTTCTGAAAATTATTTTTATTCTTATTCTTTGTATAATGAATGGTATGAATAAAAATGGTCTCAAATACCTATATTAGCACTGATAGTGTATTAAATTTTTAAAAAATCTGGTCTCATATTCCAATATTCTGTATCAAGGATGGACAAACTAGAAATTTGTGGTAAAAATCCAGCCTTTCACTTTTTTTTTGTAATTGAAATTTCATTAGAACAGAGCCACATGTGTATTTGTTTTTTGCATAACAAAGGCAAAGTTTAGTAACTATATCTGAGACCAAAGGCAAATCTAAAACTTTCTACTAGTTGATCTCTTCTCTCTACAATCTAATTGAAATAAAATCAGTAATCATTCCTTGAAATCACTCTATTTTGAGACTTATAATTAATTTTGTTTAACAATTTATTATTATACACACTTTCTGTCTTGCAATGTAGCAATGGCTATTTACACTCTGTGTATCCCAGACTGGCTTTGACTTCACACTCCTAAGTACTAAGATTACAAGCAAGAACTGCACCATCCCCCACTTCAGCCTGAGACTTTTAAAGAAAGACAAATAGAGAATTATAACTATCAGCTTTTTCTCCTTCTAATTTGAGTTTATATTGAAAGTTACAAGTGCCTGTGAAAATGTTCAAATCTTAACCTTTTTTGTGTTGATTATAAAGATTAATAATAAAGCCAGATTGAGAGCCAAAATGCTTTCAAAATGCAAAGTGTTTGACTTCGTTCATTCATGTTCTGCATGTCAGAGGAGCACAGGAGACTCATGGAAAATGGTTCAAATTCAAGTATTAGCAAATGATAAGTCATTTTATATTGCTTATTTTTAGGAGCAGTTGCACAAACCATTTAAACCCATGAATGCTAAATTCATGCATTTGGAGCCTAGTTGGGATTTTGATAAGAAAATTTAATTTTGATTTAAAATTTTTACTTGATAGCAGGGAGCTTTAATATTATACTAACTATAGTTATCTCAACCCATTCTTTTTGGGAGGTGTTAATTTATAACATTAAAACCCTTCATCTCTTTCTCCTTAAACTATTTTTCATATTATAGTGCTCAAACATAATTTATAAACATTATATAGAAATTCAATATATTTTATTGTAGATTATTATTATTTTCTTCTTGTTTACATATAATTCTTTGAAACTAAATATGGTGGCTTATTACCTTAGGTACTCAATTTTTAAAAGATTCTCAGTAATTCACACATCTAAATATTTAATTTTCAGGTATCTGTTAACATCCTAAATATTATTAAATTTAATATAGCAATTGTAAATTTCTAAATTTAGATTGGGTTTGAGGAACTGCCGTCATTAGCTTTTAGTCTGATTTTATCTGAAAAGTCATAACATTTTAATAGCTCCCCATATATGAGTTTTCTGAAAATCAAACAACTAATAACTTGATAAATATTACTGTTTTACAATTAATTTGTAGCAGTAAAGAAAGACAAGAGCTTCATTGTACCTTTCTGCTATAGAATAGATTATTTTACTCAATTTACTGAAAAAAATAATTGTCTTCAGAATTTTTGTAGAAGCAGCTTCTATTAAGCAGACATTTCTGAAACGATTTATTTTGAAGAAAAAAATGTAAAAAGAAGAGAGTATTTTCACTTTTTGAACTGTAAATCTAAGCAAATATTAGTAGTTTAGGAACAAATATAATTCAGAATTACTCTTTTGTTGAATTTTATAGTATATAAGTATACATAGAGGTAGCTTTTGATTTTTTTTCCTAATAAGAATATGTGTTTTAAAATGACCAGTTTGTCTATGAGTGTAGCAATTTCATCCAGTTGATAAGTTTGCAACAATCTTATATAGCACAGTTATTAAATATCTTTTATTATGATTTCTCCTCTTTTTGTGGTATGTATTAACTCATAGGAGTACAGAAATTGTTTGTAGGTGATGAGGAGACTTTTAGGAGAGAGGAAATTGGAATTGTACTAAAATTTTATAAGAATTATACAAAACTTGTAGTACAAGTTTAAAATAATTGAAATTCTAAAATCTAAATCATTTTTTACTAATACAGATTACAGATTTTCTTTTAATTTATCTAATTTCATGGTTATCTAAGTTATATTGCTATTTTAAGATACATCATTTACTACTTTTCTGCTAATAGAATCCGTCAGTTCATCAGTATTAAGTGTTTGAGTAAACACTGTAGCCTTTATAAGACAAAAGTAACTTAGAAGAACACATTATCTTTGAATTGAAAGACTCTATATATTATTTTAAAAAGAGAAAATAACACAGCTCAGAAAATGGTTTAATTTGGCCAGCCTCTCTGTATAGCATATTTGTTTTAGCAAATAGCAACAGGAGATTTTTAGGTTAAATTTACTGTAATTATTTGTTATAGCTTTTGAGGGAACAGTTAAACTTTGAAATAAAAATACTTGCCTTGTTTTACTTGTGATGACATCCAAAAATAAGAGAGAAAGAGAGAAGAAAATACAGTTTCTGACAATAATTGAAAGTCCTGGAATAAATATAATGATGAGAATGAGTACTTCTATCACTGGGGAACTTTCTTCATCTAAGCACATATGAACAATTGATCCTTGTAGTCATATATAGCAGTAAACATTAATAACTTAACAGTCTGAAGTCAGTGCAGAAGATATAGAGCATTATTGAAAGATGGAGTCGAGCAGGTGGCACTTTAATATGTTCAGTGTCATGGTTGACTCTAAAGACTAGTCGAATGAAATTACTTGAGGTTCTAAAGATTTAAAAAGCGAACTCATTTTGCTGCACTAAGGAAATGCTACTGATCAGGCTTTCTGTGTCCCTTTTTTCTAGGCTAGAAAATATTAACCCTGAAGAAAATGACATGGTAAGCCATTCTCTGAGGAGATTTCTTGATGTCAGTCTTATATCTTAGAGGCTTAAGTTCAATTGAGTGGGTTTCAAGAACTAAGATGTGGGAAAAAGAAGAATTGACACACTAATAATGTACATCTTTGCTGCAATATGAAAATTCAATAACTTCACTCAGTCAATTTACAATTCACATGTGCCTATTAATTAAAACCCTATATTAAATAAAATATATTAAAACCTCATGTCTGACTAACATATAATGGTGTTGGTAGACATTACAGGAATTACTGAACAGAATAAACAACGCAGACACAGGGATAGCTATTCAGAAGAATGGAGCTATAATTGTGGATAGAATCTACAAGACCAAGGAATGTAAAAAGAGAATAACTGCAGAAGAAATGAATGCAGTGATAGAAGAACGAGATGCTGCTTTGTCTCAGGTAACTGCATGTATTTGTAAAAGCATTTATTTACCCTTCTACCCTCTTTTTTAAACCATGAGAAGGTAACTTTTACTCAGTCTTAATTTACATCACTTTAAACCATATAATTAATTCCATGTTGAGTTGATATATTAAAATATTTGCATATTTCCTAATGCCACTTTTTCAAAATACGCATCCTCTCTATAAAAGCTAATGCACCATTATTTCTTAGTAAAACAAAACTTGTCATAAAAATGAAATTTTTTTAAAGTAATCACTTTCAAAGGAGACTTGCTGCAAAGACTATAGTTTTATGAGGGCTGAAACTATGGTTTTATTGCTATGTTTTTATTACTGTTTTTTGTTCCCAATGCTTTGTGAATAATAAACATTGATAAATAGCTCAAATTATTAGTATATTCTTTTCTGCATATTTTTTACAACTTCATACTCTAACTCAAACATAATTTCTTCCCTGAGGCTACTGGTTCCACTACAGTTCTCCCCAGTGGTAGTTATGTTTCTTCCACACCAATTAAACCACTGGGCCTAGGGGGTCATTCCTCAGTCATCGTTTTATATCATTGTTCCTTGTCTTCCCTAAACATTTCCAGCATGAGACTGCTCCCTGTATGTGTTTGTTGCAGTCATTTACACAATTGTGTGTTGCACCCCTTCATAAAAGTTCTAGTGTCTTTCTTGTTCATTCTCTCTTTTCAAGCTACTCATGTTATAATGCCTATGTAAGTGGTCCTTTCAATACTAGCCTCTTGTTTCTAGACTTTCCTTTATTCATTGCGTGCCACACACTGCTTCTGCCATCTACTTTATGGTTATGTCCTGCATTTGGTCATTACCAATTTCAATTTCAAACATCCCCCTTTTGACCTCTTCCTACTATCTTTCTAGTTCATTTGCAGTTTCCCTATTCTGGTGATACCTGTTTCTATGGTTCTTACTTATCCTTCATTTTCATTATTCTCCTTGTGTAGCTTAGATTCCATTACCCACAATAATTATCACTTTTATATATGATTCATTTCTCTTATCCTTTTTATCTGGTTTTCTGTAAAACCTAATGTATCATTATTTCTTAATAAAACAAAACTTGTTATAAAAATGAACTTATCTGGGGCTGGGGGTTTAGCCCAGCAGAAGGGCGCCCACCCAGTGCGCACAAGGCCCTGGGTTCGGGCCTCAGCCCTGGAAAAAAAAAGAACAAAAAACCTACAAAAGAAATGATCTTTTTTTAAACGAATCGCTTTTGTAGAAGACTTGCTACAGAAACTATAGGTTTATGAGGGCTGAAACTATGGTTTTATTCCTATGTTTTCTTCTGGAAAACATACTCACATTGTAAAACCAAAGGCTAAATTCATATTCCTATCTATTCTGTATCTTTACAACTTTACATGGTAGAGAAGTAGCATACAAATTTGTTGACTGAATTTACCTTAAATTCATGTCACTGTCTCTAAGCAGGCCCTTATTGATGCCTGGCAATCTTCTTGCTATTCATTAGTCCACCCATTCTCCCCTCTGGACAATCTTAACTCTTCTCCTTTCTCTTTAAACATTTCTCTTGACCCTAATCAAAAAGAGAAATTATAGCTGGGCACCATTGTATCACACCTAGTTATTTAAGAGGCTGAGATTTGAGGATCCAGGTTCAAAGCTAGCCCAAGCAGGAAAAATCTGTGAATCTATCTCTAATTAACCAGCAAAAAGCCAGAAATGGATCTGTGGCTCAAGTGGTAGAACACTAACCTTGAGCACAAAAGCTCAGGGACAGGCCCAGACCATGAATTCATGCCCTAGGACACACACACACATACAATGCACACACACACACACACACACACACACACACATAGAGAAAATGTATGCACGTCTTCTGTCATTTTGCCAAGTAGCAGCCTTTCTGCATTTATACTGTATCCTCTACCTTTTTACCTTTTGTCTTTTATTTTTAAATATTTATCTTTATTTAAACAACATTTCAACTTCAATACTATTTTTGTATGTCCTCAGTCACTTCAGTATGCAGCAGCGCTCCTGCATTTATAATGTATCCTCTCCTTTTTTCCTTTGATTCTTTAGTTTTTAGTTGTGTTTTTAGTATATATCATTATTAAGACAGCATCTTCAGTACTAATTCACATCTTTTCTGCTCTGTTCCAAGTTATTGCTTAACTCATTGTTTATTTCATCTACTAATTCACAAACTATTTCCAATTAATTCATTTCCGTAACTGTCCAAAATGCTATTAGCTGCGAAGACTGTGTGGCATTTTTGGTAAGTCTTGGTGTACACATGATTGATTCATCCATATACATTGAGTAAGGCTTCCCAATCTGAAAGCTGAGTATTCATGAGTGTTCCTGTATTCTAGTGTTTGTCTCAACATTAAGAAACTGGAAAACTTCACTGCTCCTCAAATTTTTCATGTCATCTCTGCATAACTTCAAAAGCTTGTCCTTCAGCAAGACAAGCTTGATTAATCCAAGCCTGCTTTATCAGCCCCTTTTCCATACCTACAGTTTGGAAAATTTTCCATGATTTGGGGAGGAAGACTGAGATCTTTTAAATCACTTCTCCAGTCATTCTGTCTTCTAGATCTTAGCCACTCAACTCATTATTGCATCAACAACTCTCTGCTGCCTTTATGCAGATGAGTTTTGTGTTGAATCTGAAATTCTTGTTCTTAGATAAAGCATTCTATCTAGATGTGGAGGCTTGACATTTGTCTTTAGATTAAAAATGAAAAAAGAAAGTGCCAGTGGCTCACACCTGTAATCCTAGCTACTCAGGATGCTGAGATCTGAAGACTGAGGTTTGAAGCCAGCATGAGACTCTTATCCATGAGACTCTTATCTCCAGTTAACCATCCCTCCCTCCCCCAGCAAAAGCAGCAAACAAAAAAACCAGAAATGGAGATGTGTCGCAAGTGGTAGAACTAGCTTTGAGGGGGAAAAAAAGGAAAGAGAGAAAAAAATGAAGATACTTGTAAAATTGGCTTCAGTTTTTTTTTTTTTAATCTTTTTCCCTACCTAGTGTGTTTCATTTTAGATGATTTGCTATAGTGTTGAAGAAATAGCTAAAACAATTTGTATGTGCTTGGAAATAATTGAAATTAGTATTAATTCACACATTAGATTTTTATCAGTTACTATAAGATAAATAAAAATAAACATAACATCATTATTTATTCACTGACACACATTTCTTCCTCTTTCATTTCCTCACTGCTTCTTATGTTGTAAAAAAAAAAAAGACAAATCAGTATTTGGTGATATTATCCAACAAGTCTTTATATATGAATAGATATGATCTGCTATTTTAGTATATTTTTTATTTTATTGAAAAGCAGTTGTTGATGTTGTGTTTTGATTAACCTGTTTGTAAAGCCTGAGACACAAACAGAATTCATTTTGATTTTATACCACAAATTCCCATATGTTCAAACTTCTGAATTACTCTGATATTTCTGGTTAAAGACTTTTAAAATTTGCTTTACCAAAATAACTTTTTTGTTTTGGAAAAGTTGTAAATTACAGGAGAGTTTCAAAGATAGCAGAGTACCTATGGGAACTCCCACATATCCTTTACCCACTTTCATTCCCCCCCCCCTTTTGCCATCTTGCATCACTGTTAGTATTTGCTAAAATTAGGAAACCAATATTCATAATAGTATTAATTCATTTTCACGTTATTCATGTTTTATGAGCTTTTCATTAATGCACAAATCTTGAACCCATTTCACTGCATTTCACTCACTGTCCTGTCTATCTCATCTCCTTTGGTCTGTGATAATTTATTTTTCTTTTTCTTCCCTACTTTCTCCTCTGACCTTGACAGTTTTGAAGAGTGCTGCTCAGTTGTTGTAAAATATCTCTAAATTTGGGTTTATTCAGTATTTTTCTCACAATTAGATGGAAACTTTGGTTTATGGAAAGAATACCAAAAAGATTTAACCTTAATTTTAAAGCTATTATTCAATGTCATAGAATTTCTAGCTATAGTACATATCCTGTAAAATACCATGAAAACTATTCTCATTCTATACAGATACTAAAATATTTTTTTAATTCAGCTATAATTTAAAAAAAATAATTCTGTTGAAATTATAATTCTTAACCAGGCACCAGTGGCTCATAGCTGTAATCTTAGCTACTCAGGATCCTGATATCTGAGAATTGCAGTTCAAAGCTAGCCAAGGCAGGAAAGTCCTTGAGACTATTATCTCTAATAAACTACTCAAAAAAAAAAGCCAGAAGTGGCATTCTGGCTCAAGTGGTAAATCACTAGCCTTGAGCACAGAGAGGCACAGGGACAGTGCCCAGGCCCTGAGTTCAAGCCCCAGGACCAGCAAAAAATTAAGTAAATAAATTATAATTCCTTTTTTATTATTTTAAGTAGTTATACAAAGGGGTTGCCATTTATCAAAACAGCTTGTGAATATATTGCATCATCCCTAAAAACAAGTTTGAGTCATTCATGCTTAAATACTTTATTCAACTTGTATAAATACTGGGAATTAGAGGATAAAACTGGGAACTTCATTTCTTCAGATCCTTTCCTTGGATCTTTCATTTTAGCATTCTACATGTACTACTCTTTCCCATTGCTATAACAAAATTTCTGAGGCAGAATACTTTCTCTCTTTTTCTTCCTTCCTTCCTTCCTTCCTCTCTTCCTTCCTCTCTTTCTTTCTTTCTTTCTTTCTTTCTTTCTTTCTTTCTTTCTTTCTTTCTTTCTTTCTTTCTTTCTTTCTTTCTTTCTTTCTTTCTTCCTTTCTTTTGCTTTCTTTCTTTTTTCTCTATCTCTTTTTCTCATTCTCTTTCTTTTTTCTCTCTTCCTCCCTCCCTCCCTCCCTCCCTCCCTCCCTCCCTCCCTCCCTTCCTTCCTTCCTCCCTCCCTCCCACCCTCCCCCTCTCTTTTTCTTTCTTTCTCTCTTTCTCTATCTTTCTTTCTTTCTTTCTCTCTCTTTCTTTCTTTCTTTCTTTCTTTCTTTCTTTCTTTCTTTCTTTCTTTCTTTCTTTCTTTCTTTCTTTCTTTCTTTCTTTCTTTCTTTCTTTCTTTCTCTCTTGCTTGCTTGCTTGCTTGCTTGCTTGCTTGCTTTCCTGCTTGCTTGCTTGCCAGTCCTAGGGCTTGATCTTCTTTTGCACAAAGCCAGCACTCTACCACTTGAACCACAACACCACTTCCACCTTTTTCTGTTTATATGGTACTGAGGATTTGAATTCAGGGCTTCATGCATGCAAGACAAGTATTCTACTACTAAGCCATATTCCCAGCCCAAGGGTGAATACTTTCTATAAAGAAAATACATTTATTAGCTCATACTTTTGTAAGCTGAAAGTCCAGGGTTAGACAGCCTGATCCTTTTAGTATTGTATGAGGTCTCATAGAACATGTTATCACAGTGGTGGCAGATGATATTACTGTGGTGGGAATATGGAAGAGATCACATGGTGAGACAAGAAGTTAGAGAGATACTAATACCAGCCTTACTCTTTTAAAACAAGCTGCTCCCAAAAAATATTCACAGTGTTTTTGGGAAATACAATAATTTACTCTGATAGCAGCTTTATCAATGAACTACCTACCTTCTATTTGGTTCCATCTCTTATAGTTTTTTCCACCTTCAATACTGCCACACTGGAAGTCAAACTACCTCAAACCACAACCAAACTATAGTACCATACAAATAAATCATTTAAGATTTTAAGTGGACGGATTTTCATAGAAGCATAGAATTTTAATTTTTATAGAAGTTGACCACTAAAATGAGAATCTTATCTATGGCTAATTTTCAGTTTAGCTGTCTAGCCATCTTTGGTTAATCTCTAGACATTGGTACTAGTATAAATTTCAGATAGATTACATCAAAGATATTCAGCTATCTTGGCTGCCAGTCATTTTTTAAGACATGCTAGCTAGGCTTAGGGCACAATTGGACCCAAGTCACACATCAGTAAGCAACAAAGGAATTATAGAGCTGTTCAGAGTTGGTAGAGATTTTTAGCTTTGAGGGCTAACCTCACTGAAAGTAGCAATAACTCTACTTTCCTAGAGACTGACAAAATTTAGGCCACTTGTAGGTTTATTTTTTTACTTACAGATGGGCAAGACCTATTATCAGCACTAAGCTGGTTTTATTTGGTTTAAGTAGGCTTTCTTCCCGATAGAGCTCATGTTGAAGTTTAATTCCTTAGTATGGCACTATTGGAAAGCGGGGTTTAGTGAGTGATGGTTGTGTTTTTCTTTTTAATTGTTACAAAAAGATAGCCTCAGGAACAGATTAATACTATCTTGTGAAAGTAAGTTAATTCTATCTTGGGACTAGACTAGTTAAAACAAGAGTAGTTTGTTATAGACGAGGTTTGGCTCCTTCAACTCTTCTGCTTTGTTTCTCACCATGTCATCTCTTTCACATGTGCCTGCTTGCCCTTTCACTTTTCTACTACACTGTGACTCAATTTAAGGCCCTTACTAGAATCAAAAAATATGTTTTTGCCCAATCTTGGATTTTCAACCTCCAGAATTGTGAAGGAAATAAATCTTTCTTAAGTTTCCTAGGTCTCATTTATTCTATTGGAGCAGTAGGAAACTACTTTACACAGGACTCATTGTTCCTAGTAGTTAGTGGATAATTTTATATAAACACTCACTGATTAGACCCCAGTGGACAGCTGGAGTATTAGTTAAGGGTGAACCCCTCTTGACACCTAAATAAGTTAATTTTGAAAATGGGAATTGATATATTGGGGCTAGCTAGCTCAATTGAGCTATGGGCTCAGCAAAGTAAAACATATTCAGAACACTGAGGTAACATCCTTGTCCTAAAGACTTCCAGTGCAGGAATTGAAGGAAGAAAGTGGTAAATTCTCTATGTACATGGGTATTTGAAATTGATGTGACACATGATGAATAATATTTTGTGACTCTTGGATTAAATTCATTCTTATCTGCAGCTAAGAATGAGACATGAATTATGTTCAGGCTTGAACATGATTATTTCACAAAAAGTGTGAAAGGAACATGCAGGCCAGAAACCTTTAGCATCAGAGTACAAGAAGGTAAAGCAGGAACTAACACTGCTTTCTTTTCTAGGTAAAATTTCTTACCATTTTTATTTTTTAGCTTTCCCTGGGATTCTTTCTTTTTTGTGTATTGTATAATTTCTTTTTAGTACATACAGGTTGATCAAATATCACAGTCTGTTATCTGAACACTAGAAAATCTTATCAGTACCTTTTAGGAATGTATCCTTTCAAATAAATTTAACATGAACTCTTTTAATTTTTCGACTTTAGGTCAATATAATTGTTGAAATATTTCTTAAAATTACCTTGGCTGTATATGAAAACAGAAAAGTGCAATTGTTTTAAGAAAGGAGGGAAGAAGGAAAGGGAAAATCATAAAGAGGGTGAGATTGATTGGAATGCATTATATCCATATGTGGAAATGTCACAAAGCAATCTCCATGCTCTCATATAATAAATGTATGCTAATATTAAAAAGAAAACAAAGATAATTTTAACTTACAGAAAAAGAGAAAAATATGTCTAAAGTGGAAAAATACAAAAGACATGGAAGAACCCAAAAATAATCTTCAGGGAGTTAAAACAACAACAACAAAACTCAGCAAAACATTTTGCTGAGGCGGGGGGTTGGGAGATGGGAAGGGATGGGAAGGGGAAACAAAGGAGGAGGCAACAATGCTTGATAAGAAATGTACTCATTACCTTGCCCATGTAATTGTAACCTCTCTGTAATGGTATTTTCACAATAAAAATAAATAAAGGAGATAGGGAGAAATAAAAAAAAAACATTTTGCTAGTCAGATTCCTCCTTCTTATAAGACACAAGACTATACCAAAGAACCCCAGTAATTAGGTCCTGCAAAATGAAGAAATAAACCAAATAAGAAAAATGAATTTGAGGATTGAGTTTCAAAGCCAGCCCAGACAGGAAAGTCCATGAGACTCTTAACTCCACTTAACCACCAGAAAAAAACAGAAATGGAAATGTGGTTCAAACTGGTACTAGACTTGAACAAAAGAGGAGAGGAGGAGGAGGACGAGGAGAAAGAGGAGGAAGAATCCAATAATACAATAAAAAATATTCTAGAAAGACAATTTAGCAACATGTGGAAAGTACATTAATCTGTTACTTTTTACCTTTAAGCAGTGTTATCCCTTATACTTTAATGTGCTTTGGCATGCTGCTCACTAGTCTGCCTTCTCCATCACAACTAATTAAGATACCATTTATAAGGAATTTAGACTTAATTCCCTAGCAGTGTAGAACATTTGAGGCTTTTAGGTTTACTGGTAGTACAAAAATAGTAGTAGTTGGGAACCTACTGTTTTTTGGGAAAGGTCTACACAACAAACAAAAAGAAATTAATAGAAACAAGTACTGTGGAAGTAAAAGTTTTCTTTTGTGCATATTTTCTTTTCAACTGCTCAAGGAGATTAAGGCATGTACACAGCACAAGTTGCCTGGATGTGGGGCCCTGTAGAAGATTTTATTGTCAATCATAAGCCCAGGGTGCTTGTTACATTTGCAGCGTCTCAAATATGAATGTAGTTTAGTCTTCCACACTCATGCCTGGCTGTTTGCCTACTCTTTTTTTTGGGGGGGGGGCTGGTCGTGGGGCCTGAACTATGGGCCTGGGTGCTGTCCCTCAGCTCTTCAGCTCAAGGCTAGCACTCTACCACTTGAGCCACAGTGCCACTTCCGGCTTTTTTCTTATGTGGTGCTGAGGCATCGAACCCAGGGCCTCATGCATGCAAGCCAAGTGCTCTACCACTGAGCCACCTTCCCAGCCCTACTCTTAACAATGTTTGCCTACTCTTAACAATGTCACATTTAGATCTTGATCTGTTTCACAATGGTTCTTGTATGGTCAAGAAATGTCATTTTGCCCAGTTGTCTTGACACAGCACTATATACTTAAAAACTGTGTCTATTCACATTCCCCCATGAATTTTCATGGAAACCTTGTAACTTACATGGATGGGTTTTTGTGGATCTGTTTTTAGAATTTTGTGTTTCATTGATATAGTGATTTTATTCCTGTAATAAAGTCTTGCATTGTGATAGAATAAAAATCTATCTTTGTTATTATTCTGCAATATTCCTTAGTTATTTTAATAATAAGTCATTTTCCAACTTGTCACTCTCTGTGAAAAAAATCTGGTAATATTTAGTGAGGATTGAATAGACTCTAAATATGATTTTTAAGGAATTTTGGCAATATTCTTCTAAATATTGATCTTTCCGGGGAATCTATTAATTTTCCTTATATAATAGTACAGATACAGCCTTAAGTTTTTGTTATACTATATCTCAGGTTTTTTTTTTCTTTTTTTTAAAAGCAGGTCTAGGTTTCTCAGTGTTCTATTACTGTGTCATTCAATTAAATAGTAATACATTTCAGGTTGCCATTCCTAAAGCTCAATTTTATTGTCTTGCTACTTAAAATGCTTACAATATTAGTAGTTTCCAATATTATAAACATGATTTTTTTTTTTTTTTGGTCGGTTGTAGGGCTTGAACTCTGGGCCTTGGCACGGTCCCTCAGCTCTTCAGCTCAAGGCGAGCGCTCTACCGCTTAAGCTACAGTGCCACTTCTGGCGGTTTTCTAGTAATTTATTATTATCATATTGTTATTATTATAGTTTATTATCATCATGGATGGGGCTGGGAAGGTGGCTCCGTGGTAGAGCGTTTGCCTTGCATGCATGAGGCCCTGGGTTCGATTCCTCAGCACCACATAAGCAAAAAAGAAAAAAGCTGGAAGTGGTGCTGTGGCTCAAGTGGTAGAGCGCTAGCCTTGAGCTGAAGAGCTGAGGGACAGCACCCAGGCCCAGAGTTCAGGCCCCACGACCGGACCCAAAAAAAAAAAGTCTCATGGACTTTATGCCCAGGCTGGCTTTGAACTGCAATCCTCAGATCTCAGCCTCCTGAGTAGCTAGGATTACAGGCATGAGCCACCAGCACCCGGCTATTATAAATATATTTGACAACTAGTAGATGTAGTTATTATTATAAAAGCTATATTATAAACATTTTACATGGAAGCATTTTTATTCTAAAGATGGAATTTTACAATTTTACAGAGTAATCTTAAATTATGTAGAGGATTCTTATTCTTTTACCAATACTATCACCTCACAAATTCATATTACCTTTATTGTATTTTGTCAGTGGAGCTCTAATTTCATAAGGACAATTTTTAGTTAACGTCTTTTTTTTTTTTTTTTTTTTTTTGCAGTACTCGGGCTTGAACTCTGGACTTAGGCACTGTCCCTGAACTTCTTTTGCTCAAGGCTAGCACTCTGCTTGAGCCACAGTGCCACTTTTGGCTTTTTCTATTTTTGTGGTACTGAGGAATCGAACCCAGTGTTTCATGCTTTTTTAGACAAGCACTCTAATCAATCACCAAGCCACATTCCCTGCCCCTTCAGTTTGCATCTTAATGGGTTACCTTTACACTAAAATTTATCTTTAAAAATAAATGCGTTTAACCAAATAGCTTATAAAAAGAAAACTTTATGTGCTTTCACAAATATTTCAGGTGAATATAAATGTATCAAACAAGGTACTTGTCTTAAGTGTCAAGAAGGGCTGTGAAGGTGGCTCAGTGGTAGAGTGCTTGTCTTGCATGCATGAGGCCTTGGGTTCAATTCCTCAGCACCACAAAAACAGAAAAAGCTGGGAGTGGCGCTGTGACTCAAGTGGTAGAGTGCCAGCCTTGAGCTGAAGAGCTGAGGGACAGCGCCCAGGCCTAGAGTTCAGGCCACAACTGACAAAAAAACAAAAACAAAAACAAATAAAGTGTCAAGAAACTATCATAAAACTTACATTCTCCACATAGTATATCAAGGTCTTCACTCTTCTGAAAATGACTCTTTTACTTTGCTTGTACATTTGCATACAGGTTTGTTTGATTAATTGCTACTTGACTCATCTATCATAATACTAAGCTCTAGGATCACAAAAAATCAAACTCCCAAACCACTTCCTGGAATTAATTTAAATATTTAATGTCAAAACCATGAAAAGACTTAGAGGAAAATGGTTTTTATTGTTAGTAGTAACCTGTTTCAGTATAGTAATCTCTTGGAAAAAATTCCAGAGTTGAACATTAATGTATATTTAGGCAGGTATTTAAAAAATCATATTAATCTATTAAAAGTAGGTTAAATATGTAATAAAAACCTTTACATTATAGTTTAGAAACTCTTAAGTCTGCAAATCACTAATGTATTTAAAAATTTCATAAGTGGTTCTCATATTTTGGTTTTAATTATTGCCAGAAGTTGAAAGTATGTTTTCATGCTGTATTGTTTGTTGTTAATTTTGTAGTCAGGCATTGAAAGTTCTCTAACTTTGTTCTATTTTTGTTTTTGGTTATTGTATATCATTGGCCTTCTATGAATATTAGTCAGATTTTCAATTTATACAAAAAATCTGATAAAGTTATATATGGGAAGAAAACTAGCCTATTAATAAATTTTAGTTTTCAATCAAATAATATATTTCTTCATTTATTTACCTTATCAAACTCTTTTTTGCATTAATAATGCACTGTCTACTTTAAACTATAAGAATCTTTAAATAGCTAATATTCTATTTGTTCTCATCCTTTTGATATGTTGACATATATTTTATATTAGTGTTCATCCAATAATAAATTATCTTACATTATTAGAAACAAAAATATATTGTTCCATGGTTATCTACAAATGTCTCATTTTAAGTAAACTTTATTCATGTTGCAATGGATTTTTGTTATCTATTATTTTCCTTAACATGAATAATGATCTCTTAGCAGTTTTTCCTCCATCCTTCTTTGCCTTCCTGTCCTTCTTTCTCCTCTTCTTCCTCTAACAGTTCCTCTCTTTTTTTTTAATACATATCCTTATTGTTGGATTCAGGCTCATTTTTCTGGATATAGTTTTATGATATTCTTATTTCCAGGATATTTTTACTAAATATAAATGGAGAATGATATATGACATGGATACAGGAAATTCTCTAGGGGATCTCTGTATCCCAGATATATTCTTCCTTAGCCTGTTGTACAGAGGCAATCCAGTTTCCTCTGGGTAATGTAATCAAGATCAATCACAGTATCTGTTCACTCAAAGTCTTAAAGAGCCTCTAGTAGCAGAAATTATGGGAAACATGGTAAAATTAGTGACTTCCTTGACCATGCCCTTATGTGTCACACACCATTTGCTGTGAAGCGAGTTCTTTGATCAGAACCATGTTGTGTGGAATACCAGTTGTAGATAAGGTTTTCTGTGAGTTCATGGATAGTAGTTTTGGCAGAAATATTGTTAACAAGAATGGCAAAGTCCATATCCAGAGGAAGCAGCCATACCAGTTAAGAACCTAGTATAACCTCTATAATGCCATTTTTATCCATTTAATCACCAAGGTAATGCTGTGTGGATCACTGCTTCTGGCAGATGGGATGTTCAGCAGAGGGTAACCAAGGCAACCTTACCAGTAGGATTCCATGTGTTGAGTCTTTGGCATAACCTTCATGATGGCCATCACTTTGTTTGCTATTGAGAACTTACAGAAATAACTGAGAAAAGACACTGACTGGTATCCACAGAATGATTAAACCTCTTCTACTAAGCCAGGCACTGGTGGCTTATGTCTGTTATCCTAGCTACTCTAGAAACTGAGAGTTGAGGACTGTGGTTCAAAGCCATCCCAAGAAAAAAGCCAGAAGTGAAGGTGTGGCTCAAGTGACTGAGCTCCAGCCATGAGCGGAAAAGCCAAGTGACAGTGTGAGTACCAGAGTTCAAGCCTGACACACATACACAAAGAATATCATCCTCTATTGTAGTCATGCTATTTTATTAGCATGGAAAATAGATATTCAGTGTTTTCCTCTGAGCAGTTTCCTTTACTATATAAATTAATTTTCAAATAATTTTGGTGATTGAAATAAAGGACTAATATTCTCTGAGGAGCAAAAAAAAGGATATAGGATAGGACTGTGGAAATTTTTTTTTTAATTTAGTGGTTTTTAGTTTTGGAAATTGGTTTATTTTTTATTTTTTTAATTTTTTTTGAACTTTCCTTTTTTTTATTGTGAAAATACTGTACAGAGGGGTTACAATTACATGGGCAAGACAATGAGTACATTTCTTATCAAGCATTGTAGCCTCCTCCTTTGTTTCTCCTTCCCATCCCTTCCCATCCTCCCCCCTTCACCCTCCACCAAAGTTGTAAAGTTCGTTTTCAACATAACGACTTATACTTCTCATTGTTGCAATGGGTCCACCTGTATCCCTATTTAAACGACTTGTTTTTCCCCTTCCCCTCCACAAATTATACCGACATCAAATATAGTGAAAGCACCGGTTATACTGTGGGGGAGGGACATACAAAGCAACAAATAAATAATCTTATAAATGCTTTAGAAACAATTGCATGAAAGAAAAAAAAACATTTGAATACATATCTTAGGGCTCATAGGACTGTGGAAATTTCTTAATGTGACAAAGACCTCAAGAAAGCAAAGAAGTATAGACTCAGATAACAAGTACAGAAATAATAGTAAATAGAAAGACATGTTTAAAATTTGGTAAAGATTGAACTCACAGGTTCATATTTAATGCGTTTTGTTCCTTATTTGATATACTTTCTATTGACACTAGGGGAGATAGAAAGTTTAGTTTTGATTGTTTTTCTTCTTTTTTTTCTTTTTTTGTTCTTAATATATATTTTTATTATAAAGATACTGTTCAGAAGGGTTACAGTTACATGAGCAAGGTAATGAGTCCATTTCCTATTGAGCATTGTTAAACCCTCCTTTATTTTTCCCCTACCATCCCTTTCCTCCCCAACTCCCCCCTGCCCCCCACAGAGTTGTAAAGTTCATTTTCAACATACTGTCTTGTATATTTCATTGTTGCTTTTGTAACACGTGAGAAAATATAGTTAACAAAATAAAAAGCCAGGTATGGAGGCATACACCTGTAATCTCAGCTACCAGGAAGGCAAAGATCAGCATGATTGCGGTTTAAGGCCAGCCTCAGCAAAAAGCTAGTGATACTCTCATTTCAGTAAAACAAGCTGTGTGCAGTAGTTCACTCTAGTAATACTGAATACATAGTAGTAGGAAGAATACAGAGTGAAATTGGCCATAGACAAAATTAGCTTAATTAAAAAGGTTGTATTTGTGGCTTAAGTGGTTGAGCACTTATCTAGCAAAGATGAGATCTTAGAGTTTAAATCCCAGTACTGTCCCCCAAATAAAAAATATGTAAGTAAGGAAGTAAAGAAACAATGGAAGGAATAATGTTTAGAAATAATTATTCAAGCAACCTTTAGCTGAGACTAAAAGTAAGTAAATGTATATTTCCTACTGTGGTGGGCTTATGAAATGTTACCATAGTAATGAACCAGTCTAGCACAGAGACCATAGAACACTGTATCAGTAATAATATACTGTTCTTGCTAAAGAGTAATTTAAGAAGGTAGAGAAAAAGTTGTAATCCCAAAGCAAGCATTTTAAAGTTAAGGATAGAGAAAACAATAATAAAATACTCATTATTGACACTGAAGGTAAATAAGTAGAATAAATAGTTCAAAATAAATAGTACAAAAAATTATGAGGCTATGGTATAGTTTGGGTGACCACTACTTAGTAGAGAATTTTCCTTAATATATTGGGAAGCATTCTTGTTTTTTAGTAGACCACAATGGTAAAGAAGAGAGTCATCTAAATCAGTGTTTCTCAAACTACCTTAAGTAAACTTGTTTTTTTTTCTTTTTTTCATTTTTATTGTTATTATAAAGGTGATGTTTTATTATTATTGTAACAGAGGTCTTAGTTACATGTCAGGTAAAGAGTGCATGTAACCCCTTTCCTATCTTCCAGTTTTTCCCTCCCAACCACAAGCTGTATAGTTCATTCAGCATAGTATCTATTGAGTTCCACTGCTGCATTTGTTCACTATTTGTCGTAATATTTGTGAAGGGCTAATTTAAATTTTTTTCCAATGTGTGAGAGTTTCTACCTTTCTAACATATAGTGAAAATGAATTACCAACGTGAAGTAGATATTCGACATACAAAAAATCCAATAATCTTATTTTTGGGTTCAGCAGCCACAAATGGCTGCCAAACTCATACGAAATATTCATTTACTTAATCTGAATTTTCATACTAGTTTAAAGGCAGAAATGAACAGTTTAAGAGCAGTTCAGAAACTTCAAAAGTGAAACAATTGTTTAATGAAGAATTAGTAGACTGGAAATAGTAATTCACAGAACTAGGAAAATGCAAGTTCTTTTTTCCTCTTCTGAAATAACAGTATGTGAAAGATGATGCAACTGAACTGACAAAAAGTTTAAGCTTAAAAACATAAGGAATTATCTTGACACTGATATTTCCATGTATCACAGAATTAAGGTACTTTCAAAGGCCACAAATTGAAAAAGCACAAGAACAATAGGTAAGGTAAAGCATTATCCACTAGAAGAGTCCAGTTTTGAACTGCCTGGCTACCAGTGGCTCACTCTTGTAATCCTAGTTGCTTATTAGCCTAAATTCTAAGGATCAAAGTTTGAAGCCAGCTTAAGCAGGAAAGTCTATGTGACTCTAATCTCCAATTAACTACCAAAAATACTACAAATGGTATTGTGGCTTGTAATGGTAGAACACTAGCCTTGAGCAAAAAAGCTCAGGGATAGGCTCAAGATCCTGAGTTCAAGCTCTAAGACTGACACACACAAAAAAAAAAACCACAAAAGAACAACAATAACAAAAGAAATCTAGTTGACTTTAGGAGATTAAATAAACTACTTTTCAGTCAGATTGCTCTTAAATTAATCACCACTGAATGGCTTGGCCTTTCTTATATACAGCAATAAAACAATTTCACTAACATTTAAATATGTGAAGATTAACTTCTATGGAAAAGTAGAAAGTATACTAACTGTCCAAAGTATCCAAAGCTATAATGGTTTGTTCATCAGTCACCAAATATTTACTGATTTCTTACTGAGAATCCTAGACATCATACTTCATATGTGAAGTCTCTCAAAGAATGATAGGATTCAAGGTGTTGATACTTAGATTTTACTTTTTAAAAAATTATTGTTGTAAAGGTGATATACAGAAGGGTACTTTTTAAAAAGTTTTATTCCTATTGTAATCTTAGAAGCTGGAATACTTCTGTTAGGATTTAACAGTGTTTGGGCAACACACATTATACAATAAGAAAATTAAGAATGAACATTTAAGTAATTGACAGCTCTATTGAGGTTACAACATTTAAAATGGAAAATAAATAGTTTGCAAACCAAAAGAAAGCATCTGTGGTTCCAGGAATACAATAACTGAAAAAGAGCTTAATGAACTATTAAACTATGGCTATCATCCAATGAGCACTAAATCTATTTCCTGAACTCTGCTTGGTGTTTTAAAATAGTATGAGAAGCATCTCTGTCCTTTTGTGCAATAACTGCCAACTTAACATTTAGGTTATACTGTTGTTTGTTTATGGATTTTGAAAAATCCATTGAAGCTTACTTAAGAGCCAACTCATTACAATGGTATTATTTACAGAATTTTGTTTTCCTGACCATCAGCTAACTGCAGAGTTCAGCATTACAAGGTTACAACTGTTCAAAAAGGATCAAAATACCACATCCTACTAGTTGCATTAGTCAGAGAAATAAAGGCATCATCTTAAAATAAATGCCTTTATACCACAGAAGAGATTATAAAAAAATGAATAAGCTAATCAGACCTCGTTCTTGGAGTAATTTTATAATTATCTTTAATTATTTCAGTGATATTGTCCAACATTTTAATCACTTTCTGATTATTCATATTAAACTAGGGAAATTTAATACTTTCCTGATGTCATTCATAAGAAGAAAAATTCAGAACAATTCTAGAATTTTTTACTTTCATTAAATTTTAAGAGGATATGTTATTAAAGAATTGTAACTTTTAACTCAATTCTTGTCATTATAATTTCATCCATTTAGACACCAAAGAAATTATAAGTGACTGTCTTTTTTTTTTTGGGTCCGGTCGTGGGGCCTGAACTCTGGACCTGGGCGCTGTCCCTCAGCTCTTCAGCTCAAGGCTAGCACTCTACCACTTGAGCCACAGTGCCACTTCCGGCTTTTTTCTTTTTGCTTATGTGGTGCTGAGGAATTGAACCCAGGGCCTTATACATTCAAGGCAAGCGCTCTACCACTGAGCCACCTTCCCAGCCCAAGTGCCTGTCTTAAACATCCAGAAAATAGGAAAAAAACCAACCCAGTGTTAGTAAATTTCATATAAACATACTTGTTTCTTTTTAGTGTATATTAATTATACAAGTAATGGATTTCATTGTGACATTTTCATGCATTCAATAATGTACTTTATCATATTTACGCTCTCTATTTCCTTTCTTATTCCCCTGTATATATACATTTCCAATTTAATTTTGACATAGAAAATATAGTTAAGTCCATAAAATTATAATTAATAATTGACAAGTGATCCTATTAACTGTGAATTAAAATAGCTGCTATATTTGCTGTTTTCTTCCTGTTAGATCTGATGTCTGTCCTAGAGCATACTGAAATACTGAGAAATTGTGGGATGCTGGAAAGGCTATTCCCAGACATCAGAAACCATTATTAAAATTATTGTGTCTCTTTTGTTTTTGTCTCTCTTTTTTTCAAATCCTGTCATATTACTTCCTCTAACTTACTATCATAACATTGCCTTCTCTTGCTATCATAATAGGAGGACCAGTTAGAATACACAGTCAAAAACTTAGGATGTTAAAGAGGAGAGATCTGAGAGGGAAGGGGTAACATTGTTCAAAAAGAAATGTGCACTTTATCTAACTCATATAACTGTAAGTCCTCTGTACACCACCTTTATAGTAATAAAAATTCATGAGAAACAAACCCCCCCAGAATAATCATTTCTTTAAAATGATTATTAAACTTCAGAATTGTACCGTCTTAATAAAGTTTTAATTTGCTTAAAATTGAATCAATACCCAGTGAAAAAAATTTTCTTTTTAATTTCCTATAACTTTCAATGCAGTTTTTCCTAGTATTTATAAAGTTGATGACTTTGTTGAACAATAGTTAACAGGAAATAAGCATTATGTATAATAATTCCTAAACATTTTCTTAACAGTGCACTTTATCTCAGGATTTGCTAAAATATGTAAATTGATAAAAATCATTAAATTTTGAGAAATTAACAATGGTCTGCTTTCCAGAGTGGTTGTATTAGTGTACATTCCCACCAGCAGTGCAGTAGGGTTCCTCTTTCTCTGCATCCCCTCCAGCATTTGTTGTTGTCTGAATTTAGAATACTGGCCATTCTGACTGGCATAAGGTAGTATCTCAGGGTTGTTTTTATTTGCATTTTCTTTATGGCCAGGGATGATGAACGGTTCCTCATGTGTTTCTTTGACATTTTTACCTCTTCTTCTGAGAAGTCTTTCTTTAGCTCCCTTGCCCATTTAGTAATTGGTTTGTTAGATTTTGGAGGGGTTAATTTCTTGAGTTCCTTGTATATAATGGATATTAGGCCTTTGTCTGATAGATTGCTGGTTAATATCTTTTCCCATTTGATTGCTGTTTTTCTAGTTTAGTAGCTATGTCTTTAGCTGTGTAAACCCTTTTTATTTTATTGTAGTCCCATGTATCCACTCTCTCCCCAATCTGTTGTGCCCCTGGAACTCTGTTCAGGAAGTTCCTGCCTGTGTTTATAAATTCTGGTGTCTCCCCTACCCTGTCTTGGAGTAGCTTCAGAGTTTCAGGTCTGATATTGAGGTCTTTAATCCATTTTGAGTTGATTTTAGTGCATGGTGACAGGCTGGGATCCATTTTTAGTTTTGTGTATATGGCTGCCCAGTTTTCCCAGCACCAATAGTTGAGTAGGCTATGGTTTTACCATTGTATGTCTTTGACTCCTTTGTTGAATGTCAGCTGGCTATAGGTATGTGGTTTTATTTGTGGGTCTTCTAATCTGTTTCATTGATCTTCAGGTCTATTTTTGTGCCAATACCAAGTTGTTTTTGTTATGGCTCTGTAGTAGAGCTTGAAGTCTGGTATTGTGAATCTGCCCACATTGCTTTTCTTACAATTGCTTTGCTATTCTAGGTCTTTTGTTGTTCCATATGAATTTTTGGATTGTTTTCTCTATTTCAGTAAAGAACGTCGTTGTGATTTTGATGCATATTGAACTGAATTTGTATATCATTTTTGACAGTATGGTCATCTTTACAATATTGATTTTACCTGTCCACGAACATGGAAGGTCTCTCCATTTCCTAATGTCCTCTTATTTCTTTCTTTAGCTTTTTGTAGTCTTCACTAAACCGATCATTTACATCTTTGGTTAGGTTAATTCTTAGATATTTTATTCATTTTAAGGCTATTGTAAATGGGGTTATTTTTGTGATTTCCCTTTCGGCTTGTACATTTTTGGTATACAGAAAGGCTATTTGTTTTTGTGGGTTAATTTTGTATCCTGCTACTTTGCTGAAGTGGTTTATTAGTTCTATGAGTTTGAGAGTAGAGTTTTTTGGGTTGTTCAGGTTTAATATCATGCCATCTGCAAATAGGGATAGTTTAATTTCTTCTTTCCATTTTGTGGATTGCTTTAATGTCCTTTTCTCACCTTCTTGCTCTAGCTAAGGATTCCATAACTATATTGAAGAGGAATGCCTTGTCCCTGATTTTAGGGGAAATGGTTTTAGTTTTCCCCATTTAGTATGATATTGGCTCTTGGTCTGTCGTATGAGGTTTTTATTTTTTTAAAGAATGTTCTTTCTCCCAAATAAAATAAAATACAATTAAAAAAAAAAAAGAATGTTCTTTCTGTTCCTATTTTCTCCAGAGCTTTTAACATGAATGGATGTTGTATTTTTGTCAAAGGCTTTTTCTGTGTGAATTGAAATGATCATGTGGTTCTTGTCCTTGACTGTTAATGTAGTAAATTACATTTATTGATTTGCATATGTTAAAACAGCCTTGCATCTGTGGAATGAAGCCTATTTGGTCATAATGTATGTTTTTTAAATTTGTTTCTGGATTCTGTTGGCTAGTATTTTGTTGGAGAGCTTCGTATCTGTATTCATCAGAGAAATTGGTCTGTAGTTCTTTTTTTGCTCTTTTTTTTGTTGGATCCTAAGCTGGTTTGGGGATGAGCATGATAATTGGCTTTATAGAGTAAATTTGAGATTGCTTCCTCTGCTTCTATTTCACAGAAGAGCTTGAGGAGTATGAGTATCAGTTCCTCTTTAGAAGTCTTATAGAATTCCATGGTGAATCTGTCTGGGCCTGGACTTTACCTTATTGGAAGACTTCTGATTGCTTCCTCTATCTCATTATAAGTTATTGGCTTATTTAGTTGATATATATCTTCTTGGTTCAATTTGGGCAATTTATATTTCTCCAGGAATTCATCCATTTCTGCTACGTTTTCCTTCTTTAGTGAATATAGATTTTGGAAACACATGCCAGTCTTGAACACTTGAAATATAGTTTGTACAAAAGAATTATTGACTTTTAAGTTTTATTTAATTTTTAAATAATTTTTATTGAGATTAAATGATTACATAAATTTCACAAATTTCACAGTATTGTAGGAAAGTGATACTTAGCTAAAGTCACAAACACATTTTAACCTTCACAAGGCAAATTATCATTATCTTGGTCTATAAAGTTTGTCAATTCTATAAACTTTGACAATACAACTTTTTCTTCCATGGTGGGTGATAGTATGTTTCTTTCCTTTTGTTTAGTGTTAACTGTTCCCTCTTTCCCTCTAATTCCCTCCCTCCCGTCCCTGCCCTTGAATTGTTTAGTTCATTTTTATCAGTGTTCAGTGTAGCTAATGGGCTCCTCTGTTGTATTTTTTCCCAATTCCGTCTGATTCTGTGCCCTCCTCCTAGCTTCCTTCAGATGTGCATATATATATATATATATATATATATATATATATATATATATATATCATATATGAGGTCAAGAACATGGAGTCATTTAGAAATTATATAACAAATTAAGTAGATGTCTTTGTTTCTTGAGTCCTGTAGTTTTATTTAATTTTAATTAATATTTAGTTCAATTTTATCAGTTTTATCAGTATGTATAATAGCTACCACATTAGACAGAGCAGCTTTAAAGTAAGGGCCCCTAAATTCAAAACTGGAACAGATCTACCAAAACAAATTGTAAAACTAAGTCTAATAGATCCAGAGATCTCCAGTAATAACTGTCTGCCACAGAGAAAGTCTATTTTGTTTTAAGTGAAATAACATGATCTAGGTACCAGGTAGTCACAGTGTTGAGCACATAAGTTATAATGTTAGAATATTAGAGGTATGAAGCAAGAAAATGTTATCTGTAATCTAGCAAGTAATCAGTAGAAACAAATACTGAGTTATGTCATTGTATTAGAACTTTCAGAGAAATACTTTAAGGAAGTCATTGTAAGTTTGCTTATGGATTTAAAGAAAAGATGATCATGTACCAGCAAGGAAACTAAAACTCTACAAAGAAACCTATTGAAATTACAAAACTTTAAGTGGAACTTTCACTGAATAAGCAAAAGTGTGCAATATTGTATACAAAGTATACAATAAAATCTTAGTGAACTTGAAGAAAGATCAGTAGAAATTATACATTCTGAACAAAATTGAGAAAGAAAATAGTAATTAAAAAGTACATCTCTATCAATGAGACAATATCAAGCGGGGTCACAATTGAACTCCATGTAGGAAGAGAGAAATAAGAGAAAGAATATAAGGCTATACATTTCTAAGCTTGGATAAAATAAGCTTACAGATCAAGAATTTTATTCTTGAAAAAGAGTGAAATTGGAAGGCCCATGATATCTGATATTAAGGCTCTAACTTGATGATAGTCAAGACTGTTGTATGCATATCATATTAAATATAACAGTATGGAGTAAAAGTAGATTCACTGCTATAGTCAGTATTTTAACTTTGATTTACTTATTATATCCTTGTTGGCTCATATTTAAATATTTCAGAATTTCCTTTTAAGGTGAATTAAAATTTTAATTATTTTGCTCATTTTTAAGTAGGATCTGTATTTTGTTAAATTGTAGAACTCCTTTATGTATTACCACTTATTAGATATATAACTTGCATAAATTGTCTCCCATTCCATGTATTTTCTTGTCACTCTTGATATTTCCTCTTATGCAAATGATCTTAATTTTGAGATAGTCTAATTTATTTATATTGCTTTTGGCTTCCTGTACTTTTTGTTAGGTTTTTAAAAAGAGGTAATTGAGTAAGAACCACACCATACATGTGGTATTCAGGTAAGGGAGTAGGTTTATTCATTGTTCCGGCTGGCACCAGGCCATGTTGGCCCTCCACGCAGCTGGGAAAGGCCTGAGAAAGACCTGGGAAAGAGCGTCTGGGCCTGGGTTAGTCCTTATCTAGGGTATGGGTGGAGAAAGGTGTGGCCACTTCAGATTCAGATGTGACCTCAGCAGATGCAGAAGTGACTTCTTCCAAGTGTGCCAGTTGCCTAGGTAATGCAGGTACTGGGTGGAGACTTTGCTGTGAGGAGGGTGGAGTCTGCTCGCCATCCAGGAGCTGACCTTACACTTTTGATATTGTATTCAAGAAATCATTGACAAATCCAATGTCATGAAGAACTTTTCTGTTTAAGAAATTTAATTACTGTATATCTTGTTAGGGATGAGTCTTTGATCATTTTTTTCATGGTACGAAAGCCTTGCACTTGCTAGACAGTACTCTATCACATGATCCTTGTGTCTAACCCTTTTTGCTGTTGTTATTTTTCAAATAGAGCCTTTCATTTTATCCAAGCAATCCTGGAACATGATCTTATTTAAGTTTCCTATGGGGGCTATGATGACAAGCATGTGCCTTTATTCTTATTGGTTCAGATGGGATCTTAGGAATTTTTTCCCCAGGCTGCCCTCAAACCATGATACTCCCAATCTTAGTCCCCTGAATAGCTAAGATTACAGGTATAATCAGTAATGCTCAGCAGTTATTTTTCTTTTTTATATTTAACATATCTTCTATTGTTATTAGAAAGGTGATATATAGGGAGGTTAAAGTATCAAAAGTCATGCAATGCAAATCAGCAATTTTTAAATTATTTTTGATTAGCATATATTGACTGTACTAAGTATATATATATCCACTTAATATTTCTATATATCCACTTAATGTACTTTGATCATATTCAACACACTATTACTTGTTTTTCTTCTTCCAGTCCCAGGAACTTAGGGCCTGGGTGCTATACCTTGAGACTCTTTGTGCTCAAGGCTAGTGCTCTACCACTTGAGCCACAGCGTCACTTCTGCCTTTTTCTGAGTAGTTTATTAGAGATAAGCATATAATGGGCTTTCTTGCCCAAACTGGCTTTTAACCATAATCCTCAGATCTCAGCCTCCTGTGTAGCTAGAATTATATTCTTTTGTTGTTGTTGTTGTTGTTGTTGTTTGGGGTTTTTTTTTTTGGGGGGGGGTACGGTCGTGGGGCCTGAACTCTGGGCCTGGGTGCTGTCCCTCAGCTCTTCAGCTCAAGGCTAGCGGTCTACCACTTGAGCCACAGCGCCACTTCCGGCTTTTTTCATTTTGCTTATGTGGTGCTGAGGAATCAAACCCAGGGCCTCAGGCATGCAAGGCAAGCGCTCTACCACTGAGCCATCTTCCCAGCCCTAGAATTATATTCTTGAGCCACCAGCTCCCAGCACATCATTACCTTTTTTATCCTCTTTCCCTTCTCTTATTCTGCTTCCACACCCTCAGCAGTTCTCCTTTTTTATGCCCTTTTTCTTTTTCCGACTAAATTCCATATCTAAGAGAAAGCATAGAATAATTGTCCATGTGAGCCTAGCTTATTTACCTTAATATGTTGATCTCTAGGACCATTCATTTTCTTGAAATTGATTTTTTTTCAATTTAGGTCTAAAAAACTCCATTGCATGTATATACATGTTTTATTTATTTGCTTATCCATTGCTTATCCACTTAGGCTGATTTCATAACTTACCTCTTAAAAATAATGTTCTAGTAAAAGTGATTATACTGGTAAATTGGTAGTAAGCTGACTTCATTTGATCATATGGTCATTTTATTATTAATTCTCTGAGGAACTGCTATGTAATTTCCATTATATATGGGTTCAGTGTATAAGGGTTCATTTTTCCCTCCACATCCTCACTACTATTTGTTGGAATTTATTTCCTTGGTTTAGCCATATTGACTGAGTTAGAAAGAATCTCAGTGTAATTTTGATTTCTACTTCCTTGATCACTAAGGATTTTGAACATGTTTTCTTGTATTGGACATTTGCACTTACTCATTTGAACAGTGTCTGTTCATTTGCTCATGTATTAATTGGATTACTTTATATGATATTTAATCTTCACCTCCTAATATATTTTGCATATTCATCCACTCTGGTGAAAAATTTTTCTTTCTGTAATCTTACTTCTTTACTCTGTTGACTATTTCGTTTTTGAGTTCTTGCTATTATTTCCTGAACTTCTAGAGTACCATTCAGAAGTCATTTTGTATTGCCTGTGCCACATTTGTTGAGGTATGATGCTAGTATCATCAGAGTTTTATCATCAAGAAGTGTTGAATTTTGTCATAGCTTTTTTCTGTATCTGTAGAAATGATTATGTGATTTTTGTCATTGATTCTGTTTATTGATTGAACCATTTCCAGATGCTCTTCCTCTTAAACCACTTTTCCAGACCTTTTTTCTTTTATCTCATTTTCAAGTAGAGTGTTAGGCTTTTTGCTTAGGGACACCCTTGGATAGTAATCTTATCTGTACTTTTCACGTAGCTGAGATTATGAGTGTTCACTGGATTGTTTGTTGAGATGTATCCTCACACTTTGCAAGGGCTGGCCTTGAAATTCAGTCTTTCCAAGTAGCTGGGTTCACACATGTTAAACAACATCATTCCCAGTTTCATTTTGTATTTTTTTTAGAAAGATTCTTGTTAAGCCGTGATCCTCTTGTCTCTGCTTCTTGAATAGCTGAGATTACAAGCATTCACCACTATGCCCAACTAGAATTTATTTAAGTGAAAGTATTAATAATTAACTAATGAAATTGGAGTAGGGAGCTGATAAAAGCAAGTTGGATAAGGATGAAAATTATGAGATAAACATATAAGAAATAATAGTAAAAAAGAGAAAAGAAATAAGAAATAAGAGAAAACAATAAAATACAGACCAAGGCAAAAATATTCTCGAAAGCATAAAGCAAATAATATTTCTTAATTGAAAAAAAATTAATATTTCTTCCTGAGGGCACTGAGGATGGCAGTGCTTAAATTTTCTTTCCCCAAGCTTATCCAGTTCACTTGGTATGTTGGGGGAAGGGGAACCAGGAGTTATTGAGTTATTTACTTTCTGAAATCCAAACAGGTTAGACCAGAAAGGCAGGTATAGCCCCACCCTGTGTTTTCCAGTGAGGTGCAGCAATTCCTCCCTATGTTTTCTTGGGTCCTGGCCTGGCTATTTTGGGAGTACAAGAGCTGAGCTCACACTGATCCTGCCAGCTAAGCCTGAGAACTGTCTAGTTCAATTCCCCTGTGTACTAGAGGCACTTTGCCAGTGATTTCAGGAGCATGGGAAATGCCTGAGCAATCTGCCTTTTTATCAAATGTCTCTCCATGTTGGAGAGCAGATGCAATCAGCCCAAAGCAGTTTGCACTGGCTGGGCAAGACTAGGAAGGTTAGGGAACAATTCTGAGTGCAGTGTGGGTGTCCTAACCACCCCCACACACTCATTACCCAGCTGCTAGTCACACACAGTTTGTCTTCCTCTTCCTTGTTGTCAGGTTGTAGTACTCACTTGTAAGGCCCCTACCTATCTCCTGCAGCCTGTGACCCACACTTCCCACCTACTAGACCTGTGTTCCTGAATCTGCATTTTGTTGTCTTGGGCTCTCACTATTTTCAGAGGAGTTTACATTAATCCAGTTCAGAGGGCAAGGCCTTGGACATAAAAGTGCAGGGGTTTCTGCTCTTCCCAGCCCAAACACTTGATTTTAAGACCTCTCAAAATTATTCCTCTCTATGACACCAATCAACAAGCTAGAAGGTGCAGCAGGACCAGCCCTTCTCAGCATTTGCTTGGTTATTGGATCACAGCTTTCCCATCTGAGAGTATTTTTTTGCAGGAGTGCCAGATTGTACACCTGTGTGGTGCACTTAAATCTGCCCTCTTGAGTAACGCCTTCCCATTGTTTTGTATGATCCTCACATGCATGTTTCTTTTAGAAATGCAAATTTCATTATTTCTGGAATTCTCCTGCCCTCTGTCTACTGTTTTCCATTGTACTTCTTTCTGTCTTTCCACACTACTCACTTTCTCTGCTCTTTGTTGGAGACACAAGAAAGTGCTGGATTTCTACAGTGTGTTCCATTTTGAGTTCTCCAAACCCGCAGGACAGTCCTTGACAGTCATATTTCTAATTAACCACTGAAAGGCTGGAAGTGGAGCTGTGGCTGAAGTGGTACAGTGCCAGCCTTGAGAGAAAAAGCTAAAGGACAACTCCTGAGTTCAATCCCTTATAGACACACACACACACACACACACCACACACACACACACACATACACACACACACACACACACACACACACACACACACCATTTGACTGTTTATGTAAGGGTTTATTTCTTTCTATATATTCTGTTCCATTGGTCTGTATGTCATTATGTCAGTACCACACTGTTTTGATTACTGTAATTTTATAATAACATTTCAAATGAAAACGTATGAAATCTTACCAATTTTATATCTCCTTATATTAGCTCCTTTTGTTGTTATATAATATCTTTTTTTGTCCTTAAAGAGAATTTTTATTGTTGCTGCTGTTATGTGCTGGTTTTTTTTCCTGCAATTGTATCTAGTCTACTATTAAACCCATCAAAGGCATTCTTCCTTTCCTTTGTGACATTGTTGTATGTTTGTTTTTTGTTTAAGCTAGTATGAGGATTAAATTTAGAGACTCACTCTCATTCCCCTGGCTTTCTCAAGGCTGGCAATCTTACTACTGGAGCCATGACTTCAGAATGGCTTTTTGCTGATTAATTGAAAATAGAGTCTTGCAGGCTTTTTGCTGATTAATTGAAGATAGTCTTGCAGAGTATTTTATCTAGGCTGTTCAAACTACAAGTTTACAAGTACAAGCTATGGGCACCTCGCTTATTATGATGTTTTTCACTCTCTAACATTTGCTTTTATTTCTTCATAGCATTTCCATGTTTTAATCATATGACTCAGTAACTCATATTTGATGAGAAAGTGTTGTACTATTGAGTTATACCCTCAACTCTGCACAGCTATTCTTACTTGTTTGTTTTACCCTTTAGGTTCTTAAAGTTTTTTTCTTTGACTGGTCTAATAGCCCTTCCATTTCTGAGTGTGATTTTGATTGTCATTCTGACTTGTCAAACTATTGTTTTGTGTCTTGTGATTTTTTTTTCTTAACATGATATACTATGTGAAAAGAAACTCTGTTAGTAGGTCTTTTTCCCTCTTGGTTGAGGGGGTAACTTGGTTTTGTGAATATTTTCTTGAATTCTCACAAAGCTTTGTTCCAAGTGGTATAGCTAATTGGTATCCACTTGGGAGCAAAGACACAGAGTTCCTGGTTTTTCACATTATAGATGTCGCTCTCTTTATTATGGTTTTGATTTGTTTCCCCTTATCAATTAGTAAGTTTGAATATTTTCCTGTACTTTTTGTTCATTTTATATTATTTTAGAGCATTTTTTTTTCTGGTGCTTGGCTCATTTTTAAATTTTGTCTTTTTTTTTTCTGGTTGTGGGGCCTAAACTCTGGGCCTGTGCACTGTCTGTCAGCTCTTCAGTTCTTCAGCTCAAGGCTAGCACTCTACCACTTGAGCCACAGCACCACATGTGGCTTTTTCTGCTTATGTGGTGCTGAGGAATCGAACCTATGGCCTCATGCATGCAAGGCCAGCACTCTACCCCTAAGCCACCTTCCTAGCCCCTGTTATTTATGTTTGTTACTGAATTGTCCAGCATTCTTTTTTTTTTTTTTTTTTTTTTGGTCAGTCATGGAGCCTGAACTCGGCCTGGGTACTGTCCCTCAGCTCTTCAGCTCAAGGCTAGCACTCTACCACTTATGCCATAGCACCACTTCCAACTTTTTCTGCTTATGTGGTGCTGAAGAATTGAACCCAGGGTCTCATGCATGCTAGGCAAGCACTCTACCACTGAGCCACCTTCCCAGCTCCCGGCATTATTTCTGTATTCTAGAAACAAGTTTCTTATCAGATATATCTTTTGCAGATTTTTCTTATTCATTGTGTTATATTTTTTCACTCTCTTATTGCTATCATAAGTAGCATAGAAATTCTTGTTTTGATGAAATCCAATTTATGTGTTTCTTTTGTTATCAAGGCTAAGAAGGCTTTTTCTAATTTAAAGTCTGTAAGATTTATTCTCATTTTCTCTTGAGTTTTATTTTATTTATTTATTTTTGGGGGGGGGTCCGGTTGTGGGGCCTGAACTCTGGGCCTGGGCGCTGTCCCTCAGCTCTTCAGCTCAAGGCTAGCACTCTACCACCTGAGCCACAGCACCATTTCTGGCTTTTTTCTTTTTGCTTATGTGGTGCTGGGGAATTGAACCCAGGGCTTCAGGCATGCAAGGCAAGTACTCTACCACTGAGCCACCTTCCCAGCCCCTCTCTTGAGTTTTATAGTTTAGCTTCTAAACTTAATGCTAAGATCTACTTTATTCATCTTTTTTTTCTTTTAGTAAAGAAAAGACTCCACTTCAGTCTTTAGCATATGTTAGTGGGGTAGTATTGTTTTTGTTTTTTGTTTGTTTGTTTGTTTTCTTTTTATTGTAGTATGGTAGTTTTTTACCAAGATACAAACTTGCTCATTAGGGAACGTTCTTTTATAGCAATAAAACAACCAGGTATCACAAAAAAAAGCCTTGATCATTCCCTCACACAAAAAGGCTAAGACATTAAAGTGGTCTTTTTAAAAAAAAATCCACAGAGTGGCTAGTGATATAGCTTAGTACATATATTTAGTGAGACCCTAGATTCAGTTTTCATAACATACACATACACACACATAAAGACACACATACACACTCATGTGCATGCACATACACACACACACAGATACACACACATATACACACAGAGGAAACCAAGAAAGAATATATATAAAACCAATGCAAAATCATTACTTTGTAGTAAGGAGTAGTAAGAGTTGTAGTAGTAGTACTGAGTGGTAAGGAGTTTACTACTCTGGATAGCTAAGCATTTCTGATTTATAGCAAAGTATATATTTAATAGGAATTCACAAATACGAAATGAGTCAGTACATGAAATGCTTCTGTCATTCTTAAAATTTAGCTTGAATGTTGGAAGTATCCAGTTAGGATGGTTGATCATTAGTGTGACACAACACACAGTATATAGAGGTATATGTCAAGAAATGTTTAATAACTCTGAGTTTCATCTTCAAATCCTTCATTTAAAATATACATAAACTTTAAAGGCCAGAAAAAATTATCAATTCAGGCAGACTGGTTACAGGATGCCTAGGAGAGCATTACAACATAATATATCTATTCCAAATTATGATTTTGTTTCTCACTCTGAAATTGGTTTATATTTTCCCAGGGTCTGAGGAAATTGTCTTTTCAAATTTATGAGCTCCTTATTTCTAATTATTGTATGAAAAAGAAGTATCATTATCATTTTGAAATATAAAATGGTTTTTTAAAATAATTTTCTAAATCAAAAAGAATGAAAATTTATTCTTACAGTAAAGGCTTCTAGACATCTGCAGTTCAATAGCTCACATTGACACCAAACTTTTAATTTGTTTGGACTGGAAGACTCCTAATATATTTGTCAGCAAAGGAAAGTGCTGCATACCATCTGGTTTGGGGAGATGAGTGTGATCAAGATGATTTATGCAAAAGCAGGTTATACAAAAGGAGAAACAGCAGCTATTATAAATCTAGGAATTGAACGCTTATTGAGCTTTCAAAAAAAAGCAGATTCATTTCAATGTGTTATCAACTTGATACAACATTCAGTAATCACAAATGAAATTATATATTTTCTAAAAGATAGTTGCCATCATTTTATAAAATTTTAGACTTATGAGAAACCGGGTATGACGATATGTGTATACCTGCAACCTCATCTCTTGGGAGGCTGAGAAAGGAGGATCATGATCTCAAGATTAGCCTGGGCAACTTACACCCCATCATGATTGATACTTAAACTGTCTTCTCTTTAGATAGGGGTGGGAGCATTTTTAAGTTATCTCTCAAGTCCTTTCTGAGAGTCATTTCCTCTCTTATAATTCCTTACTCTCTGTTATGACAGGGGCTTCTGGATAATATAGTTCATTTGTTACCCCAAATCTAGGTTGTCAGCTAGTCCTCCATTTTTAGTAAGTCCAGGTGCCAGGGATCTTCATTACTACTGGGATTTCATTATTTCTTCCCTTTTCCATGTTCCAAACCAGCACATGGGAACTAGACAGACACTCAGTTTTTTTTTTTTTTTTTTTTTTTTTTTGTCGGTGGTGGGGCTTGAACTCTGGGCTTGGGAGCTGTCCCTCAGCTCTTCAGCTCAAGGCGAGCGCTCTACCACTTGAGCTACAGCGGTTTTCTGGTGGTTTATTGGAGATAGGAGTCTCACAGTCTCTCCTGCCCGGGCTGGCTTTGAACCATGATCCTCAGATCTCAGCCTCCTGAGTAGCTAGTATTACAGGCGTGAGCCACCAGCGCCCGGCAGACACTCAGTTTTTAAAAGATATATATTATTATGTATTCATATCAATACTTTGAATTCTAAACTAATTAATTTTTATTTGACCTAATGTCTCTTACTTATTATGTATCTTTTTTTCTCCTGTGATGAAAATTGCCAGTTTTCAAGAATATGGTGTTGGTGTCCTCTTCCAGTGAAAAGGACAAGATCAAAATAATCATCTTTCTAGTGATACTGTCACACTGAAAGGAACTTGTTAATAGCATATTTTGAGAAAAGTAGTTGAAACCCAGGAGAAGGCTGGTGGTTTGATATTTACTAATTATTCTTGGAAAAGTTATTTTATATAATTATGTTAGAAAATAAAATAAAACTTTTTGTAAGTCAAATCTAATCTTGGAAACAAAATAAGAAAGGGTAGGTCAAGAAAGGAAATATGTATTATCAGTTTCATTTAGCAGCACACATTCTGAAATAAGGTATTTGTACCAAATTAATGCAAACGGACACAAATTAAAAGTGCCTATTTTTCAAATATGTACATAGACATATGCAAATTAATATAATCAATGTAATGAGTATCAGTTGTGGGCTTATCACAGTAATGAGAAGAGTGTAATACTTTAAAGAATTGAGGTAATTCACTCTTCGGATATTTGGAGAAAGCATTCCATAAAACATAGTTGAAATTTTACAAAAGGGGAATTGAACTCTTTATCAAGCAAACAGAATTCGCTAATGTGATCAATAAATCTACCAAAATTTCTTTTATTAATTAGAACTTAGAAGCATTTTTTAAAGGTTAGGAGTGTAAATATAAAAATGTCCACCACTATAATAAAAATTAAAAAATTTTAAAAAATTAAAAATATCTACCAATGAGACGTACAAGTCGTTATGTTGAAAACAAACTTTACATCTTTGGTGGGGGGTCGGAGGATGGGATGGGAAGGGGAAACAAAGGAGGAGGCTACAATGCTTGATAAGAAATGTACTCATTATCTTGCCCATATAATTATAACCCCTCCGTACAGTATTTTCACAATAAAAAATTTAAAAAAACTGAAAAATAAAAAGAAAAATACCTTTTTTGGCTATAGTTTCCAATATGTATTCAGATTCTGCCACCATCATGATCCACTTCATCTCTCTCCTGGACTACTTAACCTCCCACCACTTCCTTTTTCTGTCCTGACTCTTAGAGTATAATCCATCTGTGTTTGGTGTCTATGTCTGAGGAAACACTAACCAAATTTAATACAAAATAAAGCATGCTGTTTTTGTATTCAGAACTCTCAAACAATTTCTATTTCACTTAAAGTCTTTTATTATAAAGACTTCAAGCTCTTACCTCATCTCTTAGAGTTCTCCTTCCTTATGTCATCCCTACTAGAAGATTTATGCTATTACTCAAGAATTCCAGATATGCTTTTACGTCAGGGTCTTTGCACTCGTCTTTCTCGTTCTATTTTACCTATTCCTCTCAAATATATGCAATATTTACTACTCTTCTTTTTAGAGTCTTTATTCACATACTGGTTTTTCCCTATGTCATTCCCTGTATCTGTGAAGTTTATCTTTATAACATGTTCATCTTTATTGTATTATATATTTCATTTATTATTTACTTAATTTTTTACTCTTTCCAATGTAGGCTTCATGGGGGCAGGAGATCCTATTTACTTTGTTAAATGCTGTATGTCCCATCTGGCAAAGAATAATTACTTAATAAATATTGGTTGGATTTAAAATACTGCACTTTAGAATAGATGATTCTTTTTTTTTCTTTTCTTGAACTGTGAGGTACTACAGTGTGAAGTCAGAACTTTGTGCTTGTCTTTGAAGCACACTGCCGTGACCACCACCTCAGACATTTTCTCTTAATAGTGTGTTTAGCTTATCAGCCTCATGCTGTGATCTTTACCTCCTAAAGAGCTTGGGATTACAGATGTATGTTCCCAAACCCTAGATGATTGAAGGAGGAAAGAAGGGCAGTATTCTAGGAAAGAGAAATTTGTCACAGTGTAATTCTCATCTTTTATCTGAAAGACATGTAGTAAATTTACCAAATTACTTTTGGTACATATTGGTGATGGATATAAAAGTTTAGTTATATTAATCTCTATCTCTGTAGACCTTAAATGACAAATTTGAAAAAATTTGTATGAAGATTATATAGGTAAGAAGATCAAGAAAATTTGAGTATATTTATCTATTTTATAAAAATTTTATAAAATTGTTTTTTGAGGGATGGTAGTCACTTGTGGGGTTTGAACTAAGGGCTTGGATGCTGCCCCTGAGCTCTTTTTGCTCAAGGCTAGTATGCTACTATTTGAGCCACAGCTCCACTTACAGTTTTCTGGTGGTTAACTGAAAGTAAGAATCTCATAGGCTTTCCTGCCAGGGCTAATTTTGAACTGCATCTTGTCATCCTCAGATCTGAGCCTTCTGAGTAGTTAGGATTACAGGTTTGAGCATCAGTGCCAGGCAAAATTTTATAAAATTCTAACATAGTAATAATACAGTATAGTGCACACTGGTGAATAAACAGGTAAGTCTTTGGGTTGTACAATAACTTTCAAAATTAAAGAGTATAGAAATAAAAAACAGAAGCAAACAGGAAGAAATTATACATGACTATTTAAATTGGGAGTATTAAACTTTTCAAATATAATATCAGATGAAATAATATAATTAAATAAGTGTAAATAACTCAAATATATCAAACATAACTGCATTTATAAATATTATTTTTACTCACCTCAATATCATTGTTTCATTCATGCTGTTTGAATCCTAAGTAGTATTAAATTTAAACCTTATAAGCAAATCACAATGAATTCAACATTTCTTTCTTGAGGAAAAAATGAGTGAATCATATTTTACTTTATTACTGTGTATATGGAGACAATGTCTATTTGGATCCCCAAATTAAAAGAATACATGGTCAGACAATTCCTTTTCATGCATCCTTTCTCCAAATATAACCCCGAGCTTCATTCTGATTTTTAATATTTGTTTTTCTTCAATTTCAGTTCACAAAATCTTATAACTAAAGCAAGTCCAACTCAAATGACATCTGCTTCATGAAAAATTTTGCTTCAATAGCCAAAATATCTACTGTCTTTGATTTTCCATAGATCATAGTTTATTATTCTTTCTCACACTTAATTGAAAATGTACAGAATGCTTCTAGTAGAAAAAAATGCTACCAGATTATTGACCTTATTGTCACATCTTACTTTTAGTTTTTCTTCACTATGTGATCAAATAGTTTGTTGTGAGCTTTAAAAAAGCAGAGATAAATCATATAGTCCCTGCAAATAAAAGCAAAGCAAATGAGTCATGTCATAAAGTTTTCATGAATTTTAAGGATGTGATAGATGACTTGTCACACAGCACATGGTAGAATGAACATGACAATATAAAAGAATCTACCACTGAATCAGTTAGTACCACGTCATATTTGTAGAATTTATCTTCAAGAAAATCATTTCTAAATTTAATTAATATTAACTTGAAGTTTTTATAGCTACTTTATATAATTTTAAAATACGTTTTGATTTTATAAATATTTTGCATGCATGAGGTGTATATACTTGATGCTATAAATCAGTATCAGGAATCTAGTAAGACTTTGTTTCAAAAGGATTTGTATATGACTAAGGAAATACTGGTGCAGACTACGTCTTGTTTGTTGTAGAGGTCAGAGCTAGAAGAAATCAGTGTTAGAATAGTAAGAAACAAGTTGGGATAGTCTTTTCTTTTATCTTGAAAACATGATGTTTTATTCACTATAGCAACCAGCCATTTATAAAATAATCTAAAAAGAACTTCTTTTAGATTTTGAATCAGTGTATGTACTATAGTTGGTAACTTAATGTTCTAATTAAAAATAAAAGGGAAAAATATTTTTTTAAGTTTTTTTTTTCCTGAAACATAGGTTTAGTATGTTATTTCTTTAACCAGTATCTCATGTCCTGATTTGCAGCATATCAGTTTATAATATGTACAGTTTTGTATTAAATGTTTTAGATATCTAAAATGACACATCTCTTAATGTACATTTTATAATTATTTTTATTTTTAAAAAATACCAAAATGGATCATAGATTGTAGTATTATAGTTTATTGAGAATCCAGTGTTATTTAGAAACATATTTTATTCAACAAACATCAGTGTGCTGAATAAACATCAAGGGTATTTTTGTTAGTGAAGTAATTTTGAATATGTTTTTATCTTAATTTTATAAAATGTAGCATTTTTATGTTATGTTTAACTTACTAAGACTAAGTGAAAATTGTAAATACATTTACAAATACCATAAGTAATGTTATTTTGTTACTTCTGTTTAACATTTCTGTTGCAAAAGAACCCCTTGTCTTTTAGAGAATACAGTATCATTATTTACATTAATTTATATGGCGTGGTGAAAAAATGCTATACCTCCTTTACTTAATGGGATTCTTCCCCTGTGGCAGTGCAAACGGCTAGAGCAGGAGCTTCATCATCTGAAAGAGCAGAACCAGACTTCAGCAAACAACATGAGACATCTGACTGCTGAAAACAATCAAGAACGTGCTCTGAAGGTAAATCTCTGCTCCTTCTTGCAGGCAAATTAAGGTTGTAAGCCCTTGGTGCCAGCTTTCTGGGCTGCATATATCAGTTGTGTACATTTCAGCAGGAGTGAGCTGTGGTGTTTGCCAACAACCCCTTCTTTAAACACAGATACAGCACCCTTCTGTTGTGGTATTATTTTATTTCATGTATGTGTACATGAAAACAACATATTTTCTGAATTTTGAGTACTGATATATTAATAACTTTTGGTGCATATTCTCTTTATATTTTTATATTCTTTTTATAATTACTAAAAGGTATTCAATCATATGCCTTTTCTTTGAATCAGTATTTTATTATTATAATTTTAAATGAATTATAAATACTAATAACTTACAAAACCGATTTTCCTTTTAGGAGATGTAAATATATTTGGGAACTGAAGAAATACTTAGAATGTTACCATAAAAAGAAAAATAAAGACAATGTATTCAACTGGAACTCCAAATAAGTTGAAGTACACATTTTATGACAAGTTCTATACCATTACATGTAGATCCAAGAATCATGAAGAAAGTTCTTATTTTGATTCTACTAGTTGTAATTTTTTTCTAGGGTACTTGTGGCTTTTCGTTTACTTTTCCTTCGCCCGGGTTCTCATCATAGCTGAAGCCTGGGTGTAGATAATCTCTACCCTCAAGGTGCTTGCCTTCTCATTAACAGGTTTTACAAAGTGTATGGAAAACAAAAGATGTGTCAATGTTTTATTTACAGTAAGAAAAGATTTACTACCAAGATGATTGCATTGTACTTTATTGTCTTGATATTAGTATTGTTGCAGATTACAGGGAATTAATGTGTTACCATAATTGAAAAAAATTTATCCTCAGAAATTGAGGAAAATATTAATATTTTTATGTGGAAAATATTTTAACCTACCCCAAAAATGTGAGGCATGGTAGAACTTAGATTTTTGTACAAAACATATTAGTTTCTTTCTTTTTTTTTTTTTTTTTTGCCAGTCATGGGGCTTGAACTCAGGGCCTATACACTGTCCCTGAGCTGCTTTTGCTCAAGGCTAGCAATCTACCACTTGAGCCCTTGAGCCACAGCACCACTTCGACCTTTCTTTGTTTATGTGGTACTGAGGAATCGAACCCAGGGCTTCATGCATGCTAGGCAAGCAGTCTACCACTGAGCCACATTCCCAGCCCATTTAGCTTCCCTTTTAAAATTCTTGGTCCTCGGCTTATAACTTTTTTATTATGTAATGCCATTTCTATTATATTCTGTGAAATTTCTTGACAGACTAGAAAGATAAACAAGGAAAGGAAGACTTAGCAATTACTATGATTATTAATTATCCCCCTAAAATGTGTTACTTTATGAAAATTAAGTATAATAATTTTGAAGATATATACTTGTAAAGTAGACAACAATATTGTTTTTTGGGTTTTGTTGTTGTTGTTATTGGTCATGGGGCTTGAACTCAGGGCCTGGGTATTGTGCCTGACCTTTTTCACTCAAGGTTAGTGCTCTACCATTTTGAGCCACAGCTACACTTACACTTCCAGCTTTTTTGTGGTTAGCTGGAGATAAGAGTTTTATGGACTTTCCTGTCTCAGCTGGCTTTGAATCATGATCCTCATATCTCAGTCTCCTGAATAGCTAAGCTTACATTGTTTTCATAGAATTTTTTGTTTACTCAGCTAGGTTTTTACCAGTGTTAAAAGACATATGTTTTATGTTCAGCATCCTATACCTATTTCCATTTAAAACAGTACCTAAAATAAAAATTCAAGTGTGATACTTACATGGTAATTCTAATATTTAAGCTGGCATTTCTGGTTTGCATTCATGTTAAATTTAGTTATATGATAGTGGCTATTTATGGAGAGAAATAAGTGCACATTGATAAGAACTTATTAAAATCAGAGGTAAATAAGTACACTCAAAGAGATGTGGAAATTTAAAGTAGACCTCTGGAAAACATTTCCTCAGACTATAAAATTTAAGGTAACATATAATTGATTTTTACTTATAACAAGTAGACATTAAAATCTTTGTTAGTGGCTCATCTTTTTCTGCAGCAGTCCAAAGCTTTTCAAGTTGTTTCTTAACATGTATAACTTTATCCATTAACTAAATCCAGGTCCAATTTTGATGGCATAAAGAAAGACAGAAGAATTATTTCTTTTTTGGGGGGGAGGGGGGTCCAGCTGTGGGGCCTGAACTCTGGGCCTGGGCACTGTCCCTCAGCTCTTCAGCTCAAGGCTAGCGCTCTACCACTTGAGTCACAGCGCCACTTCCAGCTTTTTTCTTTTTGCTTATGTGGTGCTGAGGAAGTAAACCCAGGGCCTCATGCATGCAGGGCAAGCGCTCTACCACTGAACCACCTTCCCAGCCACAGAAGAACTATTTCTGAGAACTCTTGTCAGGTCTATCTCTCTGAAGTTGTGGTATTCATTTAAACTCTATGTAAATGTCCATTATATATGTCACTGACTTTAAATCTTTTTTTACTTATTTATACTATATTTCGTCATGACCAAACCTGAATTTATTATGAAAATAGATTATTTATAATACATGTTATAAATTATATTTTAAAAATTGTTTTTTCAGGAATTTTATTGATTTGGTAACTTTTTAGCACTCCATGTCTTTAAGTTGTCATGGAAGCTATGAGTAACAAGTTTATTACCAAGCTATCTGGTAAATAAAGGTTTCAACTTATATTTTGCAACCAGTAATATGTATCATTTTTATTTGTTAATGAATATAATATTTAGTATCTAAATTAGTATTAAGAACTTTTAAAAACATTTTCTAAATAATCGTATATACCACTGGGTGCCAGAAGCTCTTGTCTGTAATCCTAACCACTTGGTAGGCTGAAATCTCAGAATCACAATTAAAAGTTATTCCAAGCAAAAAGCCTGTGAGACTCTTTATCTCCAATAAGCTATTGCAAAAAAGCTGAAAATGTAGCTGTGGCTCAAGCAAAAGACATGTAGGGACAGTACCTAGGCCCTGAATTCCAGCTCAGTACTAGAAAAAGAAGTTCTATGTACCTAAAAGCTTTCAGTCTAAAAGTAATGTTTCTAATGCTTTATTATATATAGTATCATGAATAAAAATAAACTTTAATAGAGTAAGAATTGAAAAAGTCTTGCTTTACTTCATTGGGTTACACTAAAATTTCTGAAAGATTTAATAGTAGAGAGATAGTTGGGGGCAAAAAATCAAAGCTAATAGTCATCTGTTATGTAGGACTTTCTGAACTGATAATTATGGCAAAGCCACAGTCACACACATACACCACACACACACACGCACACACACACGCACGCACACACATACGCGCGCACACACACACACGCACACACACACGCACACACACATACGCGCACACACACACACACGCACACACACACACACACACACACACACACACAGAGGAAATACTTCAATAACCTAGTGACAGTCAAATAATAATGTATTTGCTTATCCTCGCAATCAGAAAATTCTTTCTAAATTATTATGGTACAGCATAGGGTCATAGGGTGTGTGTGTGTGTGTGTGTGTGTGTGTGTGTGTGTGTGTGTGTGTGTGTGTGTGTGTGTGTGTGTGTGTGTGTGTGTGTGTGTGTGTTGGTCCTTGGACTTGGACTTGAACTCAGGACCTGGATGATTTCCCTGAGCTTCTATGTTTAATGCTAGTGGTACAGCATAGGGTCATAGGGTGTGTGTGTGTGTGTGTGTGTGTGTGTGTGTGTGTGTGTGTGTGTGTGTGTGTGTGTGTGTGTGTGTGTGTGTGTGTGTGTGTGTGTGTGTGTGTGTGTGTGTGTGTGTGTGTGTGTGTGTGTTGGTCCTTGGACTTGGACTTGAACTCAGGACCTGTATGATTTCCCTGAGCTTCTATGTTTAATGCTAGTGCTGTACCATTCAATCTGAATTTCGGTTTTTTGGTGTTTCATTGGAGATAAGAGTCTCAAGGACTTTTCTGTCCAAGCTGGCTTTAAAACTTGATCTTCAGATCTAAGAATCTGAGGATCTAGGATTATAGGTGTGAGCCATCAGAGCCCAGCTAGGATTTGATTTTTGATGATTATTTAAAAACATTGTTTTTGGAGTAGCAAGGAATTACAGTATTGGGACTTTTCTAGGCATGAGACTTCTTCTATTTTTATATTTTTTTTCTAATATAACACAATGGTACCTATAGAGTGAGGGACTGAATTATAATAACACCAGTATATACTCAGATTAGGTCTTTAAAAAACTAATTTTCTCATGTAAAATGAGCTCTATCTATTTTAGTTAAGAAACTTATTCCTTAGCCAGTTGTGGTCATACCACCTATAATTCCAACTACTTGGGAGGTGGAGATAAGGAAAATCATGGTTTGAGGCCAGCGCAGGCAACATTTTTGCAAAACTCCATCTTAGCAAACAAGCTAGGCAGTAGCAGTGTATATCTGTAATCCCAGCTATATGGGAGGCGTAAGTAGGAGGAAGCTGGTCCCAGGCAGAAAGCACAAGACCCTATGTGAAAAATAACTAAAGCAGAATAGACCAACGGTATAACTCATGTGATAGAACACCTGCCTGGCAAATATGAGACACTGACTTCATACCCCCATACCAACAAAATAAAAGAGAAAGAGAGAGAAATATTTGTTGAAAAACACATTTTTTAGACTTAAATGTTTAAACTTATACTGGCCATAAATATGTTGATATTAAACTTAATTACAAACTACATATATACTTTCTTCTTTTCAATTTTATTTTTTTCCTTATCAAGTACCTCTAGGCTTTTAAAATGTCCCCCAATGTAATTGCATTAAGTTAAGTGACTGCTGATTGTCAATTGTGATATATAGTACTCACTTTTACACTCAAGATCCTAATCACCCAAGGATAACACACATCAGTCACATCAACCCCTCTCTCTTGAGACATTCTCCTATAATTTTCTTTGCTATATACTCTTCATGATTTTACTCTTTGATTCTTCTTGATTGCTGGTGCCCCTTTTTCTATGTACTCATAAAGTATAAATGGTTCTATAAATTATATAATTGCTTCTTTTCCCCTCACCCCTTCCCTCTAGTGCGGAGGCTTATGCTCTCAACGTAATGAATTACTCCTATCTGGTTTGCTTCCACTTGAACGATACCTACAGTCATCTTTTTGATAGTTAGTTGAAGAATTTTTCTGCCCAGGCTAGCTTCAAACCATGATTCAGGTCTCAGCCTCCTGAGTAAGTAGATTACAGGCACCTTGAAATTTTTTGAGCAGTTTTAGGATTACATCAAAATTGAGCAGAAAGTGGAGAGTTCTGTTTCTGCTGCCACCATAAACTCAAAGCCTCCCCACTATTGATATGCTTACCAGAGTGATAATTGTTGCTTATGGCCAATGAACCTGCAGATAAGTTATTACACTCAAAATTCCACCATCTACCTTAGGATTTACTTGGTGTTGAGAGGGTTTTGATAAATGCATATCAATAGTATCAGACAACTATGCCACTAAGATCTCCTATATTCTTCCTGTTTATCACTCCCAGACCTCTGATATCTGACAACAACTCTTCCTTTCCCTGTAATGTTATATATTTGAAACCTTTCTCTATCAGCTTCATACACTTAATAATAGACATTTAAAATTCTTCCATATCATTTGAAAGTGTCATAATTTTAGTGCTAAATAATGCTGCATTATTTAAATATGCTACATTGTATTTACACTTCTATTCTTCTACTAAAGGTCATCTTTAAATCTTTTAAAAATAATTTGTGATGGCTTACTATTATTTTTCTGCCAAGTGGATTCATTAACATTAGTTAATGGCACTACCACTTTCTTCAAAATGTATACTAAAATACATGACAATCTCATCTACTTTCAAACTCTCACCCATGAAAAACCAATTCAGCATCCTGTCCTGTTGTTTGTACAATGGATCTTGTTTATTTATTCTGTTTGAAAAAAATTTAAATCATTATTATAAAGGTGATGTACACAGGGGTTATAGTAACATAAGTCAGGTAAAGAGTACATTGCTTTTTGGACGATGTTATCCCTTCCCTTGCATGCTTATTTTATTCTTATTTTGCCCTATGTCAAAGTCGAGATCTAGATAGTAACAATGATATATATTAGTTTTTCTGTCCTCATTTACTGAGCTTTCTCATAACTTGGCACACTGCCATCATTTTTTATTGTAATGCACAGATGACACTTTTCTACTAAGAAACGTTCCCTGCATCTTGTTCTTTAGATGCATACAAAAATATAGGTTTCAAATGATAAATATTGAAAAGGACTGACTACTTTTATTTGAAGGATTTTTAAATTTTTTATTGCTATTATAAAGCTTATGTACAGAGAGGTTCCAGTTATATAAGTCAAGTAAAAAGTACATTTCTTTTTGGATAATATCACCCCATCCCCTCCAAATTATTCCTTCCCATTCCCATCCACAAGTTGTATAGTTCATTTTCAAAAGTGTCTAGTGAGTACCACTGCTGCATTTGTGAAGGCTATTTTACACATATTGAGATGGCAAGAAAACAAGGAATCTGTAAAGGCCCCAAACAAAATTTAAATGAAGAAAAACAACTGGACAAAAAGCTATCTTCCTTCCAGAGTATATTTGTAAAATATTTGTGAATTTGAGTTTCTGTTTTAATGGTTACAGGTCATGACAAAGCCAGGGAATTTTATTTTACGTTCTCATTGTGAGTATTTAAGTGAAAAAGAGACAAGCCCTTCACACAAAGTAAGAAGCAAGGGAATTTGACTTTCTTGCTTGTGGAAGAGAAAAATCTCCTCTGAGAATTTGTCATTCATCACCAGCTTTTAGGCAGGTTTAGTACCACCCAGATTGCTTTAATTCTTGCTACATGTATGATTCTAAAAGCTGAGGATTTAAGTGGTCTAGCCCTGCAGTGGTCCATAGAAAATAAAATAAAATTGTCTTCACAATTTGTCTCTAACAAAGAAATAATAAAATACATAAGAGAATAAGACACTTCTAAAGTCAACAATAACAGCAAATCATATAGTTCAACAAATACATATTGTAATTGTCAATCATGGAATACAACATATGTGTGTTCTATGTCTTGGAAGAAAAGTGAGGCTTGAAAACAAGAGTCCAGAAAGTGACTCAATATAATTAAATGGACTTGTAAAATCTGGACTGAATTCATAAAAATTAAAACTAAAGTAACAAAACTTAAAATTAGCAAATTAACAGATTTTCTAAGGGTAACATAATACATACAGCTAAAGAAAGTATAAATGAAAGATAAATGAAAAATATAAACCAAGATGGTAAGACAGAAAAGCAAAAAGATATAAGGTAGATCTATTCAAAATTCCAGAAGAGAGAGTTTAGGGAGGGAATGGCAAAAGGCGAGGTTTTAAAAAAACAAACCAGGACTAAAATTTTCCCAGGATTATCAAATGCGAGGAACCTCAGATATTGGAATCTCATATGAATTTCAATTATAGTAACTTTTTTTAAAAAAGATACATATAGTAGTACAATAGTAGTACAAAGCTTGTTAGAAAGACATATTTATAAAGGAATGGCAGATTCACAATAGTAGTACAAAGCTTGTTAGAAAGACATATTTATAAAGGAATGGCAGATTCACTGACTTCACAGTGGCAGCCAGAGTGATATATCAAATACTCTGAGCTGGGTGCTGGAGGCTCATACCTATGTTCTAGCTACTTAGGAGGCCGAGATCTGAGGATCATGGATCAAAGCCAACCTAGGCAGGAAAGGCCATGAGAATTAACCACCAGAAAACCCGAAGGCCAGAAGTGGTGCTGTGGCTCAAGTGGTAGAGTGCTTGCCTTGAGCTGAAAATCTCAGGGCCAGCACCCAGGCCCAGAGTTCAAACCCCATAACTGACCCCCCCCCCAAAAAAAACAACCAACAACAATAAATAAAAACCTCTGAGAATAATGCCATAAATATTTCAGAGTGAAAGTAACTGAAGAGCAAGAATGATATAATGGCTATAGAAAATAAATCTCTTCAGTTGCTTCCTATTGCTTGTGGAATAAAATCCAGCCCATGAGATTTAGCACTTCACACTAGTTTTCTCTGTTTTTCCTTTTGTTGTTGTTGTTTTAAATAATTAATACTGTATGTCCTAGACATGACCTACTTCTTGGACTTTGGAGTTTTCAAAATGTGTCATATTAATTAACATTTTTTAAATCTACTATGTTGAAGACATTAGTCAGATGTGCCTAATGGGTCACATTTGTAATCACAGGGAATTTGCAAAAGGCAAAGTTAGTGAGGATCATGGTAGGAAACCAGTTAGTGAGGAGCCACCCTAACCAACTAGTCAATTACATTTGAAATACCTGTAATCACAGCTGTGAAGGAAGCATTGTAAGAAAGCTGTGGTATGACACTGGTCCTGGGACAAAGTGAGACTCTACTTGAAAACTAAAAAATTAAAATTTAAAAAAGGCTGAGTCATGCCTCAAGGAGTATAACTTCTGCCTAATCTAGTACATTGCCCTAAATTCAACCCCTCTTTTCTACCTCACAACAAAAAAAGCTATAGATATCATGTAATTGTTCTGGTATAATACTGTTTTGATAATCATTACTTTTATCAAACTAAAACTGTATAGAAAGATTTATTTGTGCTAAGTTTCTTAGCTTTGGACTTAAACAATACTGAACTACCAAGATTTCTAGTCCACTATTGGCTTCATAATACTGAAAGAAGTACTTTTATTTTGTTCGTTTTGTCCTTTTGTATTTAGTATTCCCTGAGAATTAGGTTCTTTTAAGAGACTGAGAAACTAGCAAGTATTCATTATTTCATGGTTTAGTAAATAATAATATATTTTAAAAGATGAAATTATATATTTAGTTGTTAATCTTTTTCTTTCAACAAAAATGTTAGTGTACTGTTTTTAATATGCCCACATGATACCAGCCTTTTACCAAAAATGGGCTATCAATTGGATTATTTTTAATAGATAATTACAGTAATATATTTTGAGTTAAAACCTTCTGAAACTTCCATATCTTAACTGTATGGATTGAAAATTTTAGTTAAGTTCCATGAGTACTGGCTCCAATGTTCATAATATAGTAAGAGCAGGGATATTATTTCATTTCATTAAAATTATATGTAATCTCTTTGTAAAGCATGACACAATATGCCAATGATACAAATGGAGTGTCAGGAGAAAGAACATTGGTATAGAAGTCAGCAACATTTTTATCTCTGCAGTGCCTTGGACCAACTTTATAGTCTTTGTCAAATTATATTGTATCTCAAAAATGAAGGAGTCAAATAGCATTCAAAATCTTATTTTATTATGTTTTGTTTGTGTTGTTCCTGGGTCTTGAACTGAGGGTCTAAGCACTCTCTATACCTTAGCTTCTTTGCTTAGCGCTGGTGCTCTACTACTTGAATCTCAGCTACACCTCCAGCTTTTGGCTGGTTAATTGGAGGTAAGAGTCTCACACACCAGTTGAGCAATATCAGTCTAGCTTCAAACTGCAGTCTTCAGATCCCAGCTTCCTGAATATCTAAGATTATAGATATGAGCCACCAGCACCTGCCTATATTCTGAATTAAAGAAAGACAAATAAATTTCCATTAAGTATGGTCATAGGTATCATGCTCACATTAAAACATTTCTAAAAGCAAAAGGTGTATGATTAATAATGACACCAAGACAATATGTTTATGAATATAAAGAGTCAACATAGCAATCCCTGTGGTAATAGAAAAACTCTGTATCTTGATTGTGATGATGGTAACATCAGTTTATAAATGATAAAACTGTATAGAACTAGACATGTAAGAACTTACATGCATGTAAGACCCATAAAATTGGAAGAGCTGTGTAGATTGAGCCACATTGTCAGATTCTTGACTTTAATTGTATGCTGTGGAATCACAAAAAGTTAAGCATTAGAAAATGTCAAATAGAAGGTCCATGAGACCCACCCAGATACTTTCTAACTTCCTGTGAATTTATAACTATTTCAAAATAAATAATAAATTATAAATGTAATTACTGGAGTTGGGGAGGTGGAGAGGGGATGTTAGGGGGAAAACAATGCGATAGGAAATGTACTCATTACCTTACTCATGTAACTCTAATCCCTCTGTACAGTATTTTTACAATAAAAAACATGTTAAAAAACTGATACTTTGTCTAGCCTACATTTAAAAGAAAGTATATGGCAGGAATACCAGGAAACAAGAACCACTGGAGGCCAAATGAGAAGCTTCCCATCACTTCAAACTTAATATGCTATAATCAAAATTCCCAATTCTTTAAATAGTATTGGAATCAAATCAAGGATGTGCACATGCTAGACAAGTACTGTTCTGCTATACAACACTCCTATACCCAAATTCCTTATCTCATCCCCTAAATTTACTTATTTTACAGACAATGAAAGACCATTCTTTTTATTCTACAAATGGCTTTGGACAAAATCTTTAGTGTTAGTCTTGGCTCCTCTCCTCTCAAATTCAACATCCTATCTATAAAGAAATTATCCTAGCTCTACATCTAGTAGTTACCAAGAGTGCATCCACTTCTCATCACTTCCACAGCCACTGTCTTTAAATCTTTGTCACCTCTTGTCCTGGTTATTACCAAAGCTGCTTCTAATGGTCATCTGTTGTGTCCTTGCCTTCTTCTATTCTCAACCAAGAGTCTTCATTGATCCTGTTAAATGTAAGTTAGATTGTCTTACTAGTCTGAATCCTTACTTCATTTAGGTACATTATCCTCTTGCTGTTCCTCAAACACACATAGGCTGATTGTATCTCTGGGCCAGTTGTACTTCCTGTTTCTACTTCCAATGAACATTCTTCCCCAAATGTTCACGTAGCTCACTTTGATATTTTTTTAAATCTGTTCAAGTGCTACCTGCCTAGCAAGGACTCCCCTAATAGTCTCTGAATTCATATTTCTTTTTTGTTATTTATTTATTTATTTTTGTGCCAATCCTTGGGCTTGAATTTAGGGCTTTGGCATTGTCCTGGAGTTTTTTTTTTTTTTTTTGCTCAAAGCTAGTGTTCTACCACTTGAGCCATAGCTTCACTTACAGCTTTTTGCTGGTTAATTGAAGATATGGATCTCATAGAATTCCCTGCTTGGGCTGGCTTTGAACCATGATTCTCAGATATCAGCCTCTTGTAGCTAGGATTATAGACGCGAGCCACCAACACCCAGCTAACCCAATATTCTTATCTGTATTTGGTCTATCCCCTTTCCTTCCTTGTCTAAGTAGTGCTTGTCATCATCTCATAATATATGTGTTTTATAATGAGATTAGGGATTTTTGTTTATTTTGTGTACATTTTTTATCTACTAATGTCAAACATTTCTTTATCCTACTGATGTCAAAAATATTTGACATCAAAATGTTAAAGACACTGATCAGACACAATAGCTGCCAGATGTACCTCTTATATCAGCTTGAAAGCTAGCTTTGGTTTCCTGAAAAATTGCCTGATACATGGTTCATTGCATAAATATTTTGTGACGCAACTTAATACGTTCAACTTAGTATCCTCTTTCCCTGATTAACACTTCATAAGCATTCTCCAGTAGACTTAAATACTTCTTATGAGTGTTCTCTTAAAATACTGCACTGATGTAACATAATTTTAATTCTTTAAAATTGCATCCTTAGGATGGTTACAGTTTTGCACTTTTATGAATATTGCTATGTAAAACATTTCTGTGTGTATTTAGCCTTAATTACCAAAAATTTCTTATTTTTCAAAAATTTTAGTAAATTATAGATTAATAAAATTCAAATGAAGTCTAGGAGTAGTGGTTCGTGTCTATTATTATTCCAGCACTTGGAAGGCATAGGCAAGGGAATCATGAGTTCATATCCAGCCTTGACGTAGTAAGACTTTTCTCAAAGAAAACAAAATTCAAGTGACTGTAAGAGTTATAATAAGAATATAGCAATATGCTTCCTCATTTGTCTTTCTGAATTTCATCTTCCCAAATAAAAATCACTCAACTTTTTTAGCTACTTGTTTTCTGCATGTCTAAATAAAACGCTTATTGCTATTTCTTCATTTTCACTTTTAGTTAATTATTACTATGAAGGTGATGATTTAGCTTTCTTGTATTTTTGTGAGCCCAGTGTTTAAGATTTACATTATTGTAAGCAAATATTTCTAGTTAACTACATGGTAAATTATTTTTAAAGTATCTTATAATGGATTTTGTCTATATATACAAAGTGTTTATACTGTAATTATACACAAACATATTTTTTTTTACTCTATTTTGTTTAACATGTAACTTTTAAAAAAACTAATGCTAGTTATGACCCTTTAACGATTTGGGAAGATAGTTCTCCTGTAGATTTTATGCTTCTGTATATCTTTTTTTGTTTTTTGTTTTTGTTTTTTGGTCAGTCATGGGCCTTGAACTCTGCGCCTGAGCTCTGTCCCTCAGCTCTTCAGCTCAAGGCTAGCACTCTACCACTTGAGCTACAGCGCCACTTCCGGTTTTCTGGTGGTTTATTGGAGATAAGAGTTTCAAGGACTTTCCTGCCTGGGCTGGCTTTTGAACTGTGATCCTCAGATCTCAGCCTCCTAAGTAGCTAGGTTTACAGGGGTGAGCCACCAGTGCCCAGCTTGCCTCTGTATGTCTTAAAGAAACCCTATCACGGGCTGGGAAGATGGCTCAGTGGTAGAGTGCTTGCCTTGCATGCATTATGCCCTGGGTTCGATTGCTCAGCACCACATAAGAAGAAAAAAGCCAGAAGTGGCACTGTGGCTCAAGTGGTAGATCGCTAGCCTTGAGCTGAAGAGCTGAGGGACAACACCCAGGCCCAGAGTTTAGGCCCTACAACTGACAAAAAAAAAAAAAGAAAGAAACCCTATCACATGTTTGTTCCAACTTGTCTTCTGAAGGTTATTTATTTTGTGAATAGCCCTGGGGCTGTAAAGATATTATGTCCCTTCTGAGAGGAAAGATATTATTTAACTGTACAATATCTTAAAAATAATGTGTCCCACTAGGCACTGGTAGCTCATACCTATAATCGTCAGTAGGCTGAGATCTGAGGATTCCATTTTGGAGCCAGATCAGGCTGGAATGTCAATGAGCCTTTTATTTCCAGTTAACCTCCCAAAAGCAAGAAGGTGAACTGTGACTCAAGTGGTAGAAGGCCATCTTTGAGTGAAAAAAAGATGGCAACCAAGGCCTGAGTTTAAGCCCCAAGAGCAGAATCATCATCATCGTCATCATTATCATCATCATCATCATCATCATCGATCCTTTTGAAACAAAAATTGGTCAGGTTTGCTTGTGTTATATTATCAAAGATTCGGGTATATTATTGTCCATGAATTCTTCCACATTGTCTTCATGGGACTTGAGGAGCAAAAGCCAAATTAAGCATGAAGGTTATGCTGGCTTTGACTTTTCTATCTTTTTGTGGCTATATATACATACTCCATTGTTGTAGAATATTATTTTCCATTTCCTGGAGTTCATTTCGATAAATATTATTTTATGCACTCAGATGCAAATAGACATTCTGCCTTTGTGTTCCTCTTGTATGATATGTTTTATGCTGCTTAAATCATTAAACCTTATTTGTCCCTTTACATATGTATGTGCCTCCTTCCTTTTTTCCCTTCTTCCCTTTCCTTTTTCTTCCTTGTTGTATACCTAACTGGTGTAGTGGCTCTTCTTAGCAGTAATTTTGTTACTTACAGTGAATTTATCTTATATCTGCTCTTTTTTAATCCTGGTTTCTTTGTAAGGAACCCCCCTTTCTTCATCCCCAAAACACTATTTGAGACCTCTGTGTTCTCAGGCTTGCTTAGTAAGAATATCAAAACCTTTTTACCACAATCAGTGTTTCAAACATGGATACATATTTCTATTGAAACGAGTGTTTTCAGGCCTTAATCACAATAGTGTTAGGAATATATTTTAACAAATAAAACTAGAGTAATTTACCAATATATCATGAATACAGGTCTCTATATACACATCTAAGTGGTCCTTTTATTGACTTGAGATCTCATGATATAACATAGAATTTAATTTTTTCTGTCACCTGTTTTAGAATTTTTTTTATCATTTCAGGCTTATCAATAACATAAGCAAAACATTGGTAAGTATAGTGACTATATAGTGGGAAGAACTGTGTCAGAAAATAATTTGCAGAGACAGTGATATATTTTGTACAGGTTATATAGGAATACCTGAATGTCTTATTCAGAAGAGGAATAGAAAGTAACAATAGAGAATTCCAATACTTAAGTAATGTTCAAAAATAACTGGCTTACAAAGGAAACTGGAACTGAACAGTCCAAAAAGTAGGCGAAGGACTAAGAAAGGGTGAAGTCTGTGTTATCACACAATTCAGAATTGAATACAATTTCATGAAGGGAGAAGTACACAGTGTTAGATGTTTCAGTGAAGTTCACTAAGACAAAAGTATAGATTTAATTTGACAGGCACCTCTAATTTGTCTATTTTTTTGCCAGCAGGAAGTCTGTTTTATTCAGATTGGATTGTTCTACAGACTGCCCTTAAATCATTACACAGAGGCCAAGAAGAGGCAGGCCTGCATCTTTCTGTCTCCATTCCTCTTGCATTCTCTACAAGATTCTTTTTTTTTTCTTTTCTTTTTTAAATTACTTCCTTTTTATTGTAAAGATACTGTACAGAAGGTTTACAGTTACATGAGTAAGGTATTGGGTACATTTCCTTTCGAGCATTTTTACCCCCTCCTTTGTTTTTCCCCTACCATCCCTTTCCTTCCTACCTCCTTCCACCCCCTGCCCCCCTCCCCCAGGTTGTGGTACTGCCTCATTCGTTAGGAAATGGAAAGACTTGGAAAAATTAGATTAAGTGAAGTAAGCCAGGCCCAAAAAACATAGGTCCCATGGTTTCCCTTATTTGCAATAACTAGTATATGTTTAGGATACTCTTGCCAGATAAGTAGAAAGAGTCAAAAGCTATTCATGTATGATCATATAAGATGATGCTAAGCAAAATGAACCCCAAGGTAGGGACACAAGGGGTTTTATCTTTGATACTGTTGTTTTTAATGTACTTACAATATACTATGTGGTTTTTTTTCTTTTGTATGTTCTTCCCCCATGGTATAACCCGTTTTCACTGTATTTGATTCCAGTGCCCTGCATCTTGTATATACATTTTTCTAATTTGGGGAGGAGAAGGGAAATATAAAATGCTGAAACAAGGATACAGGTTGACCCATTGTAACAACGAGATGTACAAGACACTATGTTGAAACGAACTCTAATTTGTCTTTGAAGTTTCAATTCAGTGATGATGGTGAGAGCATTTATTTCAGTTGCATGGAAAATATAATAGGAAAAAAGTAAACTGTTTTTGAAGAGTTCAATTATTAAATAAAAGTGGGAAGTTCACAGTAAAATGTGAATGTAGTACTAAGACTTTTTAAGGAATAGGGTCTGGAAAGGTGGCTCAATGGTAGAGTGCTGACCTTGCATGCATAAAGCCCTGGTTTCGATTCCTCAACACCACATAAGCAGAAAAAGCTGTGGCTCAAGTGATAGAGAGCTAGCTTTGAGCTTTGAGCTGAGGAACAGCGTCCATGTGCAGAGTTCAGGCCCCACAACCAACCAAAAAAAAAAAAAAAAAAAAAAAAAAGGATAGAGTATAATAAACATTTGGGAGGGCCAGAGATTTAGCTCAGTGGTAGAGTAATTCCCTACCATTCACAAGGTCATGTCTGTGCCTTCAGTTTTCCCTTATATAAGCTAAGCCTATTTATTGTCCTGTGTCTTATATTTAGGTAATACTTAGAGATCCTGTCTTCAGTATTGTTCTTTATGGCCAAAGAGAGGAGGATTTGAGTGGAAGAACTAAATGTTCTAATAAGAAAATAAGCACCAGGCTGGGAAGGTGGCTCAGTGGTAGAGCGCTTGCCTTGCATGCCTGAGGCCCTGGGTTCGATTCCTCAGCACCACATAAGCAAAAAGAAAAAAGCCGGAAAGTGGCGCTGTGGCTCAAGTGGTAGAGCACTAGCCTTGAGCTGAAGAGCTGAGGGACAGCGCCCAGGCCCAGAGTTCAGGCCCCACGACCGTACCAAAAACAAAGAAAAAAGAAAATAAGCACCTACCTGAAAATAAATGAGATGTGAGAAACTGTCAAGAGTTCCCCAACTTCCTTCTAGGTCTTTGCTATCTTTGCTCACACCAACAGTTACTTCATTACTTGTTTCCTCCTTACCTATGCTGACACTCTATTATCAGCTGCCTTTGTTATTTGACCAATAGATTTTTGGTATTATGATGGCCAGGAAGAAGTAGAACACATGTCCCCTTGATGCACTGTGAGAACAATGTCTAAATAGTTTTAAAGCAATAAGTGGTGGAGATCCAGTTGGTTTGTTGTTTATAAGTCTGAGGTTCTTTATAGAGGCATTATAATAACCAAAATATTTTCAACTTGGCACCAATCATGTACCAGTGGCTCATTCCTGTAACTCTGGCTACCCAGGAGGCAGATCTGAGTATCACGGTTTAAAGGCAGCCCAGGTAGAAAAATCTATGAGACTTATCTCCAGTTAACCACCAAAAAGCCAGTAGTAGAGCTGTGGCTCAAGGGGCAACAGTGCTGAAGCTCTGAGTTCAAGTCCTAGTACAGGCACAAGAAAAACCCAAAAACTTAGTCTAAAAAAACCCCAGAAAGCATATTTTTAATCTGGGCCTGACCTAAAGTGTTTATTTGGAAAAGTTACCCAACACAGACTTTGTGTTTGAAAAGTAAAAAAGAGAAAGTATATTTTCCCAATCTTCATTTTGGCTGTTTTGTTTTTAAATAGCTACCAATTGTTCTCAATTTTCAATAATTTCTATATGAGACTGGTATCAGTATTTTGGTAGCATGAATCACTTAATGTATTTTTGAGTGCTTGTATACTATTTTAGTATATGTTTGATGATTCCGCATGGTGAGTACTAGTCTCAACTTAAGTTGAGTAACTAAATTCTTCATAAAATAGTGCCCCAAAAGAATCTATGAAAGCTATATGTTATATTATTTCATGATACTCCCTATGATAATGCTGTGGAAAGAATAGTGCAAAATTCAGGTTCCTAAAATTCTATGAAATTCAATTTGATGGATTAGAAAACATTATACTGTTGAGCCCATAATTCCAGTCTGGGATGTCCTTTCTATTGTAAAAATATTGTTTTGAAAACAAATTTTAGATTGTCAAATACAACTATTGTACTTTGGCTACGAAATTAAAATATAATTTGAGACATGATATGTAAAGTATTTGAATTTAATGAGGAACATATAAATTCTCAATAAAAAGTACCTGCATTTACCAAATAAACTCTTCTTTATTCTATTATTTTTTATTGTTTTGACTTTCAGATACACAATTTTTAGTATATCTACAGAACTTTATCATATATACTTATTTTTTTAAAAAAATCAACATTTATAAACTGACATTGCTATGTCTGCCCTTTATAACAAAAAGACTTTATTGTGTTGTTCAGTATTGGTTAGTTTTTCTGTTATGTTGATGCATTAAAACAGATATTAAATTTTATCATTAATTCAGTGCCTGGTCTCTCATCAAATCCCCTTAATTACAAATTGACTCCAAGGATTAGACAGCATGGATTTTAATTTTAACTGAAACAAAAAGGCATCCTGGAAAATCACTCTAGCCTACTGTCTCATACACACATTTTTAAAGATCTTATAATTTATTGCTTAGTATTTAAAATTTGATACAAAAAGCAAATTTCTCAGATTTTTACTCTTTCATCTTTTTGTTCACATTAAATATACTTTTAAAATATATTTCAGAGTCTTGAAAAGAATCCATGCATTTTCAGATGAATAGCAACCTCTGAGACAGTTTTCATAACTTATAGTCTTTTCTCTTAAAAATGTTAACCTAGAATCTTGCCTAACCATAATTGTATCTGAATGGCATTTAAATTGTCAGTAATTTCACAGAATCATGCAGTTATATTCCCTAAAAGAATGCTCAATATAATCTAATATCCTATTTTCTGTATTGTTTGCAGTTTATGATTACTTAAATTTTTTTGGTACTGCTAAGTCTAGAATCTTTTTATACATTTCCAAAATATATCAGAACTTCTGTCCTTCTTAAAAGTGACAATTCTTTCTTTCTTTCTTTCTCTCTTTCTTCTTTCTTTTTTTCTTCGTTTTTTCCTTACTTCCTTAATTTTCTGGTCATGTGGCTTGAACTCAGGGTCTTGGGCTCTGTCCCTGAGCCGTTTCAAGGCTAGGGCTCTACCACTTGAGCTTCAGAGCCACTTCCAGCCTTTTCTGAGTATTGAGTAGTTTATTGGAGATAAGAGTCTTATTGCCTTTTCTACCCAGGCTTTGAACTGTGATCCTCAGATCTCAGCCTTCTATGTAGCTAGGATTACAGCCATGAGCCACTGGCACCAGGCTAAAAGTGACAATTCTTAATTGTTTTTTAATGACACATATTATTTACTTTAAATATTGGGATGCTTATGTATTTTTACTAGAACAGAGGATGATGAAATTTATTCATGATCACAGCGATGCAAAAAACTACATTTGTCCATTGTATTTTTGTTCCATTATTGACAATGAGCTTTTAACTTTGAGTTGCCTTTTAAAAAATCTACCTATTCTATGAGTGTCTGGAATTGAACTGATTTAAATCTTTTGGTTTTAATCTACTTTCACACGTTTTTAGGTGATTTCACACATTTTTAAGAAGGTCAAAAAAATTCTAAGATAAGCCATTTATTTTTAATGAATGCTGTCATGTTAATTACACCTTTACCTCGTGAGAAGTTGTAAAATAGTAGTAGGGATTCTACAACTAAGCAAATGTTGACTGTTTTATAGTTTATAAATTTTATTTTTAAATGGCATTCCTTTTGTTGCTGTTAAACTATATGTTTATGTTGGGAAATATTTAGCGTACAAATGAACTTAGTTCATTGTGGCAGAGGAAAAAATAAATTGCCTAGAAACGGATTGTTTACGTAATATTAGATGGTAATATAAACCAACAAAAGCAAGGAAATTAACTTCTTAGACTGACACACTGCCCTTTCCTTGCTCTTTTGTGCCCATAGATATCATGTGTATGTTATAATACTGAAGTATGGTGGACTCAGTTAAGAACTGTCAAACTTAATTCTAATTTTTTTTACTTTGTCAGTTTATGTCACAACTTAACATTATTATTCTCTGTGATAATGGTACACAAAGTCCTTTACATGTGAGAGGAGGCAATGCATGGGAGGATCTGAAAAAAAATGGTCAAACTTTATTTGCCTTTCTTCATTTGTAGTTCATTACCTCTGACTAGCCAAATATTGTGCAGCTCTGCTATTCCTCCATTTTCAAAAATAGAAGAAAAAGTTATTAAATATCTAAGGAAAATTTTTTACAATGTAAGTACTAATGAAAACTGTTACTCAGTATTAACTTTTATTCCTGTATTAATGTTAAAAAGTACAATGTATCTGTTAGAAGCATGAGTCTGAAAAATTGCTAGTGTTTCATTTTGAGTAATCAAGTAAGCAAGTAAGATTTCACAGAATAAATCATGCATGCATATACAAAGAAATTATTGGACAGAATTCTGGAGATACAATAATGCTCTCACAGTAACCCCCAAAATTCATTTGAGAAATGATAGATACCTAGCCATGCTCTTAGTAAGACCTGCTTTTTGCTATTTATGGAACAATTAATTCTATTTTAGTTTTTATATCAAGTAGTTCGGTAGTAACTCATTAATTCCTAGTGAATTTTATGCCTACTTTTTGGAGGCATTTTTATATAGTTATAGGGATCGGGTTTATGTTTCACTGTTAGCAAATTGGTTGCATTTATGAATGTGAGTTCTGTGTTTTGTAATAATTTGGGACTTATTTTACTTTCTGTTTTCTTTCATTTAACAATTTCTACTCCAGACTGGGCATGTTTTAGGATACAATTTTCTAAAACAAAAATTACAGGTTGTAATGAAGCCCTTGATTTTCCTAAGACGTTTTACTCTTGACTTGTATGTTAAACTTCACGGAAAATGATATTTTTTGTAAAATTATATGACAGAAATGCAGTCATATAGGTAGACAAAACATTTTACTTTCAGAAAATAAAGAAACTACTAAAAATATGTTTAAGGAGGGGGCATAAGACGGAGGATGGTGTTAGTTCTTTAAGAAATTCTTTTTATTTTATGTAATTAATATTTAATTGGCTACATTTAAATGCAGAGAAAAACGATCTATTTGCTAGAGATTTATGAAACAATACTTTAAGCTCTTAACTTATTCTGAGGTGTTGAAAGGTGAAACATTTGACATTTTCTTTTCCAGCATTGCTTTAAAAAACAGAGGGCGGGAAAGAGGCGTTGCCACATCAGAGTTAAGGGTGTTTGTGGTTGTCCCTGACAGCAGATCTAGTTTTAAAACACCTGTGTTTACTTTCCAGCTTTTCAGAATCTGCCTGAAAGTGGCCTAAGAATGGCACAGCTTTTGGGATGGCTAAGGTTTTATGGTAGAAAACACACAACACAACTTTACACTTGTGTTTTTCTGTTGCAAGCATTTTATTTCCTTCTCTTATTTTGTGTATTATAAAATACACATATACTTGTACATAAGGTACATAAGGTAATGAATGATTTGTATAATCTAAATATTATACTACTTTGTATAATATATATAGTATATTACAACATTAATTCATTTTGGGACACCTCACTTATCTTTTTACTTTTTCACCAGCTAAAAAGGAAAAACTTCCTTTTTACTGGGAAGAGGTATTGTTTATTCATAATTGAAAGAAGTATGTGAAAAAGTGAAAATTTACTTGCTTGTAGAATGAGAAAAGGAAAATTGCATGGGACAAATGTGGCCTAACAGGTATTTTATTATAGTTTTGAATCTTTAGTAGAGGTTTCTCAATTATTTTATGTATTGATTTTTTTTTGCTTTATACTGATTTCTAAAAATATTTTTATAACTCTGCAAATCTAATTTTGCCTTTAGGTTTATGTCAGTTTGGAAATTAGTTTATGACATGGCTTACTTGTTATTTCTCAGTTGGCCAGTGTTTCCAGTTTATGGGTAAGTGCTTGTTACTTACTATACTCTGGTCACATAAGGCCTACATATTATATAAACTATTATTCATAGTTAGAGATGTTACTAGTTCTAACATTTCGGTTGAATAAACAATTTTTTTTCTGGTTGAACTATTCAGTATTTTATTTCTGGATCCAGTTGTTTATAATGTTAGACATAGTTAGATGTCATATATTCACAGATGTATTTTTTATACAGTCAAAACACTGCTAGCGTAGCAGGGCATTTCTATGGGAGTGTAGTTACTGTCGAGCCTGATTGATGTGTAAAAGTTCTTTTGACAAGAGATTGATTTTTCCCCCATTTATGTGGGGAGTTTTTATGTGGGGAATTTGAAAGTGTTTTGAGTAGCTACTGTAAAATTGTGTCTTTTCCCTAAGAAAACACACATACATAGAAATTTACACATAATTTTAGGGAGTTTTTTCCTTTCCAATAAACTAATCCATCAATTTGAGAATAAGAATCCCTATTTTATTTAATATATTTTATTGTTATTGTAGAGGTGATGTACAGAGGGGTTATAGTTATATAAGTCAAGCAATAATTACAATAAAATCCCTATTTTAAATCACATTTCTTTAGAGAGTTGTTAATTCTGTACGTAATATTTTAAATAGTTTCCAACAATTAGGTCATGAAGAAATCAGAGTCAAATACTGAATTAAGAGCTTAACCTAAGTTGCTTTGTTTGGTTATTAACAACATAAAGCAATATTTGACTTTTTAGCATTAAATAGTATTTTAATAAAGTTTATACTACATGATGGCTACATATACATTTTTGTCTTAATCCTGGCATTTCAGTGGATTTCAAATACAAATTATAGTTACCTCATTTTTTTTTCAGACACAGGCAACTGACTATATAACTGCTATATTACTAAACAATAAATCCAATTAGTGTCATTGCATGAAGGCTGCCAAAGTAGTACTTTATTCAAAAACTGAGCACTTTTGATGTAAATATCCATCGAAGTGAAGAATACTGAAACTTTAGACAGTACGGTAAAGGAATTCTGTATAATAATGTGTATGCTATAGAGATAATGAAACCTTGAGGTAAATAGCTAACAAGTTTTTGAAATAGAAAAGTATTCAGGAAAAATAAGGTTTTCTTAAACATAGGAAAGCAGCAAATTATCATGAGTGCATAAATTATATAACAAATCACTAACATATTATGAAGGTTTTGTAATAACACTACATTGTACCTACTTTTGCATGGACCAGAACTGCTCCATTCAGTAGAAATTAATGAGGGAGAAAAAAATTATGTAAAATTCTCCATTTTCATTCATTCCTGTAACTGCTAATGAGTAAATAAAGAGGAAAAAAGAAATGTTTTAAGTATTGTTAGTTCATGTGCTTCCAGAAACTCAAATTGCTTAACTTACGTCATGAAACATGATACAGTATTTCCAATAGGTGTGTCAGTTTTATCCTAGTGATAATTCCCACTAGTACTCTGTATATGTACTAAGTTCCAGCCTAATGCATAAATATTCGTTTTGTTATATAAGATTTATAATTTCCTAAAATTAAATGTGTGTATCTCTCTCAAGAACATTTTCAACTTCCCACCTCAGAAGACTGTAGTTCTCTATGTATGTGTGGCAGATTTTCTTGTCTGTGAAACTTTCAGGCTTACATTGAAAATGAAGTTTGTCTGTTTTTTTAAGTATTGGGTGTTTTACATTTTGTTTGTATCAACAACTAGTGTTTTCCCAAGTAACTTTATGGAAAATGGGGAAACTTTAAACTCCAAAGATATTCTAATTAATAAGATTTGAAGTAGAAATGAAGATAATTGAACCAAGAGGAAGGCTAAAGATGACCTTAGCACTATAAAATATTAAAAATCTTACTCAGAAGCAAGGTGCCTGAAGCTCACTCCTGCAATTCTAACTATGCACAGGTCTAAGGTTTGAGGCAAAAAAAAAATTTTTTTTCAAGCCACTCTTATCTTCAGCTAGCCAGAAAAAAAGCCAGAAGTAGAAGTATAGTTCAGGTAGGGAAAAGCTAAACAACAGTGTGAGGCCCTAAGTTCAAGCCCCAGTACTGGCATAAACAAAAAGTTAGTAGGAGGCTGGGAAGGTGGCTTAGTGGTAGAGTGCTTTCCTAGCATGCATGAAGCCCTGGGTTCAATTCCTTAGTACAACATAAACAGAAAAGGCCAGAAGTGGCACTGTGGCTTAAGTAAAGTAGAGAGCTAGCCTTGAGCAAAAGAAGCTCAGGGACACTGTCCAGGCCCTGAGTTCAAGCTTCAGGACTGGCAGAAAAAAAAATTACTAGGAGAATTTTATATATGGATATATATAATTCTAGATACACACATACACACATACACATACATATATCACAGAGATAAAAAGGAAATGCATAGCCTCTCAGAAGGCAGAGGCAGGGCAGAACATTGTTTGAAGGTAGCTCAGGCAAAAAGTTTGTAATAGTACATCTCAACTAATAGCTAGATATAATCCCAACTACTAAGGAAAGCTTAATAAAGAGTTGGATCTCAGTCCAGCTGAGCCCAATGAAATGACCCTATCTAAAAAATAACTAGAGAAAAAGAGGCTGGAGACATGGCCCAAGTGGCAGCACACTTGTCTGGCAACTACAAAATTCTGTGTTCACACTGTAATACTGCCAAAACTGCAACTGCCAAAAATAAAATGAGGAAGGAGCTCACAAAGCACAATACCTGGGGAAACAGATGAGACTCAAATAATCCAGTATATGTGGAGACTCCAATTGGAGTCTTGAGGGAAATCAGAGTTCTTTATCTAAGTGAAAAATAATGCCATATTTAAACCCACAACTATAGGGAAGAAAGAATGAAGAACAACCAAAGGATGAATATTCATAGAAGGTAGCCTATTCAGAGTGGTATCCTTTGGGGAATAAAATCAAAACCAGAAAAGATATAAAAGATTCGAGTAGTTCATTTAACAAATTTTATTTAATAAACATTTATGGAACCTGCAATTCTGAATTCAGTTGCGAATTGTACTTGATGACATGGTAAATAAATGACATGGTGTATAATGTTTCTTTGTATAATCTCTAATAAACTTCAGAAAAAAAAATGTTCCCTGGAAGCAGTAGAATTAATGTAGAAATTCCCTGTAACTTTGAACATAAAAAGTATGTCTGAAGCCGGGTGACAGTGGCTCACACCTGTAATCCTAGCTACTCAGGAGGCTGAGATCTTAGGATCATGGTTCAAAGCCAGCCCGGGCAGGAAAATCTGGGAGATTCTTATCTCCAATAAACCACTCAGAAAACCAGAAGTGGCATTGTGGCTCAAGTGGTAGAGTGCTAGCCTTGAGCTAAAGAGCTGAGGGACAGCGCTCAGGCCCAGAGTTCAGGCCCCACGACCAACCAAAAAAAAAAAGAATGTCTGAATAATGTATAGATCAATGATGAAGTCATCATAGAAATTAGAAGATATTTTAAAATTAATGATCATTTAGATTTGATATGACACTTTTGGAATGCAACTAAAGCTGGTACTATGGCTTGAACTTGACCTCAAACTCTCACTTGGCTTTTATGCTTAAAGCTGGCACTCTTACCACTTGTGCCACACCTCCTCTTCTGGCTTGTTGCTGATTAAGAGCTAAGAGTTTCATAAATTTGTCCCTGGGCTGGCTCAGAGCCACAAATTCTCAGATCTCAGTCTCCTGAGTAGCAAGAATTGTAGGCATAAGCTATTAGTGCCCACTGGAAAGAGCACTAGAAGAGCAAAAGCAAAGTCTAACATCAATAATCCGATTCTACCTAAGAATTTAAACTAATGAACTGTTTAACAAACTGAAGACCAGGAAGTGGAAACATGTTGGGAGAGGTGGGCAACATGGTAGGAGCACAAAAATGGAGAGAGGATGAGAAACAGCATATTATATAAAAATTAAACCACATAATTTGAGGCTACAGATGGATAGAGGAAAGATAGGGGAGAACAATGGAAGGGGTAACATTTATCAAGGTGCATTATATTCATAACCTGATTATGGAATTATGAACTGTTTGTACAACTATCTGATAATAAATAAAAAGGAATCTAAACTAAGAAGAGCTGAGCCTGGCAGTAAGGATGGATGGAAAGAATATTCCAAGGAAGGAAGAAAAACACTCAGAGGCACAAATACAAATCAAATCGAGCAAATAGAAATCCAGTATGCTGGAAGGAATATAGTGAATAAGAGGGAACAAATACATAGTAGGTCTAAAAGGTAAATTGGGACCTTCTTATGTTTAATAATGTCCATTACCCTAAAGTAGAATTTAAATTTTCTGACAAACATAGGTCTAGTGGCTTGTAGCAAATGAGTTACATTATTTAAATCTTAGTAAGATCATTGGATACAATGTGTTATAGATTCTGCAGAAATATAAGAATAGAAGTAGATGAATTGTTCGGCCACTACTACAATTTTAGGAAGGAGATGATAATGGTTTAGATTAAGAAGCTAGAACGAGAGAAGAGGATAAATAGATGTGGTTAAGATTACCAGTAATAGCCAGGTACTGGTAGAGCTCACGCCTGTAATCCTAGCTACTCAGGAAGCTGAGATCTGAGGATCACGCTCAAAGCCAGCCTGGGTAGGAAAGTCCATGAGACTCTTATCTCCAATAAACCACTCCGAAAACCAGAAGTGATGCTGTGGCACAAGTGATAGAGTGCTAGCCTTGAGCTGAAGACTTGAGGGACAGCACCTGACCTAAAGTTCAAGCCCTACAACCACCAAAAAAAGAAAAACAATAACATGCCAGGCACTTATGGTTCATGTCTGTAATCTATCAACTCAGGAGGCTGAGATTTGAGGATTGTAGTTCAAAGCCTAAGCAGAAAAATTCACTGTGGCTCTTATTTCCAGTTAATGAGCTAAAAGCCAGAGTAGGGGAGTGTCCCAGGCAATAGAATTTCAGCCTTAAGCAAGAAAGCTAAGGGACACCCTGCAAAGGCTCTGAATTTAATCCCCAGTACTAGCACCACACACACACACACACACACACACACACACACACACACACACACACACACACACACACACACACACACACACAGATAATGATAATGATAATAATAATAATAATAATAACGAATAGCAGAAAGCATCTGTGGGAATTTTTAAAATTTTATTTTTGTGCCAGTCGTGGAGCTTGAACTCAGTGCCTGGGCGCTATTCTTGAGTTTTTCTACTTGAAAAACAGCTCCACTTCTGGCCTTTGTTGTAGTTGCTATTGTTGCATAACTGGAGATAAGAGTCCTAACTGGGCTAGCTTTGAACTTCAATGCTCAGATCTTAGCCTCCTGAGTAGCTAGAATTATAGATGTGAACCTGTGCCCAGCCCATTTGGGGAATTTTATGTTTGCATTGAGTACATTGATTTAGTAGTTATGGTTTTGAAGGGTGGTTTAAAGGAAATATCAAGAACAAATGAGTTGGCTTTGGCCAGGCAAATGGTGGTACTACAACTAAGAAAAGGAAATTTAGGAGAAATAAAATATAACTCAAATTTGGGGAACTAGGTACCTTCAACATTAAATATGTAAATGATGTTATTATATTAGCAATTAGCTACCCAATTTTGGAGTCTGCAAGGATGAGACCAAGACAGGGAACAATTTTTTTAATCTAATTTTATTTTGTTGTAAAGGTGATATACAGAGGGGTGTTATAGGTATATAAGTAATGAGCACATTTATTGTTGAAAATTGTTATTCCCTCCCTTGTTTTTCTCCACTTTTCCTCCCCCCATTTCTCCCCTCCCAAAATTGTAAAGTTCATTTGCAGCATAGTGTCTTGTGAGTATTCTTGTTGCATTGGTTCACCCTGTGTCGTTTGTCTTACCATTTTGTTATTTCCCTTCCCTTCTCCAAATCAGAGTCAAAAACAGTGAAGACAAATGATAAGCCCAAGGGAGAAAAAAATGAAAAAAAGAAATAACTTCACACAGTACATTAAAATCAATGACAACAACAACAACAAAAATCTCTTGTTTCCATATCTTGGAGTTTATTTTGATTAGCATCATTTTATAAGATCATATGTACATAGCTTTGTATTACTGTGATTCTTCTGCTTGGTCTATCCTAGACTTAACACTAATTCTTTTTTTTGGGGGGGGGGGTCAGGTCATGGGGCTTGAACTCTGGGCCTGGGCGCTGTCCCTCATATCTTCAGCTCAAGGCTAGCATCCTACCACTTGAGCCATAGCACCACTTCTGGCTTTTTTTTCTTTTTGCTTATGTGGTGCTGAGGAATCGAACCCAGGGCTTCATGCATGTAAGGCAAGCTCTTTACCACTGAGCCACCTTCCCAGCCCCTAACACCAATTTTTACAAATGAGGGAAACCATAGAGCCTGTTTCTTTGGGTCTGTCTTACTTCATTTAATATGACTTTTGATTTTTTTCCAAGTCTTTTCATTTCCTTACGAATGGTGCAATGTCATTCTCTCTGATGGAAGCATAGAATTCCATTGTATAAGGACAGAATAGGAAAAACCCTAGGTCTCGTTGACACAGCCGAAATTTTCTTAATAGAGACCCAGAAACACAACAAATCAAAGAAAGATTGGACAAATGGAATTGCATGAAATTGCAGAGCTTCTGCATGGCAAAGGACATAGCTAACAAGATCAATAGAAAGCTCAGGATTGGGAGAAGATCTTCATTAGCCATACAACGGACAACGGTCTCATATCTATAATATACCTGGAACTCAAAAAATTAAATCCCCCAACAACAAATCCTCAAAGAAAGAACTGCCCAATAAATAAGTGGGCGAAAGACTTAAAGAGAAACTTCTCTGAAGAGGAAAGAAGGATGGCCAATAGACACATGAAGAAATGCTCAACCTCCCTAGCCATAAAAGAAATGCAAATCAAAACAACATTGAGATTTCACCTCACCCCGTTTAGAATGGCTATAATTAAGAACTCTAATAACAACAGATACTGGAGGGGATGTGGACAGAAGGGAACCCTACTGCATTATTGGTGGGAGTGTAAACTTGTTCAACCACTTTGGAAAATAGTATGGGGGTTCCTCAAAAGACTCCACATAGAGCTCCCCTATGACCCAGCAATCCCACTTTGGGGCATTTACCCAAATGATCACAAACAAGACCATGCTACAGCTACCAGCACAACTATGTTTATTGCAGCATTATTTACCATAGCTAAGATATGGAACCAACCCAGATGCCCCTCAGTAGATGAATGGATCAAGAAAATGTGGTATATATACACAATGGAATTCTATGCCTTCATTAGAAAGAATGACATTGCCCCATTGGTTAGGAAATGGAAAGACTTGGAAAAATTATATTAAGTGAAGTAAGCCAAGCCCAAAGAAACATAGGTCCCATGGTTTCCCTTATTTGCAATAACTAGTATATGTCTGAGACAAGCAGAAACAGTCAGATAAGTTGATGTTAGGCGAAATGAACCCCAAAATAAGGACTCAAATGTTTTTTTTCTTTCTTGCTATTGTTTCTAACGTATTTATAAGATATTTCTTTGTTGCTTTGTATGTCCCTCCCCCACGGTATAACCCCTGTTTTCACTGTATTTGATGTTGGTATAATTTGTGGAAGGAAAGGGAAAAAACAAATTGTTTAAATAGGGATACAGGTGGACCCATTGCAACAATGAGATATACAAGTTGTTATGTCGAAAAACGAACTTTACAACTTTGTCATGGGAGGGGGGGAGGGGAGGAAGGGGAGAGGACACCGGGGGAGGAGGGGGGAGATGAGGAGGGATGGTAAGGTGAAACAAAGGAGGAAGCAATAATGCTTGGCAAGAAATATACTCGTTACCTTGCCCATGTAATTGTAACCCCTGTGTATGGAATTTTCACAATAAAAAAAAGAATTCCATTGTGTTTGTGTGTGTGTGTGTGTGTGTGTGTGTGTGTGTGTGTGTGTGTGTGTGTGTGTGTGTGTATCACATCTTCTTGATCCATTCATCTGCTTATGGGCGTCTGGGTTGGTTCCATATCGTAGTTACAGTGAATCCTGCAGTGGGCACAGTTGTGGTAGTAGTTTTAGTGAGGCCTTGTTTGTGATCATTTGGGTAAATGACCAAAAGTGGGAATGCTGGATCACAGGGAGCTCTATGTTTAGTCTTTTGAGGAATCTCCATACTGCTTTCTAGAATGGTTGAACTAGTTTATGTTCCCACCAACAGTGTACTAGCAAGGAAAGAAAATTTTTGAGTCATCTCTACATATGAGGCAAAGGACTAGATTAGAGTATTAGTACTTTGTATTTTTGAGCATACAGATCTTGTACATATTTTGTTACAGTTAGACCCAATGTTTGAGCATTATTATAAATAGTATTGTTTTAAATTTTTATTTAATTCAAGCATTTTAATATATGTAAATGTCATTATCTAAACATAATGGCTCATGCTTGTAATCCCAGCTATTCAGGAGATGAGATCAAGAGGATGTCAGTTCAGGGCTAACCAAGGAGAAAAGATAACATGACTTCACAACAACTGACAACTTGATGTGTTGTTACATGATTGTCATCGCAACTGTGTGAGAAGTATAAGTAGGAGAATTGCAGTCCAAGTCAGTCCATGCATAAATGTAAGACCCTTTCCCAAAATAACTAAAAATCAAAAAGGGCTGGGGCACAATTCAAAAAACATTTGGAGGGAAAGAGGCAGAAGGAACAGAGAAGAAATCCTTGTGAGGATAGAGGCAGTGGCTAGAGAGGTCTGTCTAAAAGCTAAGAGATGCTCATGAATAGTTGGAAAATACCAGAGCTAGGAGAGAGAGACATGGAACAGATTATTTCGTCTCTGAGTTTCTAGAAGACACCAAGTGGCCACCATGTTGATTATCAATATCAGGTCTTCAGAAATTTAAAAGAAAATAATTTTGTTGAATGGCAACGTATTTGTGCAAGTTAAAGATAATGCATACATCCACAAACACACACACACACACACACACACATACACATGCGCACAATTAACAAAAAGAGAATATATTCTTTAAAAAAAGAGAATACATTCTTGTCTTAAACAATCCAACTTAAAGCACTTTATTCTAGAAGTTTTGTTCTTTTCCTACCTTCTATGTTTTCTTCCACATAACTACTCTTTTCTGGTAATTTTTTTTTAAGTTCTAAGTTATTCTTATCTTCCCCAAAATGATGTTTTTTGTTTGCTTTGCTTTGCTTTTTGACTATACACAGACTGGTCACAACTTACAACTCAGGCAGTCCATTCTTCTCTTCCTAGGTTCATTATGGCTTTATCAGTGTATGATGCCGATCCCATGAAAAGAATATAATTTTTTCCTTAATATGTTTCAATATTATATTTCCAAAGGATATTCTTTTTGTTCCATACTTTGAAAAGGTTGGATTTTATTGCAAGGTAACCTTTTAATATCTTCTGTGGCCAGCTGAAGTGATAGCCATCATAGGCACATGTGTAAGGAATCTATTTACCACCATGTCTGTGAAATTAAAAAAAATCTCATTAAATAATTTTGTATGTTTTTAGAAACTGAAAAATAACCAAAAAACTTTCATTATCTAAACCTCCATATCACAGATAAGTAAATGACCCCCTCTCAAAGTCCTGTTTACAAAGTTTGCAGGACATTGGGCAAGTAATATCTCTGTGTTTTTTCATAATATATCTATAGGCTTACATTGTATTTTTATTGAAAGATTACATAAATGATTCTGGGTGCCAGTGGCTCATGCCATAATCTTCCTACCTACTCAAGAGGTTGAGATTTGAGGCTCATGGTTCGAAACCAGAAGCAGCAGGAATCTGTTTGCAAGACTCTTATCTCCAATTAACTACCAAAAAGAAAGAGATGAGAGAGGGGAAAGAGGGAGGGAGGGAGAGCATGTGAGTCAGTGCTGGAAGTGGAGCTGTGGCTCAACTGGTAGCGCACTAGCTGTGATCCAAAACACTCAGGGACGGTGCCCAGGCCTAAGTTCGAGCACCTAAGTTCAAGTCCCAGGATTGGCATCTAAAAACAAAAAGCAAAATCAAAAATATCTACCATAAATGAGAAAAATCTAGTTTGTATTTGGAAGAGGTATCAACAGAGTTTTTTTGTTTTTGTTTTGTCAGCCGTGGGGCTTCAATTCTGGGCTTGGGCGCTGTTCCTGAGCTCTTCAGCTCAAAGCGAGCACTCTACCACTTGAGCCATAGCACCACTTCCAGTTTTCTGGTGGTTAATTGGAACTAAGAGTCTCACGGACTTTGCTGCCCAGGCTGGCTTTGAACCCTGATCCTCAGATCTTAGCCTACTGAGAGGCTAAGATTACAGGCATGAGCCACCTCTATTGTTTTCTGTCGCTGTGTTAACACCTCCAGAAAAAGAAAAAATAAGATTTAAAATGCCATTTTTCAAATATAAGTACTTACTATGTAAATGAAACAATTTTGCCATAATTTGACAAATGACATGATACACTGTAGAAAGCAAGATTATTATTAAGTGATTACATAGTTAGCTGTATATGTTAAGGGCCAACATAAGTCATATCAAAATTTCCTTTTGGGGAGCTATAGATGTAATTCAGTGGTAATGGTACAGTGTTGGATTTTGTATAAACAAGGCCCTGACATTCTTTTTCATTGTAAAAAAATAAAACAAAACCTTTAAAATTCCCCTTTTGTTTTGCTTATTCATAGTAGCTTGATTGTTCTCTGCGTAATCAAATAAACTATATGGTAATTTTAATTTCAAGTGATATGTCTAATCTAATTCAGTAGTTGCAATTACTTGAGTCATTTTGAAATGGTTGTAAGGAGTTACAATTTAACATGTCTATTTATGCTTCTTGTGGATCTTGACCAAAGTCAACCTATAGGTGTCAATTTGACAGATAAAGAATCCTTTGATTGATTTGGAAATAGGAATCTAGCTCATTGCAGACTTGAGAGATTCAGTTGCTATATATGTTTTAACATCTCCTTTCCACTGTGCCCAACCCAAACTTCTTTTCTACATAGTGTGAAGGATATTCTGTTTTGATCATTTATCTCCTAAATCAGTTTTGTATCCTTCTATTTAGCCTTTGTTGCAGGTATATCTTAGTTCTGCTGGCATTTTTATTGTCGTCATTCGCATTTTCACTACCTGGACTCTTGGGAAGCATTGTTATTAGTAGTCATAATGTTAAAAATTAAACCAGTAGTATCTTGATAGAAAGCACAGAAGTTCATTCACTAAGCAAGTCTGAGTTACATTGTTGACTCCCACATTTTCCGTGTATTTAGGATGTCCATAGGGCACAATGGGTGATCCCCTATTGTGAACTGAAAATTGTGGTTGGTAACATTAGTTCTAACAGAGTAAGCTAGCCTAAAAATAAGTGTTTTCAGTTGCATATTTTAGAGCACTGCTTAGAGTTATACTTTTTTTCCAAAACTTTTACCCACTACCAATAACTGGGTCTTTTTACAACCCAGTGGAGTGAGTTCCAAAAATGTTTAGACAATTCTAATATACAATCAGTGGCCTTTTGAAAAAGTAGAATATTCTTAGCAATGTAGAAATCAGTCAATTTCTAAAGAATTCAAGAAAGTAAGCTCATGGGATTTAACAGGGTTCATTAGGCAGGCAGAGGAAGACAGGAAAAACTGACTTGAAAGCTATTAAAGTAGTAAAGAAGATTGGAACTTCCATGAATAACAATAGGAATATACAGACAATATCTATTACTGTGCTGACATACTTTGAAATAAGTAGCAAGACTTACTCCTTGATATGGGAAATAAAGGAGAGATTTAAGACAAGTTGTCTGAGTAATTGTGTGGTTAACATTGAAAACTTCATTTGATTTGTGAGTTTAGAAGATTCCAATTTTAAGGCCTAAGATATATGGTTGGTATTTGTGGATACTGAGGCTGGAGCTAATAGACATGGAAAATACAAAGCTGAGTTATCAGTTTGTGGTTCCATGGAGTCAGTAATGTGATCTCATAGGAGGAATATTTGCTGCTTGTACAGAAGCAAAACATATAACTTTTTAAAGTATGAATGAATAATAGAACAAGAAGCAATGGGTTATTTTTGGCCTGGAAACCTAAGCTCTAACAGGTCCTGTGTGATTTTTGGAAAGAAGCAACTTCTGTCTAATTAGTGATTTTTTTTTTTGTGCTGTAGAGAAACTTGCATGAGAAAATGATGAAAGAGGTAATATTGACCAAGATGTCATGTACTCATAAACAGGCATGTTGACTGGTACCCCTTAAGTACTCCACTTAAGGATAATAAAATAATAATATGTAAAGAAACTTACATATCTACTTAATGAAGAAGTATGTATTAGTCATCAACACTATTCCAATTATGCCAGTTTTAACTATGTTAAGGGAACCTATACAACCTGATATAAATAGGCTTCATTGATGTATACTTCAGGGAATGTGATAGATTCATGGAGAAAGACACATTTTTTTCAATTATTTTATTAAAAGAAGAAAATTTTAGCCTTGCACAAGAGAGCTTTGCAACATTGTCCAGGCCCTGAGTTCAAGCTCATGACTGGCTTGCACACACACGCACACACACACATACAAAGAATTATGAGGCCAAGATATTTTAAGACATGGCTGAAGCAGAGCATTGTTTAGAAAAAAAATAACTTGTTACTTATAAAAAATACATTTACTGGGGGCTTGGAAGTTGGCTCGGTGGTACAGTGCTTGCCAAGATGATTTCAAGTAAAAGAACATTTCCTCTTTCATAGGGATATACATGCTGGATCAGTTTAGATTAAATAAATCATACCTTTATGGTATATGATTACACATTTATGATTTATAAAATTTTTTATGATACTGGGGTCTGAACTCAGAGCCTTACAGTTGCAAGTCAGGTGCTCCTCAACTTGAGCCAACCCTTGTCCCTTTGAATTAATTGTGTATTGGGTAAGGCCTCACTTTTTTCTAGGATTACCCTTGGACCACCATCTCCTATGACTATCTTTTGAATAGCTGGCATCCTAGTATGACAGCTATAGCAGGCATGTGTCACTATTGCCTGGATTATTGGTTGAGGTAAGGTCTTAATATTTTGCTATTCTTAAACCACAAGCCTCCTGATCTCTGTCTCACAAGTAACTGAGAATCCAGATTATTATGCCTAGCATAGAAATATATTTCTAAACAACTATTAGACAAAAATATCCTTTTGAATTTAAGAGATATATTTATTAAAAAACATTTAATGGTTGAAAAAGTAATTAAAGACTTTATGCTTATGCTGAAAGTCCAAAAAATATTAACATTTTCAAGAGGTACATATACCAAAATATTCTTTTTTTTTCCAAAATATTCTTATAAAAATTAGATGAATGCAGCCAGACTCAGTGGCTTTGGGAAGGGGAGGTTGGAGAAGCAATTATTAGACAAAAGTATCTTTCTTATATTAAAATATTTATTAAAATACATTTTTCTTAAAAATACTTAATGATCAGAGTGTACTTAATAAAGATCTGTATACTCATACTGGAAATACAAGAAAATTTGACATTTATAAGAGGTATGTATACCACAATATTTATATAAAAATTAGAGAAATACAGTTGGTAAGATAACTATTGAGAACAGTCTGGACAAAATGTTTGTGCAACTGTCATCCTAACCAATAAAAAACTGTGCATGAGGGCTGGGAAGGTAGCTTAGTGGTAGAGTGTTTGCCTCGCATGCATGAAGTCCTGGGTTTGATTCCTCAGTAACACAGAAAAAACCTGAAGTGGGTGGGGAGCGAATTGGGGGGGGGGGGAGGCTGGAAAGGGATGGGAAGGGGAAACAGGAGGAGGCTGCAATGCTTGATAAGAAATGTACTCATTATCTTGCCCATGTAATTGTAACCCCTCTGTACAGTATGTTCACAAAAAAAAAAAAACAAAAAAAAACTGGCCATGGTGGTATATACCTATCATTCTTGCTACTAGGAAAGCATAAATAGGAAGATCATGGTCCTGGATGGCCTGGGCATGACTGTAATTCCATATGATGAAGGCACCAAAGGACTTAGGGAAAGGCGCAAGTACAGTGGTGCCTGCTTGGCAAGTACGAATATTAAGTTCAAACCTCAGTACTACCTTTTTCTTTCTTTTGCATGAATGCTGCAGTAAATTTATGCACAAAGTGAAATGAAACATAGGCCAAAGCTGTAAAAGACAACTACGGGATGTTGCTGAGCCTGCCAGTGAGCAAGTTTGGAAGGCACACTAAGCAATTGAGACATACGTCATGGATGAAAAAATACAGGTGTTTATTCCAGGAAATTAAGCTATGTTGAGAAATCCTTAAGTAGAAGTACATTGAGATTAGTATGAAAAAAGAAACGTCTCAGGTACCATCCAGTGGAAGTAGCTCTAACTTCTTGAGTAGGTTGAAATATTTTCAAATTTTAAGAAAAGACAGCATTTACAGAAATGGTGTATAACAGTCAGATGTTCAGTACATAGTGCTGAGGTGTTTTGCAAAGGGGATAGGTTGTAAACCTCCTGGCTTATTTTCAAAGAGCAATAAACTCAGAGATAGTGATTTCAAAATATATTTTACTTCTGCTTTCCTTTCTTGTGTCACCTGAGATAGGAGAGGACCCTGCTCTAGAAGTAGCTATAAATGTTTCATGTATAGTGAGCATACTGAAAGGTAGCCACAACCTGTTGGTTCCACAGAGAAGAGGAAAGCATGACTGACTACTGTTGTGTACTTCAATACCATGCCTAGTGGGGAGGAAAAGGATGGCTGCCCAATGGCAGGGCAAAAGATGCTCATTTTCACTGCTACTGGACTGAGAAACTAGTTCTTTTCTTGCAATTGAGAAATTGCATGCAAATTGTATAACCTGATAGAGATTTTCAGACAGCAAAACAGTTTGTTATTTTATGTACACATTTTGTTAGCTTCCATATATCAGGGGATTTCCTGCAAATTACAGAATAATGTGCATATTGTCTTGTAATTATAGAAACACTGAAATTCTTAATTTCGAGATCCTGTAATTACATAGAATGTGGTGAATTTGTATCTGTTGTTTTTTTTTTTGTATCAGACATCCATATTACCCAAGTGGCAACATATAATATTGCTTTAGAAAGTTTGTCTTTGTTAATTTTTTATTGCAGCCTCTTGTGGTGAAATGATTTATTTACGTTTCTTATTTCTGTCCCTATTAATTGTTCTGATACCTAACTGAGGCACTCTGAACTGATAATCACTAGGCTTTTCTATTTAATGCTACAAGAACAAGCTGCTTATGATGACCCAACAGAGACATGAGGGAGGTTTGTGAAAGGGGGTTATTCATCCAGCTCTAATCCTTGTTTTCAGAAAGGCAGTGTCTTTAAGTGTTTTCTAATTAGTGAATAGAGATGGTTGTAATTTCTTGTAGATACCTACCTCCTTCCAGGACTGAGATGGTTTTCCTGACTTCTCTAAATCTTGGTTTTACATTTGTTGTAAATGAAGTTTCAAAATGAACATTTTAAAAAAGAAGAAAGAGTAAAAGTAACTATTTTTTTTTGTTTCTCCAGCTGGGCACTGGTGGCTCATATCTTTTTTTTAAATATGCTTTTTATTGTGAAATTACTGTACAGAGGGGTTACAATTACATAAGCAAGGTAATGAGTACATTTCTTATCAAGCATTGTTGCCTCCTTCTTTGTTTTTCCCCTACCATCCCTTCCCTCCCACCTCCACAACTTTAAAGTATAATGCTATTTTGTGTTTTTTTAAAAATGCTATTTTAGTAGATCATGATGATAATGTGATTTTAAAACATAATGCTATTGATTGTGATGTTTTAGCATCATAATTAACTTTAATATTATATATCATAAAATAGCATCTACAAAATAAAATGTTTTTCTTTATTGTTTCCTGCTTGCTTGTTTGTCTTGCTGATCCCTTTGTATGCATGAAATGTTTACTGCTCTGGGATAAATTCTTGGGTTTGGTGAAATTGCTTCTACCAGACACCTAGGAAATATAAGCTAGGGAACAAGACACTGATATTTAGGCATACCAGGAGGAAATATATTGCTTCAGTGAACTGAATATAAAACATGAGCAGTGAAAACACCTGGAAATCAAAAAGAACAGATTTTAGTTATGCTTCTCTTTTTCAAAGAACTTAAGTGCTTAGCTATTATTGTTGGTACTAGAGAAGTAAGTTGGCAGTGACATTTGAAATATGATAAATAAAAGCCTACAGAATGTCTGCTTCTACTTTTTGCACTTGTCTGATTCCTTCTCTAGAAATTGCATAATGGAAACTACCATAAAGTTAATGCAACTCTAATATATCAGCCTTACTTGTTGTAATAAATGTATTCTCTATTACTGTGTAATGATAAAGCCATAGTTATTGAAACTTCCCAAGTTATTGAAAAAGTGGGATGGGCGGTTTTTTTGCTGTTATCACCTGTATTATTAATTGGAGATAATTACTGCAGAGCAGCTGGCTGTTGGTTTTAGGGAGCATCAATTGTTCTTCTCACCCAGCTGTTAACTAATAAGGATAGTCAACACATCTGTTTCAACAGCTGGTAATTAACAAAAGCCTAATTGCTGCAACTCTTTTAACATCCAATCTGTGAAAAAGAAGGGATGTAGAAGAATATTATTTACTTTGTGCTTTTCACTTTCTGAGGCCAGTTTCTCTTTTTTCCTCTCTCCCTCATTTTTTTTCTTACTTTGAACACCACTGCCTTTGTATGAACATTGAATGGCAGGAGAACACAATATGGTAATCCAGAGCTTAACTTTTTCAGATCTTTGTTGGTGTTTCTTATTGCAACATTTCTTTGCTAACTTGCAAGATAAAATGGATCAAAAGCATTTTGAGTAGTTCCATACAACAGTTAAAATCCGTAGCAGTGTGCCCTAGGCTGAATCTCTCTCTTGTCTGAAACATCCAAAAGGAAGCAGGGAATTCTTCCTTCATATGATTTTCATATGCTTCAACAAAACTCTCAAATAATTTTGACATTTATATACTGAATTTTGTTTAAATTATCGTATGGGTTGATTAACCTAACTGAAGTCAGGTGTAGCAAGCCCCCTTCTTTTAGTTAGAAGCTGTTTACATTGTCATCTCTTAAAAACTTTAAAGTACATATTTTTATACTTAAATGTCAACTTTAATTATTTAACAAAAGATTTAGTACATTTGTGAAACATTGGTATTTTTTTCCTTAAAGTGTGATTTGATATTTTTAAAAAGTTGTCTTTCATAGATAGCTTCAATTACTTCAAGTACATGTAAAAATCTTCCCTTTCCCTATTTTTAAAATTGATGTATAAAATATGGTTGATTAAGGCATTTTCTTTAAGAATATATTTTACCAGTTCCATGGCTAGATTTGGTTCATTAGCTGTATTCATAAACTTTTATATATTCTTCATAATCTAAGGACAAAAATATATGCCTATTAGAAATCGCAGTATCATTCCAAATCTCCCTTCAACTCATAATTTTTTAGAATAATGTTACCTTTAGCTAGATTGATAGTGATTATTGAACTTACTTAATACAAGTATCTGAAAAAGCCTGAGCCTGATAGTCAATTTCTTTCAATTACACTTGCTTCACTAACTTTTCAGTTGACAATATTTCTATGCAAGCAGTTCTTTAATTGATGTTGAAAGGTATAGAAGAAATTCTACCCAAGCACTTGCTGTGGACTGAATTGGAGATTGCATAATTTCAAATTTTTTTGCTGGCACAAGTTTAGTTCAGCAGGTGTTCGGGTGACGAAGTGTACTATAGATGTAATGAAAAAAACATACATGATCCTGAACAAATAAACAAAATACTGCTGTCTAAAATTCTAACTAAATAGAAGGGCACTGGCATGTAGAGAAATGTTTACGACTCAAGTATAAAAGAGGGAAATATTGTCATTTGGGGAAATGTTTGCTTCTTGGGTTTAAATAAGAATTTAATTTTCTCTGTGTGCTCATGTTCTTAGGTAGTACCAGACAGCTTAGTGAAAGGAATGTATCCTGCCCTGAGGAGAGAGTGGCCTAAGCATTCAATCCACCACTGAGCTATACTCCCAGCCAAGAAACCCATGTTCTGGCTGGTACTTTGTTTTCTTGTATATAGTTGTCTACCCACCCCCCCCCTTTGAGAAAATTACTTCAAGAACAGGTGATGTGGTTGAGAGAAATTCAATAAGTGAATAGATATTTTTAAAGACCAACCATATGTGCTATATAATTAACCTGTTTTTCTAGATATTAAAAGTCACAAATTGAATTCAATGATGAATAGACAGGTGAAGCCAGTGAGAAAATTAGTATTTTTTTTACATGCCTGTAAGAGTAACTTTCAGAGATGTAGTTGAGACATCCAAGTGGCCAAACATCTGACACCTAACTAGAAACAAATTTAAGGCCATGTAGTATTTTATGAGATAAAATTCATTCAACTTAAAAGACACAGGAAAAGATAAATCCCCCAAGTCTATATTAATGCACAAAAATGTAGTTCAAGTTTACTTAAGGCTTGATAAGTAAATTATACCAGACATTTTAAGTAAAAGATAAACTATATATCTGACAATATATTTGACAAGGGAGTGATCTGTATAATATATAAGGAACTATAGAAACTCACAACAGAAGTAAACCTGAATAACCAAGAAATGGAAACATCTGAAGTATCCCTCAACCACTTAATGGATAATGAAAGTATAATCCAAAGCCAGATGCCTGTTTTCTTTTTTTGGGGGGGGGCAGTCATGGTGCCTGAACTCTGGGCCTGGGCGCTGTCCCTCAGCTCTTCAGCTCAAGTCCTACCACTTGAGCCACAGCACCACTTCCAGCTTTTTCTGCTTATGTGGTGCTGAGGAATCGAACCCAGGGCCTCATGTATGCAAGGCAAGTGCTCTACCACTGAGCCACCTTCCAGCCCCCAAAGCCAGATGCCTGTGACTCTACCTCCAATTAATCAGACTGGAGTCATGGTTCAAGAGCCAGAGTGCCAATAGTGACCATATAAGTCAATCAAGCTGGGAAGGTGACTCAGTGGTAGAGTGCTTGCCTTGCATGCATGAGGCCCTGGGTTCAATTGCTCAGCACCACATAAGCACAAAAAGCCAGAAGTGCGCTATGGCTCAATTGGTAGAGCGCTAGCCTTGAGCTGAAGAGCTCAGGGACAGCACCCAGGCCCAGAGTTCAGGCTCCACGACTGACCAAAAAAAAAAAAAAAAAAAAAGTCAATCAAGAGAGTGAGGCTCAGAACAAAAGTCCAGATATTGGCACAAAGGGGGAAAATAAAAAATGCGATACATATGCATGTTCAGCGATGAAATCTTGTCATTTGTGACAACATGAATGGAACTAGATGTGGAAAGATTTATCCATGGGTATTAAGAAGGTAGTAAGAAAATCTAGTGTGTTGTTACACAGTAGGTGAGTACTCATTATAGTAATGTATGACAGTTCAAAAAGCTAGAACTAGAAAGGATTTGGAAAGTTTTTAAACCATGATAATGATTAGTGTCTGGGGCAATTGGTAGATTTACTCTGGTATAAATTTTACATAATTTACAGTGAAACACTATAAGGGTTTTTATTTTATTATTAAGGATATTATTATATCCTTATATTATTAAAGGCATTTTGATAATTTTTCAGTTATAATAAATTTAAAAGTACAAATACTTTCAGTAATGACAGTGAATGGAAACTAAAATTGAAATAAGCAGTGTTATAATAGGATATAGTGACATTTTGAAGTTGGGAAGAGTTAGCACAATAGTTACTGCAGAGTTTCATGATTATTTACTGAACTGAAAGTTCTGGATTCTATTGCGGGTTCTGCCACTAGCCTTTATTTCTACGTAAATGGTTTCCTTATCTATGAATAAGTGTTTCTTAAAACACTCATTATCAAACCAGTTGAAGGGAATTTTCAGTTTTTATTTTGACCATTTTTTGATTATATTACTCTTCAGTAGAGGGTGTGTGTGTGTGTGTGTGTGTGTGTGTGTGTGTGTGTGTGTGTGTGTGTGTGTGTGTGTGTGTGTGTGTGTGTGTGTGTGTTATGTATGTGTTTAAAAAAATGAGACTATGGGGTTGACAATGCAACTAAGTAAAATAGTGTTTGCCTAGCATGCATAAGTTCCATCCCCAGCACAGCAAAAATTAAGTATGACTATAAAAACTTGTAACTGTATGCTAAGTAGCACATGTGACAAGTTGTTGGAAGAGTAATGTTAAAAGTTACTATATAGAGTGATATATATATATATATGTATACATATATGTACATATATATACTCAACTGTCACGGTTACTACTTTAGTAAGTCTGAGTACTAAACTATTTAACTGTTGAAATTATTCTGCAGTACTAAGGTAGAACATAAGAGATCTTGTTTAAAGGCAAGGATATTACACACAGTGTAATAAGAGCTTAAGGGTGGTAATATTGTATATTTGCTGCTCTCAACCACCTGACCAACATTGTTACATGTCCAATCTTTATCTCCCAATATTTCCAGAAAACAATGTTAAATGAGAAAAATATTGTTAGAGTGATTGCAGCCACAGTTTTACTTTGCTTTCCATACATTCTGATTTTATATTGGACAATGCTACAATGCATATTTTTTTTCCAGAGAAGTCCTTTCACATGTTACTGAAATCTTCTCTTCCTTCCATTTTGTTCCCTTCCCCTCTCCTCTCCTCCTCTCTCCTGTTTTCTCCCTTGGCCTCTACTCCCCTTTACTTCCCTCCTTTCCTTTTTCCTCTCCTCTATTCCTCTCTATTTCCCTCCTTACCACTTCTCTCCCTTTCTCTCCACTCCCCTCATTTGCCTTCTCCACTTCCCTCCTCCCCCTTCCTTTGTCCTCTCCTCTCTTCTCCCCTCATTTATTCTCTCCTCTTCTCTCTACTTTCCTGTCTAAAAGGAAATGACAAAGTATTAAGATAAATGAATCAGACAAGCTAATGTACCAAATTACAAATTATTTGGTGTATTTTAGTAGTGTAAAATGCATCCAATTTCAATACAAGTTTACAAAAACCTACTGCTAAAATTCTATTTCCTTTAGGAAGCATAATCTTTTTTACATGGCTAGACTCACAAAAAGGAAGTCACCAAAGATTTTACTTCACAAAAATAATGGGCATAAACAGAGGCAATCTTCCTATTAGTGAGGAAACAAAAAAGTTAAAGTTGTACTGTGGGCAGACATCTATAGAAAAGCAAGTCCTTTAAATAAGGATACAGGTGGGCCTGTTGCAACAATGAGAAGTACAAGTCATTATGTCGAAAACAAACTTTACAACTTTGGTGTGGGGGGGTGGGGAGGATTGGGGAGGGGCACGGGGAGGATGGGAAGGGATGGGAAGGGGAAACAATGCTTGATAAGAAATGTACTCATTATCTTGCCCATGTAATTGTAACCCCTCTGTACAGTATTTTCACAATAAAAAATAAATAAAAATTTAAAAAAGAAATAAAAACACCACAAAAAAAGGAAAAACTTTAGGTCTTCACTAAAGCCACCAGCATGACCATGTTTATTGCAGCATTGTTTTACCATAGCCAGGATATGGGATCAACTCAGATGCCCCTCAATGGACAAATTAATGGATCAAGAAAATGTGGTATATATGCACAATGGAATACTATGCTTTTATCAGAAAGAATGACATTGCCCCATTCATAAAGAAATGGAAACACTTAGAAAAAATTATACTAAGTGAAGTAAGCCAGACCCAAAGAAACATAGGCTGCATGGTTTCCCTTATTTGTAATAACTAGAATGTGCCTATAAATCTATGAGTAAACCCAATGGACAGTAAAAGATGAATAATTATACCTGACATTATTATTAAACTAACAACCTAAACATTCACACAGTGAGAACAAGGGAGGATATTTTTAGGAGAGGATAGCAAGGGCTCAATAACTATGTGCATGCAATGATATAAAATGATGCTTATCAAAATGAACTTGAAGAAATGAAAGCAAGAGGTTTTTTATTGTACTGTTTTTGGATCTTCTTTTCTCTTCCTCCTCCTCCTCTGCCTCCTCTTCTTCCTCTTCCTATTCTTTTTCCTCTTCTTCCTCTGCTTCTGCTTCTTCTTTCCTTTTTCTTTTTCATTTTTCCTTTTGTTAAATCCCTTCTATCACTGTTTTTTATTTCTATATCCTATGTCTTGTATATAAGCTTATCTGATTAGGGAAGAGAAAAGGGAGGCCAGAAATCGTGAGACAAAGGGTGAACCAATTCAGTAGTGAAACCCACTACACACTATGATGGAACAACTTTTTGGAGAGGAAATTGGGAGAGGAAAAACTGGGAGAGAATGAGGGAGGGGGTGACACTGTTCACAAGGAAATGTAGTCATTACCTAACTACGTCAGGTAACAATAACCCCTCTGTATATCACCTTTGCAATATTTTTTTTTAAAGAAAGAAAAACTATAGGTCTTTAGTTGAGAATACCAGGCCTTGGACAGCATCAAGGTTAAGAAGCTAAGTCAGGTGTGTGTTGGAGATGGGGGAGGAGGTGAGTGAGATAGCTAGAAAAAACTTACGTGCTGTTTACAAAAGTCACATCTAAATCTAGTCATATAAAACAGATTGAAATTAAAAGGATATTAAAAAGATGCTATGCAAACAGTAATCAAAAGGATGTTGTTATAACTATATTAACATCAGTTGAACTACAATTGAAAGGTACAAGTTTTTTTTCAATCTGTTTGTTTGTGTTGCATTATATTTAATAGGTGAAAACATGCCTCCCTGGCAGAAGAGTTTCCTGTTACACTGCAGTGTTATTATGCAAGCACATGGTGATAGAAAGCCACGATTAACTTTTTTATTCTTTGTTGTCATTATTTTCCCTGAAGACCCTGTTCTAAACAGTGTGGTTTTCAGATATTTTATTACTGTACTTCCAGAAATACATTTATTTTAGTTAGATCAAGTATATTGTGGATGTTGTTTCTGTCCCTCTTTTTCAAGTATTTCACAACAAATCAAACGTTTATAAGGGTGAATGGGCAGCCTGGGCTCTATAGGAACCTGGTTCCATAGGTTCATGGATGGTAAAATGTGGTTTCTAGACCCCACTACCTATTTTTGTAAATGAAGTTTTATTGAAAGGCAGGTACATCTGTTTCTTTCCAGATTGATTATAGTTACTTTCTTGCTACAATAGTTGAGTTGTTACAACAAAGACTATATGGCCCACAAACCTAAAGTATTTATTTTCTAGCTCTGAATAACCCCTACTATAACTATTCACCTAAGCCTACTACATAGTTTTGTACCTTCACACGTCTGTAAATAAATGGATTAATCTCAATTAATGTTGAGAAAAAAAGTAGGAAAGAATGCATATTACATTATTCCATTGAAATAAAGTTCACAGACAAAGCTTATCTAGTGGGTAGAGGTTAGTATGATAGTTACCATTAAAAAATGTAAAGATTGAATAGTAGGGAAAAAACAAAGGAGGGGTAACAATGCTCGATAGGAAATGTACTCATTACCTTATGTAACTGTAACCCCTCTGTACAGTATCTTTACAATAAAAAATTTTAAAAAATTCACATCTTTAAGTATAAGTAAAAGTTAACAAATCAGAAGATCTTCTAAATTTTTTTAAATTTAATTTTATTTTATTTGTGAACATACTGTACAGAGGGGTTACAATTACATGGGCAGGATAATGCGTACATTTCTTACCAAGCATTGCAGCCTCCTCCTTTGGTTTACCCTTCACATCCCTTCCCAGCCTCCCCCTCCCCCCCCATCCCAATCCTTCTCCTTCCCTCCCCTTCCCCTCCCCCCCCCCCCCCCCCCCCCCGCACCGACGTTGTAAAGTCGTTTTGGACATGACAACTTGTACTTCTCATTGTTGCAACAGGTCCTCTAAATTTTTTTTAAAATGTAAAGATTAAGTAGAGTCAGGAGGAGGTTTGAGAGTGGGAAAAGGATTCTGTTTAGTTAGGTTCCGGTTATACAGCTATAATTACAAGTGTAATTTAGACCAGAATGGTGTTTCATTTTATATGTTGTACTATGATAGAAACAGAACTTAGGAAATTCTTCCACCAACAAAAAGAATCAGGAAAAGGCTTTATGGAGGAAATGATTATTAAGATCAGCCTGGAAGGATTGGTGTAGATTGGACCGTCTGGCAAAAATGTGGTGTTCCAGGTGAAAGAAATATTGTGATTAGTCAGAATATAGGACCTATACTCAATCCTTAACTGACGTGATAGTGGGGGAATAAGAGAATAAGTTTAACAAGACATTGAAGAAAACCTTAAATGTCAAAGTAAGTAATTTACACTTTCTAATTTTACTGTTTACAAATATTTATTACACATTATTGTATTATGATTGAAAGTGTATACCTGTGCAATATGGTTTGAACTTTCAAGAAGCTAAAGGCTTAGAAAGGTATATAACTATTAATGTATTCTTTTTAAATGTTAAGATATATATTAAAACTAACAAGCACTAACAAAAAAGGAACTCATAAATAAAATAAGATGTGCTGAGCTTTCCATGTTGTAGAGATTACCTATGTTTCTTAGCTTATGGCCCTCTTACATCTTCAAAGTTACTAATAGTCATTTCAACATTTCACTTTTTTTCCTCTGGATCCCTCTACTACTTAAAAGGATATATATGAATGCATTGCTCTTACCCAGGTAATCTACAGTCATTTCCATCTCAAGGTCATCAGTTTAACAACCTTAATTCTATCAGGCCCTTAATTTCCTTCTGTCCTGTAAACTATCATGTTCACAGATTGTGGGAAGTAAGATGGCTCTTCGTGAACCATTATTTTGCCTGTCATGCCTAGACAAGAGTGCATATAGCATGATACCATAGGTCAGATCAACTAAAAATGTGTAAAGATTGAGAAACGTAACAATTCCTAAGGCTTGTTAATTGGACAGGCTTTTACTACCTACTTTTACCCCCATAAACAGTGCTAAAGGCTACAGGCTTTCAAAAGCCTGAATCAATGATTTGGAGTCATATATTTTAAAAACTGTATCAGGCTGGGTGCCAGTGGCTCATGTCCATAATTGAAGCTAACTACTCAGGAGACTGAGATCTGAGGATTGTGGTTCAAAGCCAGCCCAGGCAAGAAAGTCTATGAGACTTTTATCTCCATTTAAATACCAAAAAGCCAGAAGTAGAGTAGTGGCCTTGAGCAAAAAAGCTCAGGCCTTGAGTTCAAGCCTCAAAAAGGTAAAAACACCCTACATCAAATTTTTTCTTAGTTTATAATAATATTTGTTACATATAAATTTACATATATTTCTGTTACAAAAGATAATTAACTGAATCAAGCTATGTTAATAATGCTTATATGTAAATATATATATGAATTTTAGTTTAATCAGACAAAATATAAGCTTAGAGAAACAAAACTACAAATTTTAAAAAACAGAAATAAAATGTGCTTATAACTAAAACTTAGAAAGATATATTAAAAGCCTATTTTGTTTAGATTTCTTTTCTATTGTTTTCTTCTTGTACTAGTGCTGAGGCTTGAACTCAGGGTCTAGGTGCTATCCCTAAGCTTTTGTTCTCAAGGCTAGCACTATCACCTGAGCCACAGCCCCACTTCAGGCTCTTTGCTGGTTAATTAAAGATAAGTCTCACAGACTTTCCTGTCCAGTCAGGCTTCAAACAGTGATCATCATATCTCAGCCTTCTGAGAAGCTAGGATTACAAGTGTGAGCCACTAGCCCCTGGCTGGATTTCGTTTTTGGTTGTTTGGGTTTGGGTTATTATTTGTTGGTGATGGTGGAGGTAGTTTTGGTCTTAGTTGTTATTATTGTTTTGGTGGTACAGGGCCTTTGCGCTTGCTTGGCAGGTGCTTTACCATTCAAATCATGACTCCAACAACTGGCATTCTTATTGTTGTTTTTGAGATAGGTCTTACCTTTTTGCCTGGGCTTGCCTGGAAACACAATCCTCCTGATCTCATCCTCGTGAAGATCTGAGATGACAAGCACATCCACCACATCCAGCTGTTCATTAAGATGGAATCTCACAAACATTTATTTATTTATCTATTTATTTTTATAGTACTAGAGTTTTAACTCAGAGCTAGATTTGATAGACAAGAATTCTGTCACTGAGCCATACCTACAGCCATGTTTTTCACTAGCTATTTTTTTTTTTTTTTTTTTTTTTTTTTGGTCGGTCGTGGGGCTTGAACTCTGGGCCTGGGCGTTGTCCCTTAGCTCTTCAGCTCAAGGCGAGCGCTCTACCACTTGAGCTACAGCGCCACTTCCTCACTAGCTATTTTTGGAATAGAGTCTCACTGCCCAGGAATGCACCTGAACCATAGTGCACCTATTTTAATCTGTCTATCATTGCTGGGATGACAGACACAGACCATCAAGTTAAGTTTATCTTCACTGAGATGGACTTTTTTGCTGGTCTGGCCTGGAACAGCAGTCCTTCTAGTCTCAACTTACCAAGTAGCTAAGACTACAGATGCCACTGGTATCAAGCCTCCCAGCCCAAAATATTTTAAATATTAGCAGTGGCTAATGTTTATATGGTAACATATGTTTTAGATGGACCTATATACATAAGCAGAACAATTAAAATGAATATATAATTTTTAGAGTATTCTTTTTATGTTTTTATTGTAAAAATAGTGTACAGAAGGGTTAGAGTTACATGAGCAAGTAATGAGTCCATTTCCTATTGAGCATTGTTACCTCCTCTTTTGTTTTTCCCCTACCATCGCTTTCCTCCCCACCTCTCTAAATCCCCCCTCCCCCCCAAGTTGTAAAGCTCGTTTTCTACATAGTGTCTTGTACATCTCATTGTTACAATGGGTCATCCTGTATCTTTGTTTCAGCATTTTGTTATTTCCCTTCCCCTCCCCAAATTAGAAAAAAATGTATATACAAGATGCAGAGCACAGACATCAAATACAGTAAAAACGGGTCATACTGTGGAGGAACAACATAAAGAAACATAAAAGAAACAAAAAATCACATAGTACATTTTAGATACATTAGAAACAACAGCAAGAAAAAAACAAGTGTGTCCCTATCTTCATTTCATTTAACATCATCTTATGTGATCATATGTACATAGCTTTTGACCTTTCTGCTTGTCCTCAACTTATACTAGTTATTGCAAATAAGGGAAACCATGGGACCTATGTTTCTTTGGGCCTGGCTTTCTTCATTTAATATAATTTTTTCCAAGTCTTTCCATTCCTTAACAAATGATGGAGGCATAGTATTCCATTGTGTGTGTGTGTGTGTGTGTGTGTGTGTGTGTGTGTGTGTGTGTGTGTGTGTGTGTGTGTGTGTGTGTGTGTGTGTGTGACATTTTCTTGATCTATTCATCTACTGAGGGACATCTGGGTTGGTTCCGTAACTTAGCTATGGTAAATAATGCTGCGATAAATATAGTTGTACTGGTAGCTTTCATATAGCCATGTTTGTGATTGTATTCTTCACCAGTTTTTCTCAGATTTTTTTGTACAGGTATTTTTTCTTAGTCGTGTGTATTCCTATGAAAATCCCATTAAGGGTTTTTTATTGTAATTATTGTTGACCACAAAATAGCTATTTTAGATTTTTTAATGGTCACTGTGTCCACACTGATGAATCAATAAGACCACATGAATTTTATAATTTTGTAATTTTAATTACTTTAGATTTTAGGAAGGTAAAAAGTGCATTATATATCATACAATATGCAGTAACCTCAAGGAAACCAAAGCTGTACTCCTTAATAAAATCCAATATGCCTGTAGTAAAATGCTTATAATTAGTGAGATGAAAGGACCATAAATAGCTCTCCATAGTTTATCTATGTTTAATTGGTTTTCAGAAGCTTGGTGGTCTAAAATTTTGTGAGTAAAGGGTGTGAACTATACTTTTTATGTGAAATATACTTTCAGTGATTTTATTAAAAAGCAGATGTAACATAGTAGGGTCTTAAAAATATACTACCTGAGGTTCCTCAGAAGACTAAACATAGCACTCCCCTATGATCCAAAAATCTCATTCCTGGGTATTTACTCAAACGATCACAAACAAGCCAACACTAAAGCTACCAACACAACTGTGTTCATTGCAGCATTAGTCACCATAGCTAAGATATGGAATCAACCCAAATGCCCCACAGTAGATGAATGGATCAAGAAAATGTAGTATATATACACAAAGGACTTCTTTGCTTTCATTAGAAAGAATGACATCACCCCATTCGTAAGGAAATGGAAAGATTTGGGAAAAAATCATATTAGGTGAAGTAACCCACACCCACAGAAACATAGGCTCCATGGTTTCCCTTATTTGTAATAATTAGTATATATCTAGGATAGTCCTAGCAGAGGTTCACAATAGCCCAAGAGCTATGTTCATATAACCACATAAAATTATGGTAGTTGAAATGATCTCCAAGGTAGGGAAACAAGAGATTTTTGTGGTTTATTGTTTTTCTTTCTTTCTTTTCTTTTTTTTTTTTTTTTTTGTCGATCATCATTCTTGAACTCTGGGCCTGGATGCTGTCCCTCAGCTTTTCAGCTCAAGGCTAGTGCTCTACCACTTGAGCCACAATGCCACTTCCAGTTTTCTGGTGGTTTATTAGATTGGAGATAAGAGTCTCACAGATGGGACTGGTAAGGTGGCTCAGTGGTAGAGCGCTTGCCTTGCATGCATGAGGCCCTGAGTTTGATTCCTCAGCACCACATAAGCAAAAAGGAAAAAGCCGGAAGTGGCGCTGTGGCTCAAGTGGTAGAATGCTAGCCTTGAGCTGAAGAGCTGAGGGACAGCGCCCAGGCCCAGAGTTCAGGCCCCACAACCGGATTAAAAAAAAAAAAAAAAAAAGAGTCTCACAGACTTTCCTGTCCAGGCTGGCTTTGAACCTAGATCCTCAGATCTTAGCCTCCTGAGTTGCTAGGAGCCACTGGAGCTCAGCATGCTTTTTTTTTTTTTTTTTTTTTTAGTGTACTGTTTGCAGTTATTTTCTCTTTCATTTTCCCCCTCTGGTTTATTCCCCATAGTCACTGTTTCTGATTTTGGTTCCCTTTGTCTTGTATATATGTTTATCTGATGGGAAGGGAAGGGGAATCACAGAAATAGTGGGACAAAGGATGAACCAGTGATATTCACTAAACACTGTGTTAGGGGAGGAAAGGGAGGAAGAAAAATGGGAGAAAATGAGGGAGGTGGTAACACTGCTCTAAAAGAAATGTACTCATTACTTATGTAACTTTAACCCCCCTGTACATAACCTTTAGTGTATATATATATATATATATATATATATATATATATATATATATACTGAATATATATACTACATGTGACAAGACAACTTGACAAATGTCATATGATTGTCTGTAATTAAAATTCAAAATGGATCACAAGGTATCAGTATTATAAAAATTTTACATATTTACCTGGGCAGAGAAGATACTTTGATCACAAAGGTAGTTTTACCAGGACAAGGCTGACACACTAGATTGCTGACTTCTGTGATTTTTGCTGAATTTAAACTTGTATACATAATTTGTTGTAATGGGGGACAATGTTTGCACTTTCCTCAAAAAGGTGAAATGAGCTGGGTTCCAGGGGCACATGCCTATAATCCTAGCTACTCAGGAAGCTGAGATCTGAGGATTCTAGTTCAAAGCCAGCCCATGAAGGAAAGTCTGCCAGACTCTTATCTCCAATAAACCACCAGAAAACAAAGATGGCACTGTGGCTCAAGTGGTAGAGCACTAGCCTTGAGCTGAAGAGCTCAGGGACAGCACCCAGGCCCAGAGTTCAAGAAAAAGGGCTGGGAAGGTGGCTCAGTGGTAGAGCACTTGCCTTGCATGCTCAAGGCCCTGGGTTCGATTCCTCAGCACCACATAAGCAAAAAGAAAAAAGCGGGAAGTGGCGCTGTGGCTCAAGTGGTAGAGCGCTAGCCTTGAGCTGAAGAGTTCAGGCCCCACAACCGGACCCAAAAAAAAAAGGAAATGAAAAAATATTTCAAAAAATGTTACACTAGCTTATACACTAACTTACACACTATCTTATAGGAATGTAAGAAATGAGGTTTTCATATACATATATGAAAAGAATACTATCGGGACCAATTAATGTTCATATTACATTACATTATTGAAGTGTAGCCTGTACGGTTAAAAAAAATCAGTGTTTTCTGGATACATTTGTTCTAATCCCAGATTTCCTTCTAATTAGCTGCAAAACCTTGGATAATTTCCAGAAGTTTTCCTGGACATGTTGTATTAGCAATAATTTCCTCATCTATAAAAGTAGGGGAATGTATTACCTCTGTGATCCTTTCCAAGTCTAAAATTATTTGGCTTTGTGATTTAATGTGTACTGTATGCTTCTTTATTTAGTATTTATCACACATAAGATCAACTACCTCTGTTCTGTATAAAAATAGAGTTCCTTAATGGTCTTGGAGTTACCAAAGGAAGGCTTAACTATATCAGACTATAACTATTAAAAACACATTTAAACCAAACATAACAAGATTTTAAAGTAAGATAAAAGTGCTTTATTCACCATACTCATAAATGTAGTGTTCAGTGATGTGAACAATGTAGTCTTTTCTTTGTCTTTCATTCTGTTACTAGCTGAAATTGTAAGGAAATGATGTAATTCATTTCTAACACAGTACCAGTACAAATAATTGTCTTATTTACATGATAGTGTTGAAATAAGTATATAAATGGATATTTGAAGACTCTGGTAATATTAGTAGACTTTTTTTTTCAATCACTTCAGGTATATTAAAAGGATATTAAAGATGGAAAACACTTTGTTCATTCTGTGGGCTTCCATTATTGTTGATAATTACTGATTTTATTCCATTGTTTCATATGGAAATATATATTTCAGAATGTTGTACAATGGTGAAAAAGGAAAACACACACACATACATACACACATATGGGCCAGGCGGGCTTGTAGTTTTTCCATCAGTCACTCATTAATTCTGTTACATTTATTAGTTACTTGAGCTCCATGAGCCTGTTTTATACCTGTAAAATGTAGATAATAGGAATTAGATAATATAATGTATTTTCAATACTTGGTACATTGCCAAACATAGTGGGTATTCAATACATAAATGTCCCTGATGCTGTAATTAAGTATAAATGCTTTGAGCTCATTTCAATGTAAGTGGCAAGTTTGATTTTTGAAAGTTGTTTTGTTTTGTTTCCTGTATGTGTGTGTGAATGCATGGCGGGGAGGGGGGAAGGGTGGGAGAAGACAGTGCTTGTGCCAGTCCTGGCCCTTGGCCTCAAGGCCTGGGCACTGTCCCTTAGTTTTTTATTTTCTCAAGGCTAGCATTCTACCACTTGAGCCACTTTCAACTTTTGGTGATTAATTAGAAATAAAAGTCTTACAGACTTCCTGCTTGGGCTGAATTTGAAGCATGATTCTCATATCTCAGCTTCCTGAGTTGCTAGGATTACAGTTGTAAGTCACTAGTGTCCATCAATGATTGCTTTTTTTTAAGTATATGAACACATTCACCATAGGTCCCAACAATTCTACTCCATAGGTAGTTGCTCAAGAGAATTAAGGGTCTTTGCACAGTGACTTTATATATAGACATTTTTAGTCAATTTAATAAGACAAATGGTGCATATCCCTGATATGTGGGTGTTAGATTTAAAATGCTAGAAGATATGACCAAGTAAACAGTACTCAAGATACCCCTACGCAGTGAGACCACAAGAGGACAGTCTTAGGAAAAAGGCACCAAATAGTTATACCCAAGCACCTCTTCATATGTACATAAAATAATATACAGACTGAAAAGAACCCCACAGATAAGGAAACAAAGGACCTCTTCTTAGTCTGTCTTATTTTTACATGACTCTGTATTCTTTACCTCATATAAGATATATACATGTGCACATCTGAGGGAAAGTGGGAGGAAGGCACAGAATCAGTGGAAAGTGGGCAAAAAAGTACAGCAGAGGGGCCTATTAGCTGCACTGGACATTGATGAAAGTGAACTAAGCAACTCAAGGGCGGTGAGAGGATGGAGGGAATGAGAGAGAAAGAGAACAGCTGATACTAAGCAAAAGGAAAGAAATGTACATATCACCAGATATGGAAGAAATAGTTTTATTGTTACTTTCATAGTGTTAAACTTTTTTCTTATGTAAAACTTGAGGTTTTTGCATTTTTCTTTATTCATAAGCTTTGTAGATTAGAATGATGATGCTTATCATAAATATCAAAATGTGTCTGAGACTTGAACTAAATGTAACTATGCTACAGTACTATAAAATTTATGTAATTACTTAATCTCAATAAAGAAATCTTTGGGAAAAATCAGTAAAAATAATAACTGCCAAAAATTAATAAAAACATTAAAAAAGCAATGTCAGTCAACTGGTGAATGGATGGATATTCAGACTGTGCTAGTACCAAGTGAAATGAAGAATGAAGTCCTGATGCATAATAATATAGATGAGTCTCAAAATCATGTGTTAAGTTACAGAACCACATTTAAAGACTACATTCCTTGTATGTAACATTCTAGACAAAGTGAATCTACCACATCAGAGGTTGCCAAGGGCGCGGCTCACAGGAGAGTAGTGACAACAGTGGTACACATGGAACCATGTGGGGTAATAACAATATCCCACCTTGGCTATGATGACTGTGAGATATGTCTATATATTAGTAAAATTTACAGAAGTATATTTAAAATGGTTAAATTTTTATAAATTACAACACAATGCGTGAATTTTAAAATCCATGTAAACAAAATGCACTATTTTAAGGATATAACTCAATGGTGAAAATATGAAATATTCTTGAAAATGAAGAGTCCAAATTCACAGAAGTTCTTTACTTTGGTGCTATCATGGAAGGAATTATAATTACAATTTGGGAGTGGGGTTCAATAAACACTTGTTTTATTTGAAAAAAAAACACATAGCCAATCTATTTAAAAATATAAATCAAGATTTATAACCATGTGGGAAATGCTCTCATTTTTTCCCTTTTCTTCAGTACTGGAGTTTGATCAGTACTTCATATCTGATAGGCAAGTGCTCTCCATCTTTAGCGACACATGCAACTCTTTGCTGTGGTTATTTTTTTAGTTGAGGACTAACATTTTTGGGATGTGTCAGCCTAGATAATGTCCTATTTATACTTTCTACCATAGCAACATTGACAAGCATGAACCACCAATTCCAGCTTTTTTGTTGACATGGGGGTCTAACAATCTTTTTTGTTGTTGTTTTTGTCCAGGAAGACCTGGAACCTTGATTCTCCTAATGTTATCCCTCCATGTAGCTGAGATGACAAGTACATAACACTGCACTCAACTATCGGTTGAGATGGCAGCACTCATAATCTTTTTGCTCAGCCTTGCATCCAACCCTGATCCTCCTAATATCTGCTTTTGAGTGAACCACCATTGTACAGACTCACTTTTCCAATTTTTGTAGATAGGTGTATTAATTTACAAATACACATATATGCTTATGTATGCACTGACTTGTTCCTGAAGGAGCTACCAAAAAAACCCAAAAAACAAAAACCCCAAGTATCTGGTAATCAGTAGAGAAGATATGTTGTACTTTACATTGTATATTCTCTTTCTGTGGACTTCTTTAGTTCTATCTAATGTATGTGTCTACTTATATGAGTACATAAAATTAATATATGTACTTTTCATATATGTGCCAAAAACTTCAGAATTAAGATGATAGGAACACAGAAAAAATATTTTGTATATCACTGTTTAAGGTGTTTTTATATTACTTTTGACAAATACTCTAAAATTACATAGTAATAATAAAAGTACAGAACACAATAAAAAGTGAACAAGTTTAAAATTTTTTATACTGTATGTAACAAACATTCAATTAAAACAAAACTTTTACAGAGAGAGAGAGTTTATCCCAGAAGTCTAAAATATAGCTCTGGTTCTGTCTTCTGGCACACATGGATTCAGGAAGACAAGCAATCTCTTCTAGGACTAATGAGATGGAGTTCTCTAATTGGACTGCCTCAGTATGGTATCTGAGATTATAGGCAATGCAGTTCAACCTAGACACAGGACTAAAACAGAATAGTGTGGCATGGGAAAGGGGTAGCCCCCCAAAATAAAGGATATTCTGATCTGGCCAGATAAGCAAATACATATATATATACATATATATGTATATATGTATACTTACCTATCTATATAGAGAGCTATAGAGCTATATATCTAGATAAGATAGACAGATAATCTCTTAAAAATAAGGAAGTTATAATGCCAGAAAGTTTATGATAGCTTTGAACATAGTCATCAAGGACAAGACAGATAATTAGACACTGATTTTTAAGACATTAAGTTAATTGTTTATTGTGAGAGTGAAATGTTCAGTGTTAAAACATGAGAATGTAAGTAAAGTTCCCATTTACATTATAGAAATTACGACTGGACAGTCCTGATTTTGGTGTTTTCTGACACAAGAATTGCTTTGCTGTTTGGTTAGTTTTAATTTTTTTTTTCTGTTTAGCGTTTTTTGTTTCTTTGCAAAAGTATCAAGTAAAAATAATCTTGAGCCAGGTGCTGGTGGCTCATGCCAGTAATTCTTGCTATTCAGAAGGCTAAGATCTGAGGATCAGGATTGGAAGCCAGCCAGGGCAGGGAAAGTCCTTGAGACTCTTATGTCCAATTAAATAGCAAGGGGGGGGGGGAGAATTAGAGCTATGGCTCAAAGTGGTAGAATGCTAGCCTTCAGCAAAAAGCAAGTACTCCCACCTCACCCCCACCACCACCAAAAAAATAAAATCCAATGGAAATAATGGTGAAAAGGCAGCTTGTGATTATTTTCTTGCAGGTCCTCCGGCTTGAACTCAGGGTCTGGGTGCTGTCCTTGAACTCTTTTTGCTCAAGACCCGCACTGCAGCACATGAGCACACAGCTCCACTTTAGCTTTTTTGGTGCATAATTGGAAATAATCTCATGGATTTTCCTGTCTCCACTAGGATTACAAGAATAAGCCATCAGTGTCCATCTCTTTGAATACTATCTTTAAAAAGGTACAATAATGAACTGGGTATACCAAAATGCTACATGAAAATATATTAAAGGTTTTTGCCATAAAGAATTGATAAGTAAGCCAGGTGTCAAAATCAGTTTATAAAACAAAAGGGCTGACAAACAATGGAGCAGCAAAATCTGTGAGACTTTTTTCTTTTTTTCTCCAATTAACCATCAAAAATTGGAAGTGTAGCTGTGGCTCAAGTGGTAGAGCACTAACCTTGAGCAAAAAAGTTCATGGACAGCACCCAAGTCCTGGCACTAAAAAAAAAAAAAAGGAATTGATAAGCAGGAAATATATTGAGCTGATTTGCTGATTTAAATATTGCATAACATTTACAACATGTACAAAAGTATTACATGCTGCATCAATAATTTGTATAACATTCGTGCCTTTATTATTATTGTTGTTATTGTTTTGGTGGTACTGGGGTTTGAACTCAAAGCCTTGCACTTGCTAGGCTGACACTGTGTTATCTAAGACATGTTCCTAGCCTTTTTGCTTTAGTTGTTTGTCAAGCAGAGTCTTGTATTTTTTTTTGTCTAGGACCTGTCCCAGACTGCAATCCTCCTACTAATGCCTCCCAGGTGTGAGCCACCATATCTTTTTTTTTTTTTTAAGAAAAGTTGGTGGAGCTGTATTGAGTGAGTAGGTAAGCAGGCAAGCAGACAAAATGCAGAAAAACTGAGCACTCTAACAGAGTGTGGGTGCTCTAGCAAAGAGACATCTTTTTATTCTTTTGTCTGTTAAAAATAACTTTAAAATATTTGCCAAAGCTATTACCTATCCTTTAAAACTGGAATATTTTACTCCAGAAAGAAGAATAACACACCTTGAATAAAATATCTCTAACCTTCAAAGTTACTGCCATTCTCCTTTCAGGGATTTTTTTTTTCTCTCTGCAGAAAAAGAATTGAAAGGTTAAATCGTATCTATAAGAATCAGGTTGCAATTTTGTGTGTCTTTTCACTTTAAATATCAAAGATGGCTAGACAGCATATTTAAAATTTTCTGAGTTTTACTATTAATAAAGTTAAAAGGAAATCTAGTATAAGAGGCAGTGAGTGGAGCAACATTAAATTTAAATGTGAAACACCCATTGTGCTTATCTCTACTCTAGATATTGCCCTGAACCCATGTTCCACATTCTGAATTCTATGTATAAAGTTAAACATTGTAGAAAGGAATATATATCTGATAATACAGATAGAACTAGGTTAAAGTTTACTAATGCACAAGGTCTGCAAATTTAATGTATTCATCCCTTTACTATTCCTATTATTCATATAATTGGATTATTTTGCAGGCAACTGAGACAGTTATAAAAATATGGCTAACTTTTTACATTCATAGATATATAAGACTTCTACCTATATTGTACTAGTATATTTTAACACACCAAAACTTCTATTAATTTTTAAATGTTAATTATGTGCAGGCAAAGTTGTCATCAATGCAGCAAGCCAAAGAAACTGCAGTTGAGCAATACAAAAAACTGGAAGAAGAAATCCAGACACTACGAGTTTACTACAGGTAAAATTCTTTTTAGCTTTGGTTTAAGTAAATATTGTACATTGGGAAATATTTCTAATGATTTTTATAATACTGAATGAAGATATACCTCAGTAAAATTAAACATTCACTTAAAGTATTTTATAAGTTTTAAATGACTTATGCACAAAATATTCATTATTTTACTCTTGCACTCCCTACATTTGTTAAAACATAAATTTACATTCCTGCCAAAATTATAAAATATCCTTATTAGTTGTCTAAATAGCAGTAATGACAACTTTTTACCCATTGTAATACGCTATGAGAAATTTCTAAAGAAATGTCACTAAAGGCTTTTCACTGACATGTTCTAGAAGTGGTTTTGAAATTAAGTCAGTAGGACAAAACTGGCATCTTTTAAATGAAAGAAAATGTCAGAGTGCTTCTTCTGTATAAAGGATAAATATTATTTTTTACTTTTGTTTCAGTTGTAAGTTTTGTGTATGAGAGCCAGGTAGGATTGTATATTGGGTTATATATAAACTATGTATATTCTCACATTGAATCATAGTTTTAAAAGTTTGTACAATGCCCTGTATATATTTTTTGATTACTGAGTTTAAAGCTTTGAGTATGAAACTTGAGGATTCACTGAGGCTGTAGTTTATCAAAATATATATGTTTGCATATATATATATATATATATATATATATACACATATATATATATATATATATATGGATTTCTTAGAATAATGTTACTGAGGATATAGTTCAGTGGTAGAGCACTTGCTGACCATATGCAAAGCCCTAGCTTGAATCCCAGGACTGAAAAAATACTAAAATACATATTAAATGCATTATTAAATACATAAAATACAAATAAATCAATATCAATTCTAGTAAAATGCAACCATGAAAGTATTATGTCATATATTACTATATATGTGAGTCATTGTTCATGCATTAAATAGCTAGATTTAGCAGCAGATCTGTTAACTATAATTTCAAAGTTTAAGTGTAAATGTCTGTTAATGGTATTGTGAGACCTACAAATGCTGAAGTGTGCCTTGAAAATACCAGTAATTTATTTCTGTTTGAATAGACTCAAGAAGCACAAATATTGCTAATTGACTGTGGCCTATATTCATAATTGTAGGGAACACTGTTCTTCACAGTGAAGTGAAAATAAAATTTAAGTTTTTCCCACTCCTAGGGTAAGAACCAATGATTCACACCATTGTCTACAGCAGTTGGTTGTTTTATAGCTTGAATTGTCTCCCCCACCGCAATCTGTCCCTATCAATAAGAAACTGAACTGCTAATTGTTACTCACTTCAGCATATTACATACCTTGAAATAGTGTGGTTTTGAAAGCTAATGAAGTTAAAATAAAGGCAATAGCCTGTGCTGGAATTCAGTAAGATTGGTGGTGGTATAAAAAGGGGAAATCTGAACACAGACAATACTAAGACACTGGAGAAGATTGCCACGGAAGAGAAGGCGGAAGATTCCCAGCAAACTGTAAAGATTAGGAGAGATGAGGAAGGCTTCTTGCTTACAGCCATCATGGAGGGTACAGCCCATCTGACACCTGATTGCAAACTTCTCATATCCAGAACTCTGTGACATGATATTTTAAAAATAGTTTTTATCGTAAAGATACTGTACAGAGGAGTTACAATTACATGAACAAGGTAATCGAGCATTGTTACCCCCTCCTTTGTTTTTCCCCTACTATCCCTTCCCTCCTCAATTCCTCCCTCCCCACCCCCACATTGTAAAGTTCGTTTTCACCATTGTTACAATGGATCAACCTGTATTCTTGTTTCAGCATTTTGTTATTTCCCTTCCCCTCCCCAAATTAGAAAAATATATATACAAGATGCAGGGCACTAGAATAAAATACAGTGACAACCGGAACATATTTTAAAAAAAACATAGTACATTAAAAACAACAGCACCAAAGAAAATTTCTCTTGTGTCCCTATCTTGGGGTTTATTTTGCTTAGCAACATCTTATATGGTCATATGTACATAGCTTTTGACCTTTTCTGCTTGTCCCAAATATATACTAGTTATTGCAAATAAAGGAAACCATGGGACCTATGTTTCTTTGGGCCTGGCTTACTTCACTTAATATAATTTTTTGAAAGTCTTTCCATTCCCAATAAATGGGGGTGGTGTCAGTCTTTCTGATGGAGGCATAGAATTCCATTATATATATATATGTATATTATATGTTATATACTATATATTATATATATACATATATAGATCACATTTTCTTGACCCATTCATCTACTGAAGGGCATCTAGGTTGGTTCCATATAGTAGCTATGGTGAATAATGCTGTGATAAACATAGTTGTGCTGGTAGTTTTAGTATGGCATTGTTTGTGATCGTTTGGGTAAATGTCCAAAAGTGGAATTGCTGGGTCATAGGGGAGCTCTATATGGAATCTTTTTTTAAATTTTTTTTTTATTTTTGGATCCGGTCGTGGGGCCTGAACTCTGGGCCTGGGCACTGTCCCTTGGCTCTTCAGCTCAAGGCTAGCACTCTACCACTTGAGCCACAGTGCCACTTCTGGGTTTTTTTCTTTTTGCTTATGTGGTGCTGAGGAATCGAACCCAGGGCCTCATGCATGCAAGGCAAGCGCTCTACCACTGAGCCACCTTCCCAGCCCTCTATATGGAGTCTTTTGAGGAACCTCCATACTGCTTTCCAAAGTGGTAGAACTAGTTTACATTTCCACCAAAAATGCAGTAGGGTTCCCTTTTGGCCACATCCCCTCCAGCATCCGTTGTTATTAGATTTCTTGATTATAGCCATTCTAACTGGCGTGAGGTAGAATCTGAATGTTGTTTTGATTTGCATTTCTTTTATGGCTAGAGAGGTTAAGCATCTCTTTATGTGTCTCTCTTTAAGTGTGACATGATATTTCTGCTCTTTATTCAGTTTGTGATACTTCTTTGAGATACTTCTGATACATCAGTAGCTTTAGAACATGATCATGATTATGAAATACTAAGTATGTTTGACTTGTCCCTGATTGGAAATCATTTGCTTTCTTGACAATTACAATCAGGGTCTATAGATGAGTGTTCAGGTAAGCAAACCTTTGCAGTGAATGAGTACATCTTACTGTTTCACCTTTTGTTTTTAGAATGAATATTACAGTGTTTTATAGAGTGATATAGTCTTTTTTCTGATTTTTTACAACTAGTTATAGAATCACCTGGGAAGACTCTAGAATTCCTGATGCCTATCTAACCCAACCCAGGTTAATTCCAAGTATCAGTGTGTTTCTAAGCTCTGGAAATTCCCATGTGTAGGCAAGTTTGAGACCTGATATTTCAGATCATTATATTAAAGTAGCATCTCTTCCTAATAAAAGTGTGTATTTTAACCCTTTATTAAGACTTATGCAATCTGTGAGATTTGTGCCCTGACTATAGCTATTAGAATGTGAAAGTTAGCATCACTGCATTGATAATAAGGGCTATTAGGAAATCTCTTACTCATCCTATGAGATAGGACAGGAGCTGCTCTCTTGATAAAGTGACAGGACCCAAGAATAAGAAGAGGTTTATGATAATTTTGCAGAAACTGACATTGCTTCTTAAAAAACACACTCTTAAGGACAGTTCTCTTTGCTTAGTTGCAGAAGATAAACAAATGATTTTTTTTAATTAAAAAGCTAAAATATTTGGTTTTTTTTCGCTGGGGTCAAACCCAAGGCCTTGCTATATATGCTCGGCAAGAGCTTTACTACTCAGCTATATCCCCAGCCAAAGTATTCACTTTCAAAGGTCTTTTTCCTCTCCATGTGAATGTAAGAATTATCTGTTCTCTTCTAAACAGATTCAAAGATACACTTCATAAATAGTTTTTTCCTCATTGGTATTATTTTTTTAAAGAAAAATTTTTCTCATTTTATGCCTTTAAGACAATAGTAATATCCACAAGGATTCACATTGAACAAAAAGAATGGATAGTTATGGTCGTAGAAAACAGGGAAAATAGTGGGGAGTCTGTCTCTGATCACATAGTGGCTAACTGGTTTCTAGTTCCTGCTGCTCACTCTCCTAACTGGACTTTACTTTCTCTTTAGTAAATGAACTCTTTAAAACTGTGAAAAAAGAAAGGAAGAGGAGAGAGAGAGAGAGAGAGAGAGAGAGAGAGAGAGAGAGAGAGAGAGAGAGAGAGAGAGAGAGAGAGAGGGAGGGAGGGAGAAAGGGAGAGAGGGAGAGGGAGAGGGGAGAGAGGGAGAGAGAGAGGGAGAGAGGGAGAGAGAGAGAAGGAAGGAAGGAAGGGAGGGAGGGACGGAGGGAGGAAGGAAAGAAAGGAAGGAAGAAAGAAAGAAAGGAAGGAAGGAAGAAAGAAAGAAAGGAAGAAAGAAAGAAAGAAAGAAAGGAAGGAAGGAAGGAAGGAAGGAAGAGAAAGAATGAAAGAAAGAGAAAGAAGGAAGGAAAGAAAAAGAGAAAGAAAAGAAGAAAGGAAGAAAAGAGAGTGAAGGAGAAAAGAATAATTATGAGCTGGGCACCAGGGCTCATGTCTAGAATACTATTTACTCAGGAGACTGGAATCTGAGGATTTTCATATTGTGGTTCAAAACCAGTCTGGGCAGGAAAGTCCTTGAGACTCTTATCTCTAACCGCCAATTTTTTTTTTTTTAAGCCAAAAGTGGCACTGTGGCTTCAGTGGTAGCACTAGCCTTGAGCAAAAAAGTTCAGGGACAGTGCCCAAACCCTGAGTTCAAGCCCCAGGCACCCTCCCCACCCCCCCCCCCCGCACATGCGCACATGCACATGCACACACACACCCCCACACACACACACGATTATGAATATAAATAAATGTGAGGACAGAGTTATTTTTTACTATAAAATAGAGGTCCATGGACATGAGAGGTTAAAGAAGCTTTGACAGGAATAACAGAGTAGCTACTAACGAGAATGAGAGACAAAACAAAACTAGCAAGAAAATCATGCAATCTTAGAACTCAGTTGGGAACAGATGCAATAAATTTGTATGGGTTCTTGCTTATACAGTTATCTGACAATACATTCGTATACCAGTACAAAATCCAAAGGACCATAATGACTCAGGATTATACATATTCAAGGCAAAAATGATGGAGTACAGAATCACTGAGGATACCAAAAAACATCAAAAGAGTTGGTGAAATTATGAGACATAGCCTAAGCTAAACCGGACAAGAAATAAAGTTGAAGGGACATTGATACTCAGGGGAAAAAGGAAGAGTCAAGAAACCGTAAGTTTTAAGAAGATCAAAGAATGCATAATATTTAAGAGCTGAAAGGATAGGAAGTTACAAGTTGGTACATTGCTATTAAGATCTCATAACTACAACTTATTTCTTAGCAAAGATAATATATAAGGCAGTACCTTAGAAACAGTGAAATTGAGAAGATGTGAAGGTCACAAGAAACAAAAATGTTGAGACTTACGAACTAGTAAATATTCACTATTGTTTCCTTAGAAACACTGATATGTGTTAGCATGCCTAGTGTAAAGACAAAAATAGAAAGTCACATGAGAATAGATATAAATAAAGCTACATATTGAAATAAAGAGTGGCATGTAGATTATAGATGTAGGAAAAGAAGAAAAAAAAACTGTGCTATGTAAGACCACAGAAGAATGTGAAAAATTTAGGGGAAGTCCATCCTCCAGATACATCAGTCTGACTCTTTCTACTACCAAAATAAATGAGATATTGACTAATTACTAGTTTTAAAGACAGATTAGAAATTGCCAGTGATGTTCATTCTACCCTGCTTTAATTTTTACTTTTATTCTTTTTATTTGTTTTCCAAAAAATCATTTGCTTTTACTGGGTTAAGATAAGGGCTACTGTTGGAATTGTATAGAAATATATTTTTTTTTCTTCTTTGAAGTGTTAGAAGACATTTTGACTCTGTTTCCTTTAGAGATAGAGGCTGGCACCAGGTAGATGAGTGGTAGACATATTAAACATTGTAATAGGTAGCACTTTTACATAAACCAAGGAACTAGCAAGCGAGGAATAACAGTGTGAAGGTTTATTTTATTTTTTTTGTTAGTCATGGGGTTTGAACTCTGGGCCTGGGCACTGTCCCTCAGCTCCTCAGCTCAAGGCTAGCACTCTACCACTTGAGCCACAACACCACTTCCAGTTTTCTGAATGGTTTATTAGAGATAAGATTCTCACGGACATTCCTGCCTGGGCTGGCTTTGAACCATGATCCTCAGCTCTCAGTCTCCTGAGTAGCTAGGATTACAGGCGTGAGCCACCGGCTCTCCACACAATGTGGAGTTTAAAATAAATTTTATTATAAAAGTACTAGTAAGGTATTAGTAACTCCTTATTGTTATACCAAATGGTAAACTTATTCACAACTTCGACAGTATAAATCTAAGCAGTTTTATCAAGGAGCAATCTTAAACTTGTAGAGATTAGATTCATATTTGGTAATGATTTTTTTTCTTGCTGTTGTAAACCTGTAGTGCTGCATTCCTAAGTTCAAGGGGCATAATAATAACAAACTGTTTTCTAATGGAGAGAATGCCTAAGTTTCAATACTTGCTGTCTTTGTAGTACTTCTTTCTATTTCCTTTTGCTTAAAGAAAAAACAAGTTAAATGTTGGTACCAGAATAAGATACTGTTGTTTGGTGCCAGGAGAATAAAATTTAATATACATATTTAAATTTAAATTTAATTTAATTTTAAAATACATGATTAAATTTTTTATATAAAAAACGTAATGCCACTCAGAACATAGAAAATTTCACAGTATTGCATAGGTTGTACCATGCTTTAAGGTAGTATGTTTCTCATGATTGTATTGGTACTTTTTAATAACTAAATAATTCATGAGTCTGTTATAAAGAAAAGTGGGTTGAATATGTTTCCTACTTAGTAGTTTGTGATATAAATATATGAATATATGTACATATATACTAATACCGTAGAAGCCATAAAGATAAAGGCTCTTTGAAATAAACAGAAGTGAAATTTTAGTTTTTCTACAGTCATGTATTAGTTCACCTTATGTGAATATACACACATACACATACACATATACACATTTGTCAGTAAGAATTATGAATTGATAAGACAGTCAAGAGTGATTATAACATGCAAACTGTAACCATAAAGCATTATTTTTCTCAACACAAACTCTTTATTGAGAATGGAGTTGAACCTTAAGTCCTGATCTCATTAGTTCTAGATTTTAACCATTGTGCTAATTGGCCCATTTAGTAACAAAAATATTATCATTTCTGTGTTTTCTGTAGGAAATTTAATTTTTACAACTGCTATATACCCACTTACTATGGAATGTATTTTAAAGTTCTTAATTTCCTCTTTACCTATAGAATGTGACAATGTTACTTTCTGAATGTCAGTAACTCACCTATTAACAGAGATAAAGTATGACAAGTTTAATATGAAAACCAATGCGATAAGGTGTTTGAATGTTTCTTGGGATTGGGTTGTTTGGGATTTGGGGGTTTGTTTTATTTTGTTTTCTAGTGCCAGAGTTTGAATTTATGACCTTATGCATGCCCAGCTGGAGCTCTTGGACTTAAATTATGCCCCCAACTGACTTTGTGCTGGTTAACTTAGAATTAGACTGTCATGGACTTTTTTGCTAGATTTTTCCTTTCAATGATTGTCACTTTTGCCTTTTCCAACACAGATCACACTTAAATAATTTCATGTCAAGTATTTCTTGACACTTATTTCCATTATTTATTTTCCTTAAGATTCTTGAAATACTTTTCACCCTGTCAGTCATCCACCACCAGCCTTCAATAGTACATTACCTTTACAATAAATGCCAAACCCTTTTCTCCAACATTCATGACCTTTTATGTTTCTACCAACTCTGTTTCTAATTCTTTCTGAATTCTATGTTGTTTTAAAACTTCACTGTTTATCTTTGGCTTCCCATTTTCATTCTTATTGGTGTCACCAGTACACTTCCTTCCATGAAGTAGGTATTCAACAAATAACTCATTGCACTGAATTGACATAATTGGCATAAATTGTTATGTGTCCCCTGTGTCACTGATTCTTCTTGCAAGATTCCATCTCTATCCATCTTTTTCTTATGAACCTTCATAACTTACTTTAACTGTAAACTATTTAATTAATTCTTTTCTGATATTCTGTTTAGAATTTCTATCATATTTCTTTCCTGTGGTTCCTGTTGTGATTTACACTTCATTTTCCCTTGCAATTGTTGTATAAATGTATATTTTAATGTTCTTGCTAGGACTTTTGTACTTAATATAAAGTACAAATATATATGATTTATGATATATAGCAGCCCTTTTGTAGACAGGTGCAAAGTTAGTAGCAATCAAATTTAATACAATAAATGAAGGGTTTTTTTTAATCAAAGTTCCTTCTCCATAGTAGTTTTGTGTGTAATGAATATAACAAGGATTTAGTGATACACATGTGGCTGAGTTACATGTTTGGATATAAAATGACCTAGCCCTATGTCTGCATTAGTCTTTTATAGAGATGTAGAGCAAAATGAGGTCACTAAATAACCACTTTGAGCTGTGGCTCAAAGTGGTTAGAGTGGTAGCCTTGAGCAAAAGCGCTCAGGGGGAGTGCCCTGGCCCACAACTGACCAATAAGTAAGTAAGTAAATAAATAAATAAATAAATAAAATATTGGGGGCTAGTAATTTGGCTTACTAGTAGAGTACTTGCTTAGCATGCATGAAGCCCTCGATTCTATTCCTCAGTACCACATAAACAGAAAAGGCCAGAAGTGGCACTGGCTGAAGTGGTAGAGTGCACATTAGCTAAAATAGCCTATACCCTCATTATATCCTTTTATTCTTTTTCTCTTATTATTTTTTGTAATAGTCATGCCTACATGGTACTGTACTATGTTGGACCTGTGAATGGTTCTGTAGAATGAAAGTTTTTCAAAGACAAGAATTTTATTTTGTTTACCATTGCACCTACACTTTTATCAGTGTAACGTTGGAGTGTATCAGTACCTATCTTAGATGTTCAAATGTTGAATGAATGAATGAACATATATGAGGATGTGCATAGACATTGATGCTTCTTGACTCTAACAGCAGATTGTCTTGGGATGGAAATTTAGTCTAATATTCAGATTGATTAGAATGAATGGTTAACATGAAGAGAGAAACTTTTAACTTTTGTTTTATGCCCTGGTAAAGTTTTAAGTTGTTATGTGCATGAATTCCTTTCTTTATAAATAAAAAAAATGAAAATGTAATTTTAAAAGACTCTGATCTGTAATACCCTACATAAATTATCTATAAATAACCATACTAGAAATAAACATCTAATAAAATTATATTTTAATGTTATACTTCACAAATAAGGCAGAATATATGAGAGTTGAATCTAAAATGTATCTACACTATGAAAAACATGTATATAAATAATAATCTCGTTTATATTTTAGATTTGTTAAATATTTGTAATTGTTTAAAAATAAACTAAGATGTTAAGAAAAACATAACCAACCCAAAAAACAAGATTAATCTTAACATTCTTCCTTCCTGAAGGAATGAGGGATCATGACAAGCTTGTAAGGAAGAGTGCCAATTTGAACATTTTAATTCAATGAACATTAGCTATGGAATGACAGTGAAAAAAGAGATTACTTTTCTGTTTTAAGAAAGTTCATTCAGTATAATTAGATTTCTTAACATATTGAATCCTAAGTGTTTTCTCTCTCCTTTCTTTTCCAAAATACATATATTATTAGATGCATTAAAATTTATATTGAAACTAGTTTAAAATGTTTGGCAAATATATATTATCACTAATAATTAGTGACTTTTGTTCAAGAACTTTTGCATTAGTAATTGCAAAACCATAAAGTATATGTGTGTGTGTGTGTATATATATATATATATATATATATAAAACAATATAATACAAGATATAATAAGCTGACATCCTGAAGCGAGTCTATAAACTTTCTAATGCCACTGCTGTCATAAAGAGCTTAGTAAATATTGACCGAGGATGAGCATGATGATCCAGCAGTATTTTTAAGACTGGGTGGCACTGGCAGTGCACACAGATATCCGGGACTTAATATTGTTATTTTGCCATGGGGCTTTTCTACCTGGGCCTCTCCCAAAAGGATAAATGTTTACCTCCAGTTAGGCATTTTAATGTGTAAATATTCAAGATTCAATTATATATGAAGTAGTTAGAGGTTTCATTCTTTATATTATGAAATAGTTGTTCTCTAGCGTTAACATGAATTTTACAAGAGTTGCCACACTCAAAACATACTTGACTAAACATTTTCCCCTAATTACAAGCAAAAGTTGGTTTATAAATTCAGATCAGAATAAAAAATGCTCCACTTACATTTCTTAAGAAACTTTTAAGTTTACCCATGGTTTAACCTATTTACTGTTTGGTTGCTAAGTTCTAAATGATATTGTTATACATTGTCTCTTAGTTTTTTTAGGTTTATAAGAAGTTTATGACTGTTTTTATTTTCTATTAGTATACATTCAGGCATTTCCTCAAATACCTCCTAAAATTTGCTGGTTTTGACTGAATAAAAAATAAACAATATTCAGTTGCTGTGTGCAATAATGAGGAAGTCAAAGCCTATGAATTGTTTTCAGTTTTGTTTTATTAGAGATTGTTAATCTGATAAATACTTTAACTTTCTTGAAACCATATAAGGTATATTTGCTCTGTGAATCTTGGTTAGATGTTCTCAGCTAGGACAATAGTTTTTAAATTTCTTTTTTAACTTTATTTTATTTTTTTATTTTATTGTCTTTTAAGTAGTATGAAGGAAGGGCTAAGACTTGAAAATGGTTCTAGAAAATTAGAAATAGTATTGACCTAAATTATAATCAGAATGAAGACTTCATATATTTCTAAATCTGCTTTAAATCGGGCTTTCTTCATCTTTTTTATTTATAAAGTTTTTGTTTTGCATTCTACATTCTTTCCACAATTTTTAACTCAAAGTTAACACTACAATAAGACAGATGGTCCAGGTTCTGACTTTCTAGTGAGTAACCTTTGACAGATAATTATCCTCTCAAATCCTCAATTTCCTGACCTGTAAAATAGGAATTGTAGTTATGCCTGCCTGATATCATGGGAATAATCAAATGAAATAATGCACATACATTGCTTTCTACAGCACACGAGTATAGAGGTAGATATTAAGAAAGGTGAACCATTGCTATTATAATCTTTGTGGGAGTTTATATTGGCATCATTAACTATTCCTTGAGAGCCTATTCATATGTATTTGAGCAGTTTTATGTTTTAAATTCTAAATACAACATTATAACAGCAGTATGGAATCATTTTTTATGAGGAGCCAGTTTTTACTGAAATCAAGGTTTAGTTTTTTTTACTTGTATGGAGCTTGAAGACAATATTCAATCAGAATTATATACTGGACTGAGATTAAGTTTGTAGTTTTTATACTTTACAATATTTTATGAGGTTTTTTAATTCATAAAATTACATTTTAATGTGCAAAACTATTGAATTATGTATTTAATAATTTTAATCATTCCTAATCATCAAAGATGATTTCACCAAATACACATTCAAATTAAACATTTCTGCCAATGTTTTCTGCCAAAATTTTTGTGAGACAATAAACAATGTAATTTTATGAAGTCACATTTCTAATTTCTAACTTCTATTATCTCTTATCTTGGAGTTCTTTTTTTTTTTTTTGAAGAACATTTTCTCTTTTTAAAATTTTTTGTTATTGTGTGAATACTGTACAGAGGAGTTACAATTACATGGGCAAGATAACAAGTACATTTCTTATCAAACATTGTTGCCTCCTCTTTGTTTCCCCTTCCCATCCCTTCCCATACTCCTCTCTTCCCCCACCCAATCCTCCCCCACTCCCCCATCAAAGTTGTTAAATTCGTTTTTCGACATAACGACTTGTACATCTCATTGTTGCAAAGGGTTTTTTCCCTTTCCCCTCCACAAATTATACCAACATCAAATACAGTGAAAGCATGGGTTATACCGTGGGGGAGAGACATACAAAGCAACATAGAAATCAGCTTATAAGTATGTTAGAAACAATTGCATGAAAAGAAAAAAAAATTTGAATGCTTATCTTGGGGTTCATTCCCCTAACATCAACTTATCTGACCTTTTCTGCTTCACTCAGACATATACTAGTTATTGCAAATAAGGGAATCCATGGGATCTATGTTTCTTTGGGCCTGGCTTACTTTACTTAATATAATTTTTTCCAAGTCTTTCCATTTCCTAACAAATGGGGCAATGTCATTCTTTCTGATGGAAGCATAGAATTCCATTGTGTATATATACCATATTTTCTTGATCCATTCATCTACTGAGGGGCATCTGGATTGGTTCCATATCTTAGCTATGGTAAATAATGCTGCAATAAACATAGTTGTGCTGGTAGCTTTAGTATGGTCTTGTTTGTGATCATTTGGGTAAATGTCCAAAAGTGGGATTGCTGGGTCATAGGGAAGCTCTATGTGGAGTCTTTTGAGGAACCACTATACTGCTTTCCAAAGTGGTTGAACAAGTTTACATTCCCTCCAACAATGTAGTATGGTTCCCTTCTGTCCACATCCCCTCCAGCATCTGTTACTATTAGAGTTCTTGATTATAACCATTCTAAACGGGGTGAGGTGGAATCTCAATGTTGTTTTGATTTGCATTTCTTTTATGGCTAGAGAGGTTGAGCATTTCTTCATGTGTCTATTGGCCATCCTTCTTTCCTCTTAAGAGAAGTTTCTCTTTAAGTCTTTCGCCCACTTATTTATTGGGCAGTTGTTTCTTTGAAGATTTGTTTTTGGGGGATTTAATTTTTTAAGTTGCAGGTATATTTTAGATATGAGACCGTTGTCCGTTGTATGGCTAGTAAAGATCTTCTCCCAATCCGTGGGCTTTCTATTGATCTTACTAGCTATGTCCTTTGCCATGCAGAAGCTCTGCAATTTCATGCAATCCCATTTGTCCAACCTTCCTTTGATTTCTTGTGTTTCTGGGTCTTGGAGTTCTTCTTTAACCTGATACATATCCTTGTGAGAAATGATCCTGCTTACAAATGGGGAAATTAAATCACAGAGTAACATGCCCTAGGCCACACTATGACCAATGACTGAAGATAACTAGTAACTAACTCTTCTGATGGGTCTTTAACTCTGTCTAGGAGAAAGCTTTCCCCAACTCCACCTCCATCAGAAGTGTCCTGAGACATAACTGGTACTTTGGCACTATTTTCCTGGTTTGGATATGCTTATTACACAAAACCCCACTGAGTCCATAGTAGCAAAAGAATCTGATCTGCTTTGGAATTTAAGTCTTTGTGTTCAACCAATCTCTGTAGAGATTACAACTGCAGTCAATGTTTGGATTTTTAAAAGGAATACTACTGAAATGTTTTGCTTTGTTTCGTTTGAGAACCTTTAAACTCTAGTGTAATGTGTCGCTACAAAAGGCAAATACTGCTTCTGACGGTAACTTTATTTAATCATACTTTATTTTTATAAGTATGTTATAGTATTACTTTGTTGTTTTATCAGTGCTATAGAAAATTCAGTAGCATAACAGTAACCACATTTAAAAATAATCATTAACCAGATAGCCAATTTCAGTTCTGTGTGAATATATTAAGAGAGACAGAGAGCTATGTATATTTGTGTATATAAATAAAAAATGTTTTAAAAATTTAAATGATTGGACATTTTCATAGAAAGTTTTGGAGTAGAGAGAGTTAAATTGTTTAGAATAGATAAGATTTCCTAGAATTCTTGGAAACTGGATATAAATGAACTAGAATTCTGTGAAGAGGAGAGAAAGGACACTATCCTGAAAGAACAGTTGAAGCAAAAGTGAAAAGACTATAATGAACATACTATGGAACCGAGAGAAAATTGCAGAAACCTTAATGCCAAAGTGAACTTCATTTTAATCTTCCATTTTTCCTGGAAAGCTTTGAGAATATGGAATTTATTCTTTAAAACATCAATTTAACTGATGCTCAAATATTTCTGTAATTTGTTTAAAATTTAAAAAGTGGGGGCAGTGTTGTTGTTCTTGTTTCCTGGTCTTGTGACTTGAACTCAGAGCCTGCCCACTGTCCCTGAGCTTTTATCGTCAAGCCTAGTACTTCACCACTTGAGCTACAGCTCCACTTCCAGCTTTCTGGTGGTTAATTGGAGTTCACAATCTCATAGATTTTCCTGTCCAGACTAGTTTTGAACTTCGATCCTCAGATCTCACCATCTTGAGTAGCTAGGATTACAAACTTGAGCAACCAGCACCCTGCAACAGTAATTTCCTAATAACATCAAATGCCTAGTCAGTGTTAAAACTTCTAATTATCTCATAAATGTTATAATAGCTCATTAATTTGTTACATTACAGTTAACAAACATATATTATTAGTCTGCAATTTCTACTCCATCTTTTTCATTAAAATGGCTTGTTTAAAATTTTTCTTTCAGGCTGGGAAGGTGGCTCAGTGGTAGAGTGCTTGCCTTGCATGCATGAGGCCCTGGGTTCAACTCCTCAGCACCACATAAGCAAAAAGAAAAATGTCAGAAGTGGCGCTGTGGCTGAAGTGGTAGAGCGCTAGCCTTGAGCTGAAGAACTGAGGGACAGCGCCCAGGCCCAGAGTTCAGGTCCCACGACCGTACCCAAAAAAAAAAAAATTCTTTCCACAATGAACAAAAAAAAAAATTGCTTTGGGTGCTGGTGGCTTACTCTTTTAATCCTAGCTACTCAGGAGGCTGAGATCTGAGGATCTTGGCTAAAAGCAAGCTGGGGCAGAAAAGTCCCCATGAGACTCTTCACCAATTAGCCAATGAAAAAGAAAGACACAACTTGTTCAACCACTTTGGAAAGCAGTATGGAGGTTCCTCAGAAGACTTCACATAGATCTCCCCTATGATCCAGCAATCCCACTTTTGGGCATTTACCCAAATGTTTACAAACAAGACCACACTAAAGCTACCAGCACAACTATGTTTATTGCAGCATTATTTACCATAGCTAAGATATGGAACCAACCCAGATGCCCCTCAGTAGATGAATGGATCAAGAAAATGTGGTATATATACACAATGGAATTCTATGCCTCCATCAGAAAGAATGACATTTCCCCATTTGTTAGGAAATGGAAAGGTTTGGAAAAAATTATATTAAGTGAAGTAAGCCAGGCCCAAAGAAGCATAGGTCCCATGGTTTCCCTTATTTGCAATATCTAGTATAGGTATGAGTCAAGCGGAAAAGGTCAGATAATGTGATGTTAGGAAAATGAACCCTTAAATATGTATTTTAATGTTTTCGTTTCTTTCATGCATGTGTTTCTAACGCATTTATAAGATTATTTCTTTGTTGCTTTGTATGTCCCTCCCCCACAGTGTAACCCCCGCTTTCACTATATTTGATGTCAGTATAACATGTGGAGGAGATGGGGACAAACAAGTCGTTTAAGGATTCAGGTGGACCTGTTGCAACAATGAGAAGTACAAAATGTCATGTCAAAACCAGCTTTACAATGTCGGTGTGTGGGGGGGGAGGGGGGTATAATTGGGTGGGGGGAGGGGGGTAAAATTGGGTGGGGGGAGGGGGGAGGCGGGGAAGGGAAGTGAAGGGTAAACAAAGGAGGAGGCTGCAATGCTTGGTAAGAAATGTATGCATTATCCTGCCCATGTAATTGTAGCCCCCCTGTACAGTATGTTCTCAAATAAAATAAAATACAATTAAAAAAAAAAAAAAGAAAAAGAAAGACACAAAGAAAACAGAAGTGGAACAGTGGCTTAAAGTGGAGTTCAAGCCCCACAACTGCCAAAAACAAAATCTTTTTGTGTTATAGTTTCTACAGTTAATATTGGTGATTACATCTTCAGGATATAGTTAAGATTGAATGAACTTTTTAATTTATTCTATCCTTCTAATATTGAGGAAATAAATATATTGCAGTTAGATATTTGTCAATAATATTTTAAATTGAAAATATATTAGAAATCAACATATGAAAGAATCTATTATAAATAAAAAATGTGACACTATGACAGATATCTATTTTGGCAAAGAAAATACTTATAACATTTTTGTCAGCTAAGCAATACTTAAAAGATTTATAAAAAAAATCTGATACCAAAATACTTATAGAAAATACCAAAACTTAGCTATTTCATATACCCTTTAATTAGAATAAAAAGTGAAATTTGATTATTTTAGTAGTCAAAGAAGAAGCACTTGACAAAATGCAATACTTTTCCAACAAAATACTAAACAAACTAAGGAAAGAGGAACATGTAAGCCTATAAAAATCATCTGTGAAAAACCCACAGGGATCCCTGTTTTTCCTTCAGATCACAAGCAAGAAAAGGATGTCACTCTTGTATTTAAGATTTTACTAGAGGCCACAGTCAGATCATTTAGGCAAGAAATTGTATAAAATACTTCCATATGGTAAAGAACTAACACTATTCAATGATAACATAATCATATATGCAGAAAATCTTAAGAAATTCACAAACTATTTGAACAAATAAGTGATAGTTTTGAAAGCTAAAGTCTATTTGCATACATCACTTGTGTTTTTATATACTTACAGTGAGCAAGCCAAAAATAAAATCAAGAAAACCACATTACCATCAAAAGGAACAAACACTTTGGAATAAATAGCATCCAAAGGAACAAATACTTTAGAATAAATATATGAAAAGGATTGTAAAAATTAATTAGTCTTTGGAAACTAAAAGAACAATGTTTAACAGCAAATAAAGAAATGGAAAACATCTGTACTCATGAATCAAAAGTTAAGATGATAAGACTCCTAAATTGTTCTATAGATTCAGTATAATTCTTACCAAAATTCTAGCTGATTTCTTTGTACTACCAAAAAGCTAATCCTAAATTGAAAAGATTAGCTAAAAGTGTTCAAAAAGACAAATGAGACAGACTCATACTTCCTATTTTCAAAACTTACTACAAAGATATAAATCACAACAGTGCAGTGGTAGCATATGGATTGACATAAAATTGAGTCTAGAAATATGCCCATAACTGAATAAAAAGAAAAAGAAACTCTCTGAACAGAATTACATCTATTAAAATAATTGGATTCATAATTTAAAACATTCTAAAAGGGAACTGCAAGGCCAGATATTAGCATGGTGAGTTTTAAGTTTTGGTAACCATTTATGGAGATATAATAATTTTAATGTAATCATTTTAATAGAGTAAAAAAGACTTCTAACTCAATTGATGACATCAGTTTTATGTTAGTATCAAAACTAGACAGAGGCATAATAAGAAACAACAACAAAAAACCTACAGACTGATATCCCTCTTGAACATAGACAAAAAGTCTTCAACAAAAACTGCAAAGCAAATCTAGTACTATATACCATTTCCAGATGACAATTTCTTTTGAAAACCAGTATGACAGGCTGGGAAGGTGGCTCAGTGGTAGAGCGCTTGCCTTGCATGCCTGAGGCCCTGGATTCGATTCCTCAGCACCACATAAGCAAAAAGAAAAAAGCCATAAGTGGCACTATGGCTCAAGTGGTAGAGTGCTAGCCTTGAGCTGAAGAGCTGAGGGACAGCGCCCAGGCCCAGAGTTCAAGCCCCAATACCGGACCCAAAAAAAAAAAAAAAGAAAACTAGTATGACTACCAATATTAACACAAGAAAGAAGATACTATGTTATGTCTCACATAAAAAAGAAACAATTCTTAAATATCAAAAATTATAAAATTTTAAGGGCACATTCAAAACTGTACCTGAAAACTGCAGAAAGTTGCTGAAAGCAGTTATGGAAAAACTATGTAAGTACAGAAATAACCGTGTTTTTAAGACTTGCTATTACCAAGATATTAATTCTCTGCAAATTGATCAATAAACTCAGCATTACCATAACGAAGATTACATGAGTCTTAATTGTAAACATTGACAAGCTTATACTAAAATGTACATGAAAATGCAAATAACATAGAATTATCAAAGCAATGTGATAAACAAAACAGGAGAATTATACTGCCTGATTTCAAATATACTCTGTAAAATCTTAGACATCAAGACACTATTACTGGTGAAAAGATAGACATTCAGATTATCACACCCGTACACACATACATAGTTATTTTCAACAAGAAGACAGAGCAAGTTAGAAGCTCATGGCACATGCCTATAATCCTAGGTAAGCAGGAGACTGAGATCTGAAGCCAGCTGGGCAGTAGAGTTCGTGAGACTCTTATCTTCAATTAGCCATCAGAAAACTAGAAGTGGCCCTGTGGCTCAAAGAGGTAGAGCGCTATCCTTGAGCAAAAGAACTCAGACCCAGTGCTCAGGCCTCAAGTTCAAGTTCCATGACCAACTTTAAAAAAATAAGTAAGATGACTTCCCAGTTCAAGTTTCTATTTCCCAGCTTGAATTCTTCAAAGGAAAAAAAAAAAGACTCACAAAAGAAAAATAGGATGAGGTTTGCATTTGTTTTTGCTTTGAGAAAATTATGGTATCAATCTCATTCACTACCAAGCTGGTCTTCCCTCTTTTTTGTTTTCTGGATTAGCTAGATTGAAGACTGTGTGCTATCCTAAAGAACTTGGTGGAAGTGGCCAATCATACCAAAGACTGGATATAAAAGCAGGCTCAGCTGGACCTTCCTGAGGATCTCACAGCCAGGCACAGTCTCCTGGATCAATCTGTCCTTCCTTCTGTCTGCTGGGAGGACATAAAAGAGCATTGTCACTAAGAATTTTTGTGATGGTTGATGGATGTCTTCACCAGAGAAGAACTGAGTGTACTGAAGAGCCCCCTACTTCCCCCAACACTCAGGGGCTTTGGAAGAAAGAAGTGAATGCTGTTTATGTTACACTTAGCTGCTCTTGCTTTGGTCAATTCTGAGTGCGAACTAACCTGGATAGGAAATCGCCATGAAATATACATACTATGTAGCTTCTGTCACTGTGGGACTCCACCAACACATGCAAGATGGAGGAGAAAGAATTACAGTGGATGAATGTGTTTCTCACAGCCTTTGACTTCAACATGAGGGCATCACTTACCACTGCCACCTCACAAACATTTGATGGTGTCCTGGGGCACGCACATCATTCAGAGAAAAATGGAAATTACGTGTTATGGCCATTCTCAAGGAACACAACTTCAATTTCTCCTGCTGTCTAACCAACATATTGAGCTGTTCCTGCTACAAAACTACACATTTCTGAATACGTTTTTGTCTTTGGTTGTGCTTTTTATTTTTCCTTACTGCCTCACTGATTCCATTCAAGGAAAAATTTAAAGTCCCCAAACTTAATTGAGTACTAGTTTTCAGGGTAATTCCTGATCAGACTAGAAAGACAGGGAATCACTAACTTTTCTTCTCTCAGTTTTCTGTTCCCTTTCCCCATGCCCTTGTTTCCCCAGGAAATTGTATGTTTGGTTTTTCCAGAGACAAATGAAAATCCAAACACAAATCAAGAGAAATGACATTTCTGTGTGTGTGGAGAGAAAGAGAGAGCACACATGCACCAGTTCTGGGGTTTGAACTCAGGACCTTGTACTTTCACTTAGCTTTTTTCCTCCCTCACAGCCACTGGCATTCTATTACTTGAGCCACATCTCTAGGCTTTTTGCTGGTTAGAAACAAGGGTCTCACAGCTTTGTCTACCTAGACTGGTTTCAAACCTGTATCTTCAGATCTCAGACTCCTGAGTAGTAATTGTAGATGTTAGCCATAACTGGTGCCTGGCTAAGAACTAGCATTTCTGTTTCACTGAAAAATATAATGGTGGGGAGAAGTGAGCAGAGCTGGGGAAGATGCATTCTATGTCCAAAAAAAGGATCTCTTTCTCTCAACAGGAAATGATCCAGCTTCTCCTTAGCTATCATTTCATAAATTAGTAATTTCTTAAAATCACAATCCAAAGAATTTTTATCTATTACAAGAGAAATTCAAAAAAGCAAATAAATTAGTTAAGCCTTATGAACAATTGTCCATTTTAGTTATAGATCTTTAAAAAAAATTTCTCTGTATAGGATATCAGACAGTATAAAGCATGCTGACATCAGCTTTTGTTGGTATAAGTTGACACCAATGTGTAATAACATTCTTTATTTTGGGAAATTTGTGTATTTTATAAAAAATTTTTAAAAGTCAAAAGACTTAAAGCTTCTGCACAGATAAAGCTATCGCAACCAAACTAGAAAGACAACCAACTAATTGGGAAAAAATATTTACCAGCAATATATCAGACAAGGGGTTAACATCCTGTATATACAGGGAACTCAAGAAACTAATCCCTCCCAAACCTAACAAACCAATTACTAAATGGGCAAGGGAACTAAAGAGGGACTTCTCAAATGAAGAAATAAAAATGGCAAAGAAACACATGAGGAAATGTTCATCATCCCTGGTGGTGAAGGAAATGCAAATAAAGACAACCCTGAGATACCACCTTACCCCAGTCAGAATGTCCCACATCCACAAATCAGCCAACGACAAATGCTGGAGGGGATGTGGAGAACGAGGAATGCTATTACACTGCTGGTGGGAATGTACACTTATACAACCACTTTGGAAAGCAGTCTGGAGGGTCCTTAGAAAGCTAAAGATTGACCTCCCTTACGACCCAGTCATACCACTTCTAGGCATCTACCCTGAACAACAGGAACCAATATACAAGGACAGTGCACCTCCATGTTTATTGCAGCACTGTTCACAATAGCTAGGATATGGAAACAACCTAGATGCCCCACCACAGATGAATGGATCCAAAAATTGTGGTATCTATACACAATGGAATATTATGCAGCCATTAGAAATGACAAAATAATGGCATTTGCAGGGAAATGGATGGAGCTAGAAGGAATCATGTTGAGCGAGGTAAGCCAAGAACGAAGAGACAAACAGTACATGGTCTCCCTGATAAGTGGATGATAAATCCAAAATGTTAGGTGATATGACAAAACTAACAGGACTTAAGAAACAAAGAACTCCCACTCATCTGGTTGAACCACTACCAAATATCCCCATGCTGCTGATCACATATATGGTATATAACATGTGAGCACCGTTATATATTACAGACTGTGATAGACAATTTGCTCCAGGAAAGTTAGAATGAACTTGTGACTTTAAATGAGCATCATTATTCCACAATACTGTGAATTTCCGGAAATTATGTAATCACTTAATCACAATCAAAAAAAAAAAAAAAGAACCTCGGGGAAGGGAGGGAGGGAGGGGATGGTAGGGGGAAAACAATGGAGGGGGTAACAATGTTCAAGAGGAAGTGTACTCATTACCTCACTCATGTAACTGTAACCCTCTGTATAGTATCTTTACAAAAAAAAAAAAAGTCAAAAGACTTAAAGGTTAAGTCTTATCTTAACTTTTAAAGGGTTAAGATAAACCAGGGCACCTGGTAGCTCACACCTGTAATCCTAGCTACTCAGGAGGCTCAGATCTGAGGACTGGTTCAAAGCCAGCAGGGGCAGGAAAGTCCATGAGACTCTTATCTACAATTAACCACCAGAAAACTGTGGCTCAAGTGGTAGAGCATTGGCCTCAAGCTGAAGAGCTGAGAGACAGCGCCCAGGCCCAGAGTTCAAGTCCCATGACTGGAAAAAAAAAAGTTGAGATAATTTTTTTACTTGTCTTTTTCTCCATATTTTAAGCTATGTGATTGAAGTACTTCTGTTAATAGTTTCCTGGTATAAAGTTGGTCCAACTTTCATCTGTTAATAGCGCATTAGGTAATATAGTGTATGAGTTTTCTATTGGTGTTTTTGAAGACTGTAGATGGGTTTCGTAATGGTAAAATTGTAATTTACCATTCCTTTTCATGTGAACAATTTGAGGACTAGATAAAAGGTTTTGGGATTAAAATTTGATGTTCAACCTTAAAAAAACAATAAGACACAGCAATTCTACTATTAAAAAAATAGTGATTGGACTGATTATATGTAAATTTATAATAATAATAATCTGAAACCTTACCTCACTTTTTTATTAATAATTTACATTTTTATTGTCAAAATGATGTATACAGAGGGGTTACACTTACATAAGTAAGGTAATGAGTACATTTCTTTTTTCTTTCTTTCTTTCTTTATTTTATTGGTCGTGAGGCTTGAACTCTGTGCCTGGGTGCTGTCCCTCAGCTCTTCAGCTCAAGGCTAGCTGTCTACCACTTGTGCCACAGTGCCACTTCCAGTTTTGTGGTGGTTAATTGGAGATTAGAGTCTCATGGACTTTCCTGCCTAGGCTGGCTTTGAACCTTGATCCTCAGCCTCCTGAGTAGCTAGGATTACAGGCATGACCCACCAGGGCCCAACTATGAGTATATTTCTTGTCAAAGATTGTTACTGCTTCCCTCATTTTCTCCCACACCCTGCAACACCCTCCTTGCCAAGTTGTGAAGTTCATTTCCAACATATTGTCTTCTGAGTATCACTGTTGCATTGATTCACATTTTGTCCTTTGTCTCACCATTTTGTTGTTCCCCTTCCCTTCCCAAAATCAGATAAACGTATATACAAGACACAGGGTAAAAGGAGGAGGCAACAATGCTTGTTGCCTTGCTCATGTAACTGTAACCCCTCTGTACAATATTTTACAATAAAAATGTATTAAATAAAATAAAGACACAGGGTACCAAAATCAAATACATTGACAACAGGGGATAAACCAAAGGTTACAAAAAACTAAAGAAAAAAGAAATGACATCACACAGTACATTAAAACAACAAAGAAAACCCTCTTGTTATCTTGTTTCCATATCATTTCAATTAGCATCATCTTATATGGTCCTATGTGCATAGTTACTGAGGTATTTTGATTCTCTGCTAGAACTATCCTAGACATTTACTAATAATGACAAATAAAGGAAGCCATGAAACCTATGTTTCTTTTGGTCTGGCTTACTTTTTCCAACCCTTTTTTTGTTTTTTTACATATGGGGCAATGCCATTCTTTCTAATAGAACCATTGATATATATATATACATTCTGTATATATACCCTATTTTCTTGATCCATGCATCTACTGAGGAGCATCTGGGTTGATCCCATATTTTAGCGAGGGTAAATAATGTTCTACTGGACATAGTTGTACTGGTAGCCTTGTTTGTGGTCATTTGGGTAAATGCCCAGGAGTGGGATTGCTGGATCATATGGGAGCTTTAGGTTTATTTTTTTGAGGAATCTCCATACTGCTTTCCAGAGTGGTTGAACATGTTTACACTCCCACCAAAGTGTAGTAGCACTCCCTTTTGGCCACATTCCCTCCAGCATCTGTTGTTATTAGATTTCTTCATAATGACATTCTAACCAGAGTAACGTTGAATCTCAATGTTGTTTTGATTTACATTTCTTTTATGACCAGAGATATTGAGCATTTCTTCACGTGTCTATTGGCTATTCTTATTTCTCTTCAGAGAAGTCTCTCTTTAAGTCTTTAGTCCATTTGTTGATGGGATGGTTGTTCTTTGAGGATTTGTTTTTAGGAAATTTAATTCTTTGAGCTCTAAGTATATTTTAGATATGAGGCTCTTGTCTGTTGTATGGCTAGTGAAGATCTTCTCCCAGTCTGTGGGCTTTCTGTTCATCTTGCTAGCTATGTTCTTTGCCATGCAGAAGCTCTGAAGTTTAATACAATCCCGTTTATCCAACTTTTCTTTGATTTGTTGTGTTTCTTGGTCTTTATAAAGGAAGTTTCAATCTGTGTCAAGGAGCCCTAGTGTTTCTCCTATTCCTTCCTATAATGTTTCCAGCGTGTCTGCTTTTACCTTAAGGTCTTTGATCCATTTGGAATTGATTCTGATACAGGGTGATATGTAAGGATCTAACTTTAGTTTTCTATACATGTGTAGCCAATTCTGCCAGCACCATTTGTTGAAAAGGCTGTCTTTCTTCCATTCTGTTTTGTTGTTGTTGTTGTATTTTTGTTTGTTTGTTTTTCTTTTCTTTTTTCTCAGTTACTGAAGATTAGGTGGGGATAGGTCTGCAGGTTCATTTCTGGATCTTCAGTCCTATTTCATTGTTCCTCGGGTCAGTTTTTATGTCAGTACCAAGCTATTTTTATTACTATGGTTTTGTAATAGAGTTTGAAGTTTGGTAATGATATTCCTCCAGCACTGTTCTTCCTAAGGATTGTTTTTGCTAGTTAGATCTTTTATTATTCCATATGAATTTTTGAATTGCTTCTTCTATTTCATTAAAGAATGATGTTGGTATATTGATGAGCATTGCAATGAATTTGTAGATAGCCTTTGGCACTATTACCATTTTCATGACGTTAATCCTCCCAATCCAAGAGCATAGGAGTTTTTCCAGTTCCTTAGATCAGCTTTAATTTATTTTGGGTTTTTTTTTAAAATTTTTCATCATAGAGATCCTTCACTTCTTTGGTTAAGTTAATTCCTAGATATTTTTTGAGACTATTACAAAATGAGTTGCTTTCTTGATTTCAGCCTTGCTCTTCTCATTGTTTGCATACAGAAAAGCCATTCATTTTTGTGGATTAATTTTATACTCTGCTACTTTGCCAGAGTTTTGGATCAGTTTGAGTAATTCAGGAGTCGAGTCTTTAGGGTTCTTTAAATACAGGATCATGTCATCTGCAAAGATTACCTCACAGTTATCAAGAAGGTTTCCTTGGCAAGAACTTTTTTAACTTTTGACTCCTGTACTAGTATACTTCCTGACTGATAGTTAAGTGATGAATAATTACTTATGTGACTACTTTCTAGCTATCTGATTTCTGATTCAGATTTCAGTAAGAGAAACCTGTCACACTTTGAGGAAGCTATATAAAACCATGTTTTAGCTTCAAAAAGGTATAACCTAGATTGATTCTAGTTTGCTTAATTAACTGTTGGTTTGGATAGCCTTTCCAATCATAGCTTCTAGATTCATTCTCCTGGCACTGAAATGTTTAACAGTTGCACAGATATTTCTTTGTATCACTGCATTTGTATTTATTACAAGCTACAAGAATAAGAACATGTTAAATTTAAATAGAGAAACAAGAGGCAGAACAATGATATGTGTCTGTGGATAATTCAATACTATTTGTTGATGCTTCTGATTTGCATTTTACTCCCACTGGCAGCTAGAGTCAACATGACTTATGTGTTCATTCTAATACCTTAATTCCAGTGAGCTCTCTGTTTTTAATAATACAGATATAATGTGGCTTTATTTTGCTTCAAGAATGTAAAGAATAGTATCTTTTCAATGTATGGGTAAAAAGGCTGTGATTATTAATGCATGAACTAAAGCAGCCAAATGACTAGATATTGACACAGAAGAGCAAGACTGAAGCCAAAGTTCAGAACTATTGATGGCTGATTTTATCAAACAATCTAATAAAAGAGTACTTTTCAAATACCTTTCTTATTATAGAGATGCAGCATGAATATGCTCTTAAAGGCAAAATCAAAATGTTCTCTCCAAAACTGCTTCATATTCATTATTTCAATCACTGCATCAGGGAGAAAACTGCAATTAGGTACACACTGTCCTTTTGAACTCTTTAATACCTGCTAATTTTCCTTTTAAGAAAAAGAGACTATACTACAGCAGTATCAGCTATGGCTGGTATGGGCTGATGTCAGACTGGAGAATTATTGCAGCATGTAGCATACATTTTTTTATTTTCTTTATTATATTTTTTATTATCTTTAAGTAGTTGTACAAAGAAATTGTCATTTAACCAATCAGTTTATTAAGACAATGCATCTTGATCAATGTCACCCCTTATACCATGAAACAAGACATGTGAATCAGGTACCCTGTATATGTTTCTTGTATATGTTTCTATAGTAGTTTCTTTATAAAATGCCTGCAGTGTTACTGGCAGAAAATTATATTTGTTTTACTTGATGTTATTATAAATGGGTTCTAATAAAAGGCAAATACTTTATACTTGCAAACAGTACTTACTGGCTTTCCTTATTTGTGGATAATTGCTTTACTTAACAAGTAATGTTAACTAGCAAAAATATAGCAACTCTCAAAGTCTGAACAGTTTCTCTTTAAGCCTTTTTAAAAGTCTTAAAACCTTGACAAGGAACTTAATGTCATTATTTGTTGTGCTTTTGCCTTTTAGAATCAGACTTGTAGACTTAGCAAGGAAGTGTACAATAGGAGAAAGACTTCTGAAAGTGATCTTCAAGAAGTAAATCTTCTTTCATGCTGTTCATTAAACTAAAAGAACGACAGCTTATGAAATTTCAAGATCAGTATTCTGTTTACTTTCTCATATATATTAAGATTACTGTTTTTCATTAATTAGTATTTATAAATAAGTATATTCTATGTCCAAATTCCATGTAGACAATTTCTATTTCATGTCTTTAAGTTTTTCAGGAATTAGTTCTTAAATTACTCTTAAGTTTTCTCTTTAATTCTGTATTAAATAAACATTCTTAAGAACCACCTTAAAATAATTTCTGGTTTATGCCAAAAAAAGAAAATAAGGAATGGCAAGCAAGGTCACATTCTTCATTCTGTCACTTGAGAAGTAATTTTCACATTCCATACATGGTACTTGACCAGACAGGTTGCTGTAACTCAAAGACAAAAGTCTAAGAATCAATAGCTTATTCAATTTTCTCTTAATCCCCTATTAGTAGTTTCTGCGATAAATTTTACCAATAAAAAAATGGAAGAAATGCTTAAGCAATGAAAATCTCCAATCTCCAAATTCACATTAGTAAGGCATACACTCGGGTTATATTTTAATTTTTTTTGGGGGGGTCAGGTTGTGGGGCCTGAACTCTGGGCCTGGGCACTGTCCCTCAGCTCTTCAGCTCAAGGCTAGCACTCTACCACTTGAGCCACAGCACCACTTCCAGCGTTTTTCTTTTTGCTTATGTGGTGCTGAGGAATCGAACCCAGGGCCTCAGGCATGCAAGGCAAGCGCTCTACCACTGAGCCACCTTCCCAGCCCCCTATTTTAAATTTTTATATGCATGGACATTGACAAAATGTGGACTTAAAGAAAACATTGAAGACAGGTGCTAGTGGCTCATGCCTGTAATCCTAGCTACTCAGGAAGCTGAGATCTGAAGATCACAGTTCAAAGCCAGCCAGGGAAGGAAAGACTATGAGACTGTTATCTCCATGGAGAGAAGAAATGATGACACTGTTAAGCTCAAAGTGACTATTATGAGTTTTTAAAAAAATCTCTTGGGTTTAATGGTAGATTGCTTGTCTAGCATGCATGAAGCCCTGGGTTTGATTCCTCACTACCACATACACAAGCCCCAGGACTAGCAAAAAGGAAGAAAAGAAAGGAAAACACTGAAACAATAAACATACATGGCTAGGAATGTGGCTTAATGGTAGAGTGCTTGCCTCGCATGCATGAAGCCCTGGGTTCAATTCCTCAGTACCACATACACAGAAAAAAGCCAGTAGTGGGTGCTAAGGCTCAAGTGGTAGAGTGCTAACTTTGAGCAAAAAAAACTTAGGGATGGTGTTCAGGCCCTGTGTTCAAGCCCAGGACGGGCAAATAAACAAACATCAAGATTGTGAAGAATTTTTGTCTCAGGGCTGGGAAGGTGGCTCAGTGGTAGAGCGCTTGCCTTGCATGCATGAGACCCTGGGTTCGATTCCTCAGCACCACATAAACAAAAAGAAAAAAAACAGCCAGAAGTGGCACTGTGGCTCAAGTGGTAGAGCGCTAGCCTTGAGCTGAAGAGCCGAGGGACAGTGCCCAGGCCCAGAGTTCAGGCCCCACGGCCGGACCCCCCCCCCAAAAAAAAGAAGAATTTCATAAGAATTTTTATGTCTCAAAATCCTTTTAAAAAGCCAACAAGTTGAATAAACATGGAGAATTGGTATTTTATATTTGTATCTTTTCCCTTACCATGTCCTTGAGTGAAATTTTCCATTAAATTATTCAATGCTTTGTGTACAAGTTGATCTTAGATTTGAAAATGAAGAAACAGCTTTTTTGGCTATGCTAGCCATGTGGTAGAATTATAGTTGTATTCCGTTGGATTGAATTTGTCAACCCTGTGCCAAACAGAATGTTCTTTGGATCAAGACAAAAGGATTCATTTAATACTCCATCAAGTACTAAAAGTTATACCATATTTTATGTTTGTTTCTTAGTTCAGCCATGACTTTCTTGTAAGTTTTTTCATCCTGCCTGAAATTTCTAATTGCTTTTCTTTTTCTTGGATCAGTGTTTTATTATTTCAGCTTTTCTCATGCTGTGCTACTGCTACAGTCTGGACCTGCTGCTTGCTGTCTAGGCTGCTGCATGGTTATCATTCTAGGAGCCTCCTCACTTTTCTTATGGGTTAATTTCACTAGTTCTATTATTCCCCATCTTTCTTTCTTTCCATTCTTCATGGAACTCACAGAGAAGTTTTCTGAATATAGAATTAAAATTTGAACATATATTCTTTCAAAACTTTATGATTACTTTTATCTTTTTCTACTCTGGTTACCTGATTCTACAATAAATAAATCTTGTTCTGTTTATTCTGGAATATATCAATTTTTTTCACTGTAGTGTTATGACATCTCATTACAAAATATCTGTGGATGGATCTTCTTTCATTTATTGTGATCTTTACTTACATAGATGCTTTCAGTCTGAAGGCTCTCATCTTTTACCTCTAGGCAATGCTTCTTAAGATTATTTGATAATTTTCTGTCCTTGTCTTTTTCTAATTACCATAGATTGTATTGATTGATATTTCTCTTTATATTTTCTACATATTTAATTTTTTTCTTTCATCTTTTTTTTTTCTCTTACTGAGGCTTGAATTCACACTCTTGGTCAGCTTCCTTGCGCACAGCTTGTACTCAACTACTTGAGTCACACTTCTAGCCCAGCTTTTGTTGGTTGTTTTGAAGATAGTTGGCTTTTTCTGCTAGGGTTGGCTTGAACTGTGATCCTTATTTCTTAGCCTCCTGAGTAGTTAGGATCACAGGAATGAGCCATTGGCACCTGTCTCAAATCCTTAAGTTTCTAATGCATGGTCTTAGAAATTTCTTCAATGTTATTTCAAGTCCTGTCCCTCCCCCCGCACACACACACTGTATGTGTACCATAGACAAAAACATCTTCTTCTTTATAGTTTTTAAGTAACATTCTATTTGTGGTATAAAATAAGTTTTGGAAAGATGCAAAATTGATTTAGAAAACTTTCCCATTCAACAAGTTAAGCAAAGGGGCTGGGTGTTTAGCCCAGCGGAAGAGTGCCCACCTGGCGCACGCAAGGCCCTGGGTTCGGTTCTCAGCCCTGGAAAAAACAATAAACAAAAAAACAAGTTAAGCAAAAGTTTACAGCTTTTCCTTTTTAGTTGTTTTTGGTTTTGTTTGTTTGTTTTGTTGTTCTTGTTGGCTTGTGTGTGTACCAGTCCTGGGGCTTCAACTCAGATCCTGAGCCCTGTCCCTGAGCTTCTTTGGCTCAAGGCTAGCATCCTACCACTGGAGCCACAGTGCCACTCTGACTCTTTCTGAGTAGTTTATTGAAGGGGAGTGTCTCATGGACTTTCCTGCCCTGGGAAGGCTTTGAACTGTAATTCTCAAATCTCACCTCCTGAGTAGCCTAGAATACAGGCATAAGCCACCAGTGCCCAGCTTTTTTTTTTTTAATTTTATAAAATTGTTATTCTCTCAGAAATGAGTGCTATGTTTAATAGTGAACACTGGTGTGTCCTGAAAATTTAAAAGAAAAATGATTGAGTTCTTTTATGTAGCATCTCATGCTCTGTGGTGAATAAGAGTTCAGGTCTGGGCTCCCAAAGAAGAGAAAACACCTTGCAAAGCCTTTATGTAGTATACATTTAATGGAAGAGAAGGAAGAATTATCTTCCTTGTTTTCTTTCCACAGTTTAATGTGTCTTTCCTGAGTCCATTTAGGCAACATAGGAATGCAGCCAAAGAATGCCAACCAGATACAACTTTGGGTGCTGAGGAGCAGTTTCATGTGACAACAGTTGCAGAACATTGACTTGTGTCTGAGAGGGTCTTCCCCAGTCCTCCTGTTGGTGAAGGAATCCTCTTTTTCCCAAAGACACTTCAGACAAATAAGAGATGTCATTTTAGAAGATAGCAATTCTGAAAACACTTGGAAAAGTACTTGCAACAAACAGCAATTCAGTGACTTTATCTCAAAGAATTGTTGCTGGTGAGCTGTTATTATATTATATGCAGACCTCAGTGTATCCATTCCCCCATTAAACCACATTTATTATCTTATGAAAGTGACATTTTCCTTGACAGGGAAGCAGTAACCATCAAAAAATAATTGTCCATAAAATTGTTAGTCACTGGCATGTGAAAGTCAATGTCTTTGATGATGATGATGATAATCATAAAAACTATGGGCTGGGCTTACTTTTATGGAGGAGACTAGTGGAAGAGGAAAGAAAGGCCTTTTGTTAGAATCCTTTTGTTACAAGATCTGAGACTGGAATCTGGATGTGAAAGTTATGAATGGAAACATACTCCAAGCGCCCCCATTTTATTGTGGAGACCAGGAAATGTTTCCATTTCTTAGGAAGAAAGAATGATAGTTAGCTTCTTTTTCTTAATGGTAGTGAAATGTAGCTAACATTAAGCTTTTCTTAAGTGTGTAATGCAGTGACATTAAGGTTGTATATCTTATTATACACTCAAGTCATTCTAAGAAGTTTTAGGTTTGGGGTTTTTTACAGTACTGGAGTATAAACTCAGTCTCATGCTTATTAAACTGGCACTTTACTACTTGAGCCACATCTCCAGCCCAGCTTCCTCCTCATTGTTTTAGAGAAAGTCTAATGAATTTTTCTTCCCAGGCTGGCCTTACACCATAATCTTCCAGATCTCAGCCTCATGTGTAGCTAGTATTATTATTAACTGGTACCTGGCCCTCCTATGAAGTCTTATTTACTAAATGTGTATTATTATTCTCTTTAAAAGATGTTGTTTAATGAACTTTACAACTTTGGCTGGGAGTGAGGGGGGGTGGGAGGGTGGGAGATGGGAAGGGATGGGAAGGGGAAACAAAGGAGGAGGCAACAATGCTTGATAAGAAACATACTCATTACCTTGCCCATGTAATTGTAATCCCTCTGTACGGTATTTTCACAATAAAAAAAGATGCTGTTTAAATTCCATTTTCATAGCATCCTGATTTTATATAATTAACATAATGTATTTCCTATTTCTGAGTCTGTATTTTTTAATCTTTTTCTGAACTTTCTTTTGATCTGAGTCTTTCTGTATATATTTCTGATTTCTTTTTCATCCTGTATTCAAAAAAAGTCAATGGACTTTTTCTATAGTTAAAAGTGAAGTGCTGAGTGGTGTAGGCTACATAAATAGATCTGCTACTCTCTTATGTTGGAATTCTGTGAGAGTACTATGATGGGTAGAATAAGGAACCTAAGCTGGTAAATTCTATTTTAGTTTTAGTAGTGGATAAATTAATTCCCAAAGCTGTCAAAACAAGGAATGGTTGACTTGCGGTACATATTCAGACTACTTTTCTCCAGGTAACTCATTTCCCAAAGAGTTTAGTGGTTTCTATAGAGAGAAGAAGGCAGGTTCTTCCTGTTAAGGACCAAAGTCTATCTTCTAATTTGCATTTGTCTCATATTGAGACTTTTATTTAGTCCTTTACTTTAAGATCCTATTTTTCAACCCTACCTCAGTCATGTGGTTGCCCAAAGCCAAGCACCTCCTCCAGTAGAGCTTGTATGTATTATAATCCAGGATACTTCTTCCTTTTCCAATTTCTTCTCTTGATGCACATCAACTTTCTGTCTTCCAGGTAATATTTAAATTTCTCATGAGAGGTAATTACTACCTATACTCCTAGCTCTCTGCTCTTTCCTTTCATATGTTTATTTTTTTTAATAAATTGTGATGCTTTTATTTCAAAACCATCATGAGAGGGATGGGAGGCAATTGTGGGATAACGTACATATGCAACAGAAATATAGTATCTTACCTCTATGCAATTTATTTTTAAGGCTTTTTAAAAAAATCTGCATCATATTTACCCATCAAACTGAGTATTTTCTAGAGTTCGTCCTGATGTCTCTTCCATAGAGTAGTATTAGTTACTTATACATTGCCATGTATTCTATACTCTTGTCCCAACACTTGTAAACAGTTCATTTTATTTGTTCAGCTGTTTATCATCTCCTAAATCACCTCTGTACCTTAACTCCATGGTCTTGCACATTTTGGTGTAGCTGCTCAACTAATATTTGTAGAAGAAAAAGACGGAAGCTATTGAGATAACCTTTAAGAGTCTTAGGGTTTCTTCTACACGAATATTTCTGAGATTTTTTTAAAACTCTTTATTTCTAAATTAAAGTTTAAAATACCCAGAAATGCAGCAGTGGTAGTCAGTAGACACTATGTTGAAAACAAACTTGTGGGTAGGGAAACTCCAGAGGGAAAAACTAGGAGAGAGCAAGAGAAGGGGTGACATGGTCCAAAAAGAAATTTACTCATTACTTGACTTGTAATTGTAACCACTCTGTACATTACCTTTATAATAGCAGTAAAGAAATATTAGATTAAATTTTTAAAAAGTTTGAAATATGATAACACATCTTTAGTTAGAGAAGGTTGCATATTGAAAGGGTTTTTTTTTTTAATAGCTTCATTGTAGGCAACATATTCATCAGCTGTTTTGGATAAGTCTATCATTCTTTTTTTGTAGTTCATTTTATTTATTTACTTTTAGTGCATTTGGAATTGTTATTGTAAAGGTGATGTTCAGAGAAGTTATAGTTATTTAAGTCAGATTGAGTGCTTTTCTTTTTAAACAATGCCAACCCTTCCCTATGCTCTTCCAGTTTTTCTATGGGTTCCTTCATTTGTGGTAGCTAGCATGTTCCTATAAATCTACAAGTAAACACACACTGGATGGTTAAAAAATATACACTGGGACATTATAAATTATACAGGTCTAGGTATTTTCACACAGTGAGATCAAAAGAGGATATTCTTAGGAGAGGAACACAAAAGTACATTAGTTATGTGCATCTGATCAAATAAAATAATATTTATCAAGCTGGGCACTGGTGGCTCAGGCCTGTAATCCTACCTACTCAGGAGACTGAGATCTGAGGATCAGGGTTCTAAGTCAGCCTGGAAAGGAAACTCCATGAGACTCTTACTCTCCAGTAAACTACTCAAAAGAGCCAGAAGTGGTGCTGTGGCTCAAGTGGTAGGCACTCGCCTTGAGCAAAAGAAGCTCAGGGACAGCACCCAGGCCCGGAGTTCAAGTTCCAGGACTAGCAAAATAATAATAATAATAATAATAATAATAGTAGTAGTAGTAGTAGTAGTAGTAGTAGTAGTAACAATAATTATTATTATTATCAAAATGAACTCCAGGAAATGGAAACAAGAGGGTTTTTTTTCCCCCATTGGTGTTTTTGTTTTCTTTACCTTTTGTCTTGTTTATCTGTCTTTGGGAAGGTAAGAGAGGGGAACACAGAAATGGTGAACCAATGTAGCAGTGATACTCACAAGACCCTATGTTGAAAATGAACTATACAACTTGTGGTAGGAACGGGAGGGAAAATGTCTATTATTACTAGCAGAGGGGAAACGTCTATTATTAATTATTAGCCTAGCTTTGTAGACACTGATTCTTTTGAATGGAAGTGAATTAATTGTTACTCATGATAGCCATAACAAATTATTTAATGAGAAGAATGGAAAAAGAATTATTGACATCCATTTTTAACCAAGCATGACCTAGATAACATAAAATATTGTTTTAAAAGAGAAATTTTAAAATAAATGTTCTCCTAATTTCTGTTTGTCAAAGCATTTCAAACAAGCCATTAGGAGCCATAAGGTTCATTTTTTTATTCTCTTTACCTAACACTTGACCATTAAGGAGTTGAGATGAAAAGAAGGAGATACGGCTGCTAGTTTCTCTTTCCAGTGTTGTTAGAATAGCAAAATATGAAATCCAAAACACAGCCTGAAAAGAATGTTTAAATGTAGATTCAAATTTGCTAAAATTAATACAATAGAAAAGCATGAATTACAGACATAAAAGCATAAGGAGTAAAGGAAACCTTGACTAAAGGTGGCCATATCAAACATTCTTTGCTTAAAGTACCTTGCCAGATTCTGAGTAGTGCTTTGATTTGAGCTTTTTGTATGTAACAGATTTTAGTACAAGTTACTACAGTTCTTTCTGAATAATATAGGTCATGAGGAGTTCATTTGTAGGTGTGGCAGCTATACAACTTTGGGAGATTGTCTTTAATAGATCCATTTCATTAATTGTCATGAATTTTTTTATTAACAAAACCAGTACATCAGGTTTAGCCAGCTTAACACTGTTCTCATAGTTGTTATCTTTATTGTCAGAAAGAATATTGTGAAAATAGGGAATTACTGCATATATTTTAACCCTTGATTAAACAGACAAATGGCATTATCCATGAATAATAACTTAGGGGCATATTATCAAGTTGACATAGAGTGTTTCAGTTGCGTAACTCCCATTAACTTTAAAGCTTTGTGCTTTAATTTCAGTGTCTTCCAGTTAGGAATAATGCCAGAACTGTCTGTTAGGAACTCTGAGTTAATGTGATTAATGTCAAGTATCAGGATGTTCATTCTCTCTTCCTTAAGCTTTACTCCTTAGGTATTTTCAGTTAAATGGCCTTCTAAGGAATTGCCTCTCGAAAACCAGGCAGTGGTGTTAAGCAGCAGCAGTAATGGATAGGAAAGCAAATGTTAGCATATGTGTTTTATTTACCAGTGAAAGAAGTTTCCTTTAGTTCTCATCTGATGATATTTACTATTAAATCATGCAAGAAATATTAAAACTATGTTTTCTGTAAGAAAAATCTTCCTTAAACTAGTGACAATTTTATCATTATGTATACCCCTTGTCTATTCCATCTCAAAGTGAGAAGAATTTTTTCTTTCTTCTTATGGGATAATTAATAGCATCAATTATCTTCATATAAATGGTTTAATGGATTTCTGGTTAGATCTCAGGCTAGGCTTTCTACTTCACAAAGAGGGAAGCTTAACTTGGTAAGATATCAGATGACAACCATTTTGGAGCCATCCAATACAATGAGAGAAGATTTCTAAGATAAAAGGTCCTGAGTGGGCATCTATCAAAAACTGATTTACAGGAGAGAATGGGTTGAGAGGAATGGGGGAGAAAGATGAAAGGAATGATAACTGATCATGATGCATTGTACTTATAAATGGACACATTGAATTGTAACCCCTTTGTACAACTACCTAAATATAATAAAATATAATTCTAAAAATTAAAAATAAATGGTTTAATGCATGAAAAAATACCAGTGGTTTTCTCAAGATCCCATAATTAATTTTCAACATAGTACATTATAGAATTTAGAATTTGTTTTAAGGTTCATTGTACTTGATAAAAGATTGGTCATTAAAAATTTTAAAGCTTAAGAGTCTTAGGAAAATGATGGGTTTTGTGGGTTTATTTTATTTTATTGTAAAGGTGCTGTACAGAGGGGTTACAGTTGAGTAAGGCAATGAGTACATTTCTCGTTGAGCATTTTTACACCTTCCCTTGTCCTCCCACTATCGCTTCCATCCCCTACTTCTACCATTCCTCCCGCCCCCACCCCGCCCAAAGTTGTAAAGTTCATTTCTAATATACTGTCTTATGGGTATCATTGTTGCAATGGGTCATCCTGTGTCCTTGTTTCATCGTTTTGTTATTCCACTTCCCCTCCCCAAATTAGACAAATGTACATACAAGGTGCTGGGTACCAAAATCAAGTAGTGACAACAGGGGATATACCATAGAGGGAAGAACATGCAAAGGAAACAAAAAAAAATCACATAGAACATTAAAAACAACAACAACAAAGAAAGACCTCCAAGCTATGGACATTTCATTTCACTTAATGTCATCTTATATGGTCATATGTACATAGCTTTTGAACTTTTCTGCTCATCTGATAAAATTATCCTAGACGTATACTAATTATTGCTGATGAGGGAAACTCTGGGACCTATTTTTCTTTGGGTCTGGCTTACTTCACTTAATATGATCTTTTCCAAGTCAGGAAAATCATGTTTTGAAAAATAAAATATCACCTTTGGAAGAAGGTATGTAATGGTTGGCATCCTGGTTCAATCATTTACTTTCTTGACTCTGAGTAAATTACGTAGTTTCCTTAGCTCCTTTTTCCACATTTTTAAAAGCAATTGTAACTACCTTTGAGGATCATTGAACAGATTAGATATAATGTAAGTGCCCACAGAAGGCACTTTAAATAAAACCAGTTAAATTTCTTTTTACCTATGGTTTAGAATCAGATCTAGAGAAGTAGAACAGGAATAGAAGTGTATGGTTTATTAGCTACAGAAATGGAATTGGAATCTATGGTATTCTAATACAAGTCAGTGTTCTTGCATGTGAAATGTTACCTTTCAGATGGTGAATTTGTCTGAGATAGGTAGTTACTTCTTAGTTCTTCACTTTCTTTCTTTTCTTTTGTCTTCTGTAAGAAATGAGAGGCGAGTGAGAGAGACCAATATGAGCTCAAAGCGTTATTGGGGGGCAGACCTGTTGGGCTGTTCCAAGCAGGAATGGAGACAGCATCCATGGAAAGGTGTGGACTGAATTTAAACAACATTTTAGGGGGGTAGTCACATGGGTCACATTAGGTGGACTATGGGAATTTGAGGGTAGAGTCAGTTCTGAGAAGAAGTGTTATGAAGGTGGTATATAGACTACACATTCCGAAAAGGAGTTGCAATTGGGGCAGGAATTTGTACATCACACTGGAAAAACAGTACAACATCAGGGAAATAGAAAACTAACAGATTTTTGTAAACAGGTAGGGATACAGAGTGGAGCCATAGTCGGCAAGCTGACTCAGACCTTGGATTCTCAAAATTCAGGATTTGAACGTATGTCGTTGAAGGCCAAATCCTTGACTTTCTAATTTTGGGAGCGGGGGTGGCTTGTAGTGGTACTGAGGATTGAACTCAGAGCTTTGCACTTGCTAAACAAATACTCTTCCACTTGGTGTACACCTTCAGACCTTTTTTGTGTTGGTTATTTTCAAGATGGAATTTTTTTTTTAATGCCAGAACACCTGAACTTTGAGCCTTGTGCCTTCCCGTGGCCCTGGGGTAACAGGTTCAGGTCACTGTACCCAGCCATTGTGGTTCCCCCATAGCTAAGATAATAGTTGTGTCTCATTTTGTCCAGCCATTGATTGGGAAAGGGTCTCAGAAGCTTTGTTTTGCTTAGGCTGGCCTTGAACTACAATCCACAGATCTCTATCTCCCAAATAGCTAGCATTAGAGGCTTAAGCCACTGTGCCCAGCAGAATCCTCAATTTTTTAAATGAGTGTATGATTCAAACCATCTCCTTTTTAAAAAATAAGGAATATTATTGGTTTTTAACTCAACCTCAAGAGAGGTTTGCAAACAGCCATTATCAGAATCAGCATGTGAGTCTAGTTAGCAAGGAATGACCATAAACAACAAGATCCCTCTGGCCTGAATCTGACTCCAAATTCCTTACTCCAGCTAGAGTACAGGCTTTGGGATGATCTTCCCTTGGGCCAATCTTCATTGAAGTCTTGATGTGAATCTCTCATTTCCCATGCTATCTAGGTAGTCCACAACTGGGTTGTAGGGTTGTATAGTGTTGACAGTTACATAAAGCTTTATTTATTTTTTTTTAAATTGTATTTTATTTTATTTGAGAACATACTGTACAAAGGGGCTACAATTACATGGGCAGGATAATGGATACATTTCTTACCAAGCATTGCAGCCTCCTCCTTTGTTTACCCTTCACTTCCCTTCCCCGCCTCCCCCCTCCCCCCACCCAATTTTACCCCCCTCCCCCCACCCAATTATACCCCCCTCCCCCCCCCCCACCGGCATTGTAAAGCTGGTTTTGACATGACATTTTGTACTTCTCATTGTTGCAACAGGTCCACCTGAATCCTTAAACGACTTGTTTGTTCCCATCTACTCCACATGTTATACTGACATCAAATATAGTGAAAACGGGGGTTACACTGTGGGGGAGGGACATACAAAGCAACAAAGAAATAATCTTATAAATGCATTAGAAATACATGCATGAAAGAAACGAAAACATTAAAATACATATTTAAGGGTTCATTTTCCTAGCATCACATTATCTGACCTTTTCCGCTTGACTCATACCTATACTAGATATTGCAAATAAGGGAAACCATGGGACCTATGCTTCTTTGGGCCTGGCTTACTTCACTTAATATAATTTTTTCCAAACCTTTCCATTTCCTAACAAATGGGGAAATGTCATTCTTTCTGATGGAGGCATAGAATTCCATTGTGTATATATACCACATTTTCTTGATCCATTCATCTACTGAGGGGCATCTGGGTTGGTTCCATATCTTAGCTATGGTAAGTAATGCTGCAATAAAAAAAATATGGAACGCTTCACGAATTTGCGTGTCATCCTTGCGCAGGGGCCATGCTAATCTTCTCTGTATCGTTCCAATTTTAGTATATGTGCTGCCGAAGCGAGCACATAAAGCTTTATTTTTGCAAGAGTTTTTTTTCATATTTATATGAAAGAACAACTATGTGAAGTAAGTAGTACCATCTGTCTTACAAATGAAAAATCTAGACTTCTATTTTAAAAATTGCCCAAAGTTATACAAACATTTAGTGCAAAAGCACAGATTTTTACTACAAACTTCATATTCTTTCACTTCTCAATCACAGCTCACAATTTCTTACTGACAGTTGATAAGAGAAATGTCCTATGATGAAAGCATAGAGAAATTATATAAAGTGTAATGTTGTACGAAACCTGCCATCATCTAAGGTATCTATATATAAACATGTATCATGTGGTATAAAAATAAATGAAATAAAGTACAGGAATGAAGGTCTCAATATTATGAAAAATGTTATGAGAAAGGCATTGTTAGGTGATTTCATCATCTTTGCTTAATCAGTAGATGTGGCCTATTGATAAAGTCAAGAAGTAAAGTAAACCAGTGTGTGAAGTTTTTGCCAGTGTAATAAGTCATACTATTTTAAATCAAACCATAAATGCACACTAAAATTAGGACAAAAACTGTAACATTGTAAGCATATAAACTAATTACATAGCTTTTTGTTACTATGATTAAGGATTATACATTATACATGGTTATATGTGCAATGCTTTTCTATAATTGGCAGCACAGTAGGTTTGATTACAGCAAAATTCCTACAAATATGTAATTCATTGTGCTGTGATGTCAACGTGGCTACAATGTCACTTAGCAATAGAAATTTATCATCTCTTATATGATGAGAGAATCACCATATATGCAGTCTATCATTGATGAAATGTTGCATGTAGTGTGATTGTAGCATCATAACATTGACAATGGAATAAATCATTCATAGTTCTTAGCCCACAATATTATTGTTTATTTCATTTAAAATTCCAGGATAAAGACAGTATCACCTCAAAAATCTTAATATGATTTTATTGTAATTATCTTTTAGCAATTTTTATTATAATAATTATTCTATAGATCTTCATTTATTGCCTTCTTTCCTATGTGTAACATTCACCTACCTTCTGATCACTCCAAAATACAGACATGCAGGTATGTTTACTTCCCTGCCCTCCCCTCTCCCTTGTCTAGTTTCAGCTTTACTATCAAAATTATTCGTTGGGCCTTTCTGCTTAATGTTTCCTGGATAGCCCAATTTATGTCTAATACTAAAAGCAGCAATTTCCTTATAAAACTGCTCTTCCTTCTGAATGCCTATGAGTCAGAAAATTCCATCAATTTCCTTTCTTAAGTATTTTTAACCTTATCTTCTCTTTTCCACAATTAAAATTACCTTGTTGAGGTCTTTACTAAACCTTACTTGAATTAGTGAAATAGTTTCTAAATTACTGAATTCGTTTCCTAAATCATTTCTCTCTGGTTAACCTTATATTTTCCTGTCATGTGCTTAAGGTCACACCAGCACCAGACTGTTTGTATTTACACATAATTGGTCTTGCTTCTGTTTCATTCACCCTTTTCAGTGCCAAGTGAGATGTGCTTGTCTCCTATAGAGGTGTATTCTCATTATCTGTCTTCTCAGCTACACATTGATTTTCTTAATGCAAGGATGTTCTTTATTATGCTTGGTATATTAAGACATGTTTCTTTTTCTTTTTTAACTAAGTAGTTGAAAAAGGAGTTGTCATTTAACAATCAGTTTCTGAATTCAGTGCATCTTGATCAATGTCACCCCATTCAACATTCTCATCTATTCCTCCTCTACCCATCCTTTTCCTCACTTTTCTTAATTTAGTAGAATATATATTGAATTATTGACTGCATTCTTCCCCTGTTCTCTTCTTCACTCATCTCCCCCTTTCCCCTTGATTCTACCTCACCCCTTTCAAGTCCCTGCTTCCTTGTGTTTATTTTGTTGAACTTTAACTTTCCCTTTCTAAGGAATTCTACTCTTTGAGATCTCCCTTGTCTCTACCATATTTCAGTTAATACTTTATTGTATACTTACATACTACCCTACATATTTACTTACGAGTTCATAAGCTAAATGTAGCTTCCATATGTAAGGGAAAGCATGCGTACTTCACCTCTCTGGGCCTAACTTCCTTCATATAACATAATTTTTCTAGGTCTTTACATTTCTTTACAAATGGTATAACATTCTTTCTAATGGGTGAGTAAAATTCCATATATATATACATACACATATATAGATATAGATATAGATATATTACATTTTTGGAAATGGGTATTTTTTAAGTTCCTGGGCTTTAGAAATTTGCTCTTACTTATGAAAATGACATATTTTATTGAAAATATAGTTCATTGTGATATCAGTAATCTCCTTAATAGCTCAAATTGGTAGGTTTATAAAATTGGATAGCTTTATTCAATCATAGTTTTCATATTAAAATAATTAAGCTGGGCACTGGTGGCTCATGCCTGTAATCCTAGCCACTAAGAAGCCTGAGATCTGAGGATCATGGTGAAGCCAGCTCATGCAGAAAAGTTTGTAAAACTTTAGTTAACCAGTGAAAAGCTAGTAGGGAGGGTCTGGCTCACATGGTATAGTGCCAGCCTTGAGAGAAATAGCTAAGGGAGAGCTCCCTGCCCCTGAGTTCAGGACCCAGAAACAGCACACAAAAATAAATTTAAAAATTACTTAATTAATCACATAATATTCTGTCCATTATGTTTTAAGAAATTATAAAAACTAGGTAATGCTAACAACATTTTAAGCAAATTCTTGCCTCATTAATATTCAATATAGGAAAAGATACTTATTTCCTTCTGCATAATGTTAATGTTGTTAGGGTTTTTTTGTGAACACCCTACACACATGGCAGAAACAAATAGAGTGAAATAAATAATATATATCTATTTCCACTTCCTTGCCCATCTAAATTTACTTCCTTTCATATTATTTCTGTATTAAATCTTTCAAATAACAGTTATTTACTTGAGCATGACAAAATTTACTTGAGCAAGACAAAATACATATTTCCCAAAGTAAATAGATATTGTTAAATGATATCTACTGATAGTACATTTCCCAGGTAAAGAACCAATTATAGGCTGAACTATCTTTACACTTCTATTGTGGGACAGTTCTAAACATAATAGAAACTTACTAAATGAAAATTAATATCATGTAGCTTTGAAATTTTCAGATAAAGGAAATAAAGTTTCTTTATTAAAATGCCCCTAATATGACAGGATATTCAGCTACAGTGTCATCTTGCCCTAATTTATTTTTTCTGTCTAAAGCTAGATAAATATTATAAGTACGATAAAATTTTTCTTATGAAATTTCAATTAAGTTTAAATGTATCTTTAAATTGGTTTGTTTGTTTTTATAATTACTACTTTAAAGACAGGTATATTCATTGTATTTGTGACTCCCAAGCATAACCTTCTACAAACAGTAATTACCAAAACATCCATAAAGATAATCATCTAAATTGTGATGTAAAGATAAATCATAAGCTACAGTTATGATTTAATTCTTTAATACAAGCAAATTTAAGCTTATTCTACTTTTTTCTCTTAATATAGGATCTTGGAAAATAAGTACTTATTCATGGAAATTTAGTTTACTGAGTCTTCTAGGAATTACTATAATTCTTAAAATTGTAATTAATTTTTATATAATATTTGGGCATATCTTAAAAATTTTTAAAGAACATATACTTTGTTGACAGAACATTTATTTTAGAGCAACACAATGTAAAAAGAAGACTCGGAGGAAAAATATAAAATTTGAGATAAATAAATCATTGGGTTTTTTTTAATCTACAATTAGCATCTTGGAGCCTTGATATAGAATGCATATAGGAAATTGATGAGTTGTCAGAGCCTCATGAACAGAAGTGTCCAGAAAGGGATTGTATCTGCCAACTGTTTTCTTCCTGAAGCTTGATAAACTTTATTCGGAAAGTTCCATGAGTTAGTATCTTGTTCTATCCCTAGTACCTAGAACAATGTCAAAGTTGATACTCTGTATATATTAGATGAGTGAATGACAGTGATCATGTTCTCAACCAGACTGAAACATTTTCCCACATTGACTTCTCAGAAATCATATAATAAAATTTTTCCTGGATATCAAGATATAGTTCTTAGAGAAATGAGTACTTTATTTTTCCCACTTTAACAAATATTTCCCTCAACCACATTACAAAGATCCAAAAGTTTCTCTTTAGAACTAGCCGTATTTGCAAGTCCATAAAAGTTAAATATTTTCAACAATGGTCTTTTCCTACCACCATGCTAATGTATATGACCTTTTCTAGTTTGAACATCCTTTATTTTTAAAGTCTCAGCTAAGTGAAGTCCCCATGATCCCTCTCTCAGTCTGGGTCGGGTAATCCTATTATATGCTCTCACTGATTTGTTATGCTTGTTCTTCAAACAAGACAATTTCAGAGTTTAGAATTAAATCATGTATAATATCACACTATATATTATCTAATAGTAGATATTAACTTGCTGATGGAGTATAGTTGAACTGTTTGTCTTTGCACTCACAATTGTTAATCACAAACTCTTTTTTAATTTTCTGCTTATGACCAGCTATTTCATTAGCTGTTTACTCCATTTACATTTTTCTAGTCACATGACTAATTACTTACCTGTGCAAGATGAGTTAACTGCCATCATATTTTCAGCTTACTACTGTGAGGTTCTTATGGGCATTTTAGACTAGAGGCCTAAACATGTGCCTGCTGGGCTGCCTTTAGTTCCAGTTTGACCTGTGTCCTGGGAAAAAAAAACTTGAGAATTAGGAAAATGCATAACGTTTCAGAGATCAATATCATTGTAGACATGTTTTTAAGAGGCACAAGCCAGAAATACCAGTTTTAAATCATCTCTATGCGATCTGTTTAAACTTCAATATATTATAAATCAAACTCTTCTTAAAGTTGGAGCATAATGTCTTGTCCTTTCAAAATATACAATATTATTAATATATAATATTATTAATCCACTGGGAAGATTTTTGGGAAAAAATTAGCATTTAGTCAATCAGTAAAATCTTAAAAATTAACTTCAGAGGTTTCTGACAGTAAAAAGCTGTTTTTCTTCTATACACCATCTGTGATAGACCCCCCCCAAAATGTATAAGCATTTTTTTCAGTCCACTATGAAGTAAAATAAATAGACAAGCTCCATATCACCAAATTCAATGTTACTACCTCAAACCTGGCATATTTGTGACATGTTTGTATTCTGAAAACTTAACTTCTATAAACACTTCATTTTCAGTCTCAGTCCTTTTTATGTAGTATGCATCTTGAAGAGTCATTGAGTACAGTGTTTGGAGTCATGAGCTTTTATTTAATACTTAGGAAAATAATTGTGACTTTTTTATAGTTGAACCATTAAGATTCATTGTCAATCACTGAATATATATATAAAATGATTCTCTGGCAAGTGTGAAAAAGGAAATGTGTTCACTTCCCTTACGTCAGTATAATGAAAAAAATTCAGCTTTGGAGGTGTGGCTTCAGCTTGAAACCCAGAGTTTAAATCATAGTATTCTCAAAAAACAAAAACAAAAAGAAAGGAAAATAACTGAAGAAATATTCTCATAAAATTTAAGTCTTTAGGGACTTCATTTAAAAAATAAATGTTTTTCTGCCTTGCCAGTGGGCCATAAATGTAAAAGATAAATAAATCCAGATAGTTTTTTGGTTTTGGATTTTGTTTTTGCTTTTAGTTTATTTGGTGCTGGTCCTGGGGCTTGAACTCAGAGTCTGGGTACTTCCCTAAGCTTTTTTGCTCTGCCACTTGAGCTATATCTCTACTTCCTGCTTTTTTATACTTAATTGTAGATAAGAGTCTCAGAGAGTTTCCTGACCTGGCTGGCTACAAACTGCAGTCCTCAGATCTCAGAATCCTGAGTATTGGATTACAGGAGTGAGCCACTGCTGCCCAACAGTTCTATGTTGTTGTTGGTTCTCACTCAAGATAAAACTCACACTTAAAAAATTAAATGTGTAAAACTTAATCATTTCTGTGTTGAATAAAGAACAGAACTTCAAATGTCTTCTGATTTTACAGAGTAGGTTGTAACTCTATAGCAACAGAAATTTTATAACATTTCCTTATGAGAACAGCTGTACAACAGGTTTTGAACATATCTAGTGTAGTGTTTAGTAAAGTGAAAAGGGTTGGGTTGTTTTTTACTTTAAATTGGCATTTTACCAAGGAGAAAAAGGCTGGTGGTGTTTTTTTTTTCCTCATGTCTAGGTGACACAGTATGTGATTGCAATGAACATTCCTTTTTATTAATTATGAGTTGGTCTTTTTCTGAACAGGATACTCACTAAAATGAAATAATCCAAATGCTTTTACACCTACACTTTATATTGCTAAGCAAATTATTTATGGAGGGGAAGGAAAGATAAAGTTGCTTTTAAGAGTCCTTTAACATATCAGTTTGATAACTAGCAAAACACCTTTACAGCCATTAAATATTTACCAAGACTTGGCTTTGGGCAAGGGGGCAGTTTAGTGCACCAAATTTCACTCTATGCAATGCCATTGATTAGCTATCAGAAGGACAGAGTTAATAAGTAACTTTAAGTATTACAGAGCACTCTACATTCTAGTCAAATCTTCTCTCTGAAGATGGCCTAGAAAAAAAGTCAGTTACAACCAGCATTCACCCCACCAATGATTGTGCAAGCACAACTTTGAAAGGAAAGCTACGCAAATCAGTTGAGCAGTACTTAAGCAATCTTGCCTAGTGACTGTTGTCATTGCTGCTGGACTTTAGAACTGCACATGTTTACATTTAATTAGAAAGGACATATAGTTTACAGCACAGTAGCTATCAATATTGGATCAGAATTGATTTCCGCTTTCTCCCTAGTGATTGCTTCCTTCAAGCTAATTAAAAAAGGCATATAACCAAAATGACTAACATAAATTTTAAAACAAAGTAAACAAAATTCCCTGGAGACCCAAACAAAAGTAAATGGCATTCATCCTGATTATTAGCTACATATTTTTAAAAGAATTCTGATGCTTATAAATGTATTATGTGGCATGTTTTTGTGTTATCTATTGGCTGAGATACCAGGTTTTCTCCTTTGAAGAAACCTCTGTGAATTCTTTACTGAGTGTTTTAGCTCTAAAAGAAACAATAACCATACTTTTATCTTTATAATCCCTAAACCATGTAGATAAAGCAGTCTGATAGAAGCTTAAGTTCACTTTGTCAAGTTCTCAATTTCCACTTGTTCTACAGGGAAACTACTGAAAATTGAAGTAAATAAGTTGATTTCATTTTAAATAAGGAAAATAGGGCATCTGTATAATTTGCTAAACTGAAGAACTATCTTGAGGAAATGAGTAATTTTTATGATTATCATAATCAAAATGATAAAAAAAAAAAAGAAAAAGCATGGTAAAATAGTATTTGTAGTAACTCACTATCTGTCTTCCATAAAGAAGTCTGTTTTCAATTTCACTATCTAAAATTTTCATGATTACACTGAAATAGTTGTAAAAACAGAGAAGTAAAGGAAAATAGGAGAAAAGTGCTTATTACCCTCAGGAGAGTCTTGTCACAGCCCTCTTATCTATAGGATCTGCCATATGATACCTCATCTAGAATGGAAGGCTATGGAGACAAAAGGAAATACAGAAGGATTCAGATTTAATACAGGCCTCAATAAATAGTAAATAATTCACAAATACTATGCATACTGCCTGGTACTGAAGATAAAATGGTAATCAAAATATCTATAAAATAGGAACTGGGCATAATAGAGCCCATTCCTAGCATACACAAGGTTAATCCCTGGGTTCAGTTCCTACACCCGAAAAACTGTTAAGAAGTACATTTTTATCTGCTTTGTGATGTTTCCCCCAAAGACTTTGTTTGAACTTATTACATAGTGTGAGTGTATGTGTACATGTGTACATGCATGTATGTGTGTGTGGTTGCTCAATAAGTATCTATTGAATGAATGGTCCCCTAAAAAATTATTTCACTACAAGCAAATGTTCTCTCAGCCACTGAGGGTGGGGGGAGTGGGGAGGGCGGGGGACAGGACACTCCAATAGCACTTGTTTTCAGTACTACAGGAAAACTACTGAATTCTACCTTGACACTCCAGTAAAACATCGAAGTATGACTTTTTTGTGTGTACCCAGGTCCTCCCAATTCCTAAGCTGGTATTCTTAACACTGAGCTCAGCTCTTGTTTGTTGGGTCTTTATTGGTGGTGGTGCTTTGTTTTGGTTTAGTTTGGTTTCAGATACAGATACTATTTCCTGCTCTAATTTGTGTAGTCTATCCTATGTTATACTTCCCTGTAGCTAGGATAACAGACAAGCCATTGTGTCCAGATCTTCATTGAGAAGGGGTCTCAGAATTTTCTTCTACATGGACTGACCTCAACCCCTGATTTTGACAATCTCAACCTCCAGTTACCCATGATTGAGCCACTGCTGCCTGGCATCATTGAATTTTGTGTTGTATATGCCAGAATTAGGGCTTGCACTCAGGGCCAGGATACTGACTCTTAGCTTTTTCACTGAAGGCTGGCATTCTACAACTTGAGCCACAACTCTACTCTGGCTTTTCAGTGATTAATTGGAGATATGAGTCTCAGAATTTCCTGTTGAGGCTGGCTTTGAACTGAAATTCTTTGAACTCAGACACCTGAGTAGCTAGGATTACATGTGTGAGTCATTGACACTTAGCTTTCTTGAAATATTTTACACTTTGCTTGATTTCATTTCCTTTTTAAATCTTAGTTTATTACTCTTAGTTTTCACAAAGCAACCGACCAGTCCATACCAAATATCCATAGTTTAAATTCGGTTGAAAATATTCAATTTATTTCTGCCCCATGAACATTAAAACAAACTTTAAGAACCAGATAGGCATAAGGAATCAATAATTAACTCATTAATTACACAAATATATATTTAACCCCTTTCTAGGTAGTAGATTAAGATCAAGTGGTGGAAAAAAGTGGTGTTGTTGGGCTGGTATATAGCTCTGTGGCAAAGCACTTGCCTAGCAAGTACACTGTTGTGAGACCAAAAAAGAAAACACAAAGTGGTGGGGGGTTTTGTTTGCTTGCTTACTTGCTTGTTTTCTGTAACATACTATACTATTTAGTGTGAAAATACATGAAAGGATCACCTAACAGAATACCACGTTCTATTGCTAGAGGAATTCATATGCAAAGTGAGATCTAAAATAATAGGTAGGAAGAAGTTAGATAGAGGGAGATGGGGCCATAGTTGAACATGATGTGAAAGTTATTCATTCTAATAGAAGTTTATGAATGGAAAAGTGAATTGGAAATGAACTGGAAAGAGGGACATGAAATACTTTGTAAATATATTGAAAGAATTTGAACTTTACCCCAATATGGGGATTCATTAAAGAGACTGAATCTAGGGAGTAATACATTAGCATCTGGATGTGCACCAGTTGCTTTTGCTTTTAATCCTAGCTACTCAGGATGCTGAGTATCTAGTCGAGGACTATGGTTCAAAGCCAGCCTGAGCAGAAAAAGGTCCAAGAGACTCCATCTCCAAAATAAACCAACAAAAAGCAGAGCTGTAGGTGTGTCTCAAGTGGTAGAGTGCTATTGAGAAGCAAGCTGAGCAAATGGAAGGCTCTCAGTTCAAATTTCAATGTTGGAAAAAACTATCTGTAGTTTAGAAAACTTAAGGGAAAGAACAAATGAGAAAACTTATTACAAATCCACCTAAGAATATAATAACTGACACACTAAATAATTATAATGGAGATAATGAGAAGATAATGAGAATACGGCTGGAAAGAAATTGAAAGAGGCAAAATTGATTTAAGAGTAAATAAAAAGATTAGGTTGTGAGGTTAAGAGTGCAGGTATTAAGCATGGTCCATAGGTTTGGGGTTTAAGTGATTGTGTAGGCTGTAATACCCAGAGAAAAGGAAGGACCCATTTGGAGAGAAGTTTCAAAACGAGTTCAGTTTCATCTATTGGGTTGTAGATATTTGTAGAATGGTTAAGAGGAGATGTCCTACAAGTAGTTATGTAGATATAGTGCTCAGGACAAATACCTGATCTAGAGCGGAATTAGCTATAATATAGATGATTAAGAGTGATTAGAGCTAGATAGATGATTTGAGTTATGAGTGGGTTGAAGTCAAGGAAAAATGAGTAGGAAGAGAATATGCTAACAATTATTAGTTGAATAGAAGAAAAGAAGTCCCCGTGGAGATTGAAATGCACCAGGGAAAATAAGCAGAAATGATAATTATATTGTCTTGAAAATCAAGGAATGCAAAAATGTTTAGAAGGAATTGCCTTCAAATAGATGAAAGATATAAAGCTTTGAAAAGTATCTTATAATTAGCAAAATTACCTGCACAGAACAGATGGTAGTGCCTTTAATTCAAGTTGAAAAGGCAAAGGCTACAGTCATAGATAACTTCATTCTAAATGAGATGATCCCAGCCAGGTCCTAAAGAAATCAATGGTTTAGGAGGGGGAGGGGGGGAGGGATGGTAAGGGGGAACAAAGGAGGAGGCAAAAATACTTGATAAGAAATGTACTCATTACCTTGTTCATGTAATTGTAACCCTTCTGTACAGTATTTTCACAATTAAAAAAAAGAAATCGATGGTTTATAATAACAAACTAGAATATCTTGAGACTTTAGGAAGTCATAATCCCTGTTAGATGACAACAAAAAATGATGTGAGTGGTGACACTGATGAAGACACATAGTATGCATAAATGCACATGTTAAATTGAAGCTCTTCTACAACTATTTAAGGATAATAATAATCATAAAAATATTCATGGGTAGTATGCCTGCTCTAGGTAACTAAAAGGTGAGTTCCAGAATTCTATTGTGTTGAAATTTATTGTATTGTAATTTATATATTGAGATTATTTTATATGTATGAGACCTCTGACCAGGAAAAAAAACACTTTAATGGTAAATCATATTACCTTCTCTGTAGAAATTCACCAATAGCTCTTATTTGTCTAAGCTAAAGACCAAAATCTTCCTCATGTTCCAAAAGGACCCTATATGACTTTGATTCCAACCGTTTCTCAATGGGCTCTTCACCCATTCCAAACTAGGCTTCATTTAGCTTTTCCAACATCCTTGTTTTCACCTTAAGATATTTGTTCATTGGATAAAGAAAATGTAATATATATATATATACATATATATATGGGGGATATATATGTGTGTGTGTGTGTATATATATATGTTTATGCCTCCACCAGAAAAAATGACACTGCCCCATTTGTTAGGCAATGGAAAGATCTGGAAAAATTATATTAAGTGAAATAAGCCAGGCCCAAAGAAACATATGTTCCATGGTTTCCCTTATTTGCAATAACTAGTATATGTCTAGGATAAGCAGAAAATCTCAAAAGCTATGTACATGTGACCATATAAGATGAACTAAGCGAAATGAACCCAAAGATAGGGACATAAGAGGTTTTTATCTTTCTTGCTGTTGTTTTTAATGTATTTATAATGTACTATATAATTTTTTGTTTCTTTTTTAAAATGTTTTTTATTGTGAAAATACCATACAGAGGGGTTACAATTATATGAGCAAGGTAATGAGTACATTTTTTATCAAGCATTGTTGCCTCCTCCTTTGTTTTTCCCCTACCATCCCTGCCCTCCCATCTCCACTACCCGCCCCCCTCCATTGTTGTATGTTCTTCCCCCATGGTATAATCCCTGTTTTCATTTATTTGATTCCAGTGTTCTGCATCTTGTTTATACATTTTTCTTATTTAGGGAGGGGAAGAGAAAACACAAAATGCTGAAATAAGGATACAAGTTGACCCATTGAAACAATGAGATGTACAAGACACTATGTTGAAAAAGAACTTTACAACTTTGGAGGAAAGTGGGAGGGAGGAGTTGGGGAAGTCTGGAGGGAAGGGATGGTAGGGGAAAAACAAAGGAGGGGAGGTAACAATGCTCGATAGGAAATGTACTCATTACCTTACTCAGGTAACTGTAACCCCTCTGTACAGTATCTTTACAATAAAAAATATATACTAAAAAAAGTTTTTTGTTCATTCTCTTCTCTGTCCTGAAAATATTCTCTACATTTTCTCTAGTTAATACCTAATTATATCTTTAAATCTCAACTCTTCCTTTATAACATTTATTTATTTGAAACATGTGGTCAATAATCATGTGTACACATGTGTACACACATACACATATGCTTACAACTACTGGGGCTTTTTTCCTCAGAATCTGAGTACTCACTTAATTTTTTGATCAAGGCTGGTGCTCTACCACTTGAGTCACAACTCCACTTCCAGATTTTTTTGCCAGTCCTAGGATTTGAACTCAGGGCCTGGGCGCTGGAGTTTGTGCCTTTTTGTACACAAGACTAACACTCTACCACTTAAGCCATAGTGCCACTTCCAGCTTTTTTGAGTTTATTGGTGATAAGAATCTTGTGAGGACTCTTCTACCCTGGCTGGCTTTAAACTGTGGTCCTTAGATGTCAGCCTCCTGAGTAGCTAGGATTACAGGCATAAGCCGCTGGTATCTGGCTCTTTCTATTTGTTATTTTTTAAAGAATGTATTTTTATTGACTTTTTCTCAGAAAAGTAGTGCACACTTTTGTCTTTCATACTCCCTTTAGTTTTATTTAAGGAAAGCAAGCCAAAGCTGCCCCTGTTTTAAGAAAGAGTAATTTAAGAATGTTATAGTAAGTGAATAAAAGTTGAAAAACCTAATTTGCTTCTCTCAATTTGTGAAAACCCTGTAGAAGGCAACTTTTTCACAATGCATTTAAGTACCTAAGTGTTGTATAATATATATGTGATTTCTTTTGAAAATTTTGTAGGCACAAATGTCAATTCTTGCCTGGCATTGGTGGATCATGCCTGTAATCCTAGCTACTCAGGAGGCTGAGATCTAAGGATTGTGGTTCAAGACAGCCTAGTCAGGAAAGTCCATGAGACTCTTATCTCCAATTAACCATCAAAAAACTGGAAGTGGTGCTGTGGCTCAAGTGGTAGAGCTCTAGCCCTTGAGCTGAAGAACTGAGGGACAGCACCCAGGCCCAGAGTTCAAGCCCCACAACTGACAAAAAATAAAAAAGCCAATTCTTGGCTGTGTATTATGTTACATATTCTCATATATGTAGATCACCTCACTCCACTTTCATCAAACTCCTTGAGATTTTTTTCTAAAGTTTTAGTTGAAGAAGTTGATTTTCATAGGGGAAAAGCCTTTTTCCTACAGTAACACAAAGTAAACGACAAGACTAAAATTTGAATCTATATATTCTAAGTCCAACCCAAAAATCTTTTTATTGCTATAAGTTCAACATTTTTGACACTAGACTAAATAATTCTCTTTCATGAAGGTCTGTGCTCTGCAATAGGAGATATTTGGCCTTTACCTACTAAATGATAATAATATTTTTCTGGTTGTGAATCAAAAAATGTCATTGTAAAATGACCTCATTGTAAAATGAGAATTATTTCCAGCTTGGAACTATTTGTGTTTATTATGATACCTCTACATTTTAATCTAAAACTCTCAATTTTAAATAAACAGCTTATAAAGAAAACACAATTGATTGAGCCATTTCTATAAAATAAATAAAGCATGAGCAAAAGAGTACTATGTGTTATAGGTTTGTGGGGTAAGTGATTTCATGTAAGGACTTGAGTAATTCTTGATTGTGGTGCAAGAGAGGAAATCAGAAAAAGGAGTAACAAAACTTGGACTAAGAGGAAAAGTACCAGTTGAAAGAATTAGCTGAATCCAACAGTTGAGAGAGTTTGTAGTAGGAAAGCAGACATATTGAGGAAAAACTAAATAGCTACAAGATATATAAAGAGTCATAAATCTGAAAGTTCCTAGATACTTTAATTAGTAGAATTGGGGGTCAAGAACATAATCAGGGAATCAATCAGGAAACACTAAAAAGACAAAAACAGTGATAGAATGGAAGTGTGTTGTGTGCTACATATTGGAGTAATGCTCACTAAGGGCAATATCTAACTTGTCTTTCCTTTGGATATTATGTGGTAAGCAGCATAAGAGATAATGTTCAGTCTTAGTTAATATGAAGTATAATATAATATGAAATATTACGAAGCAAAATATTTCAAAGACTCCCTTTCTATACTAACCTGGAAATTTTCATTGATATTATATAATTTAAAACTAGAAGTATGATTTAAAACATTATGGCATCTCATTTTCTTCATAGCAATCACAAACAAGTTAACACCCCACAAGAATATTGTGTGAGCCACACAACTCATTACATACTTTGAACTTCTGAATGATTCCATGGTTCTTCTGCCATATTTATTATTCTTATTATAACTTAAAGTGTAAGTTATAATGTGCTATATTAAGTACTATGATTTAAGTGACATTAAGTTTAATGCTGCTGCTGTGGAGAAGAATACATGTGAAAATAAGTGACTTTGGAAAGAGGTTAAACGTGATGAGATTCCCTGAGAAAGTTAACAGTGGGTCTCTAGTGTCAGTTTAGGAAAGATCAATATAAGGGAAAACAGCATTGAAGCAAAAGGCTCAATGGCTATAGATTTATATGTACTTGGAACATATTCTCACTATTTCACCTTCATTGCTATATAGGAAAATTTGCTTATAAATATGAACATTTTGATTTATTTAAGACCTTAAGGAATATATTCTTCTTATAAAATTAATATTAACTTTAAATTGACCTTAAAATTAATACTGACCTAAATTTGGTCTTGAAATTAAAAACTGTTTATTGATACATTGGCAGGAGAAAGTAAGTCACAACATGAAAATTTTTTCAAATATTAATCAGCATAAATTCTAAAGAGGAAAACAATAAAGTCTATGAAACAAACAGAGGGAACATTTTAAACAGGAAGACACACCAAGATTTATCTGAGAAAGCAGTGTTTACACTGAGCCTTAGTGAGTAGAAGTTTATCAGGTGGAATCATGGAGGGAAAGGCAATACAAACAAATACCTTGGGCAGGAAAAAGCTTGCTGGGTTTGAGAAACTGAATGAATGTCTGACTGAAAGGCGAGGTGGTAGAAAGGCCAGGTGGTGCAGAGTTTTGTAGACTGCAAGTTCAGAGTGTTCCAAGCACTTGGAGAATGGCTGTGGATTCTAATTCTGGATCTGATAGAAGGATGGTGTTGGTTAAATTATTTGCTTCGGGGTGGGGGGGGGCGGGTGGAGGGAAAGGCTGTCAGGGATGGTAAGGGGAAACAAAGGAGGAGGCAACAATGCTTGACAAGAAATGTACTCATTACCTTGCTCATGTAATTGTAACCCCTCTGTATGGTATTTTCACAATAAAAATAAATAAATTACTTGCTTCTCTTTGTTTCAATTTCTTCATTTGCTAAAAAGAGTTATTGACAAGGCTCCTCATGAAGTTTGTCAGGTTTAGTGAGTTAAAATATGTAGTTTGTTCGTTTTCAAGATTTTTTTAAATCTGAGAGATGCTGTTAGAGGTTCTTAGCTACTTTATGTTTTCAGAAGAAAAAAGATCACAATTACTCCAGCTACTGCTTCTCTCTTGCTGGAAATTAAAAGGTACCCAAAGCATTTGAATGATGAATAGCTTTTTGAGCCTCAAAGAATAAAGGATGCAATCACATATCCATCTGTAATCATTCTAATTTTATATGTAGCATTAAATGGCCCAGAATTGAGCAACAGTCTCTTTTGTTAGGGACTGATCTGAAATTTCTCTTGAAATGTGTTCTTGTGTCATGTTCATTTTATTCTTAGTGACACCAAAGTGATAATACTCCAAAGGCTTCTGGGTAACTTACAAAGAAGAAATTCAGTTTAGTTTGAACAGGTTTTTGTTTTGTTGTGTTTTGTTTTGTTTTGTTGTATGTGTATGTGTTTGTTTTAAGTATTGGATTAGATTATCAGCCAGTGCTTAAGTTCACTGACTAGTTTTTCACCTCTGTAAGAATTATATTGCTTTATTTCACATTATCCCCCTGTGTTATAAAGTTCAATTGTTGTACTTCAAGTCTCCAATCGACATTTCCTTTGTATGCATATACTGGAATGATTTTATTTAATAAAAAAAGAACATCTCCTATGTGGATTTTAAATTTCCCTTATTAAATATTTATATTTTCAAAATGTCTTTATTTAATTGAGTGAGGTGCTCAGTGCCATTTTAAAATAACCTCAGGTGGTAGGTGTAATGACATATCAAAGATCTGACCTTTAGCATTTTAGGATTCTATTTGTCTGCATTTCCTTCTGCATTCATTTAGTCTTAATTTATATGCTATTTTTGTATGACTTAATGAGCAGATGTATTAGCATAAGATTCATTAATCATAAAAAATATATCTGTATACATGATATTTCTGTCCAGTCTAACTAGTGATTTTAAGTTCATTTATATCTCAACTATGAAAAGTAGTGGACTGTAGAAGGCTGACCAGTATTTGCACAAACCTCATTCATTCTCATTAAATGCTTGGCAGATAGACCCTGAATCTCCTAAACTGATACCTATTCCCTTCTCACTTTTTTTCAGTCAGCTTATTATATTCTTTTATTTACCCAGAGATACCTTATTTTCCAATTCTCTGCTATTCCTTTTAAAAGAAAATTGAATGTAATATTTACACTGATGTAATTAAATTAACATCTTGCAGCCTCTTTCTGCGTGCTTTGGTAGCATAGATAATCATTTGTCTGGGTAGCTTACGGAATATAACCAAATTTACAGGATAATGATCATACACAATAATATGATATAAAAACTGATTTTTCACCTATGCATTTAAGTATCTTTATATTGATTTTTAGAAATGGACATTCTAAATGGAAATTTTTGAAATCAGTCTGCATTATTCATATTTAAATTTTGTATTTTCTCAGTTTACATAAATCATTGTCTCAAGAAGAAAACTTGAAGGATCAGTTTAACCATACTCTTAGTACCTATGAAGAAGCTTTAAAAAACCAAGAAAACATCGTTCTCATCACTCAACAACAAAATGAAGAACTGGCTACCCAACTGCAGCAAGCTCAAGCAGAGCAAGCAAACGTGAAATTACAGCTTCAGCGTGCCATAGAAGCCTCCCATGTGGCCAGTGAAAAAGTACAGAAGTAAGTAACTGAACTCGCCTTAATTTTAAAAATATGAAGCATAACAACAATGAAAAAGCTTTCTTTTGGGAATTGAACAGTGTAAACTTATTGTTTAAAAAAATAAAAAAAAAACTGGCCAGATGCCAGTAACTCAAACTTGTAATCCTCGCTACTCAGGAGGCTGACATCTGAGGATCGCAGTTCAAAGCCAGCCAGGGCAGTGAAGGTGTGTGAGACTCTTATCTCCTATTAACCACCAGAAAACTGGAAGTGGCACTGTGGTTCAAGTGGTAGAGTGCTAGCCTTGAGCTGAAGAGCTGAGGGACAGCAGACAGACCCAGAGTTCAAGCCCCATGACTGACCAAAAAAAAACAAAAAAAAAGTAGATTTAACTGAAGTAAATTTGTTGCATATATTCCTGTTTAGGACCAAAAAGTCATTTTGGGGGGAAATGATGTTACTATTTAGGATGGATTATTTTTATTTAATAACAGATCTTATCTGCTGCAGAAACTGTACTGTTAGAATCATTCCATATGCCCACACAAATATAGTAGTCAAAGTTATTTGAAGGAGGAAAAGGCTGCAGTCAACTTACTACCAATATTCCTGGAGCTTCAATAAACTCCTGCTAGAGGGGCTGGGAAGGTGGCTCAGTGGTAGAGCGCTTGCCTTGCATGCATGAGGTTCTGGGTTAGATTCCTCAGCACCACATAAGCAAAAAGAAAAAAAGCCGGAAGTGGCGTTGTGGCTCAAGTGGTGGAGCACTAGCCTAAAGCTAAAGAGCTGAGGGACAGCGTCCAGGCCCAGAGTTCAGGCCCCATGACTGACAAAAAAAAAAAAAAAAACTCCTGCTGGAGTTGAGATCATTGACCTTGCAATCTGAGACTTCTAGATACATAAAATCCTGTACAGTGAAATTAATTTTCTTGTGTGTTCTTTTGAAGTATTCAATGTATCTTTTCATAATGCAAAATTGTATTTGTTTATTTTGAATGATCTTTGCATTTTTATTAAAATTTAAATAATGCTGCGCAGTCATTCCATTCTTATAACAGCCAGCAGAATGTTAACAACTTACCAGGCAAAGAAATTACTTGGTAATTTATGAAATTTGAACACAATAGAATTTTCTGAGGAATTTTAATGTAATAAAACTGGTCATTATAATTTTCTATATGTATTGCAGATAGTATTATATCATTCATATGCCTAATTACATTCAGTTTCTAATACATGCATTTTTTCTTAATTTTTATTTTAGTTTCACATATGAAGTCGTGCTTACTTCTAGATATTTTGTATTTTACTTCGTATTTGAAGATAAGTCTTCTCAACCATTTTCCCTAACATCTCTGAAATTTAAATTAATAGTCCAAATTCAAGTGAATCTCTGTCAAGACTACTGTAAGATAGTTTGAGAATTACACATATTAATCTTTACAAGTGTACCTTCAAACTTTTCATTGATGTAAATATATTTTTTTAGGTTTGAAGATTAGCTTTATATTCAGTCCAAAACTTTACCTAGTTATTCACGATGTATATTAACAGTCCAAGAACAATATAGTGTGTAGGTGGCTCTAATTTCATTGTAAATAGCAATCTGTAATTTTTAGCAGCATCTGATTTAGCTCTGTTAGCTCAAAATCTCCAGAACATTAAAATGTACATATTTTCTTGGTCTTCCTTTCTATATATCACTAAAATTGCCTGAACCAGTGGTTGGTAGAGGATAATTTTTTTCAAGTCAGTTTTTGAAATGTCAAGTTTTATTTTATTTTTTAATTTTAGATCTCATCAACTAGCTTAATGGTTTGTTTGGGGGAAAAAAAACATTTTTAAACCAAGAAGTAGAATAAGAATAATCTCACACAATTACTTGAAATTGAACAATTTTCACTCTTGGACAAATTCTATTTTATTATCCTTGTTTTGCATTTTTACCACAAACAGTTCTAAACTTTTTTTTTGTTTTTGTTAATTGTGAAAATACCATACAGAGGGGTTACAATAACATGAGCAAGGTAATGAGTACATTTCTTATCAAGCATTGTTGCCTCCTCCTTTGTTCAAAACTTTTTAATAAATGGCCACTCTGTGGTTAGTATTGAAGCATATCTATGCTATTTATAAAAGTTTAATTTTAAAATTACAATGTTAACTATTGTAATGTTAAAATACTATGAAATATCAGAATTCAAGTATTATCAAGATTATTATGCATATTTACTTTAGTATGTTTCATTTTAATTGCCATCAGGTAGGCAAAGCGTATCTCCGTGGAAGTTTATGTGAATATCATCTTTTTTGCATTTCTTCACTGCATTTATGAGAAAAGTTATCCTTTGAAAAGAAACCAAGTAAAAAGACTTTGCATGATAGTATTAGTCTTCTCAATACCATCTAAAATTACTCTTATTAGCAAATACTTGGAAAAATCTTCACAATCAAAATTTTCAAATAACTGATCAATAATCACTACCTCGTGTGTGTGTGTGTGTGTGTGTGTGTGTGTGTGTGTGTGTGTGTGTGTGTGTGTGTGTGTGTGTGTGTGTGTGTGTGTGTGTGTGTGTGTGTGTGTGTGTGTGTGTGTGTGTTATTCTGGAGCTTAAACTAGGGCCCAGCACATTTTCTTGGCTTTTTTTTCTCAAATCGCACACTCTAAAACTTGATTCACACCTTCACTTCCAAAATTTTGGAAATTAATTGGAGATGAGTTTCACCAACTTGCCTTCCCTGGCTGGCTTCAAAATGTTATCCTCAGATCTCAACTTCTTGAGTAGCTAGGATCACCGTTGTGAGCTGTCAGGTCCTGGCTAACTCATCTCTAATTTTTAACTTTGCATTCATTCTTCTGCTACTAAGATTAAACTCTTACACTGAAGTTGTTCTTTTTAAGGTCACAATTATTTCCTCTCTTGTATCCATGGCCCATATTTTTATCATACAACTGATATATGATCGTGGCAAAAAATAAAAATGCTCATACATCTGCAGTAATATAATGGCTTAAAATTCAGATTTTGGATTCATCATGTATAGATGTATACTTGGACATTTTCTTTTAAAACATTGAATTATGTCGTCAGTGTTACACCTACTTTAATGTTGTTGTAAGAACCAAATGAAACAATGTGTCAGTGCTTTCAGAATTATGCACTTTAAATATTCCTCCTTCTCTTGCCATCTCACTATACCATCTCATGCCTTAGGAGAGCTCTGTCCTTCCAAGAGTGAATGCCTTTACAAACATTGTTCCTCCCACTCTCTCCACTTCTCTTCAATCTAGTATTAGAATGCCTAGCTACAGCAATAAGACAAGATGCAGACATAAAGGGGATCCAAATAGGGAAAGAAGAAATAAAACTCTCCCTCTTTGCAGATGACATGATCTTGTATTTAAAGAATCCCATAGACTCCACTCCTAAATTACTCAAGCTGATTCAAAACTTTGGCAAAGTAGCAGGTTATAAAATTAACCCCCAAAAATCAATCGCTTTTCTGTATGCCAACAATGAGAAAAGTGTGGCTGAAATTAGGAAAGCAACTCCATTTGTAATAGCCCCACAAAAAATAAAATACCTAGGAATTAACTTAACTAAAGAAGTGAAGGACCTCTATGATGAAAACTTTAAAATCTTGAAAAAGGAAATCAACACAGAACTTAAAAAATGGCAAAACCTCCCATGCTCCTGGATTGGCAAGATTAACATCGTGAAAATGGCAATACTTCCCAAGGCTATCTACAAATTCAACGCGATACCTATCAAAATTCCACCCTCATTCTTCAAGGAAATAGAAGAGGCAATCCAAAAATTCATATGGAACAATAAAAGACCCCGAATAGCAAAAACGCTCCTCAATGGAAAGAACACTGCTGGAGGAATATCAATACCAAATTTCAAACTCTACTATAAAGCCATAGTAATCAAAACAGCTTGGTATTGGCATAAGAACAGACCTCAGGACCAATGGAATAGAATTGAAAACCCAGAAATGAATCTACAGACCTATAGCCATCTAATCTTCGATAAGGGAGCTAAAACAATAGAATGGAAGAAAGACAGCCTCTTCAGTAAATGGTGCTGGCAAAATTGGTTAACTACATGTAGAAAACTAAAGCTAGATCCTTATATATCACCCTGCACCAGAATCAACTCCAAATGGATCAAAGACCTTGAACTCAAAGCAGACACTCTGAAAACATTACAGGATGGAATAGGAGAAACCCTAGGTCTCCTTGGCTCAGGCCGAAATTTTCTGAATAGAGACCCGGAAGCACAACAAATCAAAGAAAGGTTGGACAAATGGGATTGCATAAGGTTGCAGAGCTTCTGCAGGGCAAATGACATAGCTGGCAAGATCAATAGAAAGCCCACCGATTGGGAGAAGATCTTTACTAGCCATACAACGGACAAGGGTCTCATATCTAAAATATACTTGGAACTCAAAAAATTAAACCCCCCAACAACAAATCCTCAAAGAAACAACTGCCCAATAAATAAGTGGGCGAAAGACTTAAAGAGAAACTTCTCTGAAGAAGAAAGAAGGATGGCCAATAGACACATGAAGAAATGTTCAACATCCCTAGCCATAAAAGAAATGCAAATCAAAACAACATTGAGATATCACCTCACTCCAGTTAGAACAGCAAAAATCAAGAACTCTAACAACAACAGATGCTGGAGGGGATGTGGACAGAAAGGAACCTTACTTCATTGTTGGTGGGAATGTAAACTTGTTCAACCACTTTGGAAAGCAGTATGGAGGTTCCTCAAAAGACTCCACATAGAGCTCCCCTATGACCCAGCAATCCCACTTTTGGGCATTTACCCAAATGTTTACAAACAAGACCACACTAAAGCTACCAGCACAACTATGTTTATTGCAGCATTATTTACCATAGCTAAGATATGGAACCAACCCAGATGCCCCTCAGTAGATGAATGGATCAAGAAAATGTGGTATATATACACAATGGAATTCTATGCCTCCATCAGAAAGAATGACATTGCCCCATTTGTTAGGAAATGGAAAAACTTGGAAAAAATTATATTAAGTGAAGTAAGCCAGGCCCAAAGAAACATAGGTCCCATGGTTTCCCTTATTTGTAATATCTAGTATAGGTATGAGTCAAGCGGAAAAGGTCAGATAATGTGATGTTAGGAAAATGAACCCTTAAATATGTATTTTAATGTTTTCGTTTCTTTCATGCATGTGTTTCTAACGCATTTATAAGATTATTTCTTTGTTGCTTTGTATGTCCCTCCCCCACAGTGTAACCCCCACTTTCACTATATTTGATGTCAGTATAACGTGTGGAGGAGATGGGGACAAACAAGTCGTTTAAGGATTCAGGTGGACCTGTTGCAACAATGAGAAGTACAAAATGTCATGTCAAAACCAGCTTTACAATGTCGGTGGGGGGGGGAGGGGGGTATGATTCGGTGGGGGGAAGGGAGGAGGCTGGGAAGGGAGGTGAAGGGTAAACAAAGGAGGAGGCTGCAATGCTTGGTAAGAAATGTATACATTATCCTGCCCATGTAATTGTAACCCCTCTGTACAGTATGTTCTCAAATAAAATTAAATTAAATTTAAAAAAAAAACAAAACATTGTTCCTTCTGCTTGGATCATTGGCCCTTTCCCCATAGGAACCTTTTAATCCTATGGGAGTTAGTATAGTAGAGGATAGAAAAACAACTTTGTAGGAAAGTTAGACAGTCTTGGGTTTGAATTACTGGTTTCTTACGTTTCACTTGTGAGATTAGGGGCACATTACTTATCACCTAGAGGGGAGTGTTTCTCACATAACTCAGTTATACTGGCTGTATGGGCAGGTTTCTAATAAGGGACTGATTGTATCACATATAAAATGCTTAATATACTGCAAGTTACTATTTTAAATATTCTAAAAGTTGTTATTAATATCATTATATTTGTCAATATAACAAGACCACTCTAATTTGCTAGAAAGTACAATCACTCTGTTGTATGTATTGTCATAGTATTAGGGGCAATCTATACATTATTGAAGCTTTACTAGTCAACAATATGCTCAGTTAAACCGTATAATCTGTTGCTATATCCAAACATAGTTATTTATCATGTCAATCATGTTTGTGTGTCTTTTTTGCTAAAATACAAGTCCTTTGAGAGTAAGAAATGTGTCCTAAAACTTTACTTAGCACATCTTACCCTATTGAATGTTCTTTGGAAAACAGGGAAAGAGAAAGTTTATGTTCTAAACTATGGGAAATATATGCAAGTTGAGATATGACTATATAACCACATTATATTATTTTAGCACCTACTAAGGTTAGTTAACACCCCAATGACAGATGCAGATGATTTTTAAACTATTTGTTATTGTATTTGAACTGTCTTTTAAATCCCATGTACCATTCCTTCTTGATGCCTTTTGGAGTTCTAGAATACCTTTTTCTTTTCCTTTACTTCTCTGACTTTTTCTACTCCATTTCTTTCAGAGAGTAGGTCTACAAGCTATTCCTATATAATGATTGCTCTAAAGATTACTCCTATGTAATTCCAAGGAAGTCTTCACTTCCATAGTCACTACCTGTTAGCTAAATGATTTCCAAAGCTTTATTTTAGTACACAGCTCTTTCTTGAGATCTTCAGAGATCTCTGAGATTTGGGTTCCCAGGCTTCTTCATTTTTCTCTCTAATAAAGTCCTCTCCATTCTCTTATATTTTCCATCTCAGTTTATGAACTTCAGTGATTTTATCTATTCCCATTTGTTCACTTCACCTTTCACTTTCCTTTTCCCTTGTCTCCGAATTTCCTCCACCCCAGTCTCAGTAATTAACTTGCATTAGTTTAGCTCCTTCTTATCTTTTATCTAAAATATTGCAGTGATCACAAGTCTTACCAACCTGTAGTTCTCTTAAGTTTTATCTTCCTTACTGCCACCAGAGTTAATCTTTCTAAAATATAAATCAGAGCATATTATTTTATCTTAAAACTCTCACTGATTCTTCAAGTTAATGTGAAATATGAAGCATATTACTGGCTTTCTCCTATTGTTCTACAATTTTTCATTTTTCTTCTTAAATTTCTTCTTAGCATTTATTCCTACCTTTTAGGTTCATGGTGCAAAACTTTTTTACTCCCTGAAATCCAGCCCTAACCTTGCCTCTATAATGTGCTTTTAACTGGATTCTTCCTTTACTTATCTTTATAAATCTTTTTTTCATTATTGCTTTTATCACTCTCAGTCCATCTCTTTATTAGAGACCTTAGTGATCTAGGTGTAATAGTTTTGAATATTTTTATTTTCTATCTACTCCACTCTCTCCTATATTTTCCAAACACAGTCACAATTTTACTCATCTTCTATTTTCATCTCCTTCAAAAACTCACCCAGCTATCTCCTGTTAGGTAGATACTCCATAAATGCTTACAAACAAATGAACTAATATAATTTAACAGGTGATATAATAATAAAATAAAGTAAAAGTAAATGAAGCAAAAGCTGGTCTGGTTAGGAATATAGGAAATATTATTATGTGCTCTTACCTGCTTTAGGCCTTAATACAAAACTTTTACTCTACCCAGTGACTAAAGCATACCATTTTCATAGAAAACGTTGACTTTTATAGTTGGTTTTGCGCACCTCCTCTCACTAGCACCACCTCACCTTCTCCTCTTTAGGAACTGGGATTTCATAACAAGGTTTTAACCCTTTTTATAACTACTCACTTCTATAAAGTTCAATTTTAAGATCTAATATTTTCAATAATAGTTGACGGAGATCATATACTATTGCTAATTGTAGAATTAAAGTTATATTTTATTTTCTTTGCATCATAAAAGTTTTTAATGTGTTCTGACACCTTTCCTTTTAACATACAGGTATATTCCTGGAAAGAAAAGTTGTTCAGAATTACTATCCAGAAGCCGGTATATAAATATTTACAGAGTAAAAGTCAATGAATGCTTAACCTCATTCTGTCAGCTGTCATAAAATCTAAAATTCCACCAATGAAAAGCCATTCCTTTAGTTTAAACTACATATTTCCATTAACTTCTGTTAATTTTATATATGTCTCCTTTCAAATGAGTATGTTTTTGAAAGAATGGCACACGGTAATAAAGCTTTTAGTTCTTTTGGAGAGAGGAGCTGTGTGAAGATAGGGGGAACTAAAAAGTAGGCAAAGAACATAAAAACTTGGTGAGGAAAAACCGCATTTAGTAGTTTTGCCAAAGACCATCCCTAATCCTCATTTATTAATGAAAAAAATTGGCATCCTCATTCATTAAATGGATTTTTTTCATCATGAGAAATTTAAAACTTAAAGGTGTTTTTTATTATATTTTATTTTCCAATTATGGGTATGCTTCTCAAGGACTGAAACAAAAGTTCCAGAGACTTTTTAATGCATTTTTACATTCAGGATATTTAAACTATACATCTTTACTTAAAATAAAAGTAATGATAATGATACTGATAAGGTTAAAAGTTCCTTCAATGACCTGTCTTACATTTGTATAACTTTTGTCGCATAGAATCTGTATCATGGGCCAGATTTATAATGATATGATCAAACGGCTTAACATTTGCATGAGGTCTACTCATTTAAATTTCATAAGGCAAGTAAAATATCAGAAATCTGAATAAAATTAATAGATTTTTTAAAATTATAAATTGACTTATGAAGTATAGTATACCCTGAATATTCTGAGTGATACTGACTAGACACAGAATAAAAACAAGTAAAGCTAACAACCCTGCCTTTTAGCCAAATACTAATTTGAAGAAGTAGTTGCAAAAGAAATTGTGAACCATGATTTGTGAATTCTCAGCTTGATTTCCCTGCTGATATGTAAGAACTATCGTAGTTCGCTTTCCCTTCAAACTGTCACCAGCATGTCACATAAGGTTCTTAGTATAGAACTAACTTACTTTCCACAAACTCAGAGGCTTAAACTGTTTGTAGGCTGAAATATAAATCAGGATTGATAATTTTGGGTGCTGAGAACAGGAGCAGAATGTTTCCACTACTCCATCAAAAGACTTCACTAGATTTTTAGTTTTATTTCTATCTCTAGATTATGTTAAAATATTCTTAAGTAGCTTAGAAGGAAAAGACTGTCAATTGTTTTACAATTACTTGTTATTATCAATAAAATTATTTTCCTTTGTGTCAATTCTACCTGTGATATTTTTCCTGTAAATTCTTGCTTAGACTATCAGCTAATTCTTTTTTTTTGGTGGGGGGAGTCCAGTCGTGGGGCTGAACTCTGGGCCTGGGTGCTGTCCCTCAGCTCTTTAGCTCAAGGCTAGTGCTCTACCACTTGAGCCACAGCACCACTTCCGGCTTTTTTCTTTTTGCTTATGTGGTGCTGAGGAATCAAACCCAGGGTCTTGTGTATGCAAGGCAATCGCTCTACCACTGAGCCACCTTCCAGCCCTATCAGCTAATTCTAAGACATTAGACCTATATGATTACTGTAAATACTGTTATAATCACAGAATAACTTTTGTAAATTCTAACTTAGCATAAGTGGATTCAAAACTTGATGTTTAAAGTTGACTTTGATCCACTAATACTATTACTAAGGGATAGGACTTTAAATTTTTTAGCTTTTCTAGAAATTGTTCATCAAACATATTTTTACCTGAGCACCATAACTCACACCTGAAATCCTAGCTACACAGTATGCTAAGATCTGGAGAACTGCAATTTGAGGACAGAGTAGACAGAATTCTATCCTCATCTTCAGAACAAGCAATAAAAAGCCAGACTGAAAGTATACCCCAAGTGGTACAGAATTAGCTTTGCAGCATAAGTCATGAAGTTCAAACCCCCAGTCACCCCCTTAAATTTTTTTTCTGAGTGTGAAATTTAAATGCTGAATTATGAGACATAATTATGAGACATAATCTATTGCTAATAGTTTGTTTTCAAATGTCCTCTCCAATTAGTTTGATAAATATCACTTTAATAAGGCCACCTTCTAAATCTATATCTAATTACATATAACTGTAGTATTATTTACATTTAGATGGTAGACTCAGATAATTACTAAGCAATGATGTAAGATGCACAACATCTAAATATGCTTAATTTTTTTATTCTTAGACTTAAGACATACTTTTAAAGAATTTAATGAATACTAAATTTATGATCATGAACACATTTTTAAATTATCTGATTATATATTTAACCTGTGAACTACAAATCTTCAACTTTATCAATCAAGTATGTATTTTATTAAAATGATCAGTTCTATTAAATATTTATGTAAGGGATTACCTTTCTCTTTCAAGTACTTTTTTTTTTTTGTCTATTGTGAGGTTTGAACTCAGGGCCTGGGCACTATCCCTGAGACTCTTTGTGCACAAGGCTGGTAGTGCTCTACCACTTGAGCCTCAGAGCCACTTCCAGTTTTTGAGGTGTTAATTGGAGATAAGAGTCTCACAGAGACTTTCTGCCCCAGCTGGCTTCAGACTGTGATCCTCAGATCTCAGCATCCTGAGTAGCTAGGATTATAGGCATAAGAGCCACGGTGCCCAGCTCTTTCAAGTTCTTAATTATATTCATTTATTTATAAAAACTAAGAATTTAGGTTTGCATCTTAAGTGTTAGAGACTGTCTATTTCTACATAAAGAAGAAACAGTTTCAATTGTCTGCCTAACTCCTTTATATGGAAGAAGGATTAATTTGGGATTATTAGGACTGTAACCTAACCCAGAATTTAAGAGGTTCTAGTGGAGTGGAAAGTGAAGGATCCAAGCTAAAGAAAAAAAAAAAGGAACTCTCTAAATCTAAGAGTATGTACTATATCTAATAAGATGGGTCATGAAAGTAGAAATTAAAAAATTAAATTACAACATTATTTATTTCATTTGATCTCTGTTATTTCAGAAGATATTATCCAATGCTAAAATATATAAACATTTCATGTAAGTACAATGGAAGATAAAAAAGGAAGAAAATTCTAAAAAATGAGAAATCCATATTCTTCTAGGTTTAAGACTAAATAAAATATCTGTGTTCTTGTTTTTCCTAGTACAACAATAATTAAAAGTCAGTTTTTATCATTTTGGGAAAGTTATAGAACCATCTTAACAATAATCACTTACATTTTGACTAGAACTTAATAAGGTGTGAAAAATACAAGAGTGCTTATTGCTCAGATAAACATATATGTTCATATGTAATCCTTAGTTCCATAGATTTAATATATTCTTTAACAAATGTCAGTTTGCTTGACTCTGACCTTGGTTTTGCTTGAGTCTGTTCTTGGCTCCAACTGAACCTCTTCTTACTGTAGATACTTCTATAATGAAACTCATCCATTTTACTTGATAATAGTTTTAGAATTAGTGAAAATAAGATAAAATGAATTGTACTCCTTAAGAAAATCTACTTAATGACACTAGTTACAATGATACCTTACATTTATTTTATAGTAGTGATGAGAAAATGGAAGCTTACCACAGAAATTAGATTTTTAGAAGTTTTCATGTTTCTTACTTAAATGTTTCTTAATCTCAGTATTTAATATAATATGCTTGCTAGAATGAGTTGTTATTCTCAGTACTTTATACAACTCACTTAGAACTTACCCTTTGCTTTCTTAATTTTTATTTCTAAAATTTGGGGATGGGAATACTTACTGGTGTTTGAAGTCAGGGCCTTTTGCTTGCTAAAATGGTACTCTACCACTTGACCCATGCTTTTAGGTCTACATTTTACTGGTTATTTGGGAAATGGAATCTCATGAACCTTTTTGTCAATCTAATGTTGAATTGTGATCCTCTGATCTCAGCCTCCTGAGTAAGATTATATAGACATTAGCCACTAGCTAGGACTGTTTTCTTTATTTTTAATAATGTAGATTGGGCATTATTAGTATAGAAAGAGCTGAGGGACAGTGCCCAGGCCCAGTGTCCAAGACCCATGACCAAAAAAAGGTATATTTAATTTTATGCAAATAATGGTTCCTCAAATAACCCAAACAAATAGTCATTTAAAACTTCCTTATGAGTTGTAGCTTGTGTGTGTGTGTGTGTGTGTTCAAGTCCTGGGGCTTGAACCAAGAACCTGGATACTTTCATAACCAGGCTGACTTCAAACCACAATCCTCAGATCTCAGACTGCTGAGTAGCTAGGCATGAGCTACAAGCTCCTGGCAAGATATAAATTCTGAAAATAAAATTTGGAAAATTAGTTGAATCCAAGAGGAAGTAAAAACACAAATGTTACCTAGATTCTAAGATCTAATAGTTGACTGCTTCTTCCTACCAGATCAGGAATTTGGTCTTGTGTCCATTTCATCCTCAAAAAATATATAGCATAAATTCTTCGCTTGTTTCACCGTTACTTTTCTGGTAAGATCATACATTGCTGTACATAATCTTTGTGTGTGTGTGTGTGTGTGTGTGTGTGTGTGTGTGTGTGCGCGTGCGCGCGCACGCGTGTGCATGTGTGCACGTACTTGTACCAAAACTTGAACTCAGGACCTCGAGCACTCTTGGCTTTCTTGTTCATAGTTGGCACTCAACAACTTGAGTGGGCTGGGAAGGTGGCTCTGTGATAGATTGTTTGCCTTATATGCATAAGGCCCTGGGTTCGATTCCTCAGCACCACATAAGCAGAAAAAGCCAGAAGTGGTGCTATGGATCACAAGGTAGAGCGATAGCCTTGAGCTGAAAAGCTGAAGGACAGGGCCCAGAGTTTAGGCCTCACGACTAACAAAAAAAAAACCCTTGAGCCACAGTGTTATTCTGGAATTGTCTGTCAGACTTTTTTGCCTAGGCTTGCTTTAAACTACAGTCCTCTAGGTCTCATCCTCCTAAGTAGCTATAACAGACATGAGTCACCAGTGCCTATCTAAACTTTACTTTTTAACATTTACATTAGAAAAGGAAAAAAAATGACAATGTTGTATATAATAGCACCTTATATTGAATATTCTTTAATATCTTGAAACATCCTCTTTAAATTAATCTGCCTTCTGAGCTGAATTATGTGTATTTCACACCAGTCTTACAAGTTCTCCTCTGCTGACTGACTCTCATGCCTAATCTTTCCCAGAAGATAGGAGTAGCACAGTTCAAGAACAAGAATGAATCTCTGTATAATCACACCACAATGTGAGGTGACCCTAAGACAGAGAACTGACCAGATACACATATGGGTTTTAGGAAGACTTTCTGATGCTCTTTTCTAACACAGCTGTGAGAAGAATGTGGCTAAGACCCAATAGTCATTCTTGAGGGAAGCTGGCAAAGGAAACCATGAGAGGAAGAGAATTTAACACATGGGTGTAAGAGAGTACGGCTTCATTGATGGGATCTGAGGAGAATGCCTAATGACTAGGAAGAATCAAACTTGGCAATGAAAATACAAAGCTCTTTTCATCAATTCAAACACAGAGTCTAAAGCTGCAGATGGTCACCTCCAGCCTTGTCTATTCAGTGTTGAGTTTTATAAAATGGCACTTTGGTGAATACTAATAGATCAAAACAAAGATTTAATATTGTAAAGCTGTGGTGTTCATTCTTAAATGAGTGTACAGGTCAGCATCTCAGAAAAGGATAAAAAGGAGTACCTCTTATATACGGGGTAAAGCCTTTTTGTTATTTTTAAACTTCAAAAATAAATGACATCTTTAACATACAGATTGTGCTCTGTGGTGAGTGGTTTATAGTATGAAAAAGAACAAAAATGAGGGTGATGTTTATGTTCATTGATTTCTTGCTTCTCTTTGAGGATTCTGTTTATAATGTTTGTTAAAATCATCCTTTAATATTTTCTTGAAGCTCACTTGGTAAGATAAATCTATGCTACTATTCTCCAGGATGAATCAGTCTAATTAAAAATTTAGGTCAAACAGTTTATATGTGAAATAGAACTCCCTTTTGCTTATCTTTTCTGGGAATGTAAAGAAAGATTGTTTAGTACAAAAAAAGCTCTTGAACTTTAATTCAGTCTTGATATTATATTTTTGCTACTTTTATTTGATTTTCTAAGATTTTAGAAATTAATAATAATTGTTGACATATTAAAGGGTAATTCATTGTTTTTAACTTATTTCTTCTGTTTACATAATCAGGTCTGAATTTCAATTAAGTTAAATTTTTTACAATAAGCGTTATTGTCCCTTTGAAGCTTTTCCCAATGTAGGCTTAAAAATATGAGCTTAACTCAATAATACTTCCTATTTTTGCTATTTGTGTAGTAAATATGACTATATCTATATTCATAATATTATTATCTTGCAAGTTACTTCACATGTAATAAATAGATTCAGCAGAATTGCAAGTGAATGAACTAACAAAACCCTTGATTGCCATTTGGTATGGACAAATCATTAAATTGTGTTTCCTCTCAAGTTCTTCATCTGGAAGATGGAACTAATTTTAGATCTCTCTACTTGAAAACATGGTTTTAGGCCAGGTACAGGTGGCCAGGAGGCTGGAATTTGAGAAACAGTTTGAAGCCAGCTGGAGCAGAAAAGTCTGCTAGATTATTTCTAATTGACTAGCAAAAAGAAATTGGACTGGAGGCATGGCTCAAATGGTCATTTGTCAGCCATAAGTGAAAAGTTAAGCGAGAGTGAGATCTCATGAGTTCAACCTCTAGTACCAGTACACAAAATCACAAAAAAAAGAACAGAGCCATGAGATCAAATGCAATACATATGCATAAAAGTGTTTTTGCAAAGTGTAATGAGCTCTATAAATATAAAGTTTTGAATGTCTTCTACTTACAGTATACACATTTAATATCCTTTTTGGAACCAGAAATAGTAATAATATTTTAACCTTAAGAGACAATGGAAAATTGTGTAACTTTTGAAAAGCAGATATTTTTGTCATAGATCTTAAAACTGTAATAATAATAGTTCTCTTCTTCCTCACAAATAGCAGGAATATGGTGGAAAGAAATCTGGGACAAGGAGAATTTGGCAATATATCAAATTACATATACATTTATCCTTTGAGAAAAATCACTCCTAGAGCTCTGTCCTAAATATGTACCTCTATGAAATAACACAGAATTATAGTATTATTTTAATAGCAAATGAAGACAGCCCAAGTGGTAGACTAGTTAAATAAACTGTGGTATATTTACATAGAAAAATGCAAGACAACTATGAAAAAAGAATAAGGACACTATAAACTGAAACTGAATGGTTTCCAAGACATATTGTTAAATGAAAAGAAATGACTGCTTATGCTACCTTCTATGGAAAAATTAAGAAAAGGAAAAGAATAAGCCAGAAACTAATGAAAATGGTAACATTTGGAAGTATGAGGCAAGAATGAGATATAATCGTAAGATGGAAATACTAAATTTTCTGTTTACCTTTTTGAACCATATAAATTAAATTAAGTTCAAAAGATAAAAAGCAAAACCTTGCCAGGCACCAGTGGCTCACACTTGTAATCCTAGCTATTCAGGATGCTAAGATCTGAAGATCGGGGTTCAAAGCCAGCCTGGGCAGCAAAGTCTGTGAGACTCTTATCTCCAATTAACCGGAAGTGGCACTTTGGTACAAGTGGTAGAACGCTAACCTTGAGCTGAAGAACTGAGGGACAGCACCCAGGCCCAGAGTTAAAGCCCCATGACCAACTAAAAAAAAAAAAAAAAGCAAAACCTAAAAGTGAGTACCAATAAAATAATTATACCTAACTATATCAAATTGCTAAAATACTTAGATAGTGAAAATAATTAATTGAAGGATCTTTTAATAACATATTCTAAATGCAAAGAAATCTTAAATTCTGTACAGTGTTATTCATAGTTTGTGCTCTTGTATTGGTATCAACATTCAATATATTTTTTTGATTAAGCAAATAAACATTAAGTATTACTAGTACCCAAGATTTTTCACTGTGAAATAAATGGAATTAGGAGAAAGAAACTTTAATATTAAATATATGCTTTATATATCATTATTTTAAGTATTTTTTGGTTAATCCTGTCCACTTAAAAGGCTTTTACAGCTAGATAGATATGGCACCCAGGTGTAGTAAGTAAATACTACTTCTTATTAAAAGCTACTGAAGCTCTTTTTTACTTTATGGTAAAGATGCTGTACAGAGGGGTTACAATTACATGAGTAAGGCAATGAGTACATTTCTTATGGAGCATTATTACCCCTTCCCTTGTTGTTCTCCCTCTATCCCTTCCCTCCCCTACTTCTTTCACTCCTCCCCCACCCCCCTGAAGTTGTAAAGTTCATTTGCAATATACTGTCCTGTGGGTACCATTGTTGAAATGGGTCATCCTGTGTCCTTGTTTAAGTGTTTTGTTATTCCCCTTCCCCTCTCCAAATTAGACCAATGTATATACAAGATGCAGGGTACCAAAATCAAGTACAGTGCAAACAGGGAATATGCCATGGGGGGAAGAACATACAAAGGAAACAAAAAAAAAATCACATCGTATATTTAAACAACAACAACAAAGAAAGACCTCTTATGTTCATATCTTGGGGTTCATTTCTCTTAGCATCATCTTATATGGTCATACATACATAGCTTTTGAGCTTTTCTGCTCATCTGGTAAAATATTGAACTCATTTTCAATATCCACAAAGATACTAAAGAGAGATGGAAGATAGAAATATAATACTTTTTATAAAAGAAGGTAAGTTAATAAATGTGGATATAATTATTCTACCCACATTTAATATTAAATGTTATTAAATATGATAGCATTAAAAAAACACAACCAGTGACTTCCATTGTCATTATTTGGAACAAAAACGTAAATCAAAAGTTATAAGCCGGAGCCAGTGGCTCATGCCTATAATCCTAGCTGCTTAGGAGGCTGAGATCTGAGAATGAAGGCTCAAAACCAACCCTGGCAGGAAAGTCTGTGATTTTCTTATCTCAATTAACCCAAAAAAGGCAGAAGTGTATCTAGTACTCAAGTGTAGAGCACTAGCCTTGAGCCAAAAAGATCAGGGATAGTGTTCAGGCCTTGAGTGCAAACCCCAGGATTGTCACATACACACACACAAAATTTACTCTAACACTTGAAGCGGCTGGTCTAAACAGTTTGGAGAAATTTCTTTAGCTTATATTAAGGAGTTTAGAACCTAACTTTAAGAATGGACTTAGGCCTGGAGATATAGAATGTTAAGTGCCTAAACTGTTTGTAGAGATCTATTATTAAAATTTACTTTGAAATTTTTCTGACTCAAGTATTGTATGTGTTTGTAAATGGCAGAAAATATAGACCAGCCCAATCTTTAATCAAACTTTATGGGGTGTTGTTGTTGTTGTTTTGCCCATTCTGGGGCTTGAAGTCAGGGCCTTGGCACTGTCCTAGAGACCTTCTGTGCTCAAGGCTAGTGCTCTATGATTTGTGCAAAAGCACCACTTCTGGCTCTTTCTGTTTATGTGCTACTGAGGAATACAACCCAGTGCATGCTAGGCAAGCACTTTACTACTAAGCCACATTCCCAGCCCCCAAACATTATGTTTTTAGAAACACAGTGCACTATAGACTATTTTATTTTATTATTTTGTTTGGCCTTGATTAGAGTTTGCTTGCTTAGCTGGAACTCTACCACTTGAGCTACACCTCCAGTCTGGGTTTGTACTGCTTATTTTGGAGATGGAGTCTCACAAGGTGTTCTGCATGGACTAGCTTCAAACCATGGTCCTCAAGGTCATGAGTAACTAGAAGTACAGATCTGAGCCAATGGTGCCTAGATGGTGTAGAACCTTTACTAAGAGACTTTGTCAACATTAGACTAGATCCTTTCTCTAGTAAAATTTGGGTACTTAGTGTGGAGTTTCTAATTTTTAAATCATGTTAATTTCTGAATTTTTTGTATCCCTTCAAATTTTAACCTGAGATTAATGCCTCATGCACTTCCCACTAGTTAAAATCCTAAATACTCTGTAGGAAATACACATACGATACAGCTGGAGAAGAACTACACTACTGATTTATCCTCATTCAAAATAAAAATTATAAATTAACTGGTAGCTTACCAAGTTTTCCTAACATTATTTCCTATTAAATGATCTTTTATGTTTAGAAGTATAATAATATAGATCTAAATAATTATGGCACTTCCCACCCTTTAGAATTTAGTCTGGTTTTTAAGCAATAAGAAAGTGTACCACTTCCAAAGTTTCTGTATATATATGCTCAATACCTGTACTAATTTTATCAACCATTGCTTTTTCTTCATTACAATCATCTTTTGTGCTCTAAGTAGATCAGGTACCACATGTATCAGCAGGAGAGTCCTAACTATATCTTAGACCCTGATGTTGATTTCAATTGGAGAATATGTGGTTTGTGTAAGTCAAAGTTAAATTGGGTAGAGAAATGTCTGTCACCATGCCAGCTTAATAAGTTGAATATTACTTTTACTTTGTAGGCCCATGGCTTAGTCTGAAATTTGAAGTTGCATTGATATATTATCTCTACTAGTCTCCCAAAGGATGATGCCAGGCTTTTGAATTAAACTTGAATAAGGTTGATTTGTATTCCCTGTTAATCAAAATTTGAAATGTTGACATTAGAAAATTTCATTCAGTGCTAATTATATATGACTTTTATGAAAGTTAGGAAAGAAAGAATCCTACATTTTAAAGTTTAGTATCAGCCTAAAGCCCTATGAAAACAATAGTGAGTAGCTTAATAAGCCATCTTAATAAGATACCTTAATAAAACTAACCAGTTATTCTAGCTTGCTGTATTTCACTCGACAGTATAAAATTCAGTGACTTGCTTCCTCTGTCATTAATTGAAACTTTTCTGGGTTTAAAAATGATCAGAATGTTACACCATCATTTCTCAGCCCTGCTTGACTTTTGAATCTCTTTAATGGCAATACAGTAATTTAATTTAATTTAATATAAATAAAAAATAATTTCTAGGCAGTGGGCGTTTTGTTTTGTTTTGTTGTTTTGTGTGGTCTTGAACTCAGGGTTTGGGTGTTTTCCCTGAGCTTTTTTGTTCAAGTCTGGCATTTTACCAGTTGACCAACAGCTCCACTTACTGGCTTTTTAGGGGTGAATTGGAGATAGTCTCACAGATTTTCCTGCCTGAACTTTTTCAAACCTCAATCCTCAGATCTCAGCCTCCTGAGTAGCTAGGATTACAGGAGTGAGCCACCAGTCAAGGCTCTAGGCAGTGTTTTATACATATTTTTTCTTATACATACATAGGTATAAGAAAAGAGTGTAATTTGTATTTATTGCTTTATAGTCTTTAATATTGATTATATGTAGTGTCATATGGTGATTGTCTTCAGCTATGAAAGAAAATTCATAATTTGTTAAATTCTATAATAGTATGTTTTTAATTTAGGGAAAGAACATTAAAAATGCTGTAACATTAAATAACTGCTTATGAGATGATTTTTGGAATTCCTAACATTTTGCTTTTACAATGAGTGATTTAATAGAGGTTTCTCAACTTTCCTTTGCTAGACTACTCCAACAAATAACACATTGAGGACATTTCAACCTTTACTCCAATATATGAAAAACAAATGTTATTCTAATATTTTCTCTCCTTAATTTTGTCTTTAAGTAATGATTGCATAACAGGCTATGCCTAGTTTGATCAAATAAGAGTTCATAGGTCTCTTCAATATAATCTTAACGTAAATTCAAGATATATTTTTTGTGTCTCTATTTGTATTTAACATGAGTGTGATTTCTATTTCCTCTATCTAGTGGTTCATTAGGAATGGAAATTAAACCATTTGTAGATGGTAATTTTTAATTATGCTAAAAAATAATCCGTTAAGAGATTAAATCATGACCTTGGCTTAAACCCCACTTTGCTTATATTTATACTCTCAGAAGCCCTCAAACATTACATTTTAAAAGAATAAAATGATTTTATATTTTATTTTTATTTTGTATTTTTTGCTTTAAAAATCAAACTCAGATCCCTGTGCCTATGGCCTAGCTACTCAGGAGGCTGAGACCTTAGGATCACAGTTCAAAAGCCAACCTGGGCAGGAAAGTCCATGAGACACTTATCTCCAATAAACCACCAGAAAACCAGAAGTGGCTCTGTGGCTCAACTGGTAGAGCACTAGCCTTGAGCTGAAGAGCTCAGGGACAGTGCCCAGGCCCAGAGTTCAAGCACCATGACCGATTCCTCCCCCCCCCCAAAATAATCGAACTCAGATCAGACATTATCATCTTTGCCCACAGGATCTTTTCTGCATCTTTTAATTATTCTTCAGATACAGTCTTGTATTTTAGACTAAGTTTGGCCTAAGCCTGCAAGCTCCCTACCTATGGCCTCTGTTGTGTGGCTGAGATTACAGGTATACAACACCATGCCCCACTTGTTCATTGAGACAGAATCTCACTGGTTTTGTTCTCTGGCTGGCCTAGAATGGTAACCTTCCTGAGAAGCTAGGATTACAAGCACATATCACCATACCTGCCCAGTTTTTACACATTTGAAATTACAGATTGTTCAAAAGTGCTTTTTTAAAATATTCAAAAGCATAGTTTAAAATATTTCATTATTTATTATCCCCAAAACTTCATAAATACATATGAAAGTCAATTAAATTACCTGAATATATTAATATATGTTCTGAGTTACTGAAGGAAAAGAATCATTTATTTGTAAAGAATGGGCCATATGCTATTACATAAATATTAAAGGTCTTTTTTACATATCTTCAAATTAAAATAATTTCCAAAGGAAATGTAATATTCTATTATAGAATAATTGGCCTTATACCTTTAAACTGTTGAGTATATATTTTTCTTATCATGGACAAAATGTATAACTTTAAAACCTAATACTTACATTGCTGGATTTACTAAATACATTTGCTAGTCCAGTTTGCACCATTTTCCTGTCTCATGCCAGCATTCTGATTTTGTTATGAAATATTCTACCATTTCCTATCATATGATACTAATGTCTAAGCTGGCATTTCCAGTTTATTGAGTCTGTTTGGTATATTCAGTAACTGATAAATCAATAAAGCCTATTGTAATATACACACTTTCATCTCTATGAAATTATAAGCAAACTGTAAGTGAACCCATGAGTCCAAAAACAGTATGTTGTGATTACATTGACTCTGAAAACATTTGACTTTCATAGAATACATCCTGTACTGTGTAGAGTATTGCTCATAGCTTTTTGAATAATAAATCTAGTGAAAATGTTTATTTACTAGGAATACATCTTAAGTAGTTATTCTGGAGAGCTACATGTTACAAGATACATATGCATCGTATTTCTTCTTTAGGATGTGGAAATTGGAACGTTAATAAAATGTTTATCTTTAGTAATTGAATTTTATATTGTTTTCATTATCTTTTGTTTCATATTAAGGAAACAAAAATGTTCTTTAAAACTTTTAAATATCATTCAGTAAAAACTTTAAAATAATTAACTCTGCACTAATTAAATAAAAGGTAGAGAATAAAATGAATGCATCCAAGATTTTCTCTAGCAGTCATGCCATTTGCTTATTGTCAATAGTGGGTGTATTTTGCTTGTTTGTTTTTAGCTTTATTTTGTTTTGTTTGCAGTGCCATGAATTGAACCCAGGGCCTTTCACTCTCTAGGGCAAGTGCTCTACCACTGAACTACATCCCCAGCCCTGAAGGATCAACAATACCTTTATTTCTTTATTTTGTTTTTTTTTCCCAGTGCTGGAGATTGAACTGAAGATCTCTTGCATGCTAGACAAATGCTCTACTGATATGTAGATATAGATATAGATAGATATCCCCATTTAAAAATAATTCTTGCTATTAAGAAGGAAAACAAGTTTCATTAGAATTTGATGAAGTCTTAAATAGCTAACTCACCTGCCTACCTAATTAATTAATGAAACCATACTTTCAAAGCTATGTATCAGCTTTCTACAGAGTATTAACAGGGAGATTCAATTTATATTTAGGGAAGGGGGAAGAGTTGTTTTAAGTTTGCTTGTTTGTTTATTTTCCTAAACTGTGCTCAGTAGTATTAGTAAGATTAGCTAGAAAAGGCCAAAAGGCCTTCCATTGTTTCCCTTATTTGCAGTAACTAGTAATATGCCTGAGACAAGCAGAAACCGTCAGATAAGTTGCTGTTAGGCGAAATGAACCCCAAGATAAGGATTCAGGTGTTTTTTCTTTCTTGTGATTGTTTCTAATGTATTTATAAGATGATTTCTTTGTTACTTTGTATGTCCCTCCCTCATGGTATAACCTCTGTTTTCACTGTATTTGATGTTGGTATAATTTGTGGAGGGGAAGGGAAAAAAAACAAATTGTTTAAATAGGGATACAGGTGGACCCATTGCAACAATGAGATGTACAAGATGTTTTGTCAAAAAACAAACTTTACAACTTTGGTGGAGGGCGGTGGGGGGGGCTGCGGTGGGGAGGTGGGGGGGAAATGGGAAGGGGAAACAAAGGAGGAGGCAACAATGCTTGATAAGAAATGTACTCATTATCTCTCCCATGTAATTGTAACCCCTCTGTACAGTATTTTCACAATTTAAAAAAAAAGGCCTTCCATGTGGAAGCCAAGAATAGTCTTGATACAAAATATTTAATGTGATTTACATATGAAACAAATGTAAAACTCTGACAGAGTTGTAAAACTAAAATTGATAACTGGCACAATGGTTCTATGAAACTTCTGGATAAAAATGATCTACTGGCCAGACACTACAGGCTCATGAATGTAATCCTAGCTACTGAGGAGGCTGGGATCTGAGGTTCGAAGCCAGCTTGGGTAGGAAAGTCTGTGAGACTCTTATCTCTGGTAATCACAGAAGCCAGAAATGGAGCCGTGCTAGCCATGATGAAAAGGTGCTCTTCTGCTTTTATTTTGTTGCTTTTCTTTTGTTCTTACTCCTTTTGTGACAATACTGGGGCTTGAACTCAGGACTCATAATCTTGCTTGGCTTCTTTTGGATCATTTTTGTTGTTGTTGTTGATCATGGAGCTTGAACTCTAGGCCTGGTGCTGTCCCTCAGCTCTTCAGCTCAAGGCTAGTGCCACAATGCCACTTCCTTGCTTGGCTTCTTTACTAAGGCTGCACGCTGCTACCACTTAAGCCACAGCTCAATTGGAGATAAGAGTCTACAGACTTTCCTACCTAAACTGGTTTCAAACTGCAATCCTCAGGCCTCAGCCCCCTGAGTAACTATGATTACAGGTGTTAGCCACCAGAGACCAGTTTAAATTATGCTTTATTACACTAGTGATATAATGGTATGGACGAGGCTAAGTTTATTATCAGAGATATTCCAGAACTGGAAACTTTTTTTTTAATTTAATTTAATTTTATTTCTGAACATACTGTACAGAGGAGTTACAATTACGTGGGCAGGATAATGCATACATTTCTTACCAAGCATTGCAGCCTCCTCCTTTGTTTACCCTTCACATCCCTTCCCAGCCTCCCCCCTCCCCCCAATCCCAATCCTTCTTCTCCCCCCCTTCCCTCCCTCCCCCCCCCCCCGCCCCGCACCGACGTTGTAAAGCTCATTTTGGACATGACAACTTGTACTTCTCATTGTTGCAACAGGTCCACCTGTATCCTTAAACAACTGGTTTTTCCCCATCTCCTCCACAAGTTATACTGATATCAAATATAGTGAAAGCAGGGGTTATACTGAGGGGGAGGGATATACAAAGCAACTAAGAGATAATCTTATAAATGCATTAGAAACACATGCATGAAAGAAAAAAACATTAAAATAGACATCTAAGGGTTCATTTTCCTGACATCACATTATCTGGCCTTTTCCGCTTGACTCATACCTATACTAGATATTACAAATAAGGGAAACCATGGGACCTATGTTTCTTTGGGCCTGGCTTACTTCACTTAATATAATTTTTTCCAAGTTTTTCCATTTCCTAACAAATGGGGCAATGTCATTCTTTCTGATGGAGGCATAGAATTCCATTGTGTATATATACCACATTTTCTTGATCCATTCATCTACTGAGGGGCATCTGGGTTGGTTCCATATCTTAGCTATGGTAAATAATGCTGCAATAAACATAGTTGTGCTGGTAGCTTTAGTGTGGTCTTGTTTGTAAACATTTGGGTAAATGCCCAAAAGTGGGATTGCTGGGTCATAGGGGAGCTCTATGTGGAGTCTTTTGAGGAACCTCCATACTGCTTTCCAAAGTGGTTGAACAAGTTTACATTCCCACCAACAATGAAGTAAGGTTCCTTTCTGTCCACATCCCCTCCAGCATCTGTTGTTGTTAGAGTTCTTGATTTTTGCCGTTCTAACTGGAGTGAGGTGATATCTCAATGTTGTTTTGATTTGCATTTCTTTTATGGCTAGGGATGTTGAACATTTCTTCATGTGTCTATTGGCCATCCTTCTTTCTTCTTCAGAGAAGTTTCTCTTTAAGTCTTTCGCCCACTTATTTATTGGGCAGTTGTTTCTTTGGGGATTTGTTGTTGGGTGGTTTAATTTTTTGAGTTCTAAGTATATTTTAGATATGAGACCCTTGTCCATTGTATGGCTACTAAAGATCTTCTCCCAATCCGTGGGCTTTCTATTGATCTTGCTAGCTATGTCATTTGCCCTGCAGAAGCTCTGCAACTTTATGCAATCCCATTTGTCCAACCTTTCTTTGATTTGTTGTGTTTCCGGGTCTCTATTCAGAAAATTTCGGCCTGAGCCAAGGAGACCTAGGGTTTCTCCTATTCCATCCTGTAATGTTTTCAGAGTGTCTGCTTTGAGTTCAAGGTCTTTGATCCATTTGGAGTTGATTCTGGTGCAGGGTGATATATAAGGATCTAACTTAAGTTTTCTACATGTAGTTAACCAATTTTGGCAGAACCATTTACTGAAGAGGTTGTCTTTCTTCCATTCTATTGCAGAACTGGAAACTTTTTATATTTCAGTATTTTTCCAAAGTTTTATTCAATTGTTCATTTTTTTCCAGAATCTCGCAAGTCTGTTTTGTTATTTCCTATTAGTTGGATTAAATAAAAAGGAAAATTCAAATATCAACATGTTAGGTTTTTATGAAAGAATGATTTGTTGCTGTCTCTGCAAAAGATGTAGTTTTATTACAAGCCCCAATTTTTGAGGTATGTTCAAAGTTACAGAGCATCAACTTTTCATGTAAACCAAAATGAAAGCTATGTTACAGAGACAGAGACACAGAAAGAAAATGTCTGTGTGTCTGTGTGTCTGTGTCTGTGTCTGTGTCTATGTGTCTTTGTGTCATGGGGACTTGAACTTTGGGTCTCACACTCTTGCTCAACTTTCTTGGCCATGTCTTGTGCTCTGCCTCCAACCATGAGTCCACTCTAACATGTTCCTGGTTAACTAGAAATGCATTCTCACAGACTTTTCTTAGCAGGGATGGCTCCAAACTGCAGTGCTCCAAGTCTGATTCCTGCAGGCTAGTATTGTATGTATGAGACTCCCACATCTTCTTTCTTCACAATTTGGTGAATGTAATCACCATTTTAGTGAAGGTTTTGGTTAGTCACAAATAAAAATCTGGATTGATGTGCTCAAAAAATGTAAAAGCATATCTGTGTATCTTGACAGTGCTAAAAAAACTAACTATAATTTCATTCTTTTCAAGAGAGAATTTTTAAAGCATAAGCACTAATTAATATTTACTACTAGAATATTTTTCTTAAGGACAAAGTGTATAACTTTAAAACCTAATTGGAAACATTGTAAAAGTCCAATATAAAAGGCTCCAGGTATAGCTCAGTATAGTATAGTAAATGTTTAGCATGACTGAGCCCATGAGTTCAATCTGTAGGAAAAAAGAAAACAGTAAAAAGTATAATTTTGGTATTGAAGTATTACTGCATAGCACTTTTTGCATATTATACTATAAGTTCTGTGAGAACAGAATTTGGGATTTGTTTAATTTATTAATGCAAACTATGATATGAATGAATAGTCTTCCCTAAACAGATTTTTATGTAGCTATGGGTTGAGGGTAGGGCTTTTTTTTGTTGTTTTTTGTTTTTATCAGTCGTAAACTCAAGACTGGGCACCATCCCTGAACTTTTTCACTCAAAGCAATCACTCTACCACTTCCAGTTTTTGAGTGGCTAGTTGGAGATCAGAGTCTCTCACAGGAACTTTTCTGCCCAGGCTGCTTCAAACTGAGTCCTCAGCTCCTGAGTAGCAAGGATTACAGATGTGAGCCACTGCACCAGATACACACACACACACACACACACACACACACACACACATATGTGTATATATGTATATATATATATATATATATATTAGGAGAAATTCTGATAAATGAAAATTTTAAGGTTAAAAAATGCATGCTTTAAATATTTTCTTAATATTACTGAGTTGATCTTTAAAAAAAATCACATAAAGTGATGCTGGCAACTCACATCTGTAATCTTAGCTACTTGGGAGACTAAGAATGGGAAGATCATCCTTCAAGGCCATCCTGGACTTGGAAACCTCTCTCAATCCATAGCTGGGTGCAGTGGCACACACCTATCATTCTAGTTACATACAAGACTGAAATTAGTAGGATTATAATAACATACCATCTCAGGCAAAAAAAAAAGAAAAAGAAAAAAGAAAAAATTCACAAGATTCTATCTCTGAGTGGTGCTCACCTGTCATCTCAGCTATGTGGTTCAAGCTCATATCTGGGCTGGAAGACCTCATCTTTTTTTTTTTTTTTTTTGGTCATGGGGCTTGAACTCCATGCCTGGGCACTGTCCCTGAGCTCTTCAGCCCAAGGCTAGTGCTCTACCACTTGAGCCACAGTGCCACTTCTGGCCTTTTCCTTTTTATGTGGTACTGAGGAATCGAACCAAGAGCCTCATGTATGCGGGGCAAGCACTCTACCACTTAGCCACCTTCTCAGCCCCAGAAAACCCTATCTTAAAAATAACCAGTTCAACCGAGTACTAAGTGGTAGAACTACACAGGGACTCTACCAGTGAGCTCTGCTTTTGTGTGTCTGTGAGTGTGTGTGAGTCTGTGTGTCTGTGTGTGTGTGTTTTGTTGGTCATGGGGCCTGAACTCTGGGCCTGGGCGCTGCCCCTCAGCTCTTTAGCTCTACCACTTGAGCCACAGTGCCACTTCAGTTTTTTCTGCTTATGTGGTTCTGAGGAATTGAACCCAGGGCCTCATGCATGCAAGGCAAGCACTCTACCACTGAGCCACCTTCCCAGCTCCCACTGAGCCCTTTTTCTATCTAAGTACAAGTCTCTGAGTTCAAATCCCAGTACTGCCAAAAATACTCATATAAATAATTAGTAATCTATAAGAATATTCATTTCCCCAAGCCTTTTGCTGGTATTTAGTGAGTTATTAACCCTCATACCTATTAGGTGAAAAAAAATTGTCTTAAACTTCCTGTCCATGTTCATTTCTTGTTTCTATTTTGGATAGTAGGTCGGTTTTTAGTGATTTGTAAGAACTTTTTAGGAAATAAATATTATACTTATTATACATACTATAATCATTTACCATGTTTATAAACTTGCTTCTGCTTTTTTTCCAGAAATTTTACATGTGTTAGATTTATTTGTTAAATTGTGATATTTTATGTGAGATAAGCTTGCCTTAAGTTGGATTTGTAAGATTTTTCATGATTACAGAAAAAGAGCATTAGAATTAACTTCATCTTCATTTACATTTTTTCTTTAACCAAGGAATTGTTTTGATTAATTAGAAGTCCAGGAGACAGTAGTTTTCATACTTATTTAATGCCAATTCAGATTCGTTTATCTTAGCAAATAAGCTATTTAGTCATAGTTATTCAGCCATAAATCTCCTCTTCCAAAGCAAATATCCTTCAAGGATAAAACAAACAATATCAAAACACAATGAAAGGTCTGAACTCAGAGATACTAGTTTAGTTCCATTGGTTGAGGGAGATTATAAAGGAAATCACCTGAGGTATCCTTGAATGTATGAGGAAACCTGTCTCAGTTCAATTAACCTTTTAAAAATATTTTAAGTACATAATTAGTAAAACAGTAGGACCTGGATTTATTATATCAGAGAAACATGTGTTCTCCCATTTTTGTGTGCCATGTATCCCTTAAATTGTTTATTTTTTTCTGAAACTTGTATCCATTATGTAATAAAATTGTAAAATCTACACAGTATATGCACTAGTATAGACAGTATAGTCTCACAGCCACATATAACTTTTAGGCCTAATTTTCTCTGTCAAGTATAAGATCTCCAAAACTGTAGAGAGTCCAGTGAGAATAGGGAAAATAGATTTCGTTTTTCTCTTAAATCTCATTGTATACATTACTAGTTATATGCATTTGTTTTGAGAAAAACAGATACTTTTTTGGAGTTTCAGAGGGCTTTTTTTGTTCGTATATGTATTTTTTGTTTATTTCCAGTACTCTTGTGTTTTGCAAACCGAAGGCCTCATACATGCTAGACAAGTGCTCTAATACTTAGCTATGGTACTAACCCATTAAATATCTTTTTAACAGGATAAACATTTAAAGAATGTTTATTTAAACAATATACATGATATTTTTAATTACTAAAGCAATTGCACATTAATTTTAGAAAGAACGTAAAATATAGCTTAACAACTCACCATTTTTGCAAATTTTTTACACAATACATAAAATTTTATAAACTAAGTGTATCACTTAACATGTTATCCATGTCTATGAAAAATGACATTTTGAGCAAAGAAAGGGATGACATTGTCCAAAAAGAAATGTACTCTTTACCTGACTTATATAACTCTCACCCTCTGTACATTATCTTTATAATAACAATAATTTTTTCAAAAGTGAAAACAAATTATTATAAGATATAAAGAATGACATCTCAGCCAGGCACTGGTGTCTCACACCTGGAATCCTAGCTACTCAGGAGGCTGATATCTGAGGATCATGGTTCAAAGCCAGCCCTGGCAGCAAAGTCTATGAGACTCTTATCTCCAATTAACCACCAGAAAACTGGAAGTAGCACTGTAGCTCAAGTGGTAGAGTGCTCACCTTGAGCTGAAGAACTGGACAGCGCCCAGGCCCAGAGTTCAAGCCCCACCACTGACCAAAAAAAAGAAAAAAGAATGGCATCTCATAAAAAAAAAAAAATCACTTCCTAGCCAGGCACTAGGCGCCAGGCACCTATAATCCTAGTTACTCAGGAGGTTGAGATCTGAGAATGTGGGCTCGAAGCCAGCTGGGGCAGAAAAGTCTGAAAGTCTCTTGCCTTCAGCACAAAAGCTCAGGGACAGCATCCAGACAGGCCCAGAGCTCAAGCCTCAGGACCTGCAAAAAAAAAAAAATCTCCTATATTAGCAATGTAATAAGTCTGGTTAGATATATGCAAAGTGTGCCATCTTCCCTTGCCCACAGAAATTAAAGACATTAATATTTAGTTTTTCCCAAGTGGTGATAGATTCACTACACTCATACTAAATACTTGAAAAAGAACCCAAATTCTGCAAGTGAAATAATTTGGGTTAAAGAGAATCTAGCATCTTGTATCAGCATAGATCTAGTAATATATGTGTATCTTCACGCATTTATTATTTCCTGCCATAAACTTGCACCGAGTGACCTGAGTCTACTGTTACCTAGCACAGGTAATACGATAATGAAAGCCTCAAAGAAAGTGAACTTAGCCCTGTAAAGTGAGTGGGGTAAGAATTAGCAGAAAAAAGGGAAAAAGAGAAAAGGAGCACAAGGGAATAGAGGTCCAAGTATGAACGTAGTATGTGAGAGGAGACATCCAGATAGGTGAGGTGCTGCTGGATTCCTGAAAGCCTTCAAATTTGCAAAGGCATTTGGCTTTTATATGTCAAGAAGAAGAAGCCGTTGTACAGTTGTGTACATGATTACCTGATAAAAAAAATAGTTGAGGAATACTGTTGTGTCCCTCAGCACTGAAGATTGAGATGTTTTGTATTAGAGGAAAATAATACCAGCTAAAGGCCATCATAGTACTATAGCATTAGAAGGTAGATAGATGGTGTTCTAGTCTGGGCTGTAGCAATGAAAATGGGGTTTCTGTGAGTCAGAGAGAAAACATGAATTTAGTGACCAAACAGACATGAGGGTACAGAAGTCAGTATTTTAAGGTTTTTCTGCCTAAGATGTAGCAACAACACAGTGCCATTAATAGAATGTCTTTAGTTCAGTTCTAAGAACTGATTTCATTTTCTTTTTGTATAACCCTAACTTACAAACTTATGAGAAAAAATATTAAGTTGAATTTGAGAACATACTGCCAGGTCGTAGATATAAAACTCATCAAAATTGGCTTCCAGAAACTGAACAACCAAAGAAGTGAAAGGCTTCTACAGATCCATCTCTGGGAATAATGAAAATACCCATGAGACTCTGTCTAGAATGATAGCAATTTAGATTATATAACCCCATTTCCCACATAATTAAACTCTTTCCATAGAGTTTAGTACTAAAAGTCAGAATGTCCAAAGTTATTCTGAATCATAAAGATTATTCTTAAAAGCTGTATCCCAAGCCATTCAAAGATAGGCCAAATGTCAGCGCTGCCGTTTGAGGTGTCATTCTTCAGAAGGCAATATGTAACTCCTCTACTGGGCAAACAGCAGATCAGCTCCTGAGCTGCTGTCACTCACATTGCAAAGAATTATCTGAACCAGCCTCAAGTGTGAATATTTAAAAGTCCAGATCTAAGCATCTGAAAGCTGGAAGAAGAGAATTTTACGAATAATTTTGCTTTAAAAGTCAGAGGATGAGAGAGGGCTATTAAAGATTTATACAAACCATTCATTAATGTAATTAACCTAGGTGCTTTACTCAGCAGAGGTATTTCTGTACAAATATTAGTAACATGCACAAACTAGAAAAGGGACATAATACATATTGTCCAGACCTAAGTAATCTAAGGAAAAATATGATAATTACAGTATTCATGTATCATGCTGTATTAAGATCCTTATGGATTTTATCAGGAGGAAGCTTGAAGTCATTTTTTTTCTACCTAATAAGAATTTCTCTGATCATTAAGATGACAGAATGACTTTCTCTGGCTTTACAAAACATCCTTTATAGTTCCTGTAATATATAAATCTGTATGTTTTGTTATTAATGTAAATACTGTTAAATCTAAAAGAAATTGTGAAAATGCTGAAATCATGAAAATCTCTGAATAAATTACTAATAAATAAGTTTGATATAAGCATATTTTTTGTTTTAAGGTTGTCATGAGGTTGCCAGTTTAGTAAACTAGTGTCAGCTGAAAGGATTTATGTGTTGGCCAGCACAGCCTGTAATCCTAGATAAGCAGAAGACTGAGATCTAAGAATTGTTGTTCAAAGCTAGCCAAAAAAAGTCAGCAATGGAGCTGTGGCTCAAGTGCTAGAGTACTACCATTGAGCAAAAGAAGGTCAGGGACAGCACCAAGTCCTGAGTTCAAGTCTCTGGACTGTAAAAAAAGATTAAAAGATAATAAAATAAAAAAGGTAAAGTGTCCCTGTTTCACTAACTAGTAATCTATTTACTAAGAATAAAGCCCAGAAATCCTTAATGTTGATCCTAAGACATAAAAGTAAGATGTGTATTATTTAATTTCAAGTCATCTGCAGTACTCAAAAAGTATTACCTTGAAATGTATAGATATTAGAAAATGGGAATTGCATTTAAAAGTAGCACATTAAAAATTACAGATTAAAAAATAAAAATTAGTAAGAAATGGTAGTCTTTTAATACATCCACAATTCTTTGTCTACAAGGCAGAAAAGAAGTTGAAGTTTGTGTTTGAAATGCACATTGTTTTTGACATATATGAAAATCTGTTCCATTCTTCAACTTATGTGCTATAAGCTCTTGAAAATTTTTTCTTTTATGTTTTGGGGATGGCAATTTTAATTTCAGTTATAGTCTATGTTAAGTTCACTAAAAATTTTAGAGCAGTCTGCCTTTCATGGTTATTTCATTAAGTTGTGATTTATTTAGAGAGATGGATCTCTCTTTAGATAGTTTAGGGCTCTATAAAATATCTGAGTACATTAACATATAATTGTAAACTGCCAGAAGAAGAAGTTAACTACCTAAATGTCTGAAATTGCCATGAATAAGATTGTTCTTCATTGTATACTTACCTTGAAGCCAATGACTGAAAAAGAGTTGGAGGACAATATAATTGGACAATCTTAAAAACAGTGTATACAAAGAAAATAACTTATCTCTCCATTTTTAACACTCTGAAAATAATAAAAGTTAGACAGCCAATTTAAACTAAAAGAAATCACAATTTTTTATGAACCTTCAGATATACCTTAAGCAAATGAAGCTATAGAACAAAGGCAACATAAACACTAGGATAAAGAAAAATTTTAAAAAACTTTCCAACTACTCGACATCATAACTAACAATGTAGGCACAGTGGTTTACAGCTAAAATCTCCATTACTTAGAAGCCAAAATCAAAAAGATTATGATTCAAGACTAGCCCAGGTAAAAAATTAAGAAGACTGTCATCACCGGGCACTGGTGGCTCATACCAATAATCCTAGCTACTGAGATCTGAGGATTGTGGTTGGTGTTATCTTGGGCAGGAGTGTCCATGAGACTCTTACCTTCAATTAACCACCTAAAAATGGAGCTGTGGCTCAAATTGATAGTTTACCTTGAGCAAAAAAAAAAAAGTCAGAGACAGCACCAAGGCCCTGAATTCAAGCCCCATGACCAGCTTTAAAAAAATAAAAAGAGGGGCTGGGAAGGTGGCTCAGTGGTAGAGCACTTGCCTTGCATGCCTGAGGCCCTGGGTTCCATTCCTCAGCACCACATAAGCAAAAAGAAAAAAGCCGGAAGTAGCACTGTGGCTCAAGTGGTAGAGCGCTAGCCTTGAGCTGAAGAGCTGAGGGACAGTGCCCAGGCCCAGAGTTCAGGCCCCACGACTGGACCCAAAAAAAAATTTAAAAAAATTTAAAAAAATTTAAAAAAATAAAAAAGAAAAAGAAAAAGATTGCTGTCTCAATGAACTGGGCGTGATTGGGCCTGGTAGAGCATGCCTGAGATCTCAGTTGCACTGGTGGCCATAGAATTGTAATCTTAGGCTAACTCTAAATAGAAACACAAAACAGTACCTGAAAAAATAACTAAAGCAAAAAAAGGCTAGAAGTGTGTTTAAACAATAGAGTGTCTGTCTAGTAAGCGCAAAGCGTTAAGTTCAGAACCAGGTACTGAAAAAAAAAAATTAAATGAACTAGTTAAAATAGTTGTCACTTCACTTTTCCTGCTGTCTGTCTTATAGCTGCCTAAGTCTGACTCTAATCCTTCTCCCATAGAAGATGCCTAATTAGTCTACATCCATAATTTTTCTTCTTTGTACTCTCCCTCTCTTCTTCTCTCATGCCCTCTCCTCTTCCTCTTTCTTCCTCTTCTCTCTCCTGTTTTCCCTTCTCTCCTTTCCCCTCTCTTCTCTCCCTTCTGCTCTCTCCTCCCTTTCTCTCTCCTCATAAATTTTCAAATAAAAAAGAACTGAAGATGCTGATTTTCATAATTTTGAAAATTCATTGTCACATTAGGTAAATGCTTCCTGATACAGAATAAAACCAACCTTGACTTTGCTCTAACTTCAGGCAGAATTTCATCTAACATCTTTCGCATCACACTCTGAACTTTCTTCATTAAAAGTGGAGAAATGTGTTCTTTTCAGGTAACGATTCTATCATTTAATGGTTTCTGCAAAGGCGTGACTATTCACTATAAATCTTCACATTGATAAACTGACTTTTTTCGAAGCAGGATTTGGTTATGTAACACAGGCTAGTCTCAAAGTTGTGATCTTTCTGCCTTAGACTGCTAAGTACTTCGATTACAGACAGAAACTACCACACCACATAAGCATTTGGCTTCTTTTATTCTTGAAACCTACTTATAGTGGATCATTGTCAAAATTACAAATTTATTATGTTAGAATGGAGAAAGCAAATGAAATTACTCCTTGTTCCCAGCATATGTGCATGTAAATATTTATGTATGGACCATACCCTATTGATTTTTGAAAGACTATTCTACTAGTTACCAGGTATACAGCAGCGAACAGAAACACATTATCCCTGCCCTGGTGGGGCTCTTGTTACTGGTGTTTTCTTGGGAATCTTATATAAGATTTAAATAGCTTCTGATAGGCAAAGTGAAAGGGCCAATAAAAATTATCTCTTGATCTTAATTCATCCTATTAGCTCAGTCATTTTCTGATGTTGAGTTAGAGGCTTAAGCAAAATAGCTCCATTATCTTTTGTTAAGTACTTTATAATAGTATCACATCCACTGCACTACTGCTACCATAGACTAAATGGACTCTGGGAGAAAATGTAGACATTCTAACTCTCAAAATCTTAAGTAAGTTCTGCGTAAAATTTCAGGAAATCACTGTTTCAGAAATCTAACAATTTGAAATAAAAATCACTTTGGAGATAACTATAAAGAAGGAAATATAGCTTTGATCTTTTCTTTTTTGGGGGGGGGTTGGTCGTGGTGCTTGAACTCTGGGCTTGGGTGCTGTCCCTGCACTCTTCAGCTCAAGGCAAGCGCTCTACTGCTTGAGCCACAGCACCAATTCTGGTTTTCTATTGGTTTTTATTGGAGATAAGAGTCTCACGGACTTTCCTGCCCGGGCTGGCTTTGAACCGCAATCCTCAGATCTCAGCCTCCTGAGTAGCTACGATTACGGGTATGAGCCACCAGTGCCAGGCTAGCTTTGATATTTTCAAATTATATTTTTATTATCTTTAAGTAGTTATACAAAGAAGATACCATTCAACAAATCAGTTTATGTACAGCACATCTTGATCAACGTCACCCCAGCTTTAATCTTCTTCACATATTAATTTTCAAATGGGAAGAAACAAAAATAGAGATGCAAAGTTTCACACATTTTTATATGTCTAGTGTTATGTTTATTATTGATATGTAGCTAAATTGATAGTAAGTAACACTATGATAGACTGGTGAGCCTCATTTTTCCACATTTACATAAGATAATCAATGTTAGTCAACATAAAAAATATGGGTAACTTTTTCGTGCTTTGTCTACATTGACTATTAGTGATATTAAATAAGGAATCTCATCTCTAAGCATAGTAAAAATATTTATGTACTAAGTTTTTCTATGTTCTGTGTAACCTCAAAGATAAATTTTACTTTCTTAATTTCAAGGTGGAAGCAATTTCTTAATATTACTGTAAATCTAAAAAGTGAAGTTAAGTGAGGCATGCATGGCAAATAAAATAATCCAAGAATCTGAGGTCTGGGAATATCTGCAACATGTAAAATCTGAGATGTTAACTATGCCATTACTTTCTATAACTAAGAATTCCTTTTATACTCCATATTCATGGAGAATTTTGTATTTGTTGAAAGATACCATATAACATGCATCTATCACAGACAGTCATAAAAACCTGTGTAGAACAAGTGTTAAGAAGGTACCGTCACAAAACAAGTACTTAAACATTTATGAATGCATAAGTGATAGTGTTTTCTATAATTACTTCTCTGGAAAGCTAAAGTAATATATCCATATTGATTTCTTTTATTTTTCATTCCGGTAACTCCAGATACTTTTTACCCAGCAAAATAGTTTGGAGGGAAATAATTGATTAAATTTGCTTAATTTGGAATTATAGCAAATCAACCAAACTTTTATTGTGTCAGTGCTAGATATCAAACCCAATGTTTTTTTGTTTGCTTTGGGTGGGGGAGTTGTGGTTTTGTTTGGCCACTCCTGGGGCTTGAACTCAGGTTCTGAGTGCTGTTTGTTTTTTTTTTTTTGCTGAAGGCTAGCACTCTACTACTTGAGCCACAGCTTCACTTAAAGCTTCCTTGGTTTTTTGTTTTGTTGTTCTTTTGTTCTGTTTTTATTGAGGTGTTAGTTGGTGTTTTGTTTTTGTTTTTTGGGTTTTTTTGGTAATTTATTGAAGATAAGAGTCTCACAAACTTTCTTGCCTGGGCTGGCTTTGAACTGCGATACTGAGATAACCTCCTGAATAGCTACGATTTTAGGCATGAACCACTGCTGCCCAGCTCAAATCCAGGGTTTTGTACATGCTAGGCAAGCACTCTACAACTGAGCTACACACTCTAGCCCTAATGTACTAAATTATTAAATAGTAATGATATTTTAAAACTTATAAAACCCCTTGTATACCCTTTCGAAGCTCACAAAAATGTTGTTTAAAAATAGGTATTATTAGTCTCACCCCCAATTTATCCTTGTCATTTCCTCTTTTTTTTTCAAATGGAGTCAGTAATGCTGATTGATTACAAACAGCAGCAATCTTATCTGTAGACAGATCGTTCACATCTGTAGAATCATTTCACAGATAATGCAAAACTCAGATATATCTCTTGAAATCTTTTTTTGTTTTTTTTGGTCATGGGCCTTGAACTCTGGGCCTGAGCACTGTCCCTCAGCATTTCAGCTCAAGGCTAGGGCTTTACCACTTGAGCTACAGTACCCCTTCCGGTTTTCTTGTGGTTTATTGGAGATAAGAGTTTCACAGACTTTCCTGCCCAGGCTGGCTTTGAATCGTGATCCTCAGATCTCAGCCTCCTGAGTAGCTAGGATTACAGGCGTGAGCCACCAGGGCCTGGTGAGCTCTTGAAATACCAGATACTTACAAATTTGAATTAAATCCTTTTCCTATAATAAAATATGTGTACTTTTTCTGAATCATACAACTCTATCAGAAACTGTTGTGCTTGGACATGTTAAGTGTCATTAGTAGGAGAATGATGTGGAAACTGTGTAATTGAAGTCACTCCTCTGATTTCACTTGTAATGCCCAGTCATAACCAGCCTGCCTAGTCTCATTTCCTGTCATCCTCTACCTCTTATTTCATGGTCCTGAGAAACCATACCACTGGTAGTGCTGAATATGCATCAAGATTTTCCTGTCTCTATGCCTTCAAATAGTATTTACTCTGCCTGGAAGGCCCATCCTAACCTGTCTCCATCCCATCTTTTATGAGGTGACTTTCATCCTTTAATACTTAGGATCATTAGGAAACCTTTGCAGATCTCTCCTCTGCTTCCATTCCCAAAACAGGTGTGGTTTTGAGACTTGTGTTTATACTTTCATAGTAACATTTGCCAATTACTTACTGAAGCTAACCATATATACATCCATTTTCCAACTTTGTTTCTAATTATTCAACAAATACTGACAAAACAGAAATGAGCCCCATTTTTCCCCTTGGACATAAACTCTTATATTCAAATAGCTGCTTATGATCCCTACTTACATGGATCACTATAAACCTTGAATGTATAAATAACTCATCCTCACACACACTGTCCCGAAGAAACCCACTCCATTGCCTTTGTTAGCACATCACTATTTATCTAGTCACCAAAAGAAGGCATTTGCCACCCTTCTTGTCCAACCTATTTCTCTCCATTCAGAAGTCCTAAATACCTTTCAAATCCAGCCCCTTCTTTCCATCCACATTTCCACAGCTCTAATTTGGGCCTTCAAGTCTGTTGGGGTTTTTCTTGTAGGAAATATTCATAGCATTATATTCACCATTGTAAGTGAATATAGTTCATTGGCATTAAGTACATTCACATTGTTGAGTACTGGACTGTAATTGAGGCCTTAAGCTTGTTCCTTTTGCGTGCTCAGCTGACATTACTACTTGAACTTGCCTCCAGTCCTGCTTTTTTTTCTGGTTATATTAGAGATAGAGTCTTACAGACTTTTCTTCCAGAGCTGTCTTCAAACCACAATCCTCCAGATTTCAGCCTTCTGACATGAATTAGAACCCCTTCAGTGCTTCCCACTGTCTACATTAGTACTAACATCACCAAGTTTTTACAGCTCAAAACTCCAATGAGAGAAAAATATATAGTGTACCAATTTTTTTCTAAATTTTTTAACTTAAATGTTGAGTGAATTACAACTGCGTGCTGGTGGCTCATACCTATAATCCTAGCTACTCAGGAGGCTGAGATCTGATGATTGTGGTTTGAATCTACCCGAGACAAGAAAGTTCTTGAGATTCTAATTTACACTTAGTAACCAAAAAACTAGAAGTGAAGCTGTAGCTCAAGTGATAGAGTGCTAACAGTGGCTGTAAAGCTCAGGGAGCATACCCAGGACCTGAGTTTAAGCTCAAGACTGGCACAAAAATAAATAAAGTTGAATGAATTACAATAATTTAGATAAGCAATTCAGAAATATTAATCATAGATAAAATAATTTATTTGAGATGTACTGAGTATTATTTGTCTATGATATAAGCAAAAGATGTCTTGAAGCTGGGCACTGGTAGGCTCATACCTGTAATCCTAGTTATTTGGGAGGCTGAGACCTTAGGATCAAGGTTCAAAGCTAGCCTGGACAGTAAAGTCTGTGAGACTAATCTCTAATTAATCACTAGAAAGCCAGGAGTGGAGGGGCTGGGAAGGTGGTTCAAGTGGTAGAGCGCTAGCCTTGAGCTGAAGAGCTAAGGGACAGCACCCAGGCCCAGAGTTCAGGCCCCACGACTGGACCCCCCCCCCCAAAAAAAAAGCCAGGAGTGGAGCTTGGGCTCAAACTGGTAGAGTGCTAGTCCAGGAACAGAGTCCATACCCCAAGTTCAAGCCTGACCAACAAAAAAGATGTCTTGAAGGTAGTTGAAGAAGGTAGTTGTAAGACTGAAACACCAAAGAGAGTTTGGGAGTATTGGAGAATGGATGTAGTTTTGGAAGTCATGAGCATTTAAGAAACACCAAAAGAACAAATAATACTTTAGAAAAATACAAGAAGTGTAAAGAAAAGATGACCAAATATATCAGCATGACAAAGACCAACAGAAGAACAGCTATAGCAATTTTTTTTAAAAAAGAAGAAAAAGAAAAAAAGTCGCATTTAAAGTCTCATCTTTCACAAGATTTCAGGAAGAACTTGAATTCAGTCGATCTCCTCCCTGAGATTTTTTTGCTCACTCTTGGAGCTCTACCACTTGAGCCACATCTTCATTTCCATCTGTTTGCTGGTTAATTGGAGATGAGTCTCTCAGATTTGTCTGCCTGGGCTGTCTCCAACTAGTAGTTCTCAGATTTCACCCTCCTGAGTTGCTGGGATTACAGGCTAGAACCACCAAGGACCTGGCTGAGAGCCTAATTTTAATGCTAATGAAACCCTAAGTGTTACAAGTTGAGTCTCTGTAGAAAGGATGGTTGGTGTCCATTTCTCTTGTCTCTTCCTAATCCCTTCTTCTGTGGAGGAAAAAGGTAACAATACCTGATGGAGCAACTTCATTGCCTAAATAATAGGAATGTTTTTTCTGGAGAGAATGTTGTCTAACATTCTGCTTTGGTAGAAAGTAGTAACAGCTCTACTTTGGTAGCACTTAGCTGAAGATGAGGAATTTATTCTGTTTTCATCCTTCCCTGTCCCTTTATAAGAAGGATCTAGTTAATAAAAGCATTGAAGTCCACAAAATGTCATAAATCAGCCTTAAAGTTTTAGTCCTTTTAAGCAATATGGCCCATTGGAGAGATGAGGGGCATTGATAGATGCAGCATTGCATCCAGCTCCAAAACCCACCAACTTCATAATTCTGATCCAGTTTTCCTCTATATGACCTCTTTTTTAAAAAAAAGTAAGAAAATCTAAGTAAACTACATAAGGAGTTTAGTATGACCTAGTTTATTTACTTGATGGACTGTGCATTTCATTATAGTATATGTATATTGTATGTTTACATATAAAATATTAAAATGTTAATTGAAGAAAATAGAATTTCTACCTTAAATAAAACCATAAATTTGGTTTTTAAGTGAAATATAAACTTTATTCCTGTGTTCAGGAATAATGTGTTGTTACTAAAATAGCAAATGAAATAAGCCAGCAAGTACTTTTTTTTGCCAGTCCTGGGGCTTCTGGGCCTGGGATTCTTTTGTTCAAGGCCAGCCACTTGAGCCACAGTGCCACTTCTGGTCTTTTCTCTTTATGTGGTACTGAGGAATTGAACCCAGGGCTTCATGCATGCTAGGCAAGCACTCTACCACTAATCCACATTCCCAGCCCCAAATACTTTTAAAATTAAACTTAGATAAAAATATGAGGAAAGTTTTTTTTTTTTGAGGTATCTGGGTTTCAACTGAAGGCTTTTGCACTTGCTAAGCAGATATACTCTATCACTTGAGCCATGCTGCCAGTCCTTTTTGCTCTATGTATTTTTGAGATATATATTCGTGAATTTTTGCCCTGGCAAGGCCTAGCTACACCTTTATTCTCCTATTCTTCCCTCTATAGCTGGGATGACCACTACACATCCCCAGGTCCAGATTTTTCTGTTAAGATGGACATCTCTAAAACATATTTTGCGTATTCTGGCATAGAACCAGAGCCCTCCCAATCTTAGCCTCTCATCAAGTTGAAATGACAGGTATATGTGCCACTACACCTAGGTATTCGTTGACAAGGTGTCTCATGTGAACACCCAGGCTGGCCAAACTCAGCTTCCCTTACAAGTGTAGACACCAGCTCTGGGCTTTTGGGGGGAAATTTTTAATGACACTACTGAGACGTAATTCATTAACCCCTATGCTGAAAATTGTAGTTCTCTAGTCAACCAAATCCTAACAGACATAGATCTCGACTAAAAACAAGAAAATATGGCCCAAGTTTGTCACTTTTACCACAGAACCTTGTAAAAGGGTGTACTTGTCTATACTTCAGTTTCTTCACATTCAAAAATGGAAAAATCCTGGTTGTAGCGCTAGCCCTTTTCCTATGTCATGAAGCCCCTGTGAATATATCATTGAGTATTATTGTATTCTGTTTTAGTGAAGTTCATGATTTTTAAAGAACATTATTGATTTGGATAGTAAAGAATGACCTGAAGGCAAATTCTGCAAGGTGCTTTAACGGACACACACCAGCCTTCCTGTTGGCACAGTCTCTGCTGGCAGATTACCCCATTCCTTACAGGAAGGAATAGGTGCTTCATTGTGTTTCAGAAGTCAGTAAGCTTTCACAAAACTAAGTAATTGACATTTTTCTCGTTTCTGAGATCAGATTTTCATAAATCATTCAACCTGGATAAACTGAGAACGTGGTTGATCTAGTAATTGTTGAAATATAGGGGAGACATTGCAAAACATGATATTTAAGTATTTCCTCCTAACTTCTTATGAGATGTGAGTTCTAAATGGAAAGATATCCTAGCATATAAGAAAAGGAAACAAAAATGAGACAAGCCTGCCTAGGAAAAATCTAAATAGCAGCACAGCACAGATTCATGTCAGTAATTTGATATTCCATTGAATCTGAACTTACAATAATAATAACTGTACAATGTGGAATTGTTATATTATGAAGAGGTATTTTTCTTTACTAGTCAGTATTATAAATGGTATTAAGAGGGATATAGCTAACAAACTAAAAACATTTTTTCTGCCTTTTAACAATATACACTTGTTAATATTTTTACTAGGAGCCATTTGTTAAGAATAAATTCAAAGGCTGAGGGTGTAGTTCAGCAGTCAGCGACTTTTCTAACATATTCAAGCCTGGGTTTGAGCTTAAGCATCAGAGAAACAAAAGTTAATTGAAATTACTATTGGATTTTAACAGTAAATTTACAGTGTACTTTTGGAATTTATACTAAAATTTTCATTCCTGTCCTTCACAATTCAAGTTATTGTGACTTTGCCTTAAATGAATGAGATATCCCATGAGTCATTATATTCAGAGTATCTAAGATAGCACTAAAGAAAGTCTGACTACTCTGTCAGTGAAATGAATTCTCCCAAGAATCCTCGACTTCAAGTATTTGTATGCCTCTAGACTGTTGTAGTGGGTGTATGATATCGATGGATAATTTGCAGATGGTAACTTGTGGTAATAAACTCAGACATGATTTACCTTTTTACTCTCAAAATCATCATTCCCTTTCCTAAAAAAAAGATTTTCATGCACTTGTATATCGTCTCACATTCCTGTTTTCTGTGAACAGAATTCTTATTAGATAGAGAATCATCCAAAAGCCGTAAGCTAGTTTTCAGAGTTGTACATATTGATTTGTCCATTTCTCACGGAAACAAGTAGCCTAAACAAGAGCATATGACACTAAGAATGCCGTCATTCCTTTAGAGCCTAGCTCTGCACTGGTGTTTATTTGCAAAGGACTCTCATGCATGGATCCATATAAATGAGGCAAACTGGAGCAGACCGGACTCTGGCTCACTAATCTTTGTGCAGAGGGTAGAATGTGTATATGAAAACTGCTGGCTGTAATTTTTACTGACAGGGAAAATTTTCCTGTGTGTAAAATCAAGTGAGATTCGGGGTCGAGAGTTTATGATTCCAGGGAAGAAAACAAATATATAAAAGGAGAAAACTAATAGTCCCATTCCATTATCTTTTGTTAAGCTGAATTCAGTGATCCACATGAACGTTGACCTCCAGAGTAGTCTAAGAGCACCACAGAATGGACTTCTGAACCTTTGACTGCTTTTGTTTAATTGATTAGGTTTCAATTAACTTTTAAAAAATCACTTTTATTTGACTAAAAAGCCTATGTAGATAATTTCTAGTTTCCACTACTCAGAAATAGAAACTAGTTTAGATGTAGTACAGAAAGTCTTGTAATACAACAATTAGGTCATTTGTGTATATGTAAGTGATTTCCATGATTGTGGGATATGAAAATTTTCCTACCTAGCCATCCAATTACTGTCTTTATTTCCATCAGATGACTGCATAAGAAAGAGCTTTAATGCATAAATTGTACAGTACCAATATGTTGCTTTTTTAGCTAAGTAACAGGTGTGAGATTGCTAGTATTTCTGTATTGAAATAAGCATTTCCTAGATAAGAATCAGAAGCTACTCTACACCTAATAGGCTAACTTATCATATTCATTTACTACTTCTTACTACCTTAAGGCAAGGAGGTGAATGTATTGAAATGAGTTTCCTATATATTTTGTGTGACATCTAACTCTGACATAATTTGAGGATCAGAGTTAAAGTCTGTATTGTTGCTATTATTTAACCCCAAATTCTTGGCACTCTGCACCACTGTCTCTCACTTACAGTAATGCTTTGTTTCTTAACATGACTCCCCAGGCAGGCAAATACTGTCCTTTTTCAGTCAAAACATTCCTGACGATAATTACACTTTTTATTCCTTTTTTTTTCCCTTCCCACTTGCCCTGCCCCCAACTTAGGTTAGAAAGGCTGGTGGACGTCCTAAGGAAGAAAGTTGGAACTGGGACCATGAGGACAGTGATCTGACTGAAAGAAACGACAGTCTGGGGAAGCGATCACATCTGGTGACCAGGCTGCTTCATTCAACACTGTGTAAACACTAAAAGCCTTAACTTAGCAAACAGTTGTTAGAAGTGGGACACTCCAACCACATTCCAAGCTGAGATAAAATCAAATCACAAATGTTTAACCACTTTGCTGCTGACTTGAGTTATTTATCCAAATATATTAACTACAGACTTTTACCGATGGGTAGCTATAAAGTTACAGCTTATTTTGTAACTATTTTATATTTCAGTGTCTTTCATATAAATCATTTTTACTGGGATACCACTAGAGAAACATGGTAAAGTTGGTCGGGATCATATATTCACACATGGCCCTTTTTGAATCAAAGTGCAGCAAAGTAAATATTATCTAAGCCTTAATCTACTGTTAGGTCAAAACTTCAAATAAATGTATTTTTCAATATAGAGTATATTTCTGAACTGATGAGAGAAGCTCAGACATGAGAATATGTAGTCTTTCTTTAATGCATGTATGAAATCTTTGTCAGTACTAAGTATAGATACTAAGAATTAAGTAGAAGATTTGATTTCATGAGAGATTAGCACATAAAAATGATATTTACCAAAAAATGATATTTACCAGAGTATGATTTTTATTTCACCAGAAATAACAGACTATTTTCAATAAAAAGAAGATTGTTAGTGTGTACTTACAAATACATTTTACCCATATTTTTAAATATTGAGTAATTGTCTAAGTGCCTCTTAAGTTGTCCAATAGCCTAGGACACTGAACTAGAAAATTAGTACATGCCAAAATGTTTCTGTCCTAAAAGACAACAACAATCAAACCTGTTAAATAGTCTTACTAAATTATGTATTTTTAGCTTATGACTTGAATTTTTGTTATGGAGGAAGAGAAACCAATATATATTACCATAAATTATAGTGTATAACTATAAAGACAATAAAATAAACTTGCCCTTTGGTTCAGTTTAGCTACTTTTTACTTTAGGTAAGAAATAAGTTAAAATAGCTAAAGCATAGAAGTCACTTCTTATCATATAATGTTTTAAGTAAAACTGAGATTTTATGTATTGGGTTCCACAAGAATCTTCATTTTTTTTCTAGATTCAGTAGATGAGAAGCCAATAGAAAATGACGGCCTCAAACAGATAAAATAGTTAAGAGATTGAGTCTGTGAAAATGTTGTAAGGAAATCATTATTTTCTAAGTCCATGATTTCTTACCTCACATCTAAGATTGAGCTAAATTATCTTCTGTGAACAAATTCTTTATCTTATTTTTTAAATATATTAAGTAAAAGGGAGTTTCATTAGTGTAGTCCATAGATGAGTACAATGTACTTTGGACAAGTTCAATCCTTCCATTATATTCCATTATCCCCTCCTCTTCCCCTGTTGTATATCATACATACATAATTCTTCAATCTTTTTCACCCCTGAGTATCTTTTCCTTTCTCTCTCCTGCTGACCCATGTCCCCAGATAGTTCCTCTTTCACATAATTAACAACATTTTAGTATAAATATATTCGGGATAATTTATTGTCTCGTTCTTTTCTAGGCCATTAGACATTACTATTTTTTAACCTTCAGGGAAATTAAAGTGCTTTTTTTTTCCTAAGTGAAAAAAGAATCACAATACTGATGCTCTTTATTTCTTTCATATTAAATCTGTATCCACTAAGTTAACTGCTGTTAGAATCATCCCAGTGCCTCGAAATTAGGAATTTACTCATGTTCTTCGCTATATTTTTAAGCTATGAAAATTAGAAAATAAAGAACAGTATGGGTTAAAAATAAACCAATTGGATTTGCTCTATAGCCTAAAGAGAAATATAGTCTTTCATAGACCAATGGCTACATAAACATAGAAAATTGTAATACTGTGTGCACAAAGTTGTCATCTCTATGTTCTAGTTGAACCCTGGAACAGGTTTTAATTGCTATGTGAAGAAACAGCACCTTTAAAGTCATCCCGGATATGAGGATAAGTAAAGGGAAACAGTTCTTGTCACAAAATTGTCCATTCTTGAATCCTCTTAAAATAAATCACAAGTAAACTTGAATTTTCAGTTTAGTCCTGAAGAACAGACAAGTTCAAATAACTTGTCAAGTTATTTTGTCTACGATATTAGACTATACAAATGGCAACATTAAAACATTTTATACTTTTCAAATATTTCTTTCTAGCTGATCAGATTAAAGCAACCAATCCTTGTAATCAATTAATCAAAATACAGAAGGTTTCTAGAATATGGTGGTGTAAAGTGAAATTTATAACAGTTCTAAGCATCCATTATTGTTTACTATAGGTATTTCCCCAGAAATATCCTAGAGTCTTGAATTTGAGTTGTCTACAACATGACAAATGTAAAGTATCACAGCCAATTATTGTCTTATTTCTTAAACCTAAAAATACTCACCAGCAGTATTTCAAATTGCTTGCTTTTTGAATGAAAGAATCCCATAAGCACTGAATATTGGTCATAAACATAGTCAATAACCATGCAACTGCAGAAGTATTCTGCTCTGCCCAGAAATGTTTCTTTGAGTTAGCTTTAAACCTGTAGTGTAAACATGGCAATTTTCTTCTTATAAAATTAAGTAGTTCAGAGAAAAGACAGTACTAACAGTTGTAACACTTTATAATTTATTCATTTCATTTAATCCTGTCAACTATGTAATAATAATGGCATATCCATCATATATTAATAGTGATTATAGATTTTAGTATTTGTGCTGGTATTGGGGCTTTAACTCAGTGCCTGGGCACTATCCCTGAACTTTTGTGCTCAAAGCTAGTCACACGTCCACTTTCAGCTTTTTGGTGATTCATTGGAGATAAGAGTCTCACAGACAGTCTCAGCCTCTTGTGTAGCTAGGATTACAGTCATTAGCCACTAGTGAATATAGCCAATGGTGAATAACTTGTGATTATTATTATTACATTTGATCTGTGGGTGAGGAAACACTCAGAGTATCTTGGAACTTGCCAAAGACTGGCTAGAACTTAAACTAAACCTTAGAAGTACAATCTATCCAGCTCTCTCCTAATCTTTCTGTTAGAAAAAACAAATTATAATAAAGATTCTTACCATTGCAATTTCTATTATTATTATGTCATTTCTTCTACATGCATGCATATAAATTCCCTACCAACCTATGATCAGTTTTAATTTTACTTTTATAAATGAGCTATTGTGCATTAAAATATTAAAAATAATGTAAATCCCTTATAGAATAAATATTTTATATATTTTTTTCAATGATAAAAATTTTCCTTTTTATATTTTCTAATCCAACAAGAGTTTTCTCATTAGGTCACTTACTAATAATAGTTTATTTCACAAAAAAAAGTAAAATATTAAAGCTTTGTAACTTTATCCAGGCACTAGTCATTCACATCAGTAATCCTAGCTTTGTAGGAAGCTAAGACTTCAAAGCCAGTCCAAGCAGAAAAATCTCGGAGACTCTTATTTTTTTTTGCGGGGGGGGGGGGGGGGGGGGAGGTCTGTCATGGGGCTTGAACTCTGGGCCTGAGTGCTGTCCTTCAGCTCTACAGCTCAAGGCTAGTGCTCTACCACTTGAGCTACAGCGCCACTTCCGGTTTTCTGCTGGTTTATTGGAGATAAGAGTTTCATGGACTTTCCTGCTCAGTCTGGGTTTGAACCTCGATCCTCAGATCTCAGCCTCCTCAGCTAGGATTACAGGTGTGAGCCACCGGCGCCTGGCTCTGAGACTCTTATCTTCAATTAACAAGCAAAAAACTGTAAGTAGAGGTATGGTTCAAGTGATAGGGGGCCACCCTTGAGAAGAAAAAGCCAAGCAAGAGCACAAGACCCTGAATTCAAGCCCCACTACACTACCAACACACACACACACACACACACACACACACACACACAATTGTAACTTTAATATTGAATAGAGAGTTGCATAGGAAAGCATTTACTCTTTTTATTTTTCATTTGTCAGTTGTGGTACCTTCTCTGAAAGATAGTGCTCTACCGCTTGAGCCAAGCACCTCTTCCTGTTTTTGAGTGGTTAATTGGAGATGAGAATCTCACAGGAGTAGATAGGAGCCACCAGCAACTGGCATGTTTACATTTTTTTAAATCAAGATATATTTATTAATGGGTTTACTATAGAAAAACAATTTCTGTGCAAATGAAAAAATCTTAAAAGATTTTTCAAGATCATAAAGTTTCTACTTAAATGTTCATTATTAGCTGGGCACTGGTGGCTCACACCTGTAATCCTAGCAACTCAGGAGGCTGAGATCTGAGGATCGTGGTTCAAAGCCAGCCTGGGCAGCAAAGGCCAAAAGACTTTTATCTCTAATAAACCACCAGAAAACCGGAAGTGGTGCTGTGGCTCAAGTGATAGAGTGCTAGCCTTGAGCTGAAGCGCTGAGGGACAGCGCCAGGGCCCAGAGTGCAAGTCCCACAACTGACAAAAAAAAAAAGTTCAATATAAACAAGGCATTGTATGGTAAAATAGCATATACATATATACATATATATATATATATATATATTGTCTTCTCACCTAAGATTTATATGGAACACAGATAACTTTGTGTTTTTAGTAGTATTATTTAAAACCTAACATATATATCAATTCATTTATTACATACGTACCGACACGGGCACACACAAAACTACATTTACCCTTTTAAAAACTGCTTTTTAAGTCCATTGTTAAGCTCCAGTGATTTCAGCATTTTCTTTGTGTTTTATTGGAAATGCACGTGATTTCTGAGGCTTTTAAACAAATACATGAAATGGTTGAAAGATTTATATTTCTCAAGCTTAGCTAAATATGTCATCTCTAAAAAAGATGTGGTTTATTTTGGCACTGTTTTAAAAACTCAAATATTTTAAACATTTGTTAAGTTGGAGCTTGCACACTTGAACTAGTAGCATACATCCCAGAATAGCATCTCAAGTTACCAAACTTTTTATAATCCTTTTGCTAAAATAGCCTTTATTGAAAAGAATTTCCTTTCTTATTTGCCATGCACTTTATTGTAAGAGGTTAAATTGATAAAGTCTGATGTGACTTTTTTAATGTCAGACTTCATAAATATAACTTTACAATGATAAAGATATAATTTTTAAAATCCAAATGTTTACATTTGAATATTCCTTTTCAGAAGTCATAAGTTTTCTGTACATTTTATTTTTTTCTAAATATAGTTTTAGAATATGCTAGAACTTTGGAAGCCACCAACTTCTTACCTATCTGATTATTAACAGATATATCTAATGATTTAATGCAAACACTCAAATAATTTACTTTTTATTGACAAAATCCCTTCTTGCAAGCCCTGCACATCTCAATGGAATTTGGGGGGGGGTGTCATAAATTGAAGATAAGAGTCTCATGGACTCTTCTTCCCAGGATGGCTTCAAACCACAATCCATAGATCTCAGCCTCCTGAGTATCAATGATTACAGGTGTAAGCCACCAGCTCCTGGCTTTCAATGCAATTTTTATATGTCAATCTTAATCAAATTTATAAGTGTGTAGTACTATAGACATTGTACTTAATTTGCATTATACAGTACACTGCAGTGAGGGAAAATATTTAGTTCCCCATAAATGGTGTATGATTTCCTTAATAAACATAAAAGCTGATCCAAGCAAATTTTTTAAGTACCTAAGGAACAATTGGAAACTATTTTAGATATAAAATTTATGGTAGTAAAGTATTAAAGGGAAATATTTTAGTACATGTGCATAGAAATAACCTAAAGAAGAAGTTCAAGCGGGGCACCAGTAGCTCACACCTGTAATCCTAGCTACTCAGGAAGCTGAGATCTGAGCATCATGGTTCAAAGCCAGCCCAGTCCAAAAGTCCATGAGATTCTTATCTCCAATAAATGGCTCAGATAACCAGAAGTGGTACTGTGGCCCAAGTGGTAGAGCGCTAGCCTTGAGCTGAAGAGCTGAGGGACAGTGCCCAGACCCAGAGTTCAAGCCTCACGACCAACCAAAAAAAAAAAAATAGTAGTAGTAGTAGTTCAAATTCTTTTAATTTAAAAAGAATAGGCATCTGTAGCTCACTCCTGTAATCCTAGCTACTCAGGAGGCTAAGATCTGAGGATCACAGTTCAAAGCTAGCCACAGGAACAGCATCCTAGCCCTTAGTTCAAACCTCAGGACCTGCAGGAACACAAAGAATAAATTACCAGGAAGTGGTGTTACATGCCTGTAACCCCTGCACTTGGGAAGAAGAGGAAGAAGGATCACTATCTAACATGCTCCAGACCAACCTGGGCAGCAACAATGATGGGTTTATACAAATCTACTACTACAAAGCACCTCCACTAATTCTGGAATGTGTATATCAAAGTTTGTGGTAACTAAAAGTGGATATCTTAAAACACTCTTCCTATTGATACTTGAATCACAAAAAGAATAAATACAAGCAGACTGGGGCACACTATGTAGTAAACTTAAGCTTCAAAGTTTAAGAGACATTACCAAGAGGACTGGGATGAGGATGAACAGTTGAAATCTTTGGAACAAAGAGTCCATGAAAAGATAATATCTAAACTGTGATACTACTTTGTAAAAATCCTTACCACGTTGTAAGACACCATGCTGTCTCACTGACACTTTGTTAAGATATATGTTACTTCTGTTCATGTTTATAGGGATCACATTGTTATTATTAGCAGTATGGGGGTTTGAACTGAATGCCTTATGCCTACTAGACAAAGGCTCTACCACTGAAACCATACCTCTAACCCATTGTGGCTTTAGTCATTCTTCAGTCTTGTATTTTTGCCCAGGCTGATCTTAGACCTCTGTTCTCCTATCAATGCTTTCTGTACTGCTAGGATTACAAATTCACACCTTTTCTGGATAGTTTCTGTTGCTCTATCTTCAAATTTAGTGGTTGTTTTTCTTTGTCAGTTTGTGTGTGCGTTTATGCATGCCAGTAGTAAGGCTTGAACACAAGCCCTGGGTCACACCTCCACTTTTGGCTTCTTCTTCTTTTTTTTTTTTTTTTTTGGTTGGTTGTGGGGCTTGAAGTCTGGGCCTGGGCACTGTCCCTGAGGTCTTCAGCTCAAGGCTAGTGCTCTACCACTTGAGCCACAGCGCCACTTCTGGTTTTCTGGTGGTTAATTGGAGCTGAGTCTCATGGACTCTGCTGCCCGGGCTGGCTTTGAACTGCGATCCTCAGATCTCAGCCTCCTGGTAGCTACAGACTTGAGCCATCACCAGCTCTTGGCAGCTTTTTTTTTTTTTTTTTTTTAAGGTACTGGGGTTTGAATTCAGGCCTCATGCTTTCTAAGTAGGTGCTCTACCATTAAACCACATCCCCAGCTCTTTTTCAGTCTCTACTGTTCAGTTGATCTCACTCAGGACTTCTTTTCACAGACATTGCACTTTTCATCTCTAAAAGTAAGATGGATCTTGTTTATAGAAGGACTTATCTTTCATGTTTTGCATTCATTACTTCAGGAACATAAAAAACAATTATAATGACCTTTAGTGTCATTAGTTGTTAGTTCTATATCTCTTTAATTCCCATGTCTGTTTTAATTGCTTTTTCCCCCTCTTAGAGTTCTAACTTTTTATTGGATGCCAGGGATTGCCAATTTTGTCTTATTGAGTCATGGCTATTTTTATATTTCTTTAGTATGTTTTCAACTATGTTCAGGGATGCATTTATATGACTTGGAGTCAGTTTGATACTTTTAAGGCTATGTCAAGCCTTGATAAGCAGGACTAGAGAAGTCATTAGATGTGTGTAGATTTTATTTTCCCCATTACTGAGTCAGTCCCTTGGAGCTTTTTTAATCTCCCACTGAAAACAGCTCCAAATTTACCAGGTTTCTTGAAGGGAAAATATCGAATCTATCTCAGAAGTACCTTAGGCCCCCCTGTATATTATGAAATGTTTCTACTCTGGTCACAACAGAAGTTACTTCTAGCCATATGTGACTTTAGGTCACTGTTCTACCTACTCCTGTCTGGTGTCTTTCACCCTGGCATTGAGAATTTGTTCAGATAACATGCAAGTTTTGGTCAATGCTCAGAGGACTTGAGGAATACTCTGAAGCTCTCTAGAGCATTCTCCCCCCCCTCTCACTCACACACACACACACACACACACAGCCATGTTTCAGTACCTCCTTCAGTCTGCACTGTATACTCCTCCGACTATGAGGTAAGACAGTATTAGAACTCATTGTCCTGTCTGCCTGATAGAAGGAAACATATTTTACCATTGATTTGTATTTGCTTGATGGGTTTTATTTTCAATTTTTAAAGTGTTACAATAAATATAGTCCCTGTACTCCCTCATTGCCAAAAGTGTAAGTCCTATAACTTTGAATGCATCCAGTTAATGTCTAAGTTTCATATCCCTGATTAGACAATTAACAGACTGTCCTACTGTTCTCTTGAAAGTAAATCTTCGTTTTTTTTCTTGATTTCTTTTTACATAGTATTCATACACTTTGTTTCTTTTTTTATTATTTATTGTCAAAATACCATACAGAGGGGTTACAGTTACATGGGCAAGGTATCACTTTGTTTCTTGACAATTTTATTTTGTACCCAGATGTGGTTTGCTTTGTACATTGCTTGTTTTAGTTCAGAGACATAATAAAATCTCTGCTGTTGGTTTTGGTGAAGTGTCAGTCAACCTCTTTCTCATCTGAAATTACATATGATAATTACATCTGATATAATTATATATAATATAATCATATATGTGAGTCTATATAACCCTTTACACATATATGTTCTTTGTTATGTTCTTCTAAATTTTCTGTTCTTTTTTTGTAACTCTATGTGCATCAGTTTTGAATTTTAGTATTATCTTTTATTACCCCTGATTCTGTCTTTTCCTGTGAAATTATCTATTGACTTTTCAATTTCAGATTGTATAAATTCCTATTAACTTTTTTGGTATTCCAGTTTTCCCATGAGATACTCTTCTTTCTAAATATTTTAGCTCCTTCTTTCCCTCTATTTTCTCAAAAATACTAGTGATTACTTTAAAATCCAGCCCAAATGCCACCTATGAGTTTTTTTTCTATTATCAGGTTTTTCTCCTGGCATGCCTATTAATTTTTGATTGAATATAAGACATTTTGAACCTATAGATGATTTTCTCCTCTTTTAGAGGATATTTGTTCTTTACTCTTCTGAGAAGATTGTAGAAGCCAGTGACCCTCACTCAGGCAAGTACTGTGCTGACTTGAAGCTGGGTTGCAGTTTGAGTAAGGTATTATTTCTAGCTTGCCTCTTCCTGTGGCATAGTTTTCTGGGGCCTTCAGTGGTGAAAGTGATACCTATACTGGACCCTTTTAGATACTATTCTTATTTGGGGCTTTTTTGAATCCCCCACTTAGGACAGCTCCAAATCTGCCACATTTCTTGAAGGGGATATAGGGCATCAATCTCAAGTCCTTTGTGTCTCCAGTTCTGTGATTTGCCAAAAGTTCTGCTGGTTTCTTTGTTCATCCCAGCAGATTATCAACTCTCTAATCTCCACCCAGTACCATCAAATCCCTGAAGAGGAAAAGAGGCTGTGGATCATCAAGTATCTTCTCTGATGTTCTCTCCTTCATGGAATCTTTTAATAGTTTATCCAACTTTCCTAGTTGTTCTTGGCAGGAGCATTGGTCTGCCACAAACTATTCTATTCTGTCTAGAAGCAGAACAGAATAATTTCTTGTTTCTGTCATTGTAATTTAGTGTCTGGAGGTTACTTTTGCTCATTCCCAAATCTACTTGGTCATTTTTATAGATTTTTAAGATATTTTTTAATTTTGATTTTCTTATATTTTAAGCAAAACACATCATTTCCTTATCATTCATATCTGAATTACTTCTGTTCTGATTTAGCTGTTGTTTCTATCTGCTAAATTCATGTAGCCTTATTCCAATAAGAAGGAGGCATGGCGTGGGGGTGGGGGGAGAGGAGGAAGAAGAGGGGAGGAAGAGAAGGAGGAGAAGGAGGAGGAGGAGGAAGAGGAGGTTAAATTTTTAGAATTATTCATAGTTTTCTGTGGGAATTTCCAAGACTTTGTTTAGCCAGGCACTGGTGGCTCATGCTTGCAATCCTAATTATTCAGCCAGCTGAGATCTAAGGATCAAGGTTGGAAGCCACACAGGCAAGAAAGTCATGAGACTCTTATCTCCAATTAACCACCACAATGCTGGAAGTGGAGCTGTGGCTCAAATGGTGAGTGCTAGCTTTGAACAAAAAAGCTCAAGGAAATGCCCAAGGCCTAAGTTCAAGCCCCAGGATAGGCACAAAAAGAAGAAATAAAAACCTAGTTTAAAGCTGGCTTCCTCCACAGAGGCTTCCATTTTTTTCTGCCAGTTACTAAAAAAACAGAAACATACATGTAAGACTTGGATAACTGAAATCATAACTCAAATTTATTGAACCACTGACATAATATTAATTTGGACTGAATATCCACAGGAAGCCTGTCTTGTGTTTATAAAATGTGTAGCACAAGTGTTCTTTTGTCCTGTATTCATAATCTAAATTCTAGACTTCTTTTACTTGAGCTGGTCCTATGCTTTGTCTCCTATCTCCTGCTATATTAGAAAGTCATGAAAACCAAAGCTCAACTTTGCCCTATTATAAGTCCAATGTTTTCAGGTAAAAAGTGTTCCTTTTGCGTCCCCTCTGAGGGCTCCCAGTTTTAGATTCATGCCTCCTCTAAATATTCTTTAATAACATATTGATGCATTCAAAGAGATGGTAATCTCAGGAAAATGGCAATACTGACAAAAGCTATCTACAAGTTCAATGCAATACCCATCAATATCTCAACAGCATTCTTTAATGAAATAGAAGAAGCAATCCAAAAATTCATATGGAATAATAGAAGACCCCAAATAGCAAAAACAATTCTTAGCAGGAAGAATGGTGCTGGAGGAATAACAATATCAAATTTAAACTCTATTATGAAGCCATAGTTATTAAAAAAGAAAAAAAAGCTTGGTACTTGCACATGAACAGGTCTGAGAACCAATGGAATAGAAATGAAGACCCTGAAATGAACCCACAGACCTATGGCCACCTAATCTTTGATAAGGAAGCAAAATAAACAGGATGAAAGAAAGATAGCCTCTTCAACAAATGGTGCTGGTAGAATTGGTTAAATACCTGTAGAAAATGGAAGTCGTATCCTTATGTATTACCCTGCATCAGAATCAACTCCAAATGAATCAAAGACCTCAATGTAAAGTCAGATACCCTGAAAATATTTCAAGAAGGAATAGGAGAAACATTAGGGCTCCTTAGCACAGGTTGAAACTTTCTCAAAAAAGACCCAGAAACACAACAAATCAAAGAAAGGTTGGATAAATGGGATTGCATTAAACTGCAGAGCTTCCAAAGGACATAGCTAGCAAGATAAATATGCCACAGATTGGGAGATATTCACGAGCTATACAACAGACAAGATTCTCATATCTAAAATATATTTAGAGCTCAAAAAATTAAATCCCCAAAAATAAAACCTGAAAGAAACAACCACACCATTAATAAGCAGGCTAAAGACAAAGACAGACTTCTCTGAAGAGGAAATAAAATGGCCAAAAGACGCATGAAATGTTCAACATCTCGGGCCATAAAAGAAATGCAAGTCAAAACAACATTGAGATTCTACCTCACCCCAGTTAGAATGACCATTATCAAGAAAACTATTAATAATAACAGATACTGGCTGGGATGAGGTCAAAAGGGAATGCTGCTACACTGTTGGTGGGAATGTAAACTTGTTCAACCACTTTGGAAAGCAGTATGGAGGTTCCTTAAAAGACAAAACATAAAGTTCCCCTATGACACTGCAGTTCCACTCCTGGGCATTCACCCAAATGATCACAAACAAGGCCACACCAAAGCTACCAGCACAACTGTGTTCATTGCAACAGTAGTTATCATAGCCAAGACATGGAATCAATCCAGATGCCCCTCACTAGATGAATGGATAAAGAAAATGTTATGTATATACACAATGGAATTCTATGCTTCCATCAGAAAGCATGGCATTGCCCCCATTCATAAAGAAATGGAAATACTTGGAAAAAAATCCTATTAAGTGAAGTAAGCCAGACCCAAAGAAACATAGGCTCCCTGATATCCCTCATTTGTAATAATTAGTGTTGTGTCTAGGATAGTTCTAGCAAAGGATCAAAATACCTCAATAGCTATGTACATAGGACTGTATGAAATGATACTAATCAAAATGAACTACGATATGGAAACAAGGTTGGGTTTTTTTTTTTTTGATGTTTTGTTGTTTTCTTAGTGTACTGTATGCAGTTATTTCTTTTCTTCTTTTGCCCCGCCCTCCTTTGGTTTACCTCCTGTTGTTATTGTTTTTTTATTTTGGTAGCCTTTGTATTTCATATAAATTTAACCGATTTGGGGATAGGAAGGGGAATCACAGAAATGGTGAGACAACAGTGATACTCACAAGACACTACGTTGGAAATGAACTTTAGGACTTGCGGGGTAGGGAATTGGGGGAGAGGGAAAGCAAGAGAAAACAAGCAGAAAACACTGAAAAGAAATGTACTCTACGTTACTTACGTAACTGTAACCCCTCTGTACATCACCTTTACAATTAAAAGATTCAATCAGGATAGTAAGTGTTTCTATGAACATTAAAAAACAAACAAAAAAAAAAAACCAAAGAGATGTTAATCACTTTCTATCCTACATCTTTAGTTGCTTTCTACAGGAGATGCTTGGTAAATCAAAACCAGAAACCGCAGTCAAGGTTGAATGTATTAAATTGAGAAAACATGAGAGAATTGTACTGCTAATGTTTAGAATTTAGTATCACTTGTATGTATGAGCACAGTGAGCAAATAATGAACATACTTTCCAAGAACCATAATTGCAACTCTGCCCTCATCAGTAACTACAAGCACTTTTTCATTAAGAAGTAAAAATGACTGAATAATCCAAATTAGCCTGAACAGAAAAAAGCTAGCAGCTGCCTAAAATGAAATGCTTGAGTTATGAGCCATGTGCCACTTTGGTTTATCTGCTGCCAAAACGTTCAGAAATTTTACTCAATTAACCATGTTGCTTGGGAAGGCCTGGTTACCCTGAATAAGAGCTGCCTAGTGATGAGTAAGAGGTATCCATGACACACAAGTTCAGACCTTGCAACTCAGTTTTTGTTGTTTGAACTTTCTTCTCTATTGTAGCTAGGGATCCAGCAAGGAATTTAAACACTTATGTGGTAACTCCATTCCTTCAGCCATTGTGTTGTTAAGCTCTAGTTAAGGAACTTTTAACACTTGTTCCCAGGAATACAAAATTTAGAAAACAGCAGCAATCAACATTTCTGATTTTATGTTTAAAACAGTATGATTTATATGTCTGCATACACTAAGATACACTTGTCTGTGTAGTACTACTCTGAAAAAAAAATAGCCTTCACAAAATATATGAAAAATAAATTAAAAAAACAAGTTTCACCTAAGAAAGCTTAAATGAAGTGGCTTTTGTCTCGAAAATGATACCTGTTGGAGCAGAAACTTCAAAAGTAATACCTGTTTAAACTTAGAAACTTTGTTAAAACATAGGGACAAAATTATGCAATATTTGAAAAGTAAAAACAGCCACATGCTGTTTACTTTATCTCATGTGGCCGTTTTCTTCCATGACAATGTTTTTTGTTGCTTGGGGAGATACTCCTGGTAATGTCACAAAGAATGGCTGTCTGACCCATATAGATTATGTACACATTGACTTACTAACGACAAGTTCTGCCTTAAAATCTAGGCATCATTTTGCTTCTAAACATTATTTTAATCTAAAAGCCAACTGACTGACAACGAGAGAATATAGTTTCTTCTCTAACTTATATACTACTTCTAAAGATAATTCTCAGGGAGAAGATTCAAGTATATTTGGGACAAATTTATATATAGTTGATCCTTTGAAAGACTGAACTTAAATGTATACACCAATTTCTTTTTTTTAATTTTTTTATTGTGAAAATACCATACAGAGGGGTTACAATTACATGTGCAAGGTAATGAGTACATTTCTTATCAAGCATTGTTGCCTCCTCCTTTGTTTCCCCTTGTGTACACCAATTTCTTACTAATTCCTAATTAATGTTTTATGACATCGTAGTCATTGCTTTGCAAAATTACACTTTTTGCAACTTTTCTTAAATGTGACCATATAATAAAAAATGATTCTGCCAGGCACTGGTGGCTCATGCTGATATCTGAGGATCACAGTTTGAAGCCAGCCCAGGCAGAAAAGTCCTTAAGACTCTTATTGTCAATAAACTACTAGGAAAAAGCCTAAAGTGGTGCTGTGACTCAAGTGGTAAAGCACTAGCCTTGAGCACAGAGACTCAGGGAGTGCCCAAGCACTCCCAGAAGAAGGAGGAGGAGGAGGAGGAGGAGGAGGAGGAGGAGGAGGAGGAGGAGGAGGAGGAGGAGGAGGAGGAGGGGGAGGGGGAGGGGGAGGGGGAGGGGGAGGGGGAGGGGGAGGGGGAGGGGGAGGTGGGGAGGAGGAGGAGGAGGGGGAGGGGGAAGGGGGAGGGGGAGGGGGAGGGGGAGGTGGGGAGGGGGAGGGGGGAGGAGGAGGACGGGGAGGAGGAGGACGGGGAGGAGGAGGAAGGGAAGAGGAGGAGGAAGGGAAGAGGAGGAAGAGGAGAGAAAAAAGAAGAATAATTCTATGCTTTTATTTAGAGGAAAATGAACGTATAACCTTCTTTGTCGTGTAGAAGTGAAGAAAAACTTCTGCAATGAAATGTTCATTTAACTCCTCAATATCAATCACGTTTCTACTTTTATAAAATTTCCAACAACCCATTGTATGTAGAAAGCTTAAAAATTGCATGTATCATTGTAAATTTTAGGAAAATTGTGTAGGCCTATATTGGACTTTCTATGGGGGAAGGGTGCTGGTACTGGGGCTTGCTTTTAGAGCTTGGGCATTGTTTCTGGGCTTTTTTTTTTCTCAAGGCTAACTCTTTACCACTTCAGTTCACAGCTCCACTTCTGGTCTTCTGATGATTAATTGGAGATAAGAATCTCAAAAGTTTTCTGGTGGGGCTGTCTTTGAACCATAATCCTCAGATCTCAGCCTCCTGAGTAGCTATAAATAGAGGTATGAACCACTGGCACCTGGTGGTTTGTTTTGTTTTGTTTTTGAAAGAGCAAGTTGTATAAATAGAAGTTTATGTCACATTGTTTTGGTTACATACAGGTGCAAGAGAATTAATAAAAAGCTCTATGTTCTGAATGAGCAACTTGTTTCTTTTTAAACTGTTTTTATTCATTTGTTGTTTCTAATCCTCTACTTAAACAAATGTACCTTCACTTGTTTAAATCCAGTTTTCCCTTCAAGAACTTTTACATGTCACCTCTACAAAAAAAAAATTCATTAATTCCCCACCCCCATCCCACAACTAAATTATAGTCAATCTATGCTCTGTGTGCCTTGTTGCTCTTTCTGAAGTTCCCTGAAGAGCAGTTAAGTTTTCTGAGTTCTCAGCATGCCTGCTCCATCTCCTACTAGAGTGTAAACTTCTGGAGGTCAGAGGTCCAGTCTTGTTCATATTTCTTTACCAGGTAGATTCTTGGTGAAACCTAAGTTTTCAAACTGTATTAGATTTAAAACATGGATGTGGTATGTCTTCCTAAAAAAATAAATAAAGCATTTAAAATTTTGAATTTCCTTTTCTACAATGGTGGCACTTTAAAAATGCTATTTATATATGTTATCCAGAATCTGACACATTCCCAGGTTAAACATTGTTCTTACTACCTAAGGCCTATAAATTTTAGCCATAATCACTTTCATGTAAAACATTGATGTAAAATTTGATTGCTGTTATTGTTATTTTTGTTTAGTTTGCTTTTTTAAATAAGCATTTCTCATGTAGCTGTTAAATTATAGTCCCATGCTCTCAAAAGTTTGATATTCACTCTGTGGTAAAATGAAGACATGGCTTTATTTTGTTGACTACAATGTAAACTTCTACACCACCATATGGACCAGTTAAATCTCGATTGAATCAGGGTAGCAAGAACTAAGTTGCTTCTGGGACCAAGTATATCCAAATTAAGGTAAGAAGAGGGAAAATTCAAGCCTTGTATAAACCAGTGTGGTCTTTTTTAGATATGTTCTGGTGCACTGCCTTTGCTTCATATTTCCAAATTCAGTAGTCCATCCTTTCCTAAAGATAACCAAAGTTTTCTGGATTCTGATTTTATGTTCCTCAGGTTGCTTCTAGCTATATACTGTTCTTTCAAAACTAGAGTTGTGTTTTAAAATATTTGAAAGTAAAAAATAATAAATTGTGTATACCATCCACACTTTCCAAAATTCATATTTAGTTACTAATTATATCCCTTTTGTCTCTGCAGTCTGCACCAATTTTCAAAATATGACTTGTTGAGTAAAGCACCTAAAAGCTTCAGAAATGCATATCATCCTTCAATAAATAGGCCAGTTATATCAAAGATATTTGAAACATTAAAACACAGTATTCGCTGGCTTGTATGACAATAAAATTAGCACATCAAAAACTTTTAAGCTCTTTAAGAGTGTTGTCTTCTCAAAAATCTCTCATAAGTGTATCTAACTAAATTGTACTTCTCAGTTTCCTCCTCTAAAACTTATTTCTAGTGTGTACCTTGTGAAAGTAACTGTCTACATTTTATTATGATTGTATATAATCAATGATACATTCAATATTTTTTTGTAATTTTTTAGGAAATACTGCTTCTTTATTCATGAAAGGGTAGCAAACTTGAAAGGCCAGCATTGTTTACCATGTTTTAAAATTAAAATTATCTCAATAAATAGTATTCAAAGGCTGCCACATGGCCAAATGAATTACACTGGATTCATTTTTTTTTTTTTTGTCTTTTCTTTTTTTGGTACTGGGGACCGAACCCAGGATGTTGCACTTGCTAGGCAAGCACTTTGCCACTGAGCTACATCCCAGCCCGCAAAAAAAGATTTAAGACATTGATTGTGTTCATTCTTACGTTGTTTGAATTTTTTAATTTTCTTGAAATCAATAGGACAAGAAGTCAAAAATGCTATCAATTCTTAGGTTTTTGTTTTGAACATCTAGAATTTCTCTCAGGTAATTTTTTTACTAAGAATTTGATTCTAGGATCTCTTATGTCTTTGATACCACCTATCTAACTCATAATCCTCTTTTCGAACTTTCCATTGGAGCAAAATGAGTCAGAGAATTGATGGATTTTATAAGCTATGAGCAGGCATTTCTATAGCTAGAAGTACAAAAATGCATCCATCCCTGAGCTCTTGTAAGCTACTACCTCCCTATCTGCTGCTGTTAAAAGCTGAAACTTGTACCATCCTGGTTAATGTTTTGACAGATTTTATCATAAACTTTGCTGTTGTAAATTCGCCTTGAGCCAAAATTTAACAAGTTGCAAGCTTAGAAACAGTTTTTACTGTTGGTGATCCAGAAAAGGAAATAAATCAGATATGCTCTTCTGAATGATAGGAGGTACATTTTAACTCTTTACAAGTTACACATTACTTGATATTTGGGAGAAATTCACATTCTCTATGTTAAATTATCACTAAAACCATACATAAACATTTTTGTGACTCTTGCAAGGGAGATGATACATACCAAAAGAAGTATTATGTGACTTAGATATGCTCAGTAAATTTTATAATCAGAATGTAAACAAAATATTTTGGGTTTTATATTAAAATTCTTTTACCATAGTATGTAAAATGAGAGACAGTGTAACCTATCAATATATGACTGATTCAAATACCATGTAGTAGCCACTTAGTTTTCAAAGTTTTTCAGAAAGTTCTTTTATCAGACTTTATTTAAAACATCTTTCATCTAGTATTTTGTAACCACTTGGAGTATTTTATTAATCATGCTCCCAATCACTGCTATTCCTAAGAGCCAGTAGATCTAGACTTTTTTCTCTCTCTCTAAAACATCTTCAGTGACCATGACCATTCATATTTACCTATAAATGCATTTGTACACAGGCTCAGCCATAGCACATTAGTGAATACAAAAAGAGTTATTACTCAGTTCTTTACCCTAGAATAAATCAAATCAACAAATATTTATTGAATGTCTTCTATGTGCAAATAGCCCCAGACTGGTCAGCATTTAAAAGCCACCCAACTTTTTACATAGACAAATCAAAGCATTATTATTTCAAGCATTGCAGAAGCTGCTTCCATGTCCTTCAGGTGACAGAGCTTATGTGGACCCTGAAATTACTGATAAAGACCAGGAGAAAGCTAAGACACATGTACACTGAGGAGAAAGAATACCCTAGAAGGCTACCACCGATGGACTGCATCATGTATGTATGTGCATGTGAGCTTATATATATGAGTGTGTGTTATGTATGTATGTATGCATGTATGTACTGTTCACATACACATGCATAAGCACAAAGAAAACAATAAATTTTAGAGCAGTCGACTCTGTTGACATTAAAATAGGCATTCATACTAGAGTTCAGAGCTTTGCTTTTAAAATAATCTTAATATTTGCCTAGCATTAAATTCTAGGGTACTACAACCCATTGTATAATAGAAAAAATACTCATCCTGGAGTATCCTGTTGTACCAACTAGGTTGCATCTCACTAATCAATAGATGTATGATGAAAAAAGTGACTCCTACATTGTTACTCCAGAAAATTATTGAAGAGGCCTAAATAAGAAGTTAATATTACCATGACTGCAAGTTGCTTCAATAGGAGGTACTACTTAAAGCTTATCTTTAAATAGCAATTTTGCCTCCTATTGGTAGGCTAGGTTTAAGTTCTACAGAAAAACCAAATCAGATTCTTTCAATGGCATTTTCCAGCAGATGCTTTAGTCTGAAATTTCTCAGTTTTAATATTCAAAGTGTGTATTTCTCTTATGAAATTGTTATTAAGACTAAAACTTGATTCAAAGGTACCTTTTCATGTTTCTTTTTGATTATTTGGCACTTTGCCTGTATTATTTTCAAAACACCCTGAATGCTCTGTGGTAAATTTTGGATTTCTTCTCACAGATAAACTGGTAAAACCATCTAATTCTTCAACATAGTAAGCTTTTTGAAGGTATGACTATCTACATTGCTTTGGTATCTTTCATTTATATTCTTCATATCTTGTAATAAGTGTCTTTGGAATATGCTAATTTCACATGAGTGAGTGATAAATTTGAGTGACTCAAATCTAATGTTCATATTCATAAGGAAAAATTATGTTTCGATTTGTTTCGAATTTTCACATCATCTTTTACCCTCTTAACTAGAATTCCTTACTACTGAGACCCTCTTACCTGGGAACTAGCCTGGTTTCACCTGCCCCCTTGTGGTATTCCTATCTGAAAGGTTAATTAATTTTTTGAAATTTAGATTTTGTATTACGTAGCTTTCATTACCTTTGCTTACCAGTTCAGAGGCAGAGAAGTTTTCTTCCCTTAGTCACTGACTAACATACAAAATGGAAGGTATTTATTTAAAGTTTTAATCTAGGTCAGATCACAGAAAGGAAATAGGGCACTCTAAAGAAATGAGTAGGTTCCAACAGTTTGGAATAACTAAATTCTATCTAGGAACACAACTAGTGACTGGCAGATTGATATACTAAACAAAAACAAAAGTCGCCCGAAAACACCTTAAAACCAAGTTTATTCTAATGTCCCTGTTTCCTTTTTTTGTATGTGTGAAGGAGGAGAGACGGCTGCTATATTTTATTTAAATTTGAAATGAATTGCACAAATTATAAGTACAAAAAATGTTATATGATGCATTTGATATGTTTGAACATAACTAGATTTTTATTGCCCAAACAAAAAGGGCCTCCTTCTTCCCATGCCACATGACTAAGTTTGACCCATTCAACTGAAGTTGATAGGATTTTCACATGGAAAAGGGATATATGTATTCAGGGAGTGACTTTACCTGGCCATAAATTGCTAGATTAAAGACTTGACAGATAGGATTCTAGTTAATAAATAATAATGTAAAAATAAAAGAAAGGAAAGGGGAAAGTAAAGCACTATTTACAAAACATAAACTATTTGTCTTTCTTAGAAGGAGATGATAGATTAATTAATTATTTTTAGCAAACCATAAGTAAATCTCTTTTCTTCTGTTAACTGAAGAATATTTCTAGCAAGAAAGTTTTGCTTCTGTTCATTACTGTTCCACTTCCCATCCCTACACTCACCCAGGTCTAATGGGACTAAGGAATAATGAAACTCTTGCCTTTTAAACATCGTGTTACCTCACACAAGATCTAGAAGAAACAATACAAGCTTTAATATAGCTATTTATGGGCTAAATCAAAATTTTCTAATGTCTTCTACTGATTTGCAGTTTCTCTTACATTTATAACAGTTGACCTACTAACAGGTTCTCAGAAACAGGTTCAAATTTTGGCAGGCTTACCTCATCTCTTTGTCCTTCCAAAGTACATAAATGCTAAACTGTGTTCACAGTGGGGAAGGGAGAGTCATTCCAAGGAGACTTGAAAAACCAAGAGCCTTTCTGCTACCTACCAAGTTGCTGCCATCCTCTCTAAAGAAATAAAGTTTTTCAGTGTTCCCTTGGCATAATTTCTTCTACCTGGATAAAGCACAGGTGACTGGGAGTCTGCCTTATCTCCCCAGGGCATTAGTCACTCTATAAAACTTAAATTTATTATGAAATGCTTTGTTTGTGCTCACATATATCTTCTCTGGGAAGTTGGAAACAAAGGCATGTCCTTAAAGACTCCATTTGGGGAAACATGTCCTCCTTTGGAATTTAACCTTAATTTGAACCAAGATCTGTGAAAGAAAAGCACTTTAGTGTATTGTTCCCCTGCTCCACCCTTCAATCCCCTTATCTAAAAGGAGCTACTTTTGCTTGGTGATTTTTAACTCTCCCAAATCCAAACATTACTTTCCTGAGTTTAAAATTTATCTTTGAAAAGAGGTATATTGAAATAATTGTCATAGCTATACTTTGCTTCAAGAGTGAGTAGTTTTATGACATATACTAGTTGTGATATTTTTCAAGTTACATGACTACATGGCAAATTTATACTTTGATATCTTCACTGTTCTATTTGTTATTATAAGATCTACTACAAAGAATATTTAATTGCCCCAAAATTTATTTCCTACACATCTTTTCTAAGCTCCTCTTACTAGAAAGTATTGTCATAGATGCATTGTTTTCACTTTATTAGAAGTAGAAAAAAAATAGAATTAAAGTTTATATTAGGAATTATGAGTTACCATTAGAAGAAAAAAAAATTGGCCTCTTATTTTCCCATAGTCTGTTTGACGGGTCTTTGTTTCCAGTATCTAAGAAGTGCATATGGTACGAATCAAAAGGAAAGGAAAGAACCAAAGATAACTTCAAATTCCCATATGTATCTATATCATAATGGGAAAAACAGGTTTGGGGGGAATGTCACAATGTCCCAAACCAACATACCATCCTGAGGCTACTTCCAGGGGAGGGTCTTACCTATTTTAGACAAGCCAATCACAATCTAACAAATTGACTAAAGGGACTAGAAGAAGAGGTAGGGGTAAGAGTAACATAAATTAATAGCCCAGAGACCCTGAGACCAACAACTGTTTCCCCATCTCACAGCTGATTCTTTGAGTGGTCTTTGCTTCCTTTAAAAAAAAAGTTCTTTGTTCTTTGTTACCTTACTATAACTGTGCTCTTCATTCAAGGTTTTATTTCTATACTACCAGAGGACAAAAACCTACCATGCTCAAGCATCAGTTATTAAATCCCCAAATACTTCCAAAACTATAGTTCTTTACAAAACAAAATCACCAGTGTGTAGGAGTGGTTCCTAGCCAAGCACTAGTGGCTTATGCCTGTAATGCTAGCTAGTCAATAGGCTGAGCCCTGGAGGACCAATGTTCAAAGTCAGACCAGGCAGAAGAGTCTGTGAGATTCCCTTTAACTAACCATCAGAAATCTGTCCTGGATATTTGGCTTAAGAGCACAGCAGTGAGAAGAAAGCATGCAGGCCTGGAATTCCAGCTCTGATACCAGCGAGGGAAGGAAGAAGGGGGGTTGGGGGAAAAGAGAAGGAAGGAAGGAAGGAAGGAAGGAAGGAAGGAAGGAAGGAAGGAAGGAAGGAAGGAAGGAAGGAAGGAAGGAAGGAAGGAAGGAGGGAGAGGAGGGAGGGAGGAAGAAGGAAGGAAGGAAGGAAGGAAGGAAGGAAGGAAGGAAGGAAGGAAGGAGGGAGAGGAGGGAGGGAGGAAGAAGGAAGGAAGGAAGGAAGGAAGGAAGGAAGGAAGGAAGGAAGGAAGGAAGGAAGGAGGGAGAGGAGGGAGGGAGGAAGAAGGAAGGAAGGAAGGAAGGAAGGAAGGAGGAAGGAAGGAAGGAAGGAAGGAAGGAAGGAAGGAAGGAAGGAAGGAAGGAAGGAGAAAGAAAGAAAGTGTATGGGAGGATGGGAGTCAGTATTTAGCGAAGTGGTAGAATATTTGTCTTGTTTGCATGTATATAGCCATAGTACACATACGCACATACAAGTACATATGAATGTGTTCATAAAAATATAGGACAGAATTGTCCTCACATACTAATGTGTGTGTGTGTGTGTGTGTGTGTGTGTGTGTGTGTGTGTGTGTGTGTGTGTGTGTGTGTCCTAGGACTTGAATTCAAGGCCTAGGGATGCTCCTTGAGCTTTTATGTTCAACACTAGAGCTCTACCACTTAAGCCACAGTCCACTTCTGGCTTTCTGGTAGTTAGTTGGAGATAAAAGTCTTTCCTGCCCAGATTGGCTTTGAATTGCTATCTTCAGATCTCAACCTTCTGAGTAGCCTAGGATTACAGGCATGAGCCACCAGTGCCCAGATTCCTGGATATTAATTTTAAGTTGTAAGCATGTGACAGACTTCTTCATTGACTGTAAGGCATATTATGCAACAAAACCATATTAAGTAAAATTTAAATTTTTAAATAAAAATTTTGTTCATGGAAGGTATTTATTTTACTTGATTTTTATATGTCTTTGAACGTCTTAGGAAACACTTAAAAATAGCTAAGTTACTATAATCCTTACTGAATAAAATTACAATGTGACAGAGTTATAAGAAGTATGATTAGGGGCTGGGAAGGTGGCTCAGTGGTAGAGTGCTTGCCTTGCATGCCTGAGGCCCTGGGTTCCATTCCTCAGCACCACATAAGCAAAAAGAAAAAAAGCCGGAAGTGGCACTGAGGCTCAAGTGGTAGAGCACTAGCCTTGAGCTGAAGAGCCGAGGGACAGCGCCCAGGCCCAGAGTTCAGGCCCCACGACCGGACCTCCCCCCCCCCCCAAAAAAAAGAAGTATGATTAGTAAACACTGGCAGTGGGTGACATTCAGGGCATAAAAGGACCAACTATGAAACACTTAAACCTAATAATCACATATTAATCATTTAATTATTTGTAAATATAGCTCATGAACAGTATCAGAAAAGGTAAAAGTAATGTTCTTAAGAAGAATGTTTGTACTCTGTTCTGACTTGAAAGTCCACATGACAATTGTTATTTTTTTTGTTAGATTTGGAAATCACCAGTATTTTTTCCTATGCATAAATCTTGTGGAAAATGTTGTTTGTTTTTTAGTAAGAATTCAGTCAAAACCTTACCAGGTGAGGGGAATACAAAACTGAACAAGACAGTCTGATCTCATAAGAAATCATAGTCCAGAATAAATAACTTGTATAAATATTTATAATATGGTATGGTAGATGCCATAATAGAGAGAGGCTCAGAATGTTTTGCCCAGTGAAAGGAGATCTTGCCTTATCGATGATATTAAGGAAAGCTCCCCAATGGAGATGTTTGAGCTGAGTGCCACTAGGAATGGCCATTAAGAAGTTCTTGGTGACTTCTATGAGAAAGTTTTCAATTACATTTATGTAAGATCAAACTTAGATGTCAGTGAACCAAGAGTTAGAAATTGCTTAGAAATTGAGACAGTGGATGCATTAGCTTTAAATTGCTATCACCTAAATACCTGAGAAAAGCAATTTAAAGGAGGAAATCATTTGTTTTACCTCACAGTTTCAGAGGGTTTAGTGCATGGTCGGTTGGCCCCTTGGATTTTTGGCAGAATACCATGGTAACCAGAGCATGGAGAAGAGAAGGCTTCTTACTTAGGACCTTCAAAGGCATGCTCTGTGACCTGCTTCCTCCAGCTAGCCCCCACTGCATGGTGTTCACCATGCAGCCACCAGCTGCGATCAAACTGTAATAGTAGATATAGACTTTACTTTTTCAGGAAGTTACTTTCTAACTTGCTAGTTGCTGCTTCTGAAAAGATTTGATAAGGAATGTTGTTCACATTGCATAACAGTTATGTGCTGGCAGTAGCATTGGATGTCTTTCTGTGGCTACCAGTGAAATGTTTTACTTATTTAATGTCAATGACATGAAATCTTTCAGCAAGAGATCTAGTACTTGAAGAGGGTTACATCTACACCCTTGCATTATAAATGTCTTTGATTTCCAATTCTTTACTCTTTTTTCTATTTTGGAGGTCCATGGTCTAAATTACCATGTACGCAATCATATTTACTTGGCTGGTGACTATACTACAACATCCTTCCAAAGATGTTCATGCACCTCTAATTTTCAATCTGTACCACAGATGCTAACTTCAACAAAGACTCAATTATATTCCTCTCCAGTATATATTATAAAACTTTAATACTATCACCCTTTCAAGTCCTTGCTAGTCTTTCATCTTCTTGCTATTTGTCAACAATCTTCAATAGAGGTCTTTTACTTCTGGAGTATTCTGCCTCTACTTCTACTAACAGGGCCTACATTGTTTATTTCCTTTATATAGTACAACTACTTTGATAATTTGATCTAACTTTTTCTCTATGAAGGTGCTACATGATGTAATCCAAACTCCAGCAGGAGTTCTGTTTAGTAATCCATTTTCTAAGTGTTAAGGTTTGCTCTTCAGGATGATGTTAATCTGTGGGGTTTTGGCCCTTTAGGTAAAGCAAACATCATAGATTAAATAGTACCAAGAACTTAAACTCTAGAACTATAGAACCAGATGATCTTTATTGACTAATCATCTGAAGTTTACAGGAAAATAAATGCTACCTTAACTATGACCTCAAATATATGCCAACTAGTAAAATATGGATAAAACATGAAGTTGAAGCTTAAACACAAGATAACTAAGAGGGCCTCAGATAAATCACCAAAACCTGATGGATAGGGTCTTAATAATAAGGAAACATTTTTACTTTTGGCTATAACACAGTTGCTAGGATCAGATTAATTTACTCTCTTAGAATAACCATAAAACTTGGACATAAAACAAAACAAAACAAAATGTGAATGCTCTAGAGAACAACCAGTTCGCCCATGATCTCAGGTACCTACAATCCTGGCGAAAGCAAAAACATATTGACGTGAATCCTGCACTCAAGGTTGTATTTTCCAGTCCCAGTGTTTGCTGATTCAATGACTAGATGGATCATCGAGATATAACAAGTGCAGCATTCTTGAGTTTGTGGTAGTTTCACTGGATGGAGGGAGAAAAATGGAGTTTAGCATTAAATTAAGCAGCTATGATTAAAAGAAAAGTACTACAGACAGCTGAAGCCATCATTCTATATGCAATTTTCACTCAAGACCCTTTTCTGATTTCTCAGAGGCTTAGACTCAAGACACACAGAAACAAAGCAAAAAACTCTAGGAAGATAAAAGCTAAGGAGAGTATTTGTCAGTTTCCTGAGATTCACCAAAGAAGAGAGACTCAACTTTTTGTTTAGATCCTGGAAAAGCTATAACACAACAATAAGAACAAATTCAAGTAGGCCAATTTTAACTATACCAAAGGAATCTCTCCAAACTCATGAAAAAAAATTTAAATCTCTCTAAGACAGTATCAGCTGGAATCCCTACTTTTCATCAGTCAATTCAGTTATTAATTAGTTATTATTTCATAGTAATTCAATAAATAATAACCAGTCATGCCAGAGGGAAAAAGCCAAATAATCAAAAAATCAAGAGAAAATAGAAACTTAATCTGCACATGATATAGGTTTTGAAACTAGCATACACAGAATTTAATGGAAATCTTAGAACTGACAACTATGAGTTAAAATTTAAAATACAAGCTGGGTGCCGGTGGCTCACACTTGTAATCCTAGCTAATCAGGAGGCTGAGATCTGAGGATCGAAGCTCCCAGCCAGCCTGGGCTGGAAAGTTCATGCAACTTTTATCTCCAATGAACCATTAAAACAAAGCCAGAAGTGGCACTGTGGCTCAAGTGGTAGAGTGCTAGCCAAAAAAGCTCAGGGACAGTGTCCAGGCCTTGCATATAAGCTCCAGAACTGACAAAACAAATAAATAAAATTAAAATTCAGCTGGATATGGTGGCCTCCTGTAATCCAGCACTCAGGACACTGAAGGACCTCAAGTTTAAAATCAGCCTGGCTTGTATGGTGAGCCCCCTTGCATTTACTTAAATAAACAAATATAAGAATTCAGCATTTAATTTTAGTAACAGATATAAGAGCCATAAGAAAAGGGGACTTAGGCATTGAAAGAGAGGCAGCCAATGAGCCATTCAAATTGAAGAAGAGAATAAAAAGAGATGAAAAGATATTTGAAATATAGGAAACAATATAAAGAACATGTATATTGAAGTTTAGCGTGTGTGCATTGGAGTCCCAAGATAGAAAAAAAATATGGAATAACATCAGTGTTTGAAGATATTGGCTAGGAATTTCCAAAATGAATGAAGATGTCATGCCACTGAAAAAAGAGACTCCAGATGGCACTGAGGAGTCTGAGGCAGGAGGATCACAAGCCCACCCTTGGCTACACACAGAGTTCTAAGCCAGTCTTGGCTAATTGATGAGACTCTGATAAAGAGGGGGAAGAATACTAGAGGGAGGAAAAAGCACATAGACACATCACAGCTAGATTAAACAGGTACAAATGGGTAGATATCAAGCGGAGTTCTGTTGGCTCATGCCTGTAATCCTAGTTGCTCAAGAGGCTGAGATCCGTAGATGTGGTTCAAAGACACCAAGAAAGTCCATAAGCCTCTTAGTATCTCTAGTTAGCAAAAAGTAGGATGCGGAGGTGTGGCTCAAGTTGTAGAACACCAGCCTTGAACAAAAATGCTGAACAAAGGCATGCAGACCCTGAGTCCAAATTCCAATGCCAGAACAAAAAGATAATAGACAAATGTATAGATAGACATATAGAGGTATAGATTTTGATGAGATAGATAGGTAACTGATATAGATAAATCTTATAAGTGATACCCCACCAATACCAAGTAGAATTTGAAAGAATTGACAGGGAACCTGCCTATGCTATAGAACCTACCCTGATGAGGAAACTGATATTTTCTACCACTGGAGGAAGCTCAGGTACACAGAATTTGCCTAAGCAATTCCTGTCCCCCACTAGGAGGCTACATCTAGAGACAGGTAACAGCTATCTATTGTGGGAGAACAAAGATGATTAAAGACATTTCTGCAAGGAAGAGAACTTGTTGAAATCTGAGGGAGTAAGGGAGAGAGAAAGAACGAGAATAAAGCAAAACTCCTTCAGGCCTCCTGGCTCCATACTAAGCACAGCTTGGCAGCTTGGCCCACCATGGTAGGAAGTTTTAGCCTGTTGTATACTGAAGATATCCATGATAACAACAAAATCCAACTCACCTCAAATGCTGAAAAGTTAGCCCAACTTCTGATCTCACAGAAGAAGGAATTCCCATGTTAGTCATTTATCTCAATCTCTATTATTCTTTATATGCAACACCTGGCATTTAAATTTTTAAAAAGCAACATTAGGAAAAGAGCTACATGAAATGATAAAATAATAGAAAAAGTCTCAGAAATGCCTCGAGTTAATATTAGTAGAGATTTGAAAAAAAACACTTGAAAGTTAAAAAGACAATACTATCAAAATAGTAGAATAAGACTGACAGCTGACTTCTCAGAGAACAAAATAAAGTAATATCTTTAAGGTTCTACTAGTAAAACAAAAAAATTAGAATTTAATTCTCATCAAAACTGAGACAGTCTCACCAGCCCAACTCCACTAAAAGTAATACTAAAGTTAATATTCAACAAGAAAATGATCATGGAAAGAATCATGATGATCCTGGTGATACAGAAGGAAGGAAAACAATGGAGAAGTAGTAAATATGTGAGATAATACAAATGACTACTGATGGTTTTCATGAAATAAAAGTACATATTGTTCAAAATATCTATTACAACCAAATGTACAATTCCCATAGTTAAGTAAATAAAGCACAGATTCGAGAGAAACACCATCCATATGGTCATCTAGTCTACACTTAAACATTTAGTGTTGAGAGGGTCATTATTTTCTGAGAATACCTATTCATTCTGCAACCATGTTCTAAATGTCTTTATATCAACTGTAATATATAATTCTGTAATTTCTGACCTTGACAAACACATGTAATAACTCATGCTATTCTCACACACACATGCTTGGAATGTGATCAGTTCTGACTGAAATGTTTTATTCTGTGGCCAAATATCCTCAGTCGAAGCTATTCTTCACAAGACAAGACTTCTTATCTATAACAGAATCTTACAAATGAACCTAACTTTGTTTCTCACACATCCCAACACATGATTGAAATCTTGTTCTGTATTTTTTTATCCTATGTGTTCAGTTTAACATGGCACTTTCCTTTTCTATAAGAGGAGAAGACTACTATATAATTCCAAATTTTCCTTCTGGGAACTCTATCCTTAAGAAGTAGGATTTGAGCCGGGCGCTGGTGGCTCACGCCTGTAATCCTAGCTACTCAGGAGGCTGAGATCTGAGGATCGCGGTTCAAAGCCAGCCGGGGCAGGAGAGACCGTGAGACTCCTATCTCCAGTAAACCACCAGAAAACCGGAAGTGGCGCTGTAGCTCAAGTGGTAGAGTGCTCGCCTTGAGCTGAAGAGCTGAGGGACAGCGCCGAGGCCCAGAGGTCAAGCCCCACGACCGACCAAAAAAAAAAAAGAAGAAGTAGGATTTGAGCGTTCAGGATATGAAGCTAGAAATGGTACATAGACAAGAACTGGCTAAAAGTCTGGAGATTATTTTAATAGATAATGGACAGTAGTATAGACTAAGTTATGACCTTTTTCATAGTAATAAAAAGAGAGATTGTAAGTGGAGTCACTGGGATTATTGACAGGGCACATTATTTGCATATGTGTAGCAATAAAAGGGATGAATCAATGGTGACTAAGACTTTTCAACCCCCTATTACTAAGACAGTGAGAGAGTGAGCCAGAGGTTCTTTGTTATGGAAAGAATTTTTTTTTTAATTTAAAACCTTGTAGACAAGATTTAAGATCCATATAGAAATAAGATGGGGGTTTTGTTAAAAGACCCAAGATGAGCTTTCAGCTGGCTTTTTCATAATTCAGGCCATGGAACAAAGAAACAAAGGGCCATCAATGTCTTCTAGCCAGACTATCAGGTGCATACCTATAGTTGAGCAAGTTGTTTTATTGCTCATTGCAAATAAGAGGACCACACACCATGGGGAACTTAAGAGCGTGTTAGAAAGGGCTGGGCTTGTATTTAGATGGAAGCTGTCAGGACATATGTGTAATTCTATGGTAGGATGTCTTCATAAATCATAAACTAGAAAAAGAGAAGTCTAGAACAAAGCTGGAATTGTAATTTGCAAAGAAGCAATATTCTTGTTCACTAGAAGAATGCTATTTTTATGATTTTACACAGTTACCTTGTTCTTATCTGTGCTTAAAGAACATTACAAATCAGGTTTAGTTTTGCCTCATTCCTCCATGTATAGTTACAGGGTGGCCTTGTGTAATACTGGTGCTTGGTAAATATGTTTGTCCTGGGGGGGAGATAGGACTCCTTCCACACCTAATGAAGGATGCACCTGGAATAGAAATGGACAAGCAGGAATATTGGGTAATTGAAGAAATAGATGACAGGTATAAATCTTTTTTTTTTTAACAGTGGAGGTAAAAACAAAATCATCTGCTAAAGTTTAAGAGAAAGGGAGAAAAAAAAAACCTTGGAAAAGTTTGAGTTACCCCAGAAGTTGTCTGTTGAATCCACAAAAGAAGCTATTTCCTATGAAGTCATCTATGTTATTAAATAACAATGCAACTGTTGTTACACATCATGAATTGACAGAGGATTTAGGAGTGTTGAGGCCTTTTAGCTTCTAAAAACATTAGATGTGTTACCATCTTTTATGTGACGGATACAAACAAATCTTATAAGAAAAACCCGTTGTAGGTTAAGTGTTACTTGATACAAATAATTTGTAACCTTTATTTTTGGCTTTTGGACTGCATCTCCCAAAGACGGTGGAAATCTTACTGTTTTTCACAGCCACATCAAGCAGGGACAATGGCCACCCAGTGTTCGTTATTATCCAGAGAAAAGAATATTAACCCTTTCACCCATCCTCCGAAAAATGGACTCCTTACTTCCACTTGAATTCTGTTTACGTTTATCTAAATAACTAGATGCCTGGATCGTTCCTGGCATTAGGTGTGATTGAGAGATAACTCACTTAGAGGCAGCCACAGCAGCAGTAGTTTTCTGTGCATGCCGAAGCCCTGCTCTTGTGAGCATCAAAAGGAGATGAAGCCTGATTAACCATTTTGAAATCTATCGGATGAGGAGAAGTCCTTACAAAACAACTTTTATACGCTTTAATTAAAAACGTGTTCCGGCAGCTCAGAGCTGAATGGGCTTCAGGGGGAGCAGGGCTGAGCCCGTTGCTATGACGACACCAAATCTTTTCAGCCTGGCCCTTCCTGGGCACACTCTGAGTGGCTGTCCCCATCCATTGATTTATCTCTGCCCCATCTCTAGGCCTACCTCCCCTCTCCCACCACTTTCTGCTGCTCTCGTTCTGGGATGGCTCCCTTGTTGGGCTCCTTCATCATCATTTTGTCCCTTACATTTTTTTCTAGCAGTTTCTATATTCTGTTCCTCTTGAAAATAAATTGCTCTCCTGAGTTAATTTACTTAATTTATGTCTTGTCAATTCATAGTAGCCACTGTTTACTCTCCCTCTTGATGAATCCAGTTTTTAAAAAGAATAGAGCATTAGAGATGATTGATTGGAATATCTTGTCAATGTATATGGAAGGGTAACACTGCAATCCTATCTATCCCCTAGTAACTAAAGTAAGTTAATAACTTTTTTTTAAAAGATACAGTGCCAGGGGCTGGGAAGGTGGCTCAGTGGTAGAGTGCTTGCCTTGCATGCATGAGGCCCTGGGTTTGATTCCTCAGCACAGCATAAGCAAAAAGAAAAAAGCCGGAAGTAGCAGTGTGGCTCAAGTGGTAGAGCGCTAGCCTTGAGCTGAAGAGCTGAGGAGCGCCCAGGCCCAGAGTTCAGGCTCCATGACTGGACCCCCCCCCCCCCAAAAAAAAAGATACAGCGCCAAAGAATCACCATGTTTTACAATTTTTACATTTAAGGTTGAACACTGGCTAAAATACCTTTCTTCCTATTGCAGTGGGTAACTAAGAGGAAAAGTTCTATTTAAGTCTGTTAAAGTCAATTTGTGCTTGTTCTTAAAATCCCCAGTTATTCTAAAAACACTATTATTTAGTAATAGTTGTGCATGTAAAATTTTATAACAAGTATTTAGTGCAAATAGTAGGGGAAGCAGACATTTAATTAAGAAGGCTGTTGTGTTTGTTTTGTTTTGTTTTGTTTTGTTTTCCCAGTCATGGGGCTTGAACTTGGGGCCTGGGCATTGTCCCTTAGCTGTTTTAATCAAGGCAAGCACTCTACCTCTTCCAGTTTTTACTGGTTAATTATAAACAAGAGTCTCATAGACTTTTCTTCCCTCAGATCTCAGCCTCCTAAGTAGCTAAGATTACAGGCAGGAGCCACCAACTCCAGGCTAATTATTTTTTAAAGTTATAATCATTATGTAGGGAAATAAATAGAACTCAACACTATAAGATGTTATTTTATATGAATCAAGAATTGAGTAGAACTTATCCCTCTCAGGTCTCAGCAGCCAACTTAAGGAAAGGTAATTTCTTTGCAGTCTTGTACTCAGCAGGATTGTATAGACCGTAATGCTATTACACAATGACTTAATGCTTTTCTTTGAATCATCAGAGGCCTGACATCCTTTCCTTTTGATTATAATTCCAATTTTACCTTTCACCTTTTGCATCTGATAACATGAACTATGTGAATGGAATGCAATCATTTCTTAATAATTCTCATTTCCTCCAGCAACTTAACTCACAACTTGTTTTTGCTATGACTAACTTCCACAGAAAATTATTTGTTAAATGAAATAAGTATTTCCTTTTCAAGTGCTTGGATCAGTCTGGATGTATAACTTCAGAGAGAGGTTTCTTGGCATAGAATGGCATGGTAAATGATCATTACACAGAGTAGGTAAATTCTTCCATGTTCTGGGAAACCAAAGTACAGTTCTGAGTCTAAGATTCCAAGACAGAGTGTAGCTTTCCAGCACTAGTTTCTATGTTTCTGGAATTGAAATGTATGCATTTTGCTTGCTTCAAGAAGTTTTATAGCTGAGTACCAGTGGCTCCTGCCAATAATCCTAGCATCTAGATCTAGATCCTAGATATCAGCCTGATAGGCTGCTGTAAGCCTGCTGAGAGGCTCACAGTTTGAAGCTAGCCCAGACAGGAGAGTCAGTGAGACTCTTACCTCCAATTAAGCAGCAAAAGCTGGAAGTGGAGCTATGGCTCAAGTGGTAGAGCTCCAACCTTGAGTGTAAAAGCTAAGGGATAGTACCCAAGCCCTGAGTTCAAGCCCCAGCACTGGCAAATAAGATTAAAAAAAAATTATAATGAAGTGCCTTAGGTTATTTACTTATTTAAAAAAAATCTCTGAAATAATATATTCCTGATAACCCATGTGTAAATCTTTGGCCACGAGTAACACTCTGAAATCTCTCCAGTGTGAGGAATAGTATTTCTTTTAAATGAACCAACTCTCAGTTGACTTCTACATTTGTTTGATATAATGTAAGAATCTACTACATTGTAAGAAGAGAAATTCATACTCAAGAAGTAGAGAGGCAATATTAGCTTGGGGTGATGCCTCACAATGGGTCAAATATTTTATTCATGAAAGTATCACTTGAAAGAGTTTGAGGTTTTATTTTATTTTCACATACACAGCATTAAGATTAAAAAATCAAACTTCTTGTACAGGTTACGTGTGTTTTGTCACTTAGAACAATTTATTTGGAACAGTCTTAGGTAGAAACTAAGGAAGTATTTTTTTAATTAGCTAAAAAAATTGTTTAAAAGACAGGACTTCAGATATCTGAAGTGAGTTTAAGACAATAAAACTGGATAGTTGGAGACACATACTTGAAGCATAAGCATTTACTTTAATATCAGAAAAAATTATTCATTTGGCAAAACATTCCGGTTCTGTACCAGGAGATAAAGGCAAGAAGACTCCTACAATGTTTGACATTTAAATCTATTTTGGATATGACAGGCGTATCCTGAGGGTAGTCATCTTGCCAATGAGTGAACTAGAAGTTATAACAGGTCTTTTCTATCACTGTTGTCTATGGTTCCATGATTCAAAGTTAAAAAAGCTTTGGGGTTGCACTTTTGATAAAAATGGAATTTTCATTTCTATTGAAATGCTTTGTACCTTTCCTCCTCCTAATTCTTTTCCAGGGCCAAAGTCATCTACATGAAAATCCTAGTACCTTTTGTTCAGTCATTCATCCATCCTGTGATGCCTGGCTCACCTGAAGTTCCATAATGCTGTACGTGTGCTTGGACCCTAGACATATTGTTTATGCAATAAACCACAGGACTGTCCTATAGCTTCTGTGGTCTGGGGGATAGACGTTAGCATCACAGCTCTTTTGATAGCTCTGAATTTACTGCTTTTTAGGGAATCATTCTTATACTCAATCCAGAGTGTAGTTATTTTGAAATCTTCCACATATTATCAACATTAATTCCCAAGTAGCTGTGCCTATGTATAACTTACTCTGATTGAAGATATTATGATCAATTCTTTCCCAGCATGGTAATATGTAAAAATCTAAATCATGGCTATCTTTACCGCTCGCCCGTATTTCTAGGCATGTGAAAATGAATAAGCAAAGGAGACCCACAATTCAAGACAAGATTAAACCCCTATTTGAGCTTGCAAAAGTCATTTTATGAAAGGTGATTGAAGTAATTACTACATTACAAATGAACTAGTCATCAAGATTCAACCCTATGGTTGCCAGGTGCCAGTGTCTCAAGCCTAGAATCCTAGCTACTCAGGAGGCTGAGATCTGAGGTTCAATATCTGAAGCCAGTCCTGGCAGACAAATCCCTGAGGCACAAGAGCAAGAGGCCCTGAGTTCAAGCCAGACACACACTCACATAAACCTATTGCTAATAAATGAATGTAACGAAAAGCAGGGTAAATGTCTAGAAGTCACTCAATGTTTGGTGACCTGTAGAATCTGGAGTTTAAAATACATCTAAAGAAAAGCTAGAACCTTTCATTTTGGGGGGAGCAGGAAGTATTTTCTCTTGCCTTCTATTTCTTCCTACTTTATCCTGGTATACTAAAATAAACCCTTGCTAAAACTTCCAATAAAGAAAAGAAAAGAAAAAGAGAAAAGAATCCAGAAACATGCAATCATAGTACTCAGGTAAAAGGATCATGAGTTCAAGGCTAGGCTGTGGCAAAAAAAAAAGTTACATAGATTTATTATTAGGAGCTCAGAATATCAACAACATAGACCAAAAGAAGAAAAGGAAAAGGAAAAGGCGTAAGAAAGAAATTGAACTTTCTCTTTAATCTTACTTTCTATAGACTAGTTTTCTCTCCTACAAGCTAGTTTTCTCTCCCTTCCTTCTAGTGCTGAGGCTTAAAATTTAAGATGTACACTCAAAGGTCTATGAAGATAAATTTGTAATGGTTACTCTACTTTGTATGGAGTAAAATATATAGCAAAATCTTTACATTTCCTGATGAGAACAATGCCTAACTAAATCTGAAATACTTCTCTAAGTTTACCCTAAACCATCAACTTGCTAGATTGCTTCCTTGCTTTGTGAACTCTCCTGTACATGGAACAATCTTATGGATACTCTTCTAAGTCTTTATGTCTGAGTGATTGGATATATGCATGTGTATTTGCATGGTTATGTGAATGTGTACCTGCATGTATGTATAAAGATATGTCTATTACATCTGTGTTACCTGAAAGGTGAAGAGTGGATTCTTTGTAGGTTGGGATAGTTGTGAGGAATTACTAAAATCTGCTTCAATTCTGTTTTTGTTTTGTTTTGTTATGTTTTGTTTGTTTTACTGTTATTCTTGGTCTAATTAAAGTGAAACTGAGGAAAGACTCAGTATGGGTGAAGGAGAAAGTGGGTTGTGTGAGAGCCACAGCAATGACCAGAACTGGTAGACAACAATGTTTACAGAAATCTTTAATCAGGATTCTTACTGATTCTCTCTCTCTCTCTCTCTCTCTCTCTCTCTCTCTCTCTCTCTCTCTCTCTCTCTCTCTCTCTCTCTCTCTCTCTCTCTCTCTCTCTCTCTCTCTCTCTCTCTGTCACACACACACACACACACACACACACACACACACACACAGAGGTTGAGACACGTGATAATGCCCATTTTAACCTTCCTATACTCAGGAAAGCATAGTAGCTGGGGCTGCAGGCAACTGAAGGGCAGGGGGTGGCGGTGGGCTCCGGAGCAGGCACGTGCGCCGGTCTGGGGCTGAGTCTCAGTGGCGGAGGAAGTCGAGCATCCCGCCCAGAACCAGGACCTCTGCGGCTGGAAGCCGGAGGCGGTGTCCAGTCCACCGGGCCCAGTCTCCAGGGTCTCTCTTTTTCCACGATAGCTGGGGAAGTGCACAGGGTGCATGCAAAGCGAGTCCGGGTTACCGACGCAGGTGGTTTAAGGCTCCGGGCGGCGCGGCGCGGTGCAAGTGCTGAAGCCCAGCGAGCCGGGCGAGGGGCGAGGGGCACCCCCGCAGCCAGACAGCTGGAGGCAGGGAAGGAGAGTAAACACCCAGGCTTGGGCTGGTGGCAAAGGGGGAAAGGAGAAATGAGTCAGACCACAGTACCGCCCCACCCCCTCCCGCCCAGCCTCCCCGGGCGGCGCCACGGGTCCTGCAACCCGCGCCGCGGGAGCCCTGGGGCGCCGCAGCCGGGGCGGGCGGGCTGGGGCTGCGCCGCGGTGCGGGTCCCTAGGAGCGGGTCTCGCCCGCCCGCCCCTCCAGGCCGGGCCCCTCCGGCGGGAAAGAGCCCTGCTTTGCTCTTTTCGTTGGCCAAGCACAATTGTGTTATTGGAGATAATGAATTCAATCCCCATCAAAGGGCATTAGGCTCGCCCGGGCCCTGGACTTGCTGATGTCTTTTTTTTTTTTTTTAACTAGAAATGAAAGGCAAAGAAGAAAAAAAAATTCTCTAGGGGAGCCTTGCCCCTGATCGCCGCTTTTGAAGTGAAGGGGCCGGGGCATTGTTGTTCACCTCGCGGCCCATACGGCTGAAGAAAGCCCGGGCTTTTGATGGGCTGAGAACCGCCTCGGCAATGAGCACCACGTCGGGCCGCGCGGCCTGCGGGCAGCATATGGTTCGGGGCGCCTGGGTACCGTCTGGCGGAGAGGAGGAGACCCAGCCAGGCAGGATGGGACCGCGCGCCAGGCCCTGTGGCCAAGACCCAGTGGCGAAGACCCCCAGGGCACAGGGGTGGGCTGTTCCTCCACCAACTTCATTGAGTCTCCCATGGCTTCCACGAGTGGTTCATCAGTTAAGACTCAAGACTCCCACTGGGGTCCCACACGGCACTTTGGGGACAATTACAGGTGGGAAAAGCAGAGCTCTAGGTGAGGAGAGCAAGATGGGACTCCAGATCGAAGATGGATGGCTGGCTTAGGCGAGGCTGATGGGCCCTCCCAAGGTGTACTGCTCAGAGAAGCACGTCTGGCGACTTGGCATTTGGGAGATCTGAGCAGCGGGACCCCTGGCCGCCGTGGGGCAGGCGGGAGGAGGCCCTTACCAAGCTGCAGGGCGTAGCAGCTCAGGCCAGTTGCTGCTCAGGTGTCGGGCCAGCTGGTCCCCACTGATCTGAGCCTAGGATGGCGATTTAGCACCTGCTCACCTTTCAGAAAACAAAAACAAAACTTGTTGCAGACATTTAAGTTGACTTCCTGCGCCCCAACGTAAACGTCCCACACTTCGATGCGCTTCCCCCTACCCCTGGGCCCGCCTCGGAGTCCTTTAGCCCCAAGGGCCAGCAAGTACAACTATGCGCTTCCCTTGGTTACCCTTCCCATTCCCAGTCCCTAACACTCCCCGAAGGATCCAAGTTCCCCGCCCAGTTAATACAAGATCCCGGCTCAACACTAAAGAAAAGCTGGCGGCAGAAGGGCCCTGACTCCAGGGAAAGGAAGAGGAAACTTTGTCAATGCTCTGCACTACCACATGACCCATTGCAGGCTGAGCTGGGGCACCGTCCTGCACCTTGCCCAAGAGAGCACACGCGCGGGCGATGGTGTTCATGGTGGAGCGGCTGTTGGGTTGGTAAATGACAGCCAGATTCCAGGAGGGAAGCACGAGTCTCCTAAGTGGGGCTAGGAGAATGTTCCCAAGCCACCATCACCAGCACAGAAAACCATCTCTCCAGAGCGCAGCAGTGGTCTTCCCTTGCGCCCAGTGGGCCCTTAAATATATAAATGAGTATCTCACCGCAAAGCCCCTTTACATTCTTCTCATTGAATTGTGTTTTAAAGTAACCACTACTTGGTGTAAGTGAGGAAAGGAAGAAAAAAAAAAGGAACGGACCCTAGAGCAAGATTAGACAAGCCTAAAGGGAGTAATGAACTCCTTCAGAGGAGAGGGGGTAAAGAGACTAAGGGAGATTTCCAGTTCAATTCATTTTCCCTATTTCCAGGCAAGGCTTTAGAGGGGGGATTCCAGGTTGTTTTTCTTGGTTTCTGAAAGGGAGAAGTCCTTAATCTTTAAGAGGCATTGAAGGAAGTAGAAAGGCAACCTCACACTAAAACTCGGAATCAAGTATTGTCCTTGGACGTAACTGGCCAGTTTTTGGACTTGATTTCCCCACTGATTTCCCCACTTGGACTCTCACCTCTACTACCACAGTCCTATTAAAGCCCTTGTCTCCTCAGATTTTGCCTACATTATAGGTTTCCTATAATATAGAGAACCCCAATCTCCTGAGGTAGCATCTAAAGAGCTCTTCAATTTAATTCTGCGTATCTTTGTGGGAGGAGAACTCACTCTTAGGCTTTCCTCTTTCAGTGTGTGGTCACAGCTACCATAACTGGAGAAAGGAGGAGGTTATATGGGAAAAGAAGGGTAGTAAATTTCCCCTTGCCCGGGTTGAAAAAATGTTAGTAATAGGAAACTGTGGCATTTTACAAGTTAGAATTGAACTCCTTGGGTATTCTCCAGTTCCATATTGCTGGCTAGAAGCAGGGCTGCAGAGAAGGGAAGAGGAGGTGGGGGCGGGGAAAGGTGAGGGCTGTAGTCCCAGCTGTGCAAAGTTCAATGAACTGGGCTGAGAGCTGGAGAGAGAAACGCCAGTGGAGCCATTATGACTCCAAACTTATCTATTTGGAAGAAAAAGACCCAGAAGATTTAAAGTAATCTGTTGTTAAATGTTATTTGGATACATTAAATAGCTTCCATAGATAGAAAATAAAATTTGCTTATGGGACTCTTTGAAAAACCTATCTTTCCAAATGGATTGTGTGTCTAAACAGGATATGATAAAAAAAGAAATCCAAGTTATTTTATTTTCTTACATTCGTATTATTTTGAGTATCTATTGTTGTCAATGATTAAGTTTGGGGAATATTTATTTATAAATTTCAGAGTGACTTGATTATCAATTTACCTCAAGGTAGATTGAAATAATCACCTTGCTGATCATAATTATCACTTAGAGAGGAAGTATTCTCTTAACTGAGTTTAGTTGCAAAGCACATTTTACCACAACTCAAAATTGGTATTTAATGTTAAAGGCACACTTTCTTTTTACAAATGTAATCATGTCCATGAAATATTTTAAGCAATTTTACTTTTCAACGGGTTATTTTCCTCTTAACATATGAAGGTATCACATTAAAATACATTATAGATAAATGTTCTACAATATTACTGCTAAATCAACAGAAAACCAATTGATCTTGAGGAAAGGTTAATTAATTTGGGCTACAGGTCTCCTACTTTGGTCTTCAATAAAAGGAATTTCTATTGATTGTGGCAGGGATTTTAAAAAGAAATTTTAATAAGCATTCTCATGGAACTGAGATCAATGTTTAAAATGCCAAAACAACAAGGTTTCAATTTTTTTTTTTACCAATCTGGAAAATATTTGCTGCTATGGCTTCATTCAAACGTTAGACTCGTAAGAAAAAACGAGTTTCTGCTCAACAGTGACGTCAGGTATGCCATTTTTTGAAAATGAAAACAGCAGTTAAAAACTTTAATAGAACTTTGTTTTCGTCCCCGTAACTCTGCCCAATTTATTCTGCTAGACCAGGGATTTCCAAGGGACAATGGAAATTAAAATGTGTCTTTGAACCCAGCATTGGTCATCTTGAAGACAACGGACGGAAGCTGCCTTCTACTTTTTGAGAGTTTAGCGTCTGCTGAATAGAATTGGTGAGCTTTTATTCTTATCTCTCTTTGGTTGTCTTTTTCTTTTCTTTTTTTAAGCAGTGTTAAAAAAAAAAAAAAGTCAGCAACCACCGCAGCTTCCCTCGCCTGCGCTGGACTCCCCGGGCAAAACCTTTGGCTCTTTTTCTAAGTGTGTGCTCGCTCGCTCGGTGGCGCGGTCAGCGGCTCCCGGGGCCCGGCCTGCGGTCCTCGGCGCTCTTGGGGAAAAGTTTCTGCTTCCCTCCCCTTCTTCACACCCTTCCCCCACTTCGGGCGAAATTCCTAACTAGCCTGGGGGTGGGGGAGGCGCGGCGGCCGAGCCCTGAGCATCCCCTTTCCGGGCCTCCTTCCTCGGGAGCATCCGAAGTGAAGAGCAGAGGGGACGCCGCGGCGAGAGGGTAGGAGGTGGGGGGGGGGGGTGGAAGCGGACTGGGGTCGTGTCGGGGAGGGTCCCCGCACTCCTTCCAAACCACAGCTGTTTTCCTCCTGGCCCCGGGCGCGGCGCCCCAGCCCGCGCGTCCGGGCGTTTGTGTGTCCGGGTTTCCGCGGCGGGGATTACGCAGCGGGAGCCGCGGTGACCGCGCAGGCCGCCGGGGCAGCGGGACGGTAACGAGGCGCCCGGCCTTCTTTGTTGACTTTTACGTCTCCGGCTCAACAGAAGATTTATTCGCCGGGAGGGGAAAATGCCCAAACAATGAACAACTAACTGCACTTGTCATCTCGAGATGCTTGCAGTCCTGCTCGGTCCCTTCGGCCCAGGCAACCAGCTGTCCAGACTCCCCTCCTCCCTCCCCCCCCCTCCGCCCCTACCGCAAACCGGAGGGCATCACTACAGTGCGGGCAGCCGACCAGGTCGCCTGGAGGTGGCCGGTCTGTGAAAAGCCAGCGGTGCAGAAAGTGGGCCCTCCGCACCTCTGCCCAAAGGAAAACCCGCTCCCCACGACGGGCCGGAAGCCCAAGACTCATCGCCTGCAGCAGCAACCTTCTATTTGCACCCCCCCCCCATCCCAAAGGAGAAACCTCTCTAGCAAAAGAGCAAGAAGAGCCCACTAGAACTTGCAGGGGTGAAGCAGGACCCTGATATTGCTAATATGTTAAAAGGAGGAGAAAGGGAACCTCACGAAGGGGCAGCACCCAAATCAGACGCTGTAGATTCGAGGGACCAGCAAAAATACCGAGGCCCAAGCTCATGCATTTATATTACATTTGGAATTCAAATCTGCCAACGTTTGTTTACCTGCCATATAACTGTTGAGATGGAAAGCTTTTTCCTCTTTTTGGGATTTTAATCGCCTCCCGAGGCCTCCAAATTAAGTTTTGAAATTACTCAAACCAGCAATTGCTCTCCCCCCCCACCCCCCCACATACACCTTCTTTCATTAGTTGAAGAGAGCAGAGCTGGGATTTCTGGATTTTTCTCAAGTGCTACGTGGCACCCTTCTCTCATCTGGGGAAGCAATTACGCGATAATTAAGCGACTCGCACAGCTCTTTTTATCTTGTCCGCAATGTGGAGTGGGGCGATCAAAGTAAAAGCTGTCCAAGTTCAAGCCCTGCAGAGGATGGAGTCCATACACAGGGGCTCGGGCAGGGCAGCCTCTGCTTTGGCTGGCGTTGTTATTGTTGATGTCAATCTCAACAAGACTTACAAAGAAATAGGTGGACTGGAAAGTGAGCCTACTATCAAAGCAGATTAATGATTTTGTGATCCCAAGCAACTATGGGGTGTGAAGTTGCATTTCAAAGCTTCTTGCAAAGCAAACAAATCATCAGCCTTAAATTCTTAGGGACAGAATTTTTAGAAACGATATTTTTCAAAATATCCTCACGAAATGCAAAGTAGCAGCTACTCTGAAAATGTCCCAGTGACACAAAGCTTTCCCTTCAGGAATGAATTAACTCCCTCTCATCTCAACCTAAGCTACCAGTACGGTGCTACAGCATTTTCCTTCTCTTTTAATAAGGGCACCCAGTCTCTGTTGGAGATAACTTAATTTTATCACCAGAACTGGTATTTCGTTCTCACTTGAGTACTCAGATAAAAAGAAATAAATAAAAAGAAATAATACATTGGAGAAGGAGGAAACTACGGCTATTTGATTTCATAGTGGAAAAAGCTCAAATGTGACACAGAAGCTTTATGGCCATACATAACAAAAAATACTGAAATAAACGCTACTGGAAATAAAGAATTTTTAAAGTCCCAATATTTGGAATGCTGTCAGTTTTTTTCTACCCACTTGAATTTTGATGCATTTTATTAGCTATGTGTTCATTTAAATCTCAGACGCAAACTATTGTTTTCGATTATTTTTCTGTTTGTCACTGACATGAAATTCCAGAATTTGAAAACTATCATATTCAGAAGGTCCATTTTGGATTTGATTAAGTGAAGCAAAGTAACAGAAATCCTTTTTGTTAACATTTGATTTATTTAAAGTCCTTAACTGCAAATGATCAGGAACATACTCCACGGCTTAAAATCTCATATTATTTTCGTTATTGAGATCAAAATATCTTAATTACAATCACGTTGATAAAAATTAACATTTTAATTTCAAATTTGAACCATCATTCAAAGCAATTTCAGCTGTAAAGAAAAAAGAATAAACCATGCAATAAATTAACATTGAGAAAGCAAAGAGGAATAATAATGGGACCCCTTTGGCTACACTAACACCATGTCCAACTGTGGAAAGTGCATTAACACTGGATGAAACAGGCCTAGGATAGTGAGGGTGATAATTAAAATGGCCACAACCAATAGGATTTTGGAACCGTACACCCAATTCTGAAATACAGTTTCCTATAACTTCTCTCTCCTCAATGTTATGACATTCCTCTTTTGTTTCTGAGAAAAAAAATCATTTAAGTGGTAATACATACACAGAAGCTAATTTTATACATATGACCTTAGATTGACATGACCATGGTGCTCCATGGAATGAGAGCAGAGTTCTTGAGCAGGCAATTCCTGAGAATTGGTTCCCAGGGCCAAGTGAGTAGAGAGGACAGAGGGAGGGGGTCTTGTAACTCCTTGGTCAGGCAACTCTTGAAAATGTAGTATGCGTATCACTTACCTATTACCTCTATATGTTACTCAAAGTATGGAGAATGTTTACAGATCTTTGCATGAGTAAGTCCATGGACAATATATGTGCATTTCATTTAAAGACACCTGCTATCTGAACCAGAAATGGAAGCTGGAGAAACAAATGGCTGTGCCATGCCATTTGTAGTAGTCTGTTTACATCTCACTGCCTAACTGCAGCACTGTCTTTCAGTACTTTCAAGAGCCCCTAGTGAGTACTTTTTTCTTCACCATTTCAATTCTTAAGATTAAGAATATTGCCACAGACCTACCTGTAAACTTGCATGAAGGGGTCAGGTAAGGAGGGGTGGGGGAAGCACAAACAAATATTTTACAAACTTGACCATGTTTCTTTCTTTTTAAATAAACCCTGCAAAGACTAGAATGTGTCTGCGGGGGAAAGAGGGGAGAGAGGGAAAAAGGCAAAGGAGGGATTATATATATATACAGTTGTGGATCATTAAACTCTGCAGGAAAAAAAATTGGTGGGGTTGGTGTGGTCTTTGCAATAATATACATAAAGAGTTTTGAATACAATAATAAAGTAACAGTCCTTTCCCTGGGGAGGGGGGTTGTGCACGGAAAATAAAAAATAGTTGGGATTTGATTATGCTGTTGGTTTGGTACATGTGGTTTTGTTTGTTGAAGAGTGTTTGTTTTTCATTCTCTCTTGCTACCAGCATGGCCATGCAGACAAAACCCCAGTCCCGGGAGCTAGGAAGTGTTTAGGACAGGTCTGGAATACACACCTTGGTAGTAGGCCGGTTCCAGGGCTGAGGGCTCGATGGGGCTCCTACTGGCCACCGAGGCGCTGCCTAGAGGAAGGCTGGCGGGCAAGGCGGCGCCGTAGGGAGAGTACTGCAGAGCCTGCTCGTAAGCCTTGAAGTCCAGCTTGTGCTGCTGCTCCGAAGAGGACATGAGGTTGTTGATGGAGAAGGGATGGTTGAAAGAGTAGTGGGGATCCCCTTTCAGGTGCAGCTGCGACTCATGGGGGGCCAGCCCGTGCGCCGGATGGGAGGGGGGCACAGAGGCCAGCGCCCCGGGCCCGGAGCTGATGGGGGGCGCAGAGGAGGCTGGAGTCTTCAACTCCGCGGCGCCCCCTGTCGCCGTGGCCCCGCTGTGGTCCAGAGTCTGGGGGCTGGCGGCGGGCCCCGCGGCCGGCGCGCCCTCTAGCTGGCCAGCCTTCGCGTGCACGCCCCGGTGGAGGGGTGAGTCGGCGCCGGGGTTCCCCGCGCCGGAGGGGTCCTTGCGGCTTTCGGGGCCTCCCTTGGAGCCGCCGCCGCCGCCGCCACCACCGCCACCACCAGCGCCCCCAGCTCCGGGCTGCTTCTCGCACTTGAAGCGCTTTTGACGGCGCAGGTAGCAGCCGTTCTCGAACATGTTGCCCGAGTCCGGGTGCAGCGTCCAGTAGGAGCCCTTGCCCGGCTTGTCCGGCGAGCGCGCCACCTTGACGAAGCAGTCGTTGAAAGACAGCGAGTGGCGGATGGAGTTCTGCCAGCGCTGCTGGTTCTGACGGTAGTAGGGGAAGAGATCCATGATCCACTGGTAGATCTCGCTCAGCGTCAGCATCTTGCTGGGCGCCTGCTGGATGGCCATGGTGATGAGCGAGATGTACGAGTAGGGCGGCTTGGCGTGCGGGTAGCTGCGCTTGAAGGTCTTGGCGTCGCCGCCGCTGCCCGCTCGGCTGCGACCCAGGTTGGACGGCGCGTACGCCATGGGGCTCATGCACGGGTTCATGGCCGCCGCGTAAGGGCCCAGGCCGTTCATGGAAGCGGCCGGCTGGGCGCCCATGGCCCCCATGCCGCCCGGGCTCAGCGCCGTACCCATGGCGGTGACGCCCGCCGCCGTCATGCTGTTCATGGCGCCTGCCGAGCCCCCTGGCATACCGGACACAGCGCCGGGGCTCAGGCCGGCTCCCAGGCCCGGGTTAGCGTAAGACATGTTGAAGGAAGCCGGCGTCATGTTGCCACTCGTGGTCATGGTGTTCATGGTCATGTAGGTGTTCATGGAGTTCATGGAGCCCAGGCCCGAGTTCATGTTGCTGACCTGGACGGAGGAGTAGGCCTGGAACCCGGGCAGAGAGAGAGAAAGGGGGCCCCGAAGGGCGGGGTTAGTGGTGGGTGCCAGAGGCTGGGGCTAACCCTCACCCCCAGCGAGCGGTTGGCGTTTGTGCAAGGCACGGGGACGCCCCCCTCCCCACCACACACACACACACACACACACACCCAGGCCACATTGTTAGGCGCCCTTCCAAGCCCAAGCAAAGATGTCTTGCACGGCAGGGGGAAAATCCTAACGCGGCAGGCATGAAAGACAAGCGCTCACACAAAATATTGTCCCCAGGAAGATGTGTAATCGCCTTACACGCCAGGCTTAGGGGCTGGCGTCCAGGGCCCCTTCATCTCCTGCGTCCACGCCAAGCCGTGCCCCACGCCTCTAGCCTCTATCCTACAGCTGTCTTGGCAAAACGCCTTTGGGGCAAATGGTTTCTACAACCCGGAAAATGGAATGATTCTCTCACCCTGGCCCTCCTCACTTCGCCCCCAGGGTGCCAGGGCTCCCAGGGCGCTTCCTCACGGCAGGAAGCCACGCGGGGCACCAGCTCTGCGCCCACCTTGCCCACCCTAGGCTGGCAGACCGCCGGCCATACCGCAGTTTCAGTTGTGCTGGGTGGCTGTTAATGAAACTCTCTTTGATAGAGGAAATCATTTATGGCTGCACCGTCCCCTCCCCTTCCCAAGTTACCCAACAGCTGGCTTTATTGCTAAACAACGTGGGTTTCTTTTTTCTTTCTGGTTGTTTATTACAATTTAGAAGGAGCGCTTTTCACCTACTGCAGCGACTGCAATATTTAAAACTTAAAAACAATTTTTACAACCGAAGGGACTGGGAGCGATGCATCATGATATCAACACACCACACACACACAATGTTAACATGACTTTACATAGATCTTCACGCATCCATTGAAAAACTTGCAGCTTGTTAACCTATTTCTGATCCCCTTACTCTTGGAAATTTTGTGCTGAGACAACTTGTTGAAATAATCATCTGTGTTTCTTCCCACATACTAATACCTTGTACTGTATTTCAAAGCCTGAGCTTTGAAACGACATGAGTAGTTTGGAATAATTTAAAATGCCAAAAAAAATTCTTCTGACTTTCTCTTAATGCTATTCTTTATACTTCCTAATTCCCGGCTTTAAGATGTAAGAAAGCTCTTTCCATAGGGGTCTTAACTAGCTGTTGGGTCGAGATGACGGTATCAGAATTAAACCTCTGGAAGAGCTCCTATTTTTTTTCTTTTTAAAAAAATCATTGGCGATGAAACTCTCATCAGTTGCGAACTGGGAACTCTCTAAGCATTTTCAAATTATGGAGCCCAGAAATACTGAAAACTGGGTGTCTGATAATTCAGTAGAGAATTTTGATGTCTTTAAATTTGTGTTTTTCAGCAAAAAAAGGACTGCATTTGAAAACATTAGAGGTGAGCAAATTAGGAGCACCCTGCAAGATATTACTAAAGCAAATAAATTCAAGAAATACTTCTGTGAATATATAAATCGAGTATTTCCTGATTTAATATTTTCTGCCCAGGTCTTAAGGTTTTTTTAAAAAAAAACTTTTGGATTTATTTTCTTTCTCTCTTCCTCAGATTACCCAAGGCTGTTTTCATAAGCGTTTTCGATAACGGTATATTAAACGTTAGGGGGTAATAACCAGCTGTTTCCAAGGGGAAAATGCTTTTAAACGGTATTGGTCCTGCCTGTACCTGGTTATCCTAGCAATCCTTTTGTGCACATTGTAAAATAACCCCCCTGAACATGCCACCAAGGGGACAATGAAGAGAAACAGGTTCTTCGTCCCGAGTTCTGGGGTGGGGTGGGGGGTGGGGGGGGGGAGGCGGGATTCGGCTCACACCAGCGCCACCCAGCGGTTCTACGGAAGAACGAGCTCACTTTTCTGCAAACAGGGCTTTTGAAGAACAAGTTTGATAAAAAAAAAAAATTTAGGAATCGTTTCATTCTCCCGAAGCCCAACTTTAGCGGCAGAGCGCTTTTACCGTCGGACAGACGCGAAGGAAGAGGGGAGGGAAGAAGAAGTCGCCCTGAAGGCGAGTTCTGGCTTTCTCAGAGTTGCTCCCAACTCCTGCCAGCGCCCGCCCGCCCGCCCGCCCGCCCGCGACTCCCGGGCTGACTCCAGCTCCCGCTCTCCGCAGGGCAGAAGCAAGCGCTTCCCATTCCCCGTGTTTCCAAAGCCCGCGGCACTTTCCTAAAACTCTCGCCCGCTGCAAGCTCCTGGACCCGGCGAGCAGCCGGGTGCTCTGGGGCCCCAAGACCCAGAAGGGGCCACCCTGGGCGGGCGATCGGCCATGCCACCCAAGAGGCACCCCAGAACCCGCCCGCCACCCTGCTTTGCCCTGCACACATCTCACGCCGATCTGCCCCCCAACACACACACGCGCGCTCCGGGGACGCCCCCATCGGCTCCCCGCCTCTCACCTCCTGCGTGTCCGCGTAGTAGCTATTCCAGTCGCTGCTCTCATGCCCTTCCATCTTCACAGCCCCTAACATCCTGGAGCCACCCGGTCCGCTGCAACCATCAAGCCCTGGGCGAAGCGACGGGCGACCTCTCAGCGCCGGGCGGGGCGGGGGAGGGGAGGCGAGCGGCTGCGGTCACCCGAGCGCCCGCGCCGGCCCGAGGCCAGCCCTGCCAGCGAAGAGGAAGCGGGGCGCTGCGGGGCGCGGCGTGCGCGGCGGCGCGGCGGGCGGGGGCAGCGCCGGGTGGTGGTGGTGGTGGTGGTGGTGGAGGGGAGGGGGGGGGGGACGGGGACGGGCGGCAGCCGCGGAGCGCGGCGCCCGGGAGCGCCTCCGCGGGAAGTGAGCGGGCGGCCTCTGAGAGGCGAGTGCAGTTGAGCTGATGTGGATCTTACGTCGCTCGAGTGCCCACCTCCTCGTCCTCTCCCCATTTGTCCGCCTCACAAAGACGCTCGCACCTACAAAGCCCGAGGTGCACCTGCGAGGCGGCCGCCCGCCAGTCCAGCCGCCGCGCCTCCCGCCCTGCCACGCCGCCGCCGCCGCCGCCGCCGCCGCGCGCGCCCCCCGCGCCCCTCCCGCCGCGCCCCTCCCCCCCAAACCTGGCCCTCACTTTGTTTGCAAAGCGGTGTAATTGGTTTAAGCCCAGAGGCTAGGGAAAGAGGGAAACGGGGCGTGTGTGTGTGTGTGTGTGTGTGTGTAACCCCCTTTGGAAAAGGAAAAAAAAAAAAAAGAAAGAAAAGGAAACGAGGCGGGGCCGGCGGACGGGCTCGGGCCGTGGACGGGGATCGCGCGATCGGGACACCTCGGGGACTGGGGCGCGCTGGAGGCCCCTGGGGTCCTTCCTCAGAGGCGCTCCCCAAGCTCCGGGCCGTTCGGCGACTCTCTCCCGAGTCCCACCGGCTCCGATCCCCTGTCCACCCCCATCCCTACCCCCTACCCCCGCCTCGATTTCCCTGACCCAAAGTTCAACCCCGGAGCCTGGAGAACACAGAACACAGACTCCCTCCCACCTTGCTGGGCTTCGGCTTTAAAAAAAAAAGGGGGGGGGAAAGCCCCACTTTGGCCTGGCCACTAGAAACCCGGTGATCTGAGTCAGCCGAGTGACGTTAGGCCGACCCGGGCTCCTGGCTAGAGCAGAGCGGAGGCGCTGCCACGAAACTCGTACCTGCGGCTAAGAGCAGGTGAGTCACCGCACCGTTTTATATCTTTATGACATAACTTTTTTTTTTCCGCCTCAGTCCACTCCACTCCCCTTGTCATCTGTAGCGATCATAAAGAGGAAGCGACTGAGAGCAGATGTCTGTGTGATAGGGCAGACGGATCCAAGTCGGGCCGGCCTCTCGGCCGAACTCCTCCTCCCGCCCCCCTGCAGCAGCCTTGGGGACTGAGCTGGAGGCGACAGTCTGGTTTCTGATAGGGAAAGGTCAGGGGGAGGGGACGTCTCCCGACACTGGGGCTTTAGCTGGGAAAGCCAGGGCCGGGGCGCCGGAACGCGCCGGTACTGTGAAAGAGGTGCCAGCCTGAAGCCCGAGGCAGCCCGGAGTGGTGCCCAGCAGGGTCTCTGATGTAAAGGAGTTAGGCTAGGTCCTCAGGTATCTCACTGGCTTCCTGATCGGCCCAAAGAACTTGTCTGAGGCCTTGGGTAGTGGGTCACCCGCAAATACAGAGAAGGGAGGTCAACCAAAGAAAATGAACTGGATAGGCACTGAATGTGATAGGCTGCAATACAGTGCGTGTGTGTATGAGTGACTCTGTGTGCGTGTGTGTGTTTCTGGGCGTGTGTAACTGCATTTCTGAACAAGCGAGGCTGTTTCTGTGTGTTTGCGAGTGTGTGTGTGTGTGTTAGCAGTCTGCAGAGCCAATAGATTTCCTTAGGTATCAATAAAATAAAGCCAGAGATAACTAAGACTCCGTAAAATACTCGTTTTGCAAAATAAAAAACCGCAATTAATCTCATTTAAAGAAATGTGTTTTAACTTGTCTACCACGTCGATACTCCCTCCCACCCCACCCCCCACACCCGTGCTTTGTTCTTTCACATCTTTCTTCCTTGAAATCTGGCCGGAGAGTCACGTTAAATCCTTGAACCAAACAAATCTCTTAAATCAGCAGGGGAGCAGAGAGGGTGAAGATGTGCAGTTAAGGAAATAAAAAAGATAAACGCATTGGATTACAACTCCTTTATAAACAAACAAAAAATGAGGGTGGGGGGGACACATCACGTTGTAAGGAAAGGAATGACAGTGAAATTAAATCCACCTGGAACTGAGCAGAGCGAGAACCCTCTGCGTTTGCGCCAACGCGGCGGCTCCTGTGACTGGAAGTCACTCCCATCAGATGGTGTACCTGGGTGTGTGTGTGTGTGTGTGTGTGTGTGTGTGTGTGTGTGTGTGTGTGTGTGAAACTAATTCTTTGTGCATAGTTCCCATCCGGCAGCAGAACCGCAGTCCCATTTGTAAAGTACACGGATGCTTAGCTTCCTCACCCTTGTTGGTGGACTTTCGGTGCTAAGAAGTTTCCTTATTCCTTCCAGAGGGCGAGTCTCCAACGCCCTCTTGGCTTTTCTACAAAGCATGACTAGGGCATTTTCTATGGGTAATATCAATGTAGTAACAGCTTTTATAGTACACAAAAAGCTAGTGCCTTAAGGAGAAAAACCCACCGCCTGGACCTCCAAGGGGTGAATAACATACTCTTTCAATGCATTTTCCAAATTTATTAGGCCTCTTTTTTAAAAAATAACTCAAAAAAGAAAAAAAAAAGAGAAGAAAACCCCGTCTTGTTCCTTGTTTGATGACCACAGTGCAGTGTCTCATCTCACAAGCCTCTTCAAAGCCCAAGCCTGCCAGTGCAGAATATACTACCAGCTTTAGGGACTTGACCCTGCTCTAGAGTTCCGGGTTGGCAGCCCTGGGGATTCCCACGAGCACAGCGCCTCCTGTCGTAGAGAAGTAATGATGTCTATCGTGCGGGTGCTCACCCTGGGGAGCAAGGCCAGGGGACAGAGTTTGGTTCTTAAGGGCCGATTGCCTGGGGCCAAGAAGAAGGAAAAGTGGAGGAAGTTCAGTTCGCTTCTAGTTCAGTTCGCAGTGGCAAAATTCCTAGACACCTAGCATTTTAAGAGGCGATGATGCAGTGTGGTCACATACTAGCTAATTTCCTTCCAGGTGTAAATGTCACATCGAGTCTTTGGCTTAGCAACTAATGCTACATGCATCTTTTTCCATTCATAAGTCAGTGCGCTGCCAGTTGACATCCACATAATGTGGCCAATAGCCTCCAACGTCTTTCCCCAAATAGGTTCTTCATGCGATTGCAAAACTGCTTTGCAAAGACTGTGCCGCTCTTTGGAGGAAATAAACCTGTCTTCAGGTCCGAGGTGGCTGGAGGAGCTCCAGGCAAGGGGAGCCACTGGAGCAGTCACGCGGTGGCTCTGAGTTCCGGGACTGTCCAGGTAGCGGGAAGGGCGGGCCCCCCAAGCGGAGGAAGTCGGGTGGTTAGGGCTGCCGTGTGTGCTGGTACTCCAGGTGATCGCTAACTAGGAAGCGGCCCCGCCTTTCCCGGAAGTGTTCCTACTACACCCCTGGGCCTGCCTGCTCCCGGCGCGGTCTGGTTAGAAGAAAAGGGGCGCTAAGTCCACTAACCCAGCTCTTAAGCGTCAGCCTACCCTTCCCAGCATGACCTGGCCCTTTCCGCAGAGATTCACTGGGCAGGCAGAAGCAAAGAGGACCAGCATGGAAGAAGGAAGGAAAGGCCTCAGGATCGTGTCTCAGGACCAGCTGGTGGCCTCTCTCGAGGCGCTGGTGGCCTTTGCGGTTAGCGCAACCGCAGGGTGGTCAGAAAGCAGGGCCTGGGCGGCCAGCCGGCCACTGCGCGGGCTCAGCCGGCCTGTCCCCTGTCTGTCCCCAGCCTGCCCCCCCCCCCCGTTCCCACCAGCTGCCTCCCTTTCCCCACTGTACTGCACACCGCCCCGCCGGAACTGTGGTCAGGTCAAGGCGGCGGTAGTGGGTCCAGCTACGTTCGGTGCGGGGTGGTCCGAGTTCCTCCACCGGCCTCCACCCCCCACCCAGATAAGAAGCTTAAGTCCTCCTCCTGCCAGAGAGAATCAGACGAGCTGAAACTAAGAGCTGTGGTCTTTAACCGGGTTCAAAGTCGACCCCGACTGAGACCAGACTCAGCTTAGATAGAAAGGTCGGCCGAAGCTCAGGGGCAGAGTGCCTGGCCTTCGGATCGGAGGTGTGCGCTGGGCTGGGGAAGGGGTTGGGGTACCTGAGGAGCCCCTACCTGAAATGCCCCGCCCACAATCGTGGGGGCCTAGGCCTTCCGGGGGGCCCTTCATCTCTCTGGCCCACGAAGCCAGCACTGAGGCGCCTGTTCCAGCGCTGCCTCTCTTTTTCCCTTTCTTTCCCATCCTCCCTTCCCTTCCATCTTCAAATCACTAATTAAGGACTCCGCCCTTAAGGCCTCCACCTTCACGAAGGTAGAGGCCCTGGGGCCACCTGAGGGCTTTGGCCAGTTTCTGTGTAGTGTCCTCTGCTGTTCTGGACGCATCGTTCGTGGCGCGCCTGCGCGTGTGCATGCACGCTCCTAGTTCATGCTCCCTAAGGTTTCTGCACGTTTTACTGAAAACAAACAAACAAAAACCATCGCTGGGGTTGGCCCTTTCCAAACTGCTTTCCCCTGAGTTGCTACCGGGCTTCCCAATGGCCCGGATTCGCGAGTTGGCTCTTTGGCAGCCGGATGTCTGTGCCGGAGTTGCTCCCCATTCTTTTGGCGGTAAGGGAGCTTCGTCTCGCCAAAACTAACTCACATTTTCATGTATTCAAATGAGAAATGTCGAGAAGGGCAATTTGCCCTCTTGGGCAATCAGCAACCCTTGGAGGAAAAAGTAAGTGTCCCGTGGGTTTCCAGGGCCCCCTGGGTGCCCGCCGTGGGCGGTCCCGCGTCCCCGGAGGCGATGTCTCCTTCTTTAAGGACTCCTTTATTCACACAGGCCAGCGCCAGGTAGAGGACGTGCCTAGCTCCGATATTCAATCCCTTTCATCCGACCCCCCCCCCCACCCCCGGGGCGCCAGTCTCCACTCAGGGAACAATGCTGTGCTTTGGAGTTCCTTCCTCTTCGGGGCTCTGGGACACTATCTGGAACTGCAGGCTTCACTCAAGGCATTGGAAAGAAGCGTTACTAGGAAAAGAGACCCGAGTCACTAAGGTCCTACTATGTGCCTCCGACTAGGCGGGACTCTTTTTGAGATCCCAACATTTCCCCCACCCTCTCACTACTCAGAGACTGCACATCTAGTAGGAGTGTGTTCGGATCTCCTTGGCAAACGCCTGCGTTAAAAGGGTGCGTCGATGGGAGGCGGAAATCGAGGGCTTCAAAAAGTCAACGAATTTCATTTTTTGCCTTGAGGGAGGAAGCTTAAATGTAAATTCTTTCCAAAAGGCGACAGCATTTAGCTTCTAGGCCCGTCACTCTCCTCTCCTCACTAACCCCCCCACCCCCCACTGAGCTTACCCTCAGTTTTTGCTGGTGGTTTAACTTTGACTATTCAAATGTGATTGCTCTCAAATTTACATAGTTCTACCTAACAGATAATTTTGCAACGATCATATAAATCACACATTGCATTTGGAAGAAAAAAAAAAACAAAGAAAAGCATGACAGTCTGTGTGTGTGTGTGTGTGTGTTCATTGTATTAACTTCTTGACTCTTTCCTGCTTTAAACTTCTGTTTTGGATTTGATTTTTTTTTTAAAACACTAGTTTATTGCAGGGGATTACATTTATTATTTAGAATTAAAATTTGACTGTTGGGGGCTGCTTCTAGCACTTTTGGCAGCTATTCTAGAGCTTTTTTTTTTTTTTTTTTTTTTTTTTTTTTTTTTTTTTTTTTAAGTAGTGCATTTGCTTGTCCAGTTGAAATTTTCTTGAAAATTTCTGTGGTCCCATGGGCTGCAGAGCAAAACTAGTTCTTGGCTCGCCTTGCAGGAGTTTGCTACACAGAAACACTTT